>NW_023144622.1:4937224-5537224 GCF_012932325.1 Thrips palmi
GTTTCAAACAGGAAAATAACGGGCGGTGCATTTTTCCTCGGCGCAGATTGGGTTACAGCCTGACGGCCTTAGGGGGGGGCGGGATTGCCCGCGCCGTGTCACCTAGCGTTCTCAGGGGACTCTGCCTCCCCCCCCCCCCCCGCCCCCCCCCCCCCCCGCATGCATGCCCCTGCAGGAACGGCGTGGCGTAACTAGGTTCGCCCCGGCCGAGCCCTAGCAGCCCCGGGGCCATGCTAAGCAGGGCGCAGTAGGGCCAGGTGCAGCTGGCACGGTCCTGGCTCGGTCCTGGCACGGTCCTGGCTCCGCCCTGGTGCAGCCATCGGATGAAAATCTTTACGCACACCATTAATACCTGTCACGGGGCCACCTGGAGGACAAACACACACGCACACACACGTACACACACGTACGGAGGCACTCACAAAATTGGCGTCCGATCTCGGAGGAGGACTGCATCAGGCTCGGAGTGGTAGCGCTCGCCGCGCCGCGCGCCTAACCAAGCCGGGGTAGGCCACACGCTCGACACGGCAGTCCCGCGGGCCGGCCCACCTCGCCAGGGGCTCAGCGAGGACCTTCTCCAAGGACCGCAACGCCACCGCGTTACTTTGCCGTCTTATATCTGGGCTTCTGCAGAAGAGACTATCAGCGTTCAAAGCTCGTAATTTGGTCGAAAATAGTTGCCTGCAGCATCGCGCCTGCTAGGGAGGGACGGTACACGAAAGACAAAAGTGAGGGAAGAGGAAGTTGAAGTGGTATTTGGAGGGGGCGTCAGGCCCATGTGTGTGAGAAAGAGAGGGGAATGTGTGTGTGTGCATGTCTCTCTCTCTCCCTCCCCCCTCTCTCTCTCTCTGACTCTCTCTCTCCCTCTGTGTGTGTGTGTGTGTGTGTGTGTGTGTGTGTGGTGCACCGGCTGGGCCGACCTAGCAATAAGGGACGCTGCCAGACAACAAAACTTTGGCTCGGCCCCCTCGGCCTGCTCCGCCTCGGCCGTCCGTTCGTCTTTGCACGCATGTGGCGCTCCGAGGTTCCCACGGGCAGCGCGCTCCCCCCTCCCCTTGCGGTCCCTAACAAGATTACGCGTTGCACACTCAGCCGCTGCACCGGTGCATCCGCCTCGGGCCGCCCATCCGCAGGATCGCCGTGCAATTCAACGGCGCACAGTACACTGTAAGACCGTCCAGGAAAAAAATTCGAACTAAAGTGGACTTCCGCGGGGAAAATTTTTGACGGGTTGAAAATGGTGGTGTGTGTGTGGCAGAGTGCCGTTTGCACGGCCTGCTGCAGGCAGTATACTTGACCGGGGCCAGGGGCTGCCACACAGTGGGCCGGAAGACCGGTAGAGGCGGTCAAATCCCCGAACGTGTTTTGAGCTTCAGAGTCGCTAAATGGGACTCGAACAGAACGTGTGACCCCACCAATGGATTGCTCTCCGACCGAGGAATCCATTGGTGGGGTCACACGTCCGATTCGAGTCCCATTTAGCGACTCTGGAGCTCAAAACGCGTCTGGAGTTTTGGCCGCCGCCACCGGTCCTCTGGCCCACTGTGCAGGGCTGGCCGTCACGGCGTCGTCAGGGCCCCGCAGAGCCCCTCGCGGAAACGACGAGGGGAGTTTTGCAAATTCGCGAGGGAGCCCATAATGCAGTATCAAGCATGCCGGGCACGGTTATTTATGAGCGATCCCGGAGGAGTCCGAGAACCCATCCGACATCCCTCCGTCTCGCCTGGGCACCTGGGCCGCCCAAAGGGGGAAGAGACATTGAGCACCCTTTCCGAATGGGTGCCGGGGCGCAACCCGGGGAGGGCCCAGGGACGCGGGCATCCGCGAATGAACAGAGTGGTCAGAAGACGGCCGATGAAGTGCCCCCGTTTCCAGCGGGTCAAAGACCCTCTGCCACTAGGTTAACTCACCCATCAACGCCGTTTCCAGATTTTCTCAAATTTGACTTTTTAAACGAAAATTTGCAAATTGTAAAGCAGGGCGAATTTATGGAAAAATGAAGAAATCACACCATGGGAGGCACTCCCATTGTATCCCGCGCCGGGCACCTCAATTTTCGCGGCGCCACTTACCGTGGGCGGCCGCGTGGCATGGGTTTAGTTTTGCCCATGAATAAAATCCATGGCCCGGTTGGGACTGGGGAACGAAAAAGGAGCGGTCAGGGAAAGCTCCGCAAATATGCACTTGGGCGCCCGAAACCGACAGAGCGACACCCCAGCCAAATGTTGAATCGGCTGCCGGGCGGGCGCCGTGGAGGGCCGAGGGACGCGGGCGCGTTCATGGATCAGCGACCGGCCGGGCACTGACCAGCCGGGTCGAGAGGAGCTGCCGGGTCAACTCCCGGTCACGCCGTTTCCATATTCTCAGTTTTCTTTTTATTCGCTTAGCACTTGTTACTCTAGTGGCGGTTTTTGTGATAATGAAGACCAACGACATGCATGGGATCACTCTGATTGTGCCCGGGCCGCGCTCGGTGTGTCGCGGCGCGGAGTGGCGGGGCGTGGCGTGGCGCCGTTTTGCCTTCATGAATAAAAGCCATAGGCGGGATGGAAAAAGACTGGGGAACAGAAAAAAAAGAGCGGAATAATGGAACGAAGCAAATATGCACTTGAGAGCATGGCCGAGCCGACAGAGCGACATCCGCACGCCAAATGTTTGATAGTCTGCGCGGGCGGGGCGTGGCGGGGCGGGGCGGGGCGTTCATGGCCCCGACTCGCCCCGGGCACTGACCAGCGGCCGGCGTGACGGGGGAAGGGCGACAAGAACAAGAAGGGAATGTCGACAAATAGCAGGAAGTGATGCCGAGCCCCGCCAAGCCCCGCCGAGCCCCGGGGCTGCTTGCAGCTCGCTGCTTCGGGCTTCGGGGCGGGGCGGGGCGGGGCGGTGCGGGGTGGGGCGCGCAGGCCGGGGCCGCCACGCCGCCGGGGTTCCGCGACCAGGCGCGCATGATTTCGCAATTCTTCTGCCGATACGTGTTCGTTGGCCGATTTGTGAGGAAGGGTGCGGTGCGCGTGCACGGCGTCGTGGAAGTGGCGGTGCACGGAAGGGCGGGGCGGGGCGGGACGTCATTTTCACCCTTTGTTGCACACACTTCGGTGAGAAATTTTTCCGCCACGGTTAGACTTAACCCTGAAACCTTCAGTAAGCCGAGAAAAAAATCTCATTCAACGAACGTTAATGAAAGCAGATGATACTCGTTTGGTTTTCTTCTGGGCTCATTAGTATGGGCTCATTCCAAAGATAGTTCTTAAAATCTCATTCAACGAACGAGGCCGAGCTGGCGCCGAAGCCGGCACGAGCTGAGCAGGCCCGAGGTCTGCCCGAGTCACCCACCCTTTGAGACGTGGCAGGCGGAGAGGGATTGTCAATGTTGCGCGCGGGCCGTCGCGCGCGAGGAGGGGGTAGGGGGTGCCATTGTCCGCGCAGGCTGCGCCTCACCGCCAGCCAGCCAGCCAGACACACCCACCAGCCCACCCCGGCGGCCAGCCCCTATTATATTGTTAGGATACGCGCTTGGTTTCTGGACTCGAGAGTAAAAGCACGCTGACACCTTCATTTGTGTATAGTAGTTTTAAGTATGTTTCAAGTGTGAAGGTATCATCTGCTAAAAAATTAAGCAACCTCAACATTGTGCCTACGCTAACCGCGGCGGTCAGTTGAACAGAGCCCACGTCGAGTTCACATTGCACGCGAACAAAGCACACCCGCAGAACATGTAACACTGGTTCCACCGGTTTATAAATGGATCGGGTTACCGCGGTGCTCATTGTGCTGCTCCACTCCGGAGTCCGCGCGGCGGAGCGGCGGAGCGCTGGAGGCAACTCGCCGAATTACGAGGCAATGAAACGGAGCCAGCGGCGCCAGCGGGGCTCCAACGACACGCGCTACTACGCCTCCAGCGGCACCCCGCGCCTCGCCGGCAGAAGCTGCGCCGTGGAGGTGAAGGACCCCGTAAAGCTGCTGTGGAGCCTTTCACTCAGACAGTCGTCGACAACGGTTCGAAAAACCGCGGCGGCGGAGACCGAGACCTCCCCGACGACGGCCACGCCGAGGGCGTGGATAAGAGTCACCGGAAAGGGAGATGAAGGGAGGAGGGGAAAAAATGGCGAGGCCTGTGATATGCTGCGCCGGGACAAGGTGAAATGGAATGAAAACATAAGAAAGCCCCCCCTCCCACCGGCAACGCCCCCGCCTTCGTATTACAATGCCAAATGGGCAGCCATAAATACCTTGAGCCAGCTTGAGGCAATACCGGCGCAACGAAGTGGCAGAGCCGGCAGAGCAAAGAAGAGAATGTCGCGCCTGCCCAACTTTAAGGTGGAGGATGACTTTTTCATACAGAGGCTGGTGGCGGGGCCGCCGCGCCGCGCCGAGGCGCCCCCCAGCCATGCCAGCCACTCCGAGCCTGCAGTGAGCCAGCCTGCCTGCCAGCCTGCCTGCCTGCCTGCAGCCCGGCAGACATAACAAGGAAAAGTTGCGGGCCTGCGGTTCGAGTACAGTCGGGGCCAAAAGTGCGTGCGTGTGCGTGTCGAGGTGCGTGTGCTTGCGCGTGGAAGGGAACGAGGTGTGGCGTGGTGCGACACTGCGGCCTGCGTGTGTCGGTGCGAATGGCGATGTTAGTGTGTGTGTGTGTGTGTGTGTGTGTGTGTGTGTGTGTGTGTGTGGTGTGACGGTGTGTGCGAGGACGTTTGGCAGATGAGGGCCGCACAAACATTGACCCCCAAAACTGGCCGGAACTCGTTGCCGCAGCGCCCCCATAGCCCCGTCCCAGCGGCGGGGCGGGTTGGGGTGGGGCGGGGCGCGTGGAAAAAACTGTCAAGAGGACGAGGGGCAGGCCTCGGCGGCCGAGGCGAGGAACACAAGAACAACGACCGAACTCTGACCGCACTTGCGCCAGCCGTACCGCGCGAGCGTGGAGCCGAGATGGAGGCTGTAGGACCGGTGCCAAGATTCCGTCTCTGTCGCTCCGCGTCGGGACGCACCACGAGTGCGAGAGAGACAGAGAGCGCCGTTCGGGGCCGAACGCGGCCTCGATCGCTATGCATAGCGCATATGGCGGTGCCGTGGCGGAGGCGTGGCGGTGTGCTGCGGTGCGCGGCCCGCCGACCCGACTCACGCTCATCCTTGGCACCTTGTTTGCCTCCTCGCTGGGCTCGCCAGCCTCGCCAGCCTCGCCCGGCACCCCATATAATTACGTACGTGGTGCCAAACACAAGACCAATCTCCCGCCCCGGACGTGTCTGGCCCCGAGTCTCATCCCGGCTAACACCGCCACAGCGTGCTGTCTCTCTCGCACCCCGCCGCAGCGCCCCGTGGGTGCGAGAGAGACAGAGAGAGCTCCGTTCGCGAGCAGACCCTTTTTCCGTCCCCCGCCACACCGTGTTTGTCACCAAGACGACGGCGCAAGAAGAGGAAGGGTAATAAGGGCGGTAACGAATTTCGCGAGGACACTAACGCCATCACCGACGGACCACACAGTGTGCACGCAAGAGGCGGGCTGTGTGTGGATTTGCGGGTGGGGGTCTACTTCCAACGGGGCGAAAACACAAGCCGGTGGCGATACCCCGCGCGACGACCTCGCAACGCGCGCGGGGTAGCGACGCGGAAAGGCGGCGGCGAGAGCGGTGCACCTACACCATCGACACGCGGCCGGACAAATCGCGCCGCGTTTACAAGGACCTGGCGCTTTCTCGGCAGATTCCAAAAAGAAGTCAGCTCGTCGCTCTGTCTCTGTCGCACCCGTGGGCCGTCGCGGAGGTGCGAGAGAGACGGCGGAGAAACGGCTTTCCCTCGCAATCGCTCCACTGGCAGCCTCGGGGCGCGGTGTGGTCGCGTCGCCAGAGCCGTCGCCGTGCCGCGTTGACGGCCAAGCTCCTTTTGTTCCCGTCCGACCGTCCGCTCCGCTCGCGGCGCTAGCGGCTCCAGTAGTGTCCGGGACCATCAAACCTCCCCGCCGCAGACACCTCCCTCCCCCCGCTCCGCACGGCTTCCGTTTTACGCCGCCTGATCCCCATTTACTCCCCTGTTTGTCTCGGCCCGAGTTTTATCCGCCGCCTTTTCACTCTTGCAACAACACCGCGCGGTCAGGGCGGGGCGGCCAGGCGGGGCGGGGCGGGGCGCGCAAAGCCACCGCCCTGTCGATTTCGGGCGTGTTTCGTGTTTACGGGGCGGGGAATCAACATGCCGTGCACCAAGCCCGTCGCCGTGGCCTCGAGCACGTCCCCGTCGTCCCCCGTGAGAAGCACGGCCGTCGTTCTCACTGGTGCGAGAGAGACGGAGCGACGGAATCACTGCTGAGACGCCACTTGCGGCGGGGGCAGAAGAAGTTGGCGCGGAAATCGATCCTTGCAGTGTGGGTGTGTGATTCACCCAGCCGGTGTCCGAGTCGGTTCGCGTCTCACTGGCTGACGAGGCGCAGACCGCGATGAATCACCCGGTGGAGTCACGCGTGTGCATCACCGCGGACGGAAATACGGAAAGTACCAAACGAACAAAGAAAAAGAAATATCGACAGAAAAACCTGTATGTGATTTCAGACCTCGCGTGACAGTCTCACAGTGTACGCAACTCTCATGACAGGTCGAACTACGCGACCACCCTGGTTCCAAGGTGAGGTCTGCACCGGCTGCTGTCGGGGCTCAAAGCGTTCATGGGGTAGTGGCGGAGTTTCGCCGGGTCTCCGGAGGCTCCCCGGGGAGTTGCCGGGGTTGCCAAGGAGTTGATGGCACCGCCGAGCGGTTGAAGGGGTTGAAGGCGACGGGGTTGAAGGAAGAGGTTGCCGCGTTGCCGCAGGAAGGGCTCCGGGCAGATTGGTGGTTCAGGTCTCACCAGGGGATCATAACTCAGGACGGCAGGGCTGGGCGGGCTGGGCTGGCTGGGCTGGCTGGACCCGTGTGTCCGGGTGGACTCACCCCCACCGCGCGCACAGATTCAGTCGTGCGGCTGTCCCTACCGCTAATTTACCCATCCGGCTAACAGTGTACTTTCCTTAAACTTCCATTGTTCGAAAAATACTCCAGCAAACATCTTATTTTTTTCGGAATCGGAACGCTGCATCCGCGCGCCGCCGTTCGGCAGAAGTAACCCCGCCCTGATGCTACTGTCACACCGAAGGGATATAACTTTGGTCATTTTCTTTGCGAAGTCAAAAGACCTTAAGACCACTCCCTGGCGGGGATCCAAGTTGCATTAGCCCTTCTGTGCATCCGGGGCAGTTGCTTGTGTGTGTGTGTGTGAGCGCGCATGTGTGTGCTTGTTTCTGTGAGATGGCCTGTGTGTGTGTGTGTGAGAGAGAGAGAGAGAGATAGATAGATTGTGCGCGTGCTGAAGGGAGAGAGAGAAAGGGAGATAGAGAGAGCAGTACTGAGAAATCCTATCACGATGCGGGGCGGGCGACTGGGCGTGCTGGTCGTGGGCAAAGAATTAAATGGAAATCGACATTGTAGCTCGGTGGCGCTACGCCCTACTTTGCTCTGTCTCTCTCCTCGTCGCTCTGCATGGTGTCACGTGGTCCGGCGTCGCAGCCCCGCGTCACTCCGTCGCCCTGTACCGCTCGCTCTATTGGCAGTGGCTGTTTGCTGATTCGGCGGCCGGTGCCGCGCGTCGCTCTGTTTTCATTAGCGCGCCGGGCTGATTCCGAGAAACGCTTTCGTCGCTCTGTCTCTCTCGCACCCGCGGGGGAGTCCCCATGAGTGCGAGAGAGACGGCACTAGTCCGCGGGGCGTGACGGCGTGACACCATTCGCCGGGATTCGCTGCTTGAATCGGGCTTAAGTGTGAATCATATGGACCAAACTCGCAAACAAAGTGGCATTAGCGAGCGAGGCGGCGCGGCAGCGCTCCGCGACGAAGACGGACGCAAATAAATTTAAATTTTGCAGGCGGAAGTTGGGCGAGGCTGGCGGCGAGGCTAGCAGCGGGGCCCAACCCCGGCTTTGAACCCACGAGCCGAACCGAGCCGCGCCGAGCCATTCACAGATCTATCTTGATTCCCGTCACGCGTGCGTCCGGGCCCCGGCCGCCTCGGGCCCATTTTCGTGTACAAGGGCGTTTATTTACGGCGCGTTGCGTGCAGCGCAGCGTGGAGTAGGTGGTTAGCTATCTAGCCGCGGGGTTGAATCCTCGGGTTCAACTCCCAATAAATTTCCAAATATTTTTTTCATTTTTTTTTTCTTTTATTGATTTATTTTGTCGCTCCCGCAGTGACGGGACACGGAAAACAAAGAGAGCCGCGTTTATCGCTTACAGCTGACGTCTTGTCGGTGCAGAAAAGTGTTAGGCCAATCTTGGCGCCGTACGTGGAGAAGCGGGGCGGGCCGGACCGGCGTCTGTCTCTCTCGCACCCGTCCGGGCCGCCCCGTGAGTGCGAGAGGGACGGAGGCACTGCCGCCCCGCTGCAGAAAGGTAAAGTCACAAACTGTCGATAGCAGGACGAGGGGCGTTGGGACGTGCCGGGCAGCCCCGGCCCAGTAGGCTGAGGGTCGTCGCTCTGTCTCTCTCGCACCTGTACGGGACGCCGTGTGAGTGCGAGGGAGACAGAGCGACGAAAACGACTCTCGGAATCCAGGGCCCTGCGCTCTGCAGCCGGAGGGATCGCTTCTTTGGGCGCCTTATCGTCAGTAAGGCGCGTCCGCCGGGCCTGCCCTGCCCCCGCCTCGCCATCGCCACGGCCTCGTCGAGCTTGGCCACCGCCAGGCCAGCGCGCAGCAAGGTGTTCCCGGCGCCCACGGCACGCCCACGCCCACAGCCAGCGCCGCCAAAGTGTGTCCGAAAGTAAGTTGTTGGCCAACTAGTGCCTCTCCGTCCACTCACGGCCGGACGATCCGCGCGTGCGCCGCCGCTTGAGGGATCCGCATTGTGTGGCGTCTCCGTGCGTCATTCCGTGGACCAAGAGTCTGTCTCTCTCGCACTCAAACGTGGCGCCGCGTGAGTGCGAGAGAGACAGAGCGACGGAAACGACTCCCGGAATCGGTCTGCGGCGCACTCCACCCGTGAGTGAAACGGGACCTCGCCGAAGCAGTGGCCCTGCATTAAGCAGCAAATTAAGGCGGGTTCGCCTGTAAACGGGCAGAGTTACGGCCCCACGGCCCATATCATAATTAGCAAAGCTTGACGGAGCGCCGCCATTCGTCGGCGGGGAGGGGGAGGGGAGGGGGTGTCATTTGATAGCCCCCTTCTTGAGCCCCCTCAGAGGGCAGCACATGACGTCATCCTCGTGGCCTCATTATCAATCTCGAGGGAAGGCAGGCCCATGCAGGGATGCAACTATGTCTTGATGATGCACCATGTTTTGATGATGCACCATGTCTTGATGATGCACCATGTCTTGATGATGCACCATGTCTTGATGATGCACCATGTCTTGATGATGCACCATGTCTTGATGATGCACCATGTCTTGACGATGCACCATGTCTTGATGCAACCACCTTTTGGCGAGGAACTGCAGAGCAATCTTGCCAGAAAATTGCTTCTCTCTTTCCCGGCGTTACGACGCGACGCGGGTTTCCCTGAAGAGGCCCCGGCCGATTTTGATGCCCCCAAAGCCCGCTTGGCGGAGAGCGAGCGTATTTTGGCGGACGAACCAAAGTGACTGTTTGCCCGGAACGATCCAAGGCGGAGCGCGGGCCAGTATCTCTGCGAGGCATCCGATTAACTGGCGAATGCTTCTTGACCTCGTTCGCCAGCAGACGGATTCCGAAGTGTCGTGTCTCTCTCGCACGCCCGCGGACCGACCTCGTCACGAGGGAGAGAGACGCAGACAGAGTAACTGGCTCCGACTGGAACTAAAACTGGGAGTATTCTGAAGGGCGCGGCGCCGTCCCAAGGTCTCGGTGACGGCGGCGGCGCGGCGACGTGGACGTGGCGTCGACGTAAAAGCGAGTCGAGGCCAGCCAAGCCGCGCCGCCGCGCTCGAACCTCCAGGAAGTCGACTGCTGGTCGCCGTCCAAGGCTGTCTGTCCGTCGGAGGACGCGTCTACTCCGTCAGGAAAAAAGGGAAACAAAAATTATTTGGAAAGAGGCTGTGGCTGTAGGCACCTGCACACTATTTCAGTTGTGAATGTAGACACGTACACAGTATTTGGGCTGTGACTGTAGACACCTCCGCAACATTTTGGCTGTACATCTCTGCAGCAGCACCGCGTTGCGGCTAAAACGCCGCAATCGACACGGCCACTGCAACGGCCTCGTCGGCCTGCACCGCGCCTGCACTGCCGTTGCGGCGTGCTAACGAGAGAGGCGGCGCCATTCGCGTCCCGCGGGTCACATGCCACCAGGCTGCCTCCCAACACGTCGCTCTGTCTCTCTCGCACTCGCGGGGCGACTCCCTAGGCCGCAGGGGGTGCGAGGGAGACAGAGCGCCCGCTGCTGCAGCACTGATAAAGTAGCCGCGTCGTTTGCGCTGCAGTGGCGCCGCCTGCCGAGAAACAAAGGCAAACGGATTACGGGCCGTCCATAAACTAGATAACGCCCGCTGCATTTTTTCGTCTAGTTTTCTAGTAGTTTTTTTACGAACCGGGCCGTTGTTAGTGTGAATGATCAGCGCGGTCGGATTTCTTTTTGTGTGGCGAGTCACGCATGCAAACCCGGTTCCGCGTCACGTTTCAAAACCCCCTAAAAAAGACCGCGATAGTTATCGAACTCTCCACGCGACGCGTGCGTCCTCGGTCGCCCTGGTTCCGCAGCGCGCGCAGCAACATACTGATACTTTGTAGGAGCGGGATTGGTCGGCGACTCCCGGCCCTGCCCGCCTGTCCCTCCGCCTTTGATGATGATGTGGCTTTACAGCCGAACAAGATGTGTTCTCTACGACCGCAATATATTGTTGCAAGTTTGGCGGCCTTTCCGGTCTTTGTGGCGTCGTGCGGCGAGTCGTGCTGGCCGGCGCGCAACGGCCGCGGAACGCGCGGCGACTTCGAGGGAGACAGTGGACAGTGACGCCTGCGGGCAGGGAGAGGGGTGGGGTGGGGGAAGCTGAGAGCTTGCGACGCGGAAAAACGCGCCAGGCGCGAAGAGTTCGCGGCGTGAAAAGTTCGCGGTAGCCGCCAGGAGTTCGCGGCGCGAAGAGTTCGTGCCAGGAGCGAAGAGTTCGCGGCAGGCGAAGCGCGAAGAGTTCGCGGCAGGCCAAGCCTGAAGAGTTCGCAGCAGGCAAGAGCGAAGAGCATTCGTAGACCCCTAAACGTTTGTGCTGGTGTGCATGGGAGAAAGAGACAGAGGTCGTGTGTGTGGGCGTATGTGTGTGTGTGTTTGAGAGAGAGGGGGCGGCGGTGCGTGCGTGCCCGGGGCCTCTCCGAATGCCATTGCACGCGTCCCTGTGCAGATAATCGTGGCACCGTAGGGGTGGCCATTGCCAGGCCATTGGCGTTCCCACTCCCAAATGGAAACCAATCCGTCCATTTACTTCCTTTTTCGGTCACCCCGCCGGGCTCGGCCCACACAGCCCGCCTGACCTCGCCCACCAGGCTTCGCCCACACTGCCTCGCCCACCCCCGCCCCTCGCCGCTTGCGTCGCTTGCATTGCCACTTCGCTGATGAGCTGCTCTGCGAGTTATCACCAAGCGTATTCCGATTGCCGGCCCCGTTCACGTCTGTCCGTCTGTCTGTCTGTCTGTCTCTCTCCTTCTCGCACTCACAAGGGCGTATCATCGTCTTGTGCGAGAGAGGCCGAGTGACGAAAAGTCTGCAGTCTGCGCACGATAGTGGGCCCCAGTCGGCCAATGAGGGCGAAGGAAAAGGGAGAAAGTAGAATCTGGCAGTACTTGAACCCACGCGCCCCGAGCGAGTGGATGGGGACGGGCCGCGTTTGTGTGAGTGTGAGCTGGTAGGGCATGCGTCGTGCATTGCAGATGGCCGCGGCTGTGCCCGAAGTTGACAAAGTGGCGTCATGGACTGCGGACGTGAGTGGCGGGCGTATGTGTGTGTGAGTGTGCGCGTGTGTAGGTGTGTAAGTGTCTGCCGTATGTGCGGAACGTGGCGGCGACTACACAGGCCTCACTATACATGCCCATGACCCGAAATAAATCCGCTCGCAATGAATTCCGTCGGCCTGTTGTACTGCAAAAGAGAGCGACACACACACACACACACACACACACACACACACACACACAAACACCTCTGCTCACAGCGCCGCCCCGGCTGCAAAGGACTAATGTTGCAGTTCATTTCCGCGTCTGGAGCAGGGAGGCGGAGGCAGCCAATTGCCTCCTCTTGCATGTGTGTGTGTGTGTGTGTGTGTGTGTGAGTGTGTGTTGGGAAGGGGATGTTGTCGGGAAAAAGTGGCTGCGGCATGTCGTGTGTTTGGAGGCAGCTGGCGTCATGTCTGATTTTCGCGCCCTCAATTACTGGCAGCTTGTTGTTCGGCTCCACGGCGGGGCCTCCACGGCGGGGCCTCCACGGCGGGGCCTCCACGGCGGGGCCTCCACGGCGGGGCCTCCACGGCGGGGCCTCCACGGCGGGGCCTCCACGGCGGGGCCTCCACGGCGGGGCCTCCACGGCGGGGCCTCCACGGCGGGGCCTCCACGGCGGGGCCTCCACGGCGGGGCCTCCACGGCGGGGCCTCCACGGCGGGGCCTCCACGGCGGGGCCTCCACGGCGGGGCCTCCACGGCGGGGCCTCCACGGCGGGGCCTCCACGGCGGGGCCTCCACGGCGGGGCCTCCACGGCGGGGCCTCCACGGCGGGGCCTCCACGGTGGCCTCGAGGCCGGAAGGACAACGTGCCTGTCACCCCGACGCAGCGCCGCCGCGACTGACAGCCAGAAAATGCATGTAAGATTACGGGCGGCGGAGCGAGGCGTGGCGAAGTGGGAAGCATGGCGGGGTGGGGCTGGGCGGCGCGGAGCCTTCCTCTTGGTGCGAAGGCGCGGGGATTGGAGGGTAGAGAGCACATTTTGCCTGTGAGAACAAATTGTCGTTGCTTTACATTTGGAGTCAGGTGCACGAAAAACACAGAATAAAAGCCGTGGAAAATCATTTCGGTTATTTGGGGTTGTTGACAGCTCCAGACAGCAGGCGCCAGGAGGCCTTGACCGCTGGGCCAGCCGACCGCTGCGCTAGGCCCCAACCTGGAGGGTGGTGGGTAACACGCGACAGTCCGTCAGTTTTGTGGGTCAATGACTAGTTCTTCTAGGACACGAACGAAATAAGAAGTCTGTGCATAGACCTCCCGGCAGACGAGGGCCATGAATAATGCAGTGGGGCCACAAAGAATTGCATTAGGGCCACGCAGTGCCGTGCAGCGCCACTCCAAAGGGCATCTCTCTCTCTCTCTCTCTCTCTCTCTCTCTCTCTCTCTCTCTCTCTCTCTCTCTCTCTCTCTCTCTCTCTCTCTCCTCTCTCTCTCACTGATAAAAAGAAATCCAGAAAAAAAGGAAAATCCAGGAAGGTGCCTTCCAAAGCTTCGACAGCATCGTTTTCCAAAAAAAATAAAAAAAATTGTACGGACCCTACGAGAAACTCAAACGAAATGAAGACACTGGAGTTATCGGAATTTTCCCATGCATTTCTTGACGACTTCCTCGGGGCTTTGGTAGATTTTTCTAACAGAGCGCTTGCCTTCCCTCCTCCTCTGCCCTATCTTCTTTCTTGTTTTCCTCCCCGCCTTCGCACCGCCTTCGCCCCGCCCCGTGCCCACATTGACCTTTATGACTTATCGCATACCGGAGTCCGACTCTGGGTCACGGCTGCGGGTTGCCCTGCGCCCCCTGCAGTCCCTGGGGAACCCGTCCTGCCAAAACCGTCCTTGGAAAATACTGGGTCTCAGGTTATTGAGTTGAGCAGGCCCACTGTCAGGAATCCTCAATTGCCAGACATTTTTGAAAAATTCCAAAAACACACTTTTTTAAACCGGAAATCGCTGGGCTCCTGGATGGCCCTGCAAATCGAACGCATCGGTCGCTAGCTCAGCCGCTTACAAACTTTCTTCTCACCCCATTTATTTTCCTGTGTCGGATATACTTCGTCAAAAAAAGGGAGAGGGGGGGAGGGGGGAAGGGACTGGTCTCTCCTCTTGAGAATGTTATCCGGAAAAATGGTCCGTGTGGATGACCCGACCTCATCATTCGGATTGGAGGGGAGGCGGAGGGACGGAAGCCGGGCCCACCTCAAGACAGAATACAAATGACAGCGCGCGGCGAGCCGCCGGGGAGCAGAGAGAGAGAGAGAGAGAGAGAGAGAGAGAGCGGGCACGCCTGGCTAGCAGATTGATGGTGGAAGTGCAATAATACGATATGGATTCGCCCAGAAGCCGAACGGCAGTGGATATAATACGAGCAGCACCAGGGTGCGAGTCAGAGAGAGAGAGAGAGAGAGAGAGAGAGAGAGAGAGAGAGAGAGGAAAGAGAGAGAAAGAGAGAGAGAGAAAGAGAGAGAAGCAGGAAAAAAGAAAAAGACGAATAGAAGGGGGGGAAAAAGTACGTAGTATAGAAAACCGCGCGACCGAGAAAAATAATAAATAAAGGCACGCAAATATGACGCGGCGCGTGGCCGAGGGTAAACGCGGTGGTCTCGTTGGCGGGCGGGGCGAGGCGTGGCGGGGCGGGGCGGGGCGCTCAATCATGCAGTCATCCACGCCGAGCCGGCATCGCATTGTCGGAAGCGAACGAGATGCGTTTAGAGCGGCGCGGCGCCGCAATCGTGTTTTCCTTTTCCCGCGTTTTCCCGCGCGTTTTCACTTTCATGCCTTCGCAGTCCGTCTAATCAACCAGAGTGCGGCGGAGCAGCGCGGAACAGGATGTGTTGCGCAGTGGCGAGCCTGCAGTCCGCGCGGTCGGCCTCGTGTGTGTGTGTGTGTGTGTGTGTGTGTGTGTGTGTGTGTGTGTGTGTGTGTGGCGCCACAAAGCCATACTCTGCCCATCAGTGTGTTATATGGAGCTCTTTAACGGACCCAACAACACGCGACTCGAAACCATAAAGCTGTTTTGAGGACGGCGGAAAGGGGACGAGGTCCGAGGAGGGACGTCGTGTTAGAAGGAGGGCGACTAGAAGGAGAGGGACTGGAAGTAGAGCGCGCAGAAGGAAAGCCAAGACGAGGAGGAGAAAGGGGAAGGAAGAGTGACGGGGTGGCGGACCTAGTTTTAATATTGTAATACGTTGTCGCCACGGGAATGTTTGATCTCGCCAAGACGGCGTCCCGTCCGGAGAGGAGAGAGTCCGAGATGACGTCTTTGAGCGCGTGCGCGCGCCGAGTGGGAGAGAGAGGGGGGAGGGGGGCACGGCCTGTGTCGGAAGACTTTCCATTACCATGCGCTGGAACGCCACCAACGCCACGCACCACGCGCGGCGGGTCGCACCAAGGCGGCCACCAAGGCAGCCACCACGGCGGCCACCTATGAATGTGAATCAGGCGTCGTCTTCAGCATTTGCAAGGAAAGGAGGTGCGGTGCGCCGCGCCAGCCACCCATTCGCGGGAATGTTTCGCAGTCGTGTAACATTTAGTGGCCGTTGGCGGCACTGCACTGCAAGCTGCACCGCATGCGGACCGAACTACCAGAAGGAGCGCGCCGCCGTGCTGGCCTGACGGCGTCCGCCTGCGAACCGGCGGGTAGGCAACCCACCTCGCAGTGGTGCAGCGCGCTGCCTACCCGCCGGGCGCTTCCCCAGGGCGACCGTCGAAAGAAAGAAGACGACGAAAAAAAGGGGCGTGCAGATAATGTAGGCCTGCAGACTGGTTCCGAGAAGCATCGCTCTGTCCCTCTCGCACCTACAAGGACGCCCCATGTGTGCGAGAGAGACAGAGCGACAACTCTCCGGAATCAGAATCTTGGAGCCGGCCGCCTCGCCATCCTTCTCATCCCGATCCAGCTGCCGCGCGCAGCATACAAATAATATGCTGACCAGCGCAGATCATAGCGAGCCACCCCGCCGCGCAGCCCGCCAGCCAGCCAGCCTCCACCTGCCAGCCCTGTTGTTGCAATTGCCAATTTCCAGGCTGTAATGAGCCCAGGGCCGAACCACCCTGGGCTGGCTGGCTGCCTGGCTTGCTGCCTGTCTGCCCGCCTGCCTGGCAGCGTGGCTGGGTTCACTGATTTTCTGGTGAAAAGCTCGAGTTGAGTTCCTCCAGCACGGATCACTGGAGGGAAGGGGGGCTCCAGGCATGCGCACGGCTCGGCCGAATTTTCTAGGAACTCCATCAAAATCCATTTTTAGCAGATGATACCTTCACACTTGAAACATACTTAAAATTACTATACACATGAAGGTGTCAGCGTGGTTTTACTTTCGAGTCCAGAAACGAAGAGCGTATCCTAAACAATATAATAGGGGCTGGCTGCCGGGGCGGGCTTGTGCGTGTGGCTGGCTGGCAATGAGGCGCAGCCTGCGCGGAATTCGACGCTCGGGTCTGTATATTTTGTTTCATACAGAATTTTAATTACTATCTTTGGAATGAGCCCGCATACTACCCCGTATAAGGAAACCAAACGAGTATTAACCGAGAAATTTGAAAGGGAAAAGAAAAAAATTTGAACTCTACACCCCCTCCCCAGTCTTAATGGGGAGGCCTCCTGCTTTACTTCGGTGTTCGGGATGGGAACCGGTGCTATCAGGTACCTGGGGTTAATCCCGTCAGCGACCCAAGCGTTCGCCGGGGGACCCAGTAGGACCCCAAAGCTCAGGCAGCTGGGTGAGAGCACCCAGTACGAAGCTCTTTGAGGGGCGGGACGTAGAGTGAGACGACAGAGAGACAGAGAGAGACTCAGACAGAGAAGAGGTTTGGTGGGAGCTTCTTGTTTTCGTAGGGTTGGTTGTGTACCCCATGGTACCCCCACTGTCCGGCGCTCCCGTACCGAACATACAGCGTTTTAGGCCAGCTTCAAAGGACTTATCATCGCCTCCCCGACGAGTCAAGGAGGCACCACCCGCAACCACACACCGGATGGTCTGGATTGATGGATCAAATACTCCATCGCTCCAGTGCCGAGGCCAACCCGCCGAAGCGGATTGCTTTTTAGACACCCACAGCGGAGTGGCCAGGTGAATGTGACTCTGACCACTACGCTATCACGCTTGTACGTCTGGCAGCGTGTTGGACGACGGGTTTGAGTTGCACTGGGAGGGCGGTCGAAAAATGTAATGAAATGATGGGGTTTCGATCCCCGGACCCCGCCACGGGATCACACGACTTTACGCTCTCGGCCACCACGGCCCATGATGAGGGGATTGGCGTGAGGTGGGTTCTTGACGCAACAGGACTCGACCGACCCGGTCAAAATTTCGCAAGAAGTTGGGAGAGTCGAACCGCCGACCCTAGCATTGGGAACCGACGCCTCTACTCCCTGGACCACCACGTCCCATGCTCGGAGTGGGCTCACGTTCACGGGTTTCAACCGCACTGGGTGAGGCAGTAAAATTAAATGGAAATATTTGTTAGGAGTCGAACCTCCGGCATGTGGGTCTGTTGCACACGGCTCCGCTCGGATGGCCTCGAACCACCACCCTTAGGATAGTAAGTCGAAAAAACTTTTGTGACGCTGGTATTCGAACGCCGGCCTGCGGTAACTCGATCCCACGTCTCTAACCTCTCGGCTATCACAGCAGTTGTGAAACACGACGGATCATCTGCTTTCATTAACGTTCGTTGAATGAGATTTTTTTTCGAATACAATTTTTTGCGACGTCTGCCTATGTTTGCAGTGGCGCTGCTTTCGCAAAAAAGAAGGCGGCGCGCCAACCGCGACGCGTAAACCAACCGATGGCAGTGTGGCAGACAGAGCAAGTTTTCGGCGAGAGGAGTGTGGAGAGGCCGCGGAGTCGTCAAGGACGTGACGACGTGACATCCGCAAAGGCTGCCGGCTTTATGGGGCGCAACCCGATATTCAAGAAGTCTTGCCTTTATAGTGAACAACAACAACAAACAACAACACTCGTATATTCCTGCGCGCGTGAATCACAAAGTGCTCTCAAGTGAGTGGTGAAAATTATTCTGATTTTTTTGCAGCAACAACAACAACTGAGAAAATAGAAACAAAAATGTAAATAGCACTTTATTGATATCACGGTGTTTTTTTTTGGCACGACTGACTTTTTTAAAAAAATGATATATCGGTTTAGATGCCTCATGGGGTAGCTCCCGATTGATGCAACACTACTTGGACGTGATAGGCACTTGTGCGTGTTCCTGGTGGCCGCGCCCCGCCCCGCCCCGCCCCGCCCCCCGCCTCCGCCCCGCCCGCCCGCCCGCCCCCCCCGCCCGCCCCCGCCCCGCCTCCGGGGTCGCCCCGCCGCGCCGACGTCGCCCATAAACTCAACTTGCATGATTGAAGGGGTGGCCAGTGCAGCGCGAGGACCGGCGGGCCTCTCCCCTTCGGCCGGCCAGCTATGGAACATAAACCGGTTGAGTCACGATTCGGCGAATGCGACCGCCCCGCCCCGCCCCGCCCCGCCCCGCCCCGCCCGCCGCCCGCCCCGCCCCGCCCCGGCGGCCGGACACGAGGCGGTGCTCTTATGAAAATGAGCCAGCAATCATATCGCCTTAATTAATAACTCGGAAGGGTTGTCGAGGATTACCCAGCGCGACCATTATCGGCCGGTCGCGCGCCAAAGCGGATTGGTTGGATTGAGCCGACGGGGTGGTCGGTCCTGGTCGGTCTGTTCGCCGCCGCGGCCACCGCCAAGAACGATCACTCACACTGTACTACTCCCCAGTGCAGAAAACCTCAGAAATTTTATTGACCCTGAAGTACTTATTTACTTCCCGTTAGTAATTAGGAAAATTTCAAAAACTACCTTAATTACTATAGTTCTCGCGTTAATATTTTTGACACAAATTTTATTTTTATCCATGAAGTTTCAGCAAAAGTAGAGCTATGTTGACGAATATATGTGAACATCTCCCTGAGAAAATTCGTGCGGAAATTTCCTGGGGTGCGGCACTTTCTGTCACAGTGCCGTCTCCTGCGGGCTATATAATCCAGCGCGACACAATAAAACTTATTTCGGAATAACACTTACTCTGATATGCGCGCCGCGGGGGCCGCTGGGCTCGTAAAGGGAGAAAATTTCGAAACGATTAATCGCTTAGTCAAGGGACGTCGCGCGTCTTCTCGGAGGGGGGAGGAGAGGGGGAGAGGGAGGGAGGGGAGGGAGGGAGGGGAGGGGGAATGCACCACACCGCATTGTGCACACACGCCACGTAACGCGTGAAAAAGGTTGTTAGTTAAGAAGTCGCAGGTGACTTCTTAGCGGGGGCGCCGAAAGAACCCTCCGATTACAACGTTAGCCCTCTCCATCCTCCTCTCTCCCTCTCCCCCTCTCCCCCTCCGGACGCGTCCCCCGGGGCCGGCGCGGGTAATGGAGAGGACGGCGATGACGAGGAGTACGAGGAAGGCGATGCAAATGGCAACGGGATAGATTTGTGGCTTGTGGCGCCGCCTGGCGGCGAGTGGGCCGAGCGCGGCCGAGCGGCGCGGCGGCCTCGCAGTGTAGCGGCGCCCGGAGTAAATCATGCGGATGGCGCGGCCGCGCCGTGTCGAGCCGCGCACTTAATTTTAAATTCGATTAGGGATTTCCCTGCCCTCATTTCGGAGCTCGCCTTCGCGGTGCGCGGCTGTAGTCGATCGGGCTGCACACTGGAAACGGGTTTCCGTCCCACAGTGGTCCAGAAGGCAGGAGGAGGCGGTCAAAATCCCGGACGCATTTCGAGCTCCGGAGTCGCTAAGCAGGACTCGAACCGAACGTGTGACCCCACCAATGGATTGCTCTCCGAACGAGGAATCCATTGGTGGGGTCACACGCTCGGTTCGAGTCCTGTTTAGCGACTCTGGCGCTCAAAAGGCGTTTAGAGTTTTGGCCGCATGCGCTGGTCTTCTGGCCCACAGTGCCCTCAGAGGGAGCTGCATATCGGCCGAATGCGAAGCGCGTCGAGGAAGGGAAACGCACCAAAGTGGCTCCATCATCTGCAGGGCGGGCTGCAGCGCAGCGGCTTTTGATCAGGTGTGCTTGGCAGCAGCGCTGGGCCGGGGCAGTCGGGGCGCGGCGGGGCGGGGTGGGGGGCCGCGGGGCCGAGGCCCAACGAAGATAGATGAGTCGGTGCAGGAAGCGGGGGCTGCCCGGGGCTGGCTGGCTGCGGAAGGCCAGCACGGCCGTGGAGGGGCGGCCGGCACGAACGCGGGTTCAAATACCGCTTCCAGGGACAGCGATTAGGCTTCGCAGCGTTTCAAACTCCGTTCTCATTTGTTTATTGTTTGCAGGCCCGGCAAAGCGCCCACCCCCGTTCAGCAACCCTAGGCCGCCAGAGATGCATCTTCGGGCTGTTCAATTGGTAAGTGCATATTAATAATGTTTGTTGTTAACGTTGTAGTTTTTGCAGACGATAGTTGAAATATTTTTTTCTCTGAATTCGCGAGAGGCAACGTTGCGATGTCGGCCCGCTCCCACAGGTGCGCGGCTCGGACCAAAAGACAAAGCCCTGGGCCCTGCACTGCAAGGCCTCGCATTCCACCGCGCTCATTTGTCAGGCAGAGATTTTGATTCTGTCACACGCGACATGTAGAGCATCTGCTGGCGTGATGGATGGACGGCACAGCCTCCTCAAACTCAAAGACTTGGAGGCCAGTTTGTTTCTGCGCCGTGCACAGTCGAGACAAAAATGACCGCCCCGCGCCCGCCGACCAGAGGGATGGGGCTAATCTACACTGTGAGAAAAAAGTACGGAACATGTCTGGTCAATAATTTGCCTGGACCGTCCGCACTTGCCAACTACGGAACTTCCGTACTTTTTTTTTCGTACCCGTACAAAAGTACGGAGTTTTTTTTACAGTGTAGTGTGGCATACATAAACCGGGTACTCGGAAAGCGTTCTCCCATTCGTCTTCATTTATACTGCCGTGTTTTTGTGTTGTTTGTCGACAGGCTCGTCGACGACGTTGTCTCATTATGAAGCAAATTAGCGCGCGAAAGTATTCAGAGCAACAGGGGCGGGAGCAGGAGGCGCGGTGACAGACGGACGGACAGACAGACGGACGGACGGACGGACGGTGGCTGGGCCTTGGGGTCCCGCCCTCCTCCTTGGCCTCGCCTGCTCGTCTCAGCGAGACTCAAATTAAAAACACACCTCACGTTTCTGTGGGGGTAATTCTTGTGAGGCCAGCAGCCCACCCCGGCCGTTCCGTCCTCCCCTTCCCTCCCTTCCTCTCTCTCTCTCTCTCTCTCTCTCTCTCTCTCCTCTCTCTCTCTCTCTCTCTCTTCTCTCTCTCTCTCTCTCTCCCCCCCGCCGCCGGCCCGCCCTGCTCCTCGCTCCCACTTTGTAATTCCTTATTACACGACAATTATTTTGACCCCTCCAGACACTAGAGTCTAAATTATTCTTCGAATCGCGGCGCCCGGCGCGGGCGTAAAATTTTGAGATTCATAAAAGAGGTGATAAAAAACGGGAGGAATGAAATAATCAGGCGCGCTCTATTTTTTGATGGTTGTTGGCAACGCGAAGGCGCAGGCAGTTTGCTGCAGCGCCGGGCTCCACCGGGCCGGGCTCACCTTCACGGAGGGCGCTTCCTTCCCGTTATACGGGGGCTTCTTAACTTGTTAATTAGATCAATCTCGGGAACATGAGTGGCGCGGCGGCGCCACCCCGCCCCGCCCCGCCCGCACTCCCCTCTCGTCCCTTAGCACTCGCCTCACGCGCGCCCGGCAACCGTTGTGTGTAAGCCCATCGCAGCAGCGAACAACTCTCGTTCCCTCCCTGCGCCCCACGGCCTCGTCTTCGTCCAGACACCTTGGCCGGCATCTTCCCGCCCCGCCCCGCTCACCGGACGGGAACAACGCCGTCTATCTCCCGCTCGGCCCACTTAGAGATGTGCCGCCTTACAACGAAAGGCTCTTTTGAATCAAAGATGGAGCGGATCAAACGCCGGCCCCTCTGTATGTGGCGCGGCGGTCGCGGTCTGTTTTCCCGGGCCTTTTCGATCAGAGCGCCGCGCCCGCCGCTGCAACGTGGCCAGAAATCCGAAACTGCCCCTCTCTCTCTTTCTCCTTTTCTTGTTGTCGGTGATGGCGTTCTCTCTCTCGAATCGACAAGTAATCTCCGTCCGTCTTGCCGCGCGCGGCGCCCCGCCTCCCTTCTCGTTAACAGCAAGCGGCCATTAAACGGGCTTCTTCCATCGGCGGCCACATTACATGCACAGCACCCCCACCCCCCGCAGTGCGGGGCCTCTCGGGGGCCTCGCCTGGAGCGAGACGACTGCCCGGGCGACATCGGAAACTACCCCGACAGAAAAAGGAAGAGAAAATTCTGCTAGTAATGCTTTTACCAGTGCTGCCCCATAAGCAAGCACGATGCACGAGTGTCGAATGTACTGCCAACCTCAGCCTGGCTACTAGGCCACTTTTCGAGGGCAGCCCAGATGTTTCTCTTTAGTTTGGAAAGTTGAGGTAGGCAACCCTATCGACACTGAGGGACGCGGGGAATTTTTTTTCTGGGCCGACATTGGAATCCGCTGGTTAAACGAAAACGGGTAATTGAAACTCGTGGTTTTTGGCAGGGCAGGACAGTTTAACCTAAAAGCCGCGAGGCGCGCGCCATGCCGCACACAGTGCCTGCAGCGACACCGAGCACAATAGTCGGGACAGCACAACAGTCACCGCAAAACACCACGACGGTGGCTGCAACACGACAGTAAACAACAACAACACCGGAGGGTGTGCGTCGGGGCGGTCCTCTCCCCCCCTCCCCCCACCCCTTGCCGCCCGCCCCGCGGAAAACAACCATCGAACCTTTTACGACCGAATTACGGGCCGATGTTTTGGTCTATCGGAAAGTCGCGCGGCACAATAACAAATCCCAGTGGGACGTATCCGCATCGTCCCATCGGCCTTGCTCGGCAGACGGGGCCCCTTGAGGACGACCCCGCCCCGCCCCGCCCCGCCCCGCCCCGCCCCAGGCCTCGGCCCCAGGGCGCGCTGGCTGGGGGATGTTTGAGGTCCGAGGCCGCCGCCATTGGCCGCCACAGTGGGCCAGAAGACCGGTGGAGGCGGACAAAACTCCAGACGCGTTTTAAGCTCCAGAGTCGCTAAGCAGGACTCGAACCGGGCGTGTGACCCCAGCAATGGATTCCTCGTTCAAAGAGCAATCCATTGGTGGGGTCACACGCTCGGTTCGAGTCCTGTATAGCGACTCTGGAGCTCAAAACGCGTTTAGAGTTTTGGCCGCCTCCGCCGGTCTTCCGGCCCACTGTGGCGTGGCTTGCAAGGCCACTGGATGGCCGAGGTTCGTCCGGCGAGCCGGCGTCGTAAAGACTAGGGCGGCTTTACAGGCCCGGCAGGCCGACTCCGAGCAGTGCTCCGTCTCTCTCCCGCCGCTGCGAGAGCCCAGCGAGTGCGAGAGAGACGGCGCGGCGTTGTCTCGGCCTGCAGTGGACAGGCCGCAAATTTTGGCACTGCCCGGATGGGTGCCGCGACGTGTCCTGGTGGCGGCGGGCCGTGGCGGGTCCTGCCACCCCGAGGGCCTCGGCGAGGGAGCGCAGGACGTGACGGCGCCGCGCGTTTGTGCCAAACTCATCCAAGTTGTCGCTCGTAGGGCGGCGCGGCGCGGCTCGGCGCGTGAGCGGGCTGCCTCGCCCTGTCCCGGTCCGCTCTGCCGCGCCCTGCCGCGCCCCGCCGCCGGCTTGGGAAAATAAATCACTTTGCACAATACCGGCTCACTTATTGAAGCCGGCAGCAGGTCCATGTGCTCGGGCGTCGGGTTATAGTATGCGAGCTGTCCACATCATTCTTTTCCAAAACGGAAAAAAAATCGGGGGGAAAATCGTAATTTGCTATTTTTTTCGCATTGTTTTGGGACACTCGTGTGAAATTTATTTTCACTAACAGACTTTCCAGGATTTGGGAAATTTTGCAGTGCAGCTTCCGGGCTTTTGATCCTTCCCCCACTCCAACCGCCACGCCGCCGCCGAGCTCTTTGATGCCGTCTTTCTTCTTATCCCGACGTGTCCACCTTACACTGCGCCGCCGTCCTGCCGCGCGCGCTATTTGAAAACTTTCGTTTTCCTATCTTTTTCACGGTCAGTGTGGGGGCGGGCCGGGGCGGGGCGGGGCGGGGCGCGTGCTCTGCAGAGTGAAGCCCTGCGTTGCCCTTCGCTGCGCGCCGCACGTCGCCCAACTTTCGGCCCTAAGTTGCCAAGGGCTTGGCGGAGGCGGCTGTTAAAGCAAGTCGCGGCCCACCACGGCCCACCACGGGGCAGAGCCGGCCAGAGCCGCCCCGGGTATCTGACAGCAGGGAAACCCACCAAGTAAATCTCCGGACAAGCCAATCCTGCCCAGAGGAGTTTAACGCACTGCGACAAAATTGCCGGCGCCGAGACGGCATCTGAGCCAAGCGAAGGGCGCGGGAAAAACAGAAACCCTTGTTGCTGAGTGCGTGTGTCGGCCTGCGTGTGTCTGCAAACTGTCATTCCTGACTGCTTTTGAATACAGCCTTCCATAGCCAAGGCCCATTAACAGTTACGCAACGCTCTGGCGAGGCCAACCGCTAGCCAGCAGACTCATTCCTAGAGTCGTCGCTCTGTCTCTGTCGCACCCACACGCGACGCCCCGTGAGTGCGAGAGAGACAGAGCGACGAAAGCGTCTCTGAGTCCGCCGGCCCATTCCGGCTCGAAGCCATCGCGGAGTAGTGCGTAGTTCCGCTGATGGCCCCCAGGTGGCCCCCAGGTGGCCGCGGGCCCACAGGTGGGCCGACTGGCTGCTGGCTAGCCGATTCCGGCAGGGAGGGGCATGTCTCTCTCGCACCTTCGGGCGTCCCGCTCTCGGGTGCGAGAGAGACAGAGCGACGGAACTAGCTCGACGCCGTTCGGCGCCATTCGCTGACCGGGCGCGGAGCTCCCAATGTACTCCGTACCCGTTCCATCTGCCGGAGGGCGGAGAGCAGATGAAGCTGTAAAAAGCAATTCATTCACATTTCACGTAACGTCGTCGGGTGGCGGTCGCCCTGGGAATCGCGTGATCGAACCGCCCGGAAAGGGAATCCGAAGGGGAAATTGAGTGGCTGCTGCGTTCGGGTCGCGGGGCTCGGTTCGGCACGGCGCCTGTGAGGTAGGCAGTCCCGCGGTGCAGGGGTGTCTTGCAGAGCCGCGCTGGCCTACCCAGCACGGCGCTCCACCCAGCCGACTGGCGGCCTTGCAGTGGACTCGCCGTTTTTTAGAGGGCGGGTTGAACCCAGCGAGGATAAATTGGATTCATCGAAGTCGGAGCAAGCGCACAGCAGTTCGAAACCCGGCCGGGCCTCGCTTGCTAGTTTAGAACCGCCGCCTTCGCCGCTGCGTGTCCGCGCGCCGTCGTCAGCGCGGTTCTTTTCTTTTCATGTTTTCCTGTTCTTTTTTCTTCACCGGGGTGGCGTGTGCATAATTTAGGGCAAGCCGCCCTGGATGCACCCCCCGTGTTCTCTGTCGGTACTCCGCCTCCATAAGGCCGTCACGTAGTTCCATCGCTCATATCCACTTGCTGCAGGAGGCCGTGGGCCGTAGGCCCGCGCAAAACAAACGACTGTTCGAAACAAAAAGAGAAATAACTACTGTAACTTGAGGAAAACGTGAACGACGCCCAACATCATACCGGATTCCGGTAGGGAGATTTTTACCCATTTTCCCCAGATTTTTTTATAAACATTTTTTAAAAAAACTCGTGCCTTGTGTGTTCCTTGGCGCCTCCCCTCCCCTGACGCTTCGCTGTCCCGGCCGACCCTGCGCGCACTGTTCGGCCGGTCAATACAAGGAATTCAAATAAATCTGCCTGGGGCAATAAATGTCAGGCCGGGCCGGCCTGGGCGGCAGGAGGTCTCACGGAGTGTCGCTAGAGTTGCCACCCGTCCCCCCGCCGGCTTGCCCAGCGCGCACCTTCGTCTTCGGAGTATCGCTAGAGTTGCCGCTCGCTCCCACACGGCCGGGCGTGGCTCCTACCACTCCCACCCTACAAAAAGAGCGCGAATTTGGAGGCAAAGTCGGCCAGATAAAAGGATGAAAGGAAAATTTGAATTTCCCGGTGGTTGTGTGTGGGTGCGCGCGCGTGTGTAGGTGTGTGCGTGTGTGTGCGAGAGGAACAGTACTAGCCCGGGGCACGCCGGCACGCCCCAGGGGAAGGCTGGCCTAACAGGGTGGCAACGGAAGGTGGTGACAGGGCGCCGAGGGGGAGGGGGAGCAGGGGGAGGGGGTTGTGGCAGGAAGACAAGGACTGATAACTGGTCGCCTTCCCCGCCTCTCCTTTTCACGCCCCATCCTCCTTACTTTTTAACATCATCGGTAAAAAGGTCACGACTTCAATAATGGCGTATTACCGAATGGAGCGTCGTCGCGCCGCCGTCGTCTCATCTCCCTACTCTCTCTCTCTCTCTCTCTCTCTCTCTCTCTCTCTCTCTCTCTCTCTCTCTCTCTTCTCTCTCTCTCTCTCTCTCTCTCTCTCGCTCCGCCCTTGCCGCCCCTCCCCCTCCGACGTGTTGTTCCCTTTATCTCTCTCTCCCTTCCCTACTGCCTTTCACTTACTAGGCGACTTGCATCGTCGCCCTTTCCCCAGTCCACGTGGAGGCCGCCGGGCGCCGGGGAGTGGCAGCCTTGAGTTTCAGCACGCACTCGGCGGCGGCGGCGACTTTTCAGAAAACACCGACATTCTCCACGGTTTTCGATTTATCTCGGCTTGGAGAGCACACTCGAAGTGAGCCGTCGAGACGAGCCTTTCTTTGTGGTACTCCTCGGGCCGCGCTGGCTCGGCGCTGCTAGCTGCAACCTCGAAATGCCTCTGGCGGCGCGGCGTGCTCGGCTCGGCGCGGCGCTGCGCTGTATGAATCACTCAAACGTTCTGAATCATTGAGGCGCCTCCCTTTCTTCGGCAGCCGCGGCCTCGGCCGCGAAACGCGAAATGCGAAATGAACGTTGCCGTCGTAACAGTAGCCGAGCGGGCCGATGCCGAATGCCGTCTGTCTCTCTCGCACCGCTGCGCCGCGGGCCGTGAGTGAGACGGAGACAGAGCGCGCGCCGTTCGGAACCAACCTGCAGCAGCAACGCAGCCCCGTATCAGAGGCAATAATTTCCCGTCGGCTCCCGAATCGCTCTCTTCACTTCCAAGATGAAGACAGGAACGAGGCACGGACGGCCGAGGCCCCGCCCGGGCCCCGGCGGCCGGCGGACCGTTTCTCTCCCAGTGCCCCCCGTGCCTGCACTGGGCCAGCGCGGACCGCGGGGGCGGCGCGGGGGCGCACAGTGGGCCAGAAGACCGGTGGAGGCAGCCAAAACTCTAGACGCGTTTTGAGCTCAAGAGTCGCCTAGCAGGACTCGAACCGAACGTGTGACCCCACCAATGGATTCCCCGTTCGGAGAGCAATCCATTGGTGGGGTCACACGTTCGGTTCGACCCCTATTTAGCGACTCTGGAGCTCAAAACGCGTCTAGCGTTTTGTGCGCCTCCGCCGGTCTTCTGGCCCACTGTGGGGCGGTGCGGTGCTGTCTCTTTCCCTCCATTGATACCGTATTCCCGGGAGGTCCATGGTGTTTTCACAGATAAGCCACCGATGATTGCTCGCAGCAGGGCCGCGCCAGACCGGCCAGCCCGTCCAGTGTGAGACAAAAGGAAGACGCCCTTTGTGAGCTGCTTTAATAGCTCATCATGGACTTGATGGCTTGCCTCGGCGTCCTCGGCGCCGCCGACCGCGTGGCGGTGCGCCCCCACCGTAAGCCGAAAGCCCGCAAACTGATATCGCGACCGACGATCATCCTCGGCGGCATGAATCAAACTTGAAAACTGCACTCACACACACTCACACACACACGGAAGGATTCCGACCGGAGTTTGATTCGGCTGGAGTTTGATCCGCCGCCACCGCTTGGACCCGGCAGCTTCGGCCGTCAGAACGAGTCTGAGTCGCGAGAGGGCGTCGGTCTGTATCACGCGGCGTTTGCGGAAGAGATTTGCGCATCGCTCTCTCGGCCGCCGGACCGACTGATGCGAATATTATGCCCTTTTCAAACTCGGCGGCGCGCCGCGGACCGAACTTACTGAGCCCTGACTGAACGGCCGAAGGCGAGGGGGGCTGTTGCCTGACTCCGCAAAACAAAAATGGGAGAGAGAGAGAGAGAGAGAGAGAGAGAGAGAGAGAGAGAGAGAGAGAGAGAGAGAGAGAGAGAGAGAGAGAGAGAGAGAGAGAGAGAGAGAGAGAGAGAGAGAGAGAGAGAGAGAGAGAGTTGTTTTTTTGGCGTGGGGAAACTCATCGGCGTGGAGTGTCGGCGAGACGCTCTGCCACTGCCGCGCACTGCGGTGCCATCCTGCCGTGTCCTGCCGCCCTGCCGCCGTCGTCCTGGAGTCCCCGACGGGGTCGTCGGGGCGCTCGGCGTCCCTCACATATTCAGTTGATGGCCGCTGCAGGTGCGCGCCGTGCCGCCTGTCAGGCCGAGGCCGTGGAGGCGATGCAGGGCTGGAGGCTGCTGGAGGCTGCTGGAGGCTGCTGGAGGCTGCTGGAGGCTCGAGGGGGTGCAGCGGTTGGAGCGCCCGGCTGGCTGATGATTCCCCTGCCCGCCCTGGCCGCCCTGCTGCAATGCGACAAGGATTACCTCACCGGTCACGTCCCTGCCGACTGCCGCCGTCGCCGCGTCGCTCCGGACAGGCGGACCAGACGAACCAGGATCTCTGTTTCGACGGTGAAAAAATCCCGACTTCGACACCGGTGCCACACGTCGGTGCCCGGGTTCGCGTCCCGCCCGGGTCTTCATTTTCGAGGGCTTACATTGATTTGCAGAGGGGTCAAGCTGGCCGGCCGGGCGGCGCGTGTGTGCGTGCCTCGTGCGTGCGGGCGGAGGGGCGCCGTCAGGGTCGCCAGCCCTCCCATTGTCACCGCCCTCTCAGGCCCCTTCCGAAACTTCGTCGCTCTGTCTCTCTCGCACTCACGGGGTGCTCCCTACGGGGTGCGAGAGAGACAGAGCGACGGCACGCCGTGCGGAACCCCCATGCTGGGTCCGGAACTGGAGATGAGCCCCAAGTGGCCCGAATTTTCTCGCGTCCCTCTTAAACGACTCGGCCCCCGGAATTTTTCAACACTTGGACGCCTCTACATTCCGGGCAGCGGGGCTGTGCCCGAGTCGAGGCTAGAGCGGCTAGAGCCGTGCCGAGGCCCCCAGCGGCGCGGCACTGTAGGGAAGGGGCGCTAGAGCCCCGGGAAAATAGCAGGAATCTGCAGTCTGCTTGGGCAATATGACGCAACTCGCCATTTTCTTATGAGTTTGGGTTCTTAGCGTGGTGCGACAGCCTGTTTTGATTGATTGATCCGGATTGATCGGCGGCAAAGGTCGTGCTACTCAAAACACAGCTTTGAACCACCAGATAGCCACTGTTTCGGCCAAATGAAATTAACTCCACCCACCAACCGACGACCAAAAAAAAAGCACCAAAAAAAGACGCCCAGTGATGCGCTGGGCACAATTCGTCCTTCGGGACTCGAAGGGACTGCCTACGAAGGGCCTCGTCCTCTCGGAGAGGGAAGGGTGGAGGGCCGAATGAAATGGGACGGACAGCCAAAACAGGGCGTGTGCAAATTTCAACACGTCGGCGGCGGCCCGGGCTGCGTTCGAGAAAATGCCGAAAAAGCTGTTGGCGTTGAGGCGGAGACAGCCGTTCTGGGGCGCAGCGAGTTTCGGGCGGCAAAACGAAACGAAAATCACACCGCGTGAGTGGAAAGTAAAAGCACCCGGGTTCGAATCCCACCGAAGGCGGACCGCAATCCCAACTCTCGTACCCGTCGAAGTTTGCAAGCTATTTTTAACCTGGTTTGTTTCAGTGTGCTCGCAGTTTAACGCCGAGCCAAACTGTCCCTTTCAATTATGAATTTTAAATGAAGCATATCTGCATATATTTTTTTTTCAGAACAACTTGAGTCCGGCCGAGGCGCGGCGGCACGGGCCTGCTTGCTTGTTTTGCGTCCGTTGCATGCTACATGCGAGCGAATGCCCTTCCCCCTCCCCCTCCCCTCCCCCACCCCCTCCCCGAGGACCCTTTTACCCACCTCAAACAGCAGGCTGTCTCGCTTCCGCTTACAACCTGCCCGGCCCCACCGCGACCCCACCCCCTTCCTCGAAACCGCAGCAAGCCTACCAGTTCCGCTGTCAGCACTGCGCAACCCATACTTTTCTTGCAAACAACTTCTCAGAGGCAGCGCTACTCTGCAAGGGTAAAGTTAGCAGTCATTTTCCAAAATTCAAATTTTTGTCGCTCGAGCATGTGGTGGTGTGTTGAACTGAATTCAAATAGCTTGGGTCACGAATGGTCCTCTGGTCTTCGTATCCGTCGGGCGAAAGGAAAAATAGACAAGTCAGATTTCATTGTTCATTAAAATTTATTCAGTCTTTCGTTTCTGAACATTGGCACGCAGTCACTTCTACTTCAGCAGGGATTGCGGTGGACGGACCTGCTGGCGGCCAAGGCTTCGTCTACACGCTGCTTCGCTCACAGGAAGGCGCGGATCTCGTCATTCTCCTGGTAGATGTCCTCGTTGACCAGCTTGTGGCTGGGGGTGTACTTGCGGACGGTCTGGTACTGGCTGTCGAAGCCGTTGACGTTCTTCTTGAAGGCGACGTGGTTGTAGGCGTCGGAGGAGTCCTTGTGGAAGATGACGACGTCCTTGAAGTACATGTTGGGGGTGTAGAAGTGGGCGAAGTTCTCGATCTTGCGGTCGAAGGGGAAGCCCAGGGGACGGTTGTCCAGGGAGGTCCAGAGACCGTTGCAGGAGAAGACGGTGTTGGTGTTGACCTGGCTGTGGCCGTGGAAGTCCTCGCTGGCGTCCACGCCGTAGGGGGTGACCATGACGAACAGGGTGTAGGGCACGCCGGCCTTGTGGCCCATGGGCAGGGCCAGGCGGTCGGGGAAGCCGCAGTGGTGGTCGACGGGGCCGGCGGAGTAAATGTTGCCGGACTCGGCGCTCTTGAGCAGGCTCTTGAAGGAGTCGTAGTCACCGACGGTGGCGGTGAACTCGCGGGAGTGGCGCTCGATCAGGTTCTCGCCGGTCTTGACTGCAATGGGGAGGCAAGAGCGTTAGAAAATGAAAGCAAAGTCATGCAAAATGTGTCGTAAAACAAAAGAAAAAGGACACTCACGGTCGACGGGGAAGCGGTCGAGCTCGACGAAGTACTCGCGCAGGCGGTTGATGTCGGCGGTGTCGTGGCCGTAGTAGACGTCGGAGGCCTGCTTGCCGTAGAAGTTGGTGTAGATGTACTCGGTGCTGGGGCCGAGGAAGACGCGGACGACGGCGTTGGTCTTCTTGTCGCTGGCGACGTTGACCTTGTAGCTGAAGGGCTGGTGGTTGAGGCGCATGGCCTTGGCGACGTAGTTGAACTTGGTCATCTCGTCCAGGGTGGCGAAGTCGACGGCGTTGGTGACGTCAATGTCGAAGAGGTCGAAGTAGGTGATGAGCTTGTCGACGGCAACATCCTTAACCTGGACGCCGCTGAAGTACAGGTCCTCGGTGCGGTAGTAGGGCAGGTTGTCCTTGTACTGCTTGAAGAAGTCCATGATGTAGCTGGTGTAGTAGTAGAAGGCGGGGTCGCGCAGGGCGGTCTCGTAGTGGGCCATGACGCCGGGGGCGACGCCGTGCTCCATGCTGGGGTCCATGATGAGGGCGAACAGGTTGCGGAGCATGGTGGTGTAGGCACCGTAGTAGCGGTTGTTGACGGAGTCCTGGTTACCCTCGACGATGTTGCCGAGCATGTTGATGCCCTTGATGTACTGGGTGATGGGGATCTTGTTGCCGTCCTTGCCGTACACGAAGCCAGAGTCGATGGCCTCCTTGATCCTGTACTCGATGGCCTTGAGGTCGTCGATGGTGTAAGACTTGATGCTGGCCAGGGGCTGGTTGTCGGGACGGCTGGGGAAGTAGGCACCGTTGTGGTACATGAGGTCGGGGTGGTAGCCGTACTCGACGGGGGTCTGCCAGTCAAAGTCGTTCATCTCGGGCAGGTAGTTGGCCATGCGGTGCAGGTTGTAGTGGGCCAGCAGCTGCTGGTGGAAGTAGTAGAAGGCCTCGCCGCGCATCTGGCAGCTGGTGATGCCGTACTTCTCGCAGTTCATCCAGAAGGGCATGTAGAGGTGGGCGTAGGCGTAGTAGGCGTTCAGGCCGGCGTCCTCGGTGAAGTAGCCGACGAGCTGCTCGGGCTGGCTGATCTCGTAGCCACCGGTCCAGTTGGTCATCTTGACGTAGTTGTACACGTTCTGCATCTTGGCGCTGTAGAAGTCGCTCATGTCGGAGGCGTGGAAGTACAGGTGGGGGTACACCTCGTACAGAGGGGGCAGCATCACTCCCTGGCAGTCGTCACGGTGGACGGCGGCCACGGACAGAGCGTACACGAACTGGCCCTCGTTGACGTGGTCGCGAGCCCAGGCAGCGGTCTTGATGAAGGTGTCGAAGTCCTTGGCGAAGTAGAACATGTCGAACAGGGCGACGGCCTCCTTCAGGTGGGAGTCGTTGTACACGTGGAAGATCTCGCCCTGGGGGAGCATACCCTGCTTCCACATGGACACGAAGGTCTTCACCACGTACTGGTTGGCGTAGCGGTCGATGTACTGTTCGGGGTTCCAGGTCTTGCCCAGAGCGACCAGCTCGGGGTACATGTTCTTCTGGGACACATTGCGCAGCAGCTGCAGAATGTACTTCTGCTTCAGAGCCAGATCCTGACCACCTGTAATGGAAACAGCCAAGATTGATTGCAGTGCATTTCGCTTTCCCCGAAACCCTCGTAAAATTAGGGCTGCTTCTGTGAATATGCTAAGAGTGGTCGTCGGCGCTTACCGTGCTGGGTCTGGTGGACGTTGTTGTAGGTGTCTGGGACGTGGAGGGCCGCGGCGCAGGCCGCGATGGCGAGGAGGGCTACGGTCACCTTGTACATGGTGGCTGTGCTTGACCAACTGGTACCGACCGAGTGGCGCCCGGGCCTTTTATACCGACCGAGTACCGGGCCGATGCGTATCAAACTTGTTGGCCGGCAAGGGCGATCATGTGCCGTAACAACTCGCTTTCTTCCTTTTTCTGATATCTTTGTTCAGTGACGAGTACTGTCCTTTTTATTAGCGAAACGCCTTGTGAATTCGTTATTGCGAAGGTTTCGGCAATCCATGTAATCCCCAACGCGCAGTTCATGAGTTAATCGTCGTCGCCGTGACTGCAGTTCGGCACTACTCTTTGCTCTAGTTCGTCGCTGGTTCCAACTGGTTCCTGCCCCCGTCGGGGCGTGGCGGGGCGTGGTGGGGTGGGGCGGGGCCTCGAACACCTTTTACAAAACCATAAAAGCGGCGGTATAAAACTGTTGGCCGGGACGTTAAGGCCCCGAGGCCCGGAGTGCCGGCCCTGCATGGCGCGGGGCTCAACGCAGTCGAACTCACCCCGCCCCAAGTAGTGCTGCAAGTGTAGAGGACGAGGAAAAAGAGAGAAAAAAACGGCACGGACGCATTTCAAACTTCTTTACGCGGGTATAAACCGAAGGCCCGAAGGCCGCGTCCACGGGGTGCTTACTCTCTTTTTTATTTGCCAGTGGGCTGAAAAATTGAAGGGCCTCGTTGTTTGTCGAGCCGAACCTGGACATTCGGCGCGGAGAATGAACCCGCACCTTGGCGTGATGGTCCCCGTCATGACGGCGAGCGCAGACGAAAACACGGCCTTTATTTTGGCGCCTGGAAACCTTGAACGCGTTTTTACGGTCGCTGTTCCAGTTTTTGGACGCCTCGCGGGGAACGCTTCGCGCCGCAGCCTTGGCGCCGGAGCCCTGGCTGCACGCACGCCCGCCCCGCCCCGCCCCGCCCCGCCCCGCCCCGCCCCGCCCCGCCCCGCCCTCCCGGAACGGCGCCGCCACATCCTAAAAGCCGCACCCCTGCCTTTACGGCCGTCAAACACCAGTAATGTAGCACGAAGCCTCGCGCCCTAGCGAGTCCTGGGCAGCCCAAGGGCCGGCCCAGCCAGCCCCGGCCAGCCCTAGCCCTCCAGTAAAGGGCAAGTGGTGCGTACGCACTACACTGTACTGAACCCACGACACTGCGCGTCGCGTCGCATAGCGGCGTCCGCAAGGTCCGATGTCCCTTAATTATGTTTCGTTGGTTAGTGACCCTCCCTCCCCCTCCCCTCCCCGTCACGCCCACGACGACGGCCTGGTGTCCAGGGCCCCGGGGGTCGTACGACGTCCGGCATGCACCCTCTACCCTCCCCTGCGTTTGTCTCCTCTGTTTGGCCAATCGCCTTGCTGTGTGTGTGTGTGTGTGTGTGTGGTCTTGGCAGGGTGTACGTCACTGTGGATGTAGCTTGCAGCTAACGGCGTTCTTGGTCTCGACAACTCGTTCGTCTCGGCGGCGCCTGGTGGGTAGGCACACACGAGGCGCGGCTGTCCGTTGGGTTGCCTGCCTGCTGCCCCCGGGTCTCTCCGATAAGCCGCCCTGTGCTCTGCGACCCACACCGATCGGCCGAGCCGTCGCCGCTTTCGTCGCTGTGTCTCTCTCGGTCTCGCCGGAATGCTGGTTGACCCGCGAGCACCGCGAGCACCGCGAGGGCTATCGTGCTGAACCGCGGGTGGCGCGCGGCGCGCTATCAGGCCACCTTGACGTAGTCAAACACGCGAGCGGCGGCATTTTGACTCGCCGCGGCCCGCGGGTCCACTCGCAATACCTCCTGACCGCCGCACAGTGGGCCAGAAGACCGATGGAGGCGGACGAAACTCTAGACGCGTTTGAGCTCCAGCGTCGCTAAATTGGACTCGATTCGAACGTGTGATCCCACCAATGGATTGCTCTCCGAACGAGGAATCCATTGGTGGGGTCACACGTTCGGTTCGAGTCCTGTTTAGCGACTCTGGAGCTCAAAACGCGTCTCGAATTTTGACCACCTCCACCGGTCTTCTGGCCCGGCGTGCTTCTAAAACGGACCAAAACAAAACAGGCAAAAAGTTCCGGTGTGCGCGCACCGCGGGGGAGGGGGGGGGAGCAAGATGGCGGTGGGCCTGGTGGGCCCGGCGGGCTCGGCCCTGCCTAGTCTCACGGGGGCGATAAGACTGCGTCGGGCAGAGTTGTCTGGAGGGGAAAGGAAACACCGAGACAGGTGAAGCCGCATGCAAAAAGGGCCCCAAAAAAATGAACCGGTTCAAACACAATTTTTTCTCAATTTTCGGTTTTCAGTTTTCTCAATTTTCATCTAGGATAGAGTAGTTTTTTTTTTCAAAGTTGTAATTTTTTGTTTAATTTTTATTGCTCTTGATTTTGACGCTATGCCAAAGTCCCTGGAATTGCCGACTTTCCATACCAAACGCTATTTTCTGCATAGCGGTCATCGACCAGCACTGCGGCGACCGTAATGAATTGCCCGCCGCGTTCCTGGAAACATTTAACAAATTCCAGGCCAGCTTTCCTGGAAGGCTGATTATTCCGTCGTGTGTTCCTCCCTCTCGCTCCCTCATTGTGTTTCGGCTGAGGTCATCAAGGAGAGAGCGGACGGCCCTCGTCGGGCATTCCGGTCAGCTCGGCCACGGCTAGGCCGGCCTGCTCCATTCCGAGAGTCGTTTTCGTCGCTCTGTCTCTCTCGCACCCATGCGGGGCGCCCCGTGAGTGCGAGAGAGGCAGAGCGACGAAAACGACTCTCGGAATCAGTCTGCAGGGCCCGGCAGGCGCCACAACAAGAAAACGAAGCCAGCCGCAGGGCGCAGGCGGACCTCCTTCCACACAAAGTTTTACGTCGGTAAGCGCGCCGCACCCCGATGGGAGAATCGGCTATCCAGCGGTGATTACCTCGTGGCCGTGCGCGTAAGGGCGCAGACCTCCGACCGTCGAGTCGTGGGTTCGAATCCCAGCGACTGCCGTTTTTTCTTCGTCTCAAACATCTCCAAAAGCGCTCATTATGACCGTAAAAGGTTCGAAAAGGCGTCCTTTCTTTTCCTCTTGCTGACTGCCGCCTTTTTGCAGCATCGTTATGGCGGCGTCGAAAGGGCAAAAATGTAGACAAAGAGGGTTGAGACGTCACACGGCGACGACACAAGACTGCCTTCGGTTCGGGCCGAGGGATGCGCGCGGGGGGTCGGGGGAGGGGGGGGGGGGAGGGGCGGAACCGCGCGTGACCTGAAAGCTGAGCATCACTGCCATGTCGTGCAGCGCAGTAAGCTATCCTGGCGGGGCTGGCGGGGCTGGCAGGCGGGGCGCGCCGAGGACACGCAGTACGTGTCTTTGAACGCGGGGCGCGGCTGGCGCGGCCGGATCCTCGGATCCTCAAACCGAGCCGGCATTAAACATGGAGGGCCAATCAACACGCTCGAGGCGAGGCGCCCCACCCGATTCGCCCAAAAAATGGCGCCTCCGCCGCTCTGTCTCGCTCGCGCCCTTCCGGGACGCCCCGCGAGTGCGAGAGAGAGACGCACTGCCCTGCTTTGACTGGATCGCTTCGCTCGTCCGCGGCGCGCTACGTACTTCTTGTCCGCGAAACGGAGAAGAAAGGAGGGGGGGGGAAGAAGCAGCCTAACCTAACCAGGCTGTCCGTCCGCCGCACTGCGCGGCACTGCGCGTGCATTTGGCCCCCCTTCCATACGGAAAACACGGAAAAGCGTTTACAAGAGTGGCAGCAGGAACGCCGCACAGTGGCAGGCCAGGGTGGGGCGGGGCGGGGCGGGGCGGGGCGGGGCCCTGCGGGGGGTCAGGGCCACGGACCGACTGAGGCGTAGCGGACGGGCCGTGGCGGGCCGCAAGCCAAAAAAAGGGAAGGAAAATCGTGGAAACGTAGCCCTCGCTCTCTCTCTCTCTCTCTCTCTCTCTCTCTCTCTCTCTCTCTCTCTCTCTCTCTCTCTCTCCTCTCTCTCTCTCTCTCTCTCTCTCTCTCTCTCTCTCTCTCTCTCTCTCTCTCTCTCTCTCTCTCTCTCTCAGTCACTCACTCACTCACTCAAATTGCGAAAAAAATATGGCCGCCTCGGTGGTATTTGAACCCCGGACCGCGCGATGACAGCCCCAACCCATCGCACCTAATTGTCGCGCTGAGCGTGCGCGTGCAGTTGGAGGCTGAGCCGCGCCGCTGTCTCTTTGAAATGAATCGCCGGGCGATTTATCGGGTTATGAAAGTGGCTGCCTCTCCCGCCTCGCGCACCGCGGACTCTAAATCATGGCCGGATTAGCGCGGAGGCAGCCCAGTCAGACTGATTCCGGGAGTCGCTTTCGCCGCTCCGTCTCCCTCGCACCACTCTGCAGGTGCGAGAGAGACAGAGCGACGCGAGCGACTCCCGGAATCAGTCTGCTGGTCCGGCTAAGTGGCCTCGGGTTTGATTATGTCGCGAGGCACTCCGCGAGGCACTTCCCGGATGGCTCATCGCTCGCTCCATCGAGCTGGGGCGTCAGCACAACGGTGCAAGCAGGAGGTCTTGAACAACCAAGATAATGCACTTGCAGCGGGTTCGATACCCGACTCAGTAATTTTTTTTTTCTCCCGAAAAATCTTTCCCTTTCTTTGTTCAACACATTTCACTAACGCGAGCAGCGCCGCTGGTGCAGCACTGTAAAACAAAAGAAACCGAAGCAAATTAAATGCGCCAGCGAAATGATTCACTCGGCGTTCCGCCTGCAATTAGTTGCGACTTAGGACCGCGTCTTGCGGCCCTGCAGGCTGGCTGCCTACAGGCTGCCGCGGTGCAGCGAGGGCTCCGTCCTCCTCTCCTCCAAGCTCGCCGGGCCGGAGGTCGGCAGGCAGCCAGCAGCAGACTGATTCCGAGAGTCGTCGCACTGTCTCTGTCGCACCTCTGGGGGACGCCCCATGAGTGCGAGGGAGACAGAGCGACGAAAACGACTCTGAGTCTGCAGGCCCTGCAGGCCGCATCCCGCAGCACTCAATGTGATTGCGCGGCCGCCCACCTCCCGCCTATTCTTTCCCCGGCTAATTTCAACAAATTAATTTAATAAATCACGCCCGCGGGCCGATTCCGAGCAGCCGCGCTGTCTCTCTCGCACCCCCGCGGGGCGCCACGTGAGTGCGAGAGAGACAGCGCGCAAGTTGAGAGGCATCCGCCTGCGGGCGAAGCAGGCGAGGCGCGCGCCGATGAAGCTCCGCAAGACTTCCCTCTGCAGCCGCGGCGTGTCGACGCTCTGTCTCTGTCGCACACGGACGGGACGCCGCGGGAGTGCGAGAGAGACAGACAACGAGTCTGCAGGCACACCGCAACCGCAGCGCGTGCAAAGGCTGGGCTGGGATGCTGCAGCGAGCCAATATTTCGCCCGTCGGTTTTAAGACGCGTCCCTCGGCCGCTCGCGGTCTGATGGGCAGGCTGTGGTTGCCGGATGCCTCCCCGGGGAACTTTCTCTTTTTCCGGAACTTCATTTTCCGACTAGCGCCACCTATGACCACACCTCCCGCGTTTTGAGCTCCAGAGTCGCTGAACAGGACTCGAACGGAGCGCGTGACGCCACCAATGGACTGCTCTCCGAACGAGGAATCCATTGGTGGGGTCACACGGTCGGTTCGAGTCCCATTTAGCGACTCTGGAGCTCAAAACGCGTCCGGGATTTCGACCGCCTCCACCGGTCTTCTGGCCCACTGCGTTGCCGGGGCGCTACAGGCACTGCAAGGCCTTCGCCCAGATTGACGCTATCGAATGTGGCCTATCTCCGCGCTCGTTCGCTCGGACCGGGGGCGCGGCTCAGAGGGCTCGCCGCGACCTGCCACGCCCTCCAGATCACCCGTTTTGTCCCAAATACTGCTCGGCGATAAAAAAAAAATAAAAAAACAGTGAAAAAAGGGGGAACCGCGGGGTGTTGAACCCACGTAATAACATGGTGTGGCAACAAGCCGACCCGCTGACCTTTCGGCAAATGGGACTAATTATCAGTTGGTTTGGGAGGTGCGAGTTCTGACCCGCCAGATGGCGAAATTGAGAAAAGAGGTTTGGAAATCAAATTGTTTCTTGTTGAACCACTTTATAAAAATTTGAACAACGCATTTTAAATTCAAATATGTATGCTTGCTTCTACAACCTAGTTTCGAATCCATTTTTCGAAACTGACACAGTAAGTGGCCAGGCCATAAGGGGACATTTCTGTATGTCACAAAATCACCAAGAGATCTTTTAAATAAAAAATACGACAAAAAACTGAAGAAACCGCGATACTTTGGCGCCGCGGTCGGCGATACCGTCGTTGCCGGGCAGGGCCGAACCGTACATGCTATAACGAGGCTCAAAAGAAAGCAAAACCGAAGTGATAGCGAGGGTGCCAGAAAGGGCGAGGGCTGGCCGGCAGGGGTATAAAACCATCCGGCAGGCACTCGGTCGGTACCAGTTAGGTCACAACGTTGGCAATGTACAAGGCAACGATCGCTCTGTTGGCGGCTCTGGCTGTGGCTTCGGCCCTCCAGTTCCCCACCGCCCACAACACCCACCCCACCAACAACTACCAGACCTCAAACGTCGGTAAGTAGATCTATCTTCCTATAAGTAGTTAACTGGAAAAATTCAGTAAAAGCAGGTAATTTAAGCAAAACTAACTTGAGAAAATTTTGGACTATATTAAAAATAATTGGTCAGTTGATACAAAAACTTTTACCTGACTTATGTGACGGAATGCTAGAGCCTATATGAACGGAAAATGTATCTTCATTGCAGGAGGTCAGGATCTGGCTCTGAAGCAGAAGTACATTCTGCAGCTGCTGCGCAATGTGTCCCAGAAGAACATGTACCCCGAGCTGGTCGCTCTGGGCAAGACCTGGAACCCCGAACAGTACATCGACCGCTACGCCAACCAGTACGTGGTGAAGACCTTCGTGTCCATGTGGAAGCAGGGTATGCTCCCCCAGGGCGAGATCTTCCACGTGTACAACGACTCCCACCTGAAGGAGGCCGTCGCCCTGTTCGACATGTTCTACTTCGCCAAGGACTTCGACACCTTCATCAAGACCGCTGCCTGGGCTCGCGACCACGTCAACGAGGGCCAGTTCGTGTACGCTCTGTCCGTGGCCGCCGTCCACCGTGACGACTGCCAGGGAGTGATGCTGCCCCCTCTGTACGAGGTGTACCCCCACCTGTACTTCCACGCCTCCGACATGAGCGACTTCTACAGCGCCAAGATGCAGAACGTGTACAACTACGTCAAGATGACCAACTGGACCGGTGGCTACGAGATCAGCCAGCCCGAGCAGCTCGTCGGCTACTTCACCGAGGACGCCGGCCTGAACGCCTACTACGCCTACGCCCACCTCTACATGCCCTTCTGGATGAACTGCGAGAAGTACGGCATCACCAGCTGCCAGATGCGCGGCGAGGCCTTCTACTACTTCCACCAGCAGCTGCTGGCCCACTACAACCTGCACCGCATGGCCAACTACCTGCCCGAGATGAACGACTTTGACTGGCAGACCCCCGTCGAGTACGGCTACCACCCCGACCTCATGTACCACAACGGTGCCTACTTCCCCAGCCGTCCCGACAACCAGCCCCTGGCCAGCATCAAGTCTTACACCATCGACGACCTCAAGGCCATCGAGTACAGGATCAAGGAGGCCATCGACTCTGGCTTCGTGTACGGCAAGGACGGCAACAAGATCCCCATCACCCAGTACATCAAGGGCATCAACATGCTCGGCAACATCGTCGAGGGTAACCAGGACTCCGTCAACAACCGCTACTACGGTGCCTACACCACCATGCTCCGCAACCTGTTCGCCCTCATCATGGACCCCAGCATGGAGCACGGCGTCGCCCCCGGCGTCATGGCCCACTACGAGACCGCCCTGCGCGACCCCGCCTTCTACTACTACACCAGCTACATCATGGACTTCTTCAAGCAGTACAAGGACAACCTGCCCTACTACCGCACCGAGGACCTGTACTTCAGCGGCGTCCAGGTTAAGGATGTTGCCGTCGACAAGCTCATCACCTACTTCGACCTCTTCGACATTGACGTCACCAACGCCGTCGACTTCGCCACCCTGGACGAGATGACCAAGTTCAACTACGTCGCCAAGGCCATGCGCCTCAACCACCAGCCCTTCAGCTACAAGGTCAACGTCGCCAGCGACAAGAAGACCAACGCCGTCGTCCGCGTCTTCCTCGGCCCCAGCACCGAGTACATCTACACCAACTTCTACGGCAAGCAGGCCTCCGACGTCTACTACGGCCACGACACCGCCGACATCAACCGCCTGCGCGAGTACTTCGTCGAGCTCGACCGCTTCCCCGTCGACCGTGAGTGCTCTTTTTCTTTTGTTTTACGACACATTTTGCATGACTTTGCTTTCATTTTCTAACGCTCTTGCCTCCCCATTGCAGTCAAGACCGGCGAGAACCTGATCGAGCGCCACTCCCGCGAGTTCACCGCCACCGTCGGTGACTACGACTCCTTCAAGAGCCTGCTCAAGAGCGCCGAGTCCGGCAACATTTACTCCGCCGGCCCCGTCGACCACCACTGCGGCTTCCCCGACCGCCTGGCCCTGCCCATGGGCCACAAGGCCGGCGTGCCCTACACCCTGTTCGTCATGGTCACCCCCTACGGCGTGGACGCCAGCGAGGACTTCCACGGCCACAGCCAGGTCAACACCAACACCGTCTTCTCCTGCAACGGTCTCTGGACCTCCCTGGACAACCGTCCCCTGGGCTTCCCCTTCGACCGCAAGATCGAGAACTTCGCCCACTTCTACACCCCCAACATGTACTTCAAGGACGTCGTCATCTTCCACAAGGACTCCTCCGACGCCTACAGCCACGTCGCCTTCAAGAAGAACGTCAACGGTTTCGACAGCCAGTACCAGACCGTCCGCAAGTACACCCCCAGCCACAAGCTGGTCAACGAGGACATCTACCAGGAGGACTCCCAGATCCACAGCTTCTTCTAAGTAGCCAGCTATTTATTAGTACCTGTTGTACAGGAACCCTGATGTGAAATACAACAACACTCCTTCACACAGCGAATTCTTCCTCTTTTCTTGTCACCCTCTGGTCAAATCATTTTGTCAGCCAGTGGCAGCGGGTTGAGCCGCAATTTTTGATCGGCTGAAATTAATGTTGGTGGAGTGACGGTGGCGAAACTCGGTTGTCCCGCCAGGATTGACGACTAGATAGGGGCGGGCTGGGCCTGGGGAGGGGGGGGGAGTGTGTTTGCGGGAGGGGAGGGGGTGGCGCCGGCTAGTCGGGACGGCCGCCTGGCGCCACCCGTACGGTTGCTTATTTCATCCCCCTCCCTCCCTCCCTTTGACACTCCCTCTCTCTCTCGCTCTACTCAGCGCGTCTTCGTAAAATTTGTCGCCCACTAATTGATCTGCCGCAGAAAACGGTTGCCGGGCGACGCGCGCTGAAATACGGGTTGGTGGGTGGGGTGAGGGTGGGGGCTGCCACTTGAATTGGTATCTGGGTTGCAGAGGAAGGGGGTGCAGGGTTAACCTGAAAAATGCCTCCAGCATGTTTTTGGTCTTTTGGGAGAGAAATGTAGAGTCTGGCATCTGGGTCACCTGCACCGTGAGGTGAGCGAGACTGAGAGCGAGCAAGACGGCGTGCAAGGCGGTGGCCATATTGAGGGCAGTTTGAAGGCTTTGGCTTGCGACTCCGCACCCCGCCCTACGGGTACACTGGCACTGGCCGCGCAGCCGCACAGTGGCCCCCGGGCTGTTGCGGAGGGCCCGGAGGGCTTGCACGATCCACACGGACTCTGTTATAAATCGCGTGTAATTTTGTTGGGATTACGGCGGGGGGCAATAACTTTGCAACCTCCTTGATTGAGATGTTGATGGTGGCGGGGCGTGCAGGGCGCGCAGGGCGCGGAGCCGGTCGAAGGGCCGAGGAGGGCGGAGGCCGCACTGCTGGGCTACAACAATTAGGGTTTACGACACCGCGCCCCCTCCCTTTGCCCTTTGCACCTCCCAGGCTGGCTCACACGCAGCGCACGCCTCCTCTCTCTCTCTCTCTCTCTCTCTCTCTCTCTCTCTCTCTCTCTCTCTCTCCCTCCTCCGTTGTTTCTTTTCCTCTTTCATTGTCTTTCATTTCGGCGTGGAGATGAGGTGCTCAGGGTAATCTCGGTGGCTCGGGCGTTTTTTAGCACTGTCTTATCTCGGGCGCCTCGTCTTCGTCGACGTCGCGCGAACCTCCACGGATCCACGGCGGGGCCACGCTGCGTCTGTCTCTGTCTCTCTCTCTGGTGACAGCACTTGCAGCAGACGAGTCGGCTTTCCCCTCTCATTCCGCCAGCGAAAAAGTTGTAAATTTTTCCGCGAGGGTAAGTGTGGTTTACAGTGCAGCGCGCATCTCGAAGCATCGAGCGTGATCTACTTTTGGCGCGCTGTCGCCGCAACGCACGGCGTATATGAGTCCGCCTCATGTTTGCCCTGCTCTCGGCGACGACGTATTGCATTGTGGGCCCTCGACGGCTGGGCCGGGCTGCAACGGGGCGTGACGATACCACACTGTGAGAATAAAACACTATTGACAGCTAATTTGAGTACAGTTTTGACTGGCAACCTACAACAGACAGTTTTTCTCGCAGATCTCTGTGTGCCACTGCCACCGTGTTGCGTCGCCAGGCCTCGCCAGGCCTTGCCACCACACCGCTAATCATGGGATTTGAGCAACTCGCCGCCCCGTCCGCCTTTTACGTCTGCGAAACAAAGAGGGGAAAACACACAGCCGAGCCGACAAGGACATTATCATAAAGTTTCGCCCCACCGCTGTGCCGCCGCCGCTGCCGCGCCCCGAAAAAGAGTGTCTCGCACCCAATTTGGACCAAACAGGGGGTCCTCCGGTCTGCCCCCAGTGGGGCCCCGCGGCCCCGCGGCCCCGCCGCCGCATGGACGGACGCGCGGTGGGCTGCGGGGGCTGCCGGGGCGAGGTTCAGGGGGAGAGCGGCGCTGTTAGGGGACGCCCGCCCGTCGTGACGCCGAGGCGATGCGACCCAGTTGGCAGGGGCCCGAGCCGGGACCAGACTGCAGCCCAGGAATCCGGGACTCCGGTGACCCCCGCGCTCCGGGGGTCTAGAGGTCCCGCCGCCCCCGAGGGGACCCTGAAAAGCAAAAGTTGAATTTGGTGCGGGGTCGTGAACCTGGAAGCTACCGCCTCGCCGTCGACGTGGTGTCCGCTACACTGTGGGCGAGAAGACCGGTCGTGATGGTCAAAATCCCGGACGGATTTTGAGCTCCAGCGTCGCTCAATGGGACTCAAACCGAACGTGTGACCCCACCAATGGATTGCTTTCCGAACGGGGAATCCATTGGTGGGGTCACACGTTCGGTTCGAGTCCCATTTAGCGACTCTGGAGCTCAAAACGCGTCTGGAGTTTGGGCCGCCTCCAACGGTGTCCTGGCCTGTGCGCCCGTCGAGTCGAGCATAGGCCGCCCGCTCGGCAGCGCTGCGCTCTCGCTCCAGCGGACGCCTGCACTGCAGGGGCTACACGCGCTTGCTCGGCCATCCCCTACACTTGAAGCCACTGTCAATAACGGCCTGATTAAATGCAGCTCTGTGATTGCTCTGGCGTTTTGCGAGGGCGGCCCTTCGCCCTCTGGACGGCGTCCTTGGCGCCCTACGCCTCCCCTGCGCCCTGCCGGCCCTGCCGGTGTGGCGACTCGATAAACATGCAAACTCGGTTTTCTTTCTAGTGGCTGCATACGGTCGCTCCCCGCTCCAACCTGCATGGCTTTCCTCTGCCCTCCCTCCGCGCTCTTTACCTTTTAAAAAAAAATGTTCCATTTTCTTTTCCTATTTCATCCCTTGCCATTCGTTTTGTCTATCGGCGCGAATCCTCCCGCTGCATCCCTGTCTCACCCTTTCTCTCTTTTCTCTCCCAGACGTGCTTGCCGGCAAGCCTTGCCCCCGGAGCCACGCCAGTTCCTCAGAAATGCCGGCTTCCTCTGCGCCTTCCAGCGAAGAAAGGGCTACACTTTTCAGAAAACCCCGGTTCGAACCCCCGCCGTTAATTTTTTTGTTTGTTTGTTTTCTCGTTATTGCTTTAATTCATCGCCATCGCTGGCTATTATCACCTCACCCCACCGCGTGAATCGGCGATAACGGTGAAAATTTGATGAAATAATTTGGCCGTGTCGTCGATGATTCGATCGGGGGCTGGCCTGGCCCTGGGGCGGCGTCGTCTCCTCCCAGTCAAGCATACACGACATAAGCCCACTCGGGCCGTAATTTTAATTTTTCAGTCCATTGGACCGCCCAAATGGAAAACAGCATGGCCCCGATTGCTTTCCTTTGTTGTGAGTTTACAGCTGTCCGATGCCGATGCGGCGCAGCCCCGCGCAGCCCGCACGGGGTGGAGAGGTGGAGTGAGCCGCGAGGTGGAGTGAGCGGGGTGCGCTGGGGTGGGGGTATGCACAAAACCGATAGTCTACTGTCCCACGGTGGAGGCGCACATGCCGGCGCAGGCAAAGCAATAAGGAGAGTCTGGCAGCCACACTGTGAGGAACCTGGAGGAGTAGCCGCCCAAGAGGGCAGCGATGGACAGGGTCTTTTTTCCAGAGTTTCAGCAGCGATGGACAGGGTCTTTTTTCCAGAGTTTCAGCACGGAACTTTTACACTTCAAAATTATCAAACCAAGCGGCTTCTGTCATCTGGCCACCTTCCACTCACCGCCCCGAGCGCCGCTGCCTTCCCGACCACAATGGAGAACTAACCCTGTCTAATGGCAGCCAATTACATTGTGTTTTACGAGACAGACATTAGCGCCCCGTGAGGAGGCGTGCCAGCCTCGCCCCGTCTCTCTCGCACCGAGGACCACCGGGGGAGAGAGAGAGAGAGAGAGAGAGAGAGAGAGAGAGAGAGAGAGAGAGAGAGAGAGAGAGAGAGAGAGAGAGAGAGAGAGAGACCCCTCGGCCCGAACGCGCCCTCAGGCCAGCGCGCCAAACGACGCCGAGGCGGGGCCGGCGCCCCCCCCCCCTTTCCACACGTAAATATCGTCGTTGCAAAGCGGTGCAATGAAAGCGTGTAAAGTCCCCTCAAGATGAGCTTACCTTTCTCATATCACTCCAATAGGGTTTAATTTGTGGTTTTAATGTTGAGGGAACTGGAAGCTAGGACCCCTTCTTATTTGCATCATGCTGAATTTTTTTTTTGTGGGACAGCTTACTTTTGTTTGGAATTTTCGGGAAGTCGGTGCCTGCCCGGCTTAAGTGCACTGGGTGCTCCAGTAATTACTTCCACCGAATCTCGAGTTGTCGGCGCGCGATTTGGCCGGAGCAGTGTGGGAGACTAATCTGGCCACGTTCGCGGTGTAGAGTCCGCCAACTGCAATAGCAGCCGAGCAGCTCGACAGAGAGGCTGCCTTGCCTCGCCCAGCCACGCCCAGCCTCGCCACCCGGCGGGCAACAGCTGCTCCAACGCAACTTTCCAACACGTGTTATTTTCAATTATTCTTTGGAAACTTTGGAAAAGGAGGATAAGCCGCGGAGGATACAAGGATGAAGAAGTCGTGGCGGTGGATGAGAGGGCGAGAAGAAGAAGGAGGAGGAAAGAGAAAGACGAAGAAAGCGTAACGGTCTCTCTCCCTCCATTAAATCGCTCCCCTATCTTCATCCGTTCATTCTTGGCCCCCTCCCCTCCCCCTCTAAAATAGCTTTTTCTATCAGCCTCTCGCGTGCAACACACTGCAGCGTTATCACTTGGCTATCCCCCCGCCTCCTCCTTCCATCTTCCTCCGCGGAAAACTTCCGCTGTGATAACGAGAGAGAGAGAGAGAGAGAGAGAGAGAGAGAGAGAGAGAGAGAGAGAGAGAGAGGCAGGCGTCCAATACAAGACGGTGCATGGTGGTGACCCCACCGAGGCCCTTCAGGTCGTCCACCTGCACGGAGGCGTATACACCCGCGAACTTCTCGACAGCTTGCATGCCACACTTTATAATTCTCTCTTTGCTCCGTCTAGATTGTTGTTGTTGTTGTTTTGTGGAGGTTTTTTTGCTGATTGTATGTTTTTTTTTGTTTTTTTTTGTTTCAGAGCCCGTGGATCCCGATGGCGAGGCGCGGACGCGATGAGGTTAATCAGTAAACCGACGCGGAAAGACGTCCCCGCGTCACGCGAGGCGGGAACGCAAGGCGTGGGGCACGCACGCACACACACACACACACACACACACACAGGCGCACGCACACAGAGACACGCTGGCAGGGCCTCCGGATTCAATAAGGCACGACTGCTCCCCGGAAGGGCATGGGACTCCGGCAGGCATCACGCCCTCGCGGGGCCCCGGCGCCCGGCCTCGGCCCCGGCACGGCCCCGGCCTCCTCCACGGCGAGGCTGGCTGGCGTGGCTGGCGGCATTCGACAGCCACGGGAGGAGAGAAAAAGAAGAGAGCGTCAAAAAACTAATCCACGCGCAGCTTCACGCCCCACCCTTCGTCAGCCAGTTGGAACGCGCCGTCGCGTCGTTTAACAGTGTGGCGCGCACCTTTGCACTTCCGGCGTGTAACGTCGCACTGCTGCAACGCAAACAGCGTCAGTGAAAAGAAGCGAGGCGGCATGGCGCAGCGCGGCCTAAGGACACACACTCACACACGCACAGGCACACACACACTATCTCTCTCTCGCTCGCGCGCAAAAGAGAGAGACAGAGATACACAGGGTGCGCAATCTCGCGCAGCCATTGGCCAGCCATTTGGCAGCAATAAGCACAGCAGGCCGTGCCAGCGGCAGCCCTTGGCAAAGGGCGGGGTGGGGTTGCAGCAAGCCAACGCGTCTCTACGATGCTGCGCCCCGCCCCGCCCCGACCCGCCCCGCCCCGCCCCGCCCGTCGCGACGTCTCTCCTTTATTTTGCTGCTTACCTCCGACCTCGCGGCACACGGATTTGCCGCCCAGGCGAAATGAGGCGGACAGACAGACAGGCAGACAGACAGACAGGGAGTGGGATCACCCTGGGGAGCGGCGCGGGCATGCGGCTCAAAGACGGCGCAGCCTAACCTACGGGGCTACATCAAAGTAGGCTCGGATCGAGTTGGCGCGGTGGCGGCGGCAGTGGCGTGGCGTGGCGATGCACGCGGCGCGGCCTTGGGCCCTTGGACTAGGTGGTGGTGCCTTGCCTGGCCTGGCCCGGCCGGGGTACCGCTGGGCCGCGGGGAGGCCCCGGCCGGCCCGGCCGGCCCGCACTGCCCCCAAGACGCCCCATAAAGACGTCCTGGTCAGACCCTCACTGGACTGGACTCGCCCTTGCCCGCCCTGCTCCACTACCAAATTCAATCAGCTAAAAACAGAGCCGGCCTGCGCTGGGCTGCGTCGGCCTGCCTGCCGGCCCTTCGTGTGGTTCGCCGCGCCCTCGGACCGGGGCGGGGCCCTCCAGTGTAGGCCCTCCACGCCCCGTACGTGTGCAACAGTCAAAAAGAAGGGCGGAAAAAAAGGGGGCCGCCTGTCCGAAACCGAAGGCATGATTCAGGCACCGCGAACAACATCGGACTCCAGCCCGGACGGTCGCTCTGTCTCTCTCGCACCCCTGCGGGACAGCCCGGGAGTGCGAGAGAGACAGAGCGACCGTTCGGATCAGTCGGCTGACCGCGGCGACCGGGCCGCGGGGCCGAACCGCCCTCCCCGCCGCGTCTTCAAAGAACACTCTCCCGGTGAATATTCATGGGCCAAATAAGGAAACGGAACGACGGGCGCCGTGCCGTGCCGTGCCGTGCCGCGCCGTGCTGTGCCGCGCGGTGCCGCGGTGTGTATATTTTTATTTTTCCTTCGCGCTTCTGTCTCTCCTGTCTTATTAGTATGCCATTCAGCTTGTCAGCGCCCGGACAACTTTTTCGCGCGCCCTGAGAATCTTTTTGAAAAGTGGCATTGGTAGGGGCGCGGTGCGGCAGCGCCGAGAGGGGGCATTTTTTTATGTAGTTCGTTTTTTTAAAGTGTATTTTATTATTGTGACTTTTTTATTTTGAAAAACCACAAGGTAGTAATTATTAGGTTTTGTTTTTCAGAACACACCACTGCAGTCACCGAAACGCGCCGGTTCGCTTGCCGCCAGTCCCTTTTCATTCTTCTTCTTCTCTGCTGTTCCATCAAGCCGAGGGCGTAAGGTCGAAAAGCTGCTCCTACGTGTGTGTGTGCGTGCGTGCGTGCGTGTGTGTGTGTGTGTGTGTGTGTGTGTGTGTGTGTGTGTGTGTGTGTGTGTGTGTGTGCAACAAGGACGGCGTGCCGGGGGCGCCTCCCTCAGGGTGTACTGCCGCCGAGGCGCGCCAAGGCGGGTGCTGCCGCTTAAGATGGATGGAGCGACGCGAGAAGGTGCGACACGGCGCTGCTCGACACGGCACGGCAGGGCGCGGGGTGCGACACTGTGAGGCGAGCGCGTCGCCGTCGTACGAGTTAGGTTAGTTTCCTTGTTTGGGACATGTGATGCATGGCGCTACCCCCGCCCCCGAGTTGCCCCGCCTTGCCTTGCGCCTTGCCGCCAGGGACGCTCGGGTGCACCGACAGGCACACTGGCATGTAATTCTGCACGCTACGGCGCCCCTGGTTATTCGCAGAAAAATCACAGTGAGGTGACGGTGGCCGGCCCGCCGCCGCGGCCCCGCGCCCTCGGGGCCCCTTGGCGCGAACCTTGGCGCCCCTGGAGGACCTCAGGCCTGCCTCAGGCCTGCCTCAGGCAGTGGCGTAGCGAGCCTCATTGAATTTTTCATGCGCGACCTGCGGACTGATTCCGAGAGTCGTTTCCGCGTCGCTCTGTCTCTCCCGCTCTCGCGGGGCGTCCCGTGTGGGCGCGAGAGAGACAGAGCGAGGAAAACGACTCTCGGCATCCGCGGGAATCCCCGGGACTAACAACGCCGAAGCCGCGCGCGTCAAGGATGTTTCAACAAACAACACAATTATTTCCGTGCCGTGACCACTTTATTTAAAAAGTGGAGTGTCTTCCGGCGCCCTGGCGGGGCGGGGGGCGGGGCGGGGCGCGCTGGTGTGGCGCTGGGTGCCGCCGCGGCCTGCCGATGTGACTTGAAGGCCTTTAATTGTCGCTTCAAGAGTTGTTGCTTAATTGGAGTCCGGGCCGAGAGGAGCACGAGTGGGGCCTCGAGTGCGGAACTCCGCTGAAGCAGCAGCCGCACCACAGTGTGCCAGCAGCAGCGCCAGCGGCGCCCGCCCTCCACTGCGGCGCTAAACTGCAGTTAGGCCTTCTTTCATGTGGGATTACCCGCGCGTCCAGTGCAACCACACTGCCGGAAATGGCCCGCGGCGCTGCTCGCCGAGGCGGTGGCCGGCGTCCGCGGAGGGGCGTGGTGGGGCCACACGCCGCGGCGATGGCGTACTTGGTGCCCAAGATGCGTAAAGGGACAATTTTCCACGCTCGTGGCTGCGTCGCTGTGGGTGGGGTGGCGGCGGCGAGGCGACACCCGTGCCGCGCCGTGCCGCGCCGCGCCGTGCCGCGCCGTGCCGTGCCGTGCCGTGCCGAGCGACGCCCTTCCTGAGGCACTGGATGGCGGACAGGGGCGCATCCCAAACGAAGCAATAAAGTAGGGGGGACGCTTTGGCAGGAACAGATGACCACCACGCGGGGCAGGGGTGGGGCGCGCCAGCCGGCCAGCCAGCCAGCCAGCCAGCCAGCCAGCCAGCCAGACAGCCAGCGGCCAGCCAGCAGCCAGCCCAGCCAGCCAGCCAGCCAGCCAGCCAGCCAGCCAGCCAGCCAGCAGCCAGCCAGCCAGCCAGCCAGCGACCATCCGCTTTCAGCGCCCCTGTCAGGACGGAGGGTAGGCCAGCCCGCTGAACACGCCGCTTGAGCGGGCCTGCCCAGCTTCCCGGCGGCCCAGCGCAGCCCACGGAGCGCGCCGTGCGGGTGCGAGAGAGACAGAGCGACGAGACGGGCAGCGACGACAGCAGCGGCTAACGGCGCAACTTAATCATTCCGAAAGTACTTGACATCGCTAAATATTTATTTGTATCGCTCGAGTTAGTCAACTCGGGCATCAATCGTCATGAAGCTAAATGTGATAAGCCACGGATCGTCTTTAATTCATCCTGCTATTGACTTCGGCAACACTTCCCTCCGCTCTGTTCGCAGTCAACAGACCAATAAGCAGTGTGGCGGACACTGTTTTCCGTCGGCTTACTGCATCCCCCGCCCGCTTGATTTTTCATTTAAAGTTCGTTTTGTATTTTCGCGCGTTTTTTTTTGTTTTTGCTGCAGGACTGATAGCGCGAGGCGGCTCGGCGACATGCAAAGCAAACTCTGGAGCGACTCCAAAGCCCGGCAAGAAGGCCGAGAAAGCCGTCGAGGAGGCCGTGGCGTGGCGGCCAAGAGAGCCGGCAGACCAGGCAGGCCAGGGCGACCGCCAACGCCGGGCCCCGCCAAGCCCGTACGCGCGGCGCTCCGTCTTGCCAAGCTTCGGGGGGCTTCGGCTTCGCCTTGGCGCTTCGGCCAGCTGCCGAGTAGCTCTGTCTCTCTCGCACTCGTGGGCCGTGCCGTGGAGGTGCGAGAGAGACAGCGCCACCGCACGGCCCGGCCGTTCAGCTCGCGTCTCACGTCGCCGCTCTCGCCGCTCTCGCCCTCCCTCCACTTCATTCATAATTCCGGGGAGATCTCCTTCATTTCCATCTCGGCCATCAGTACTCTGTCAACGTCCTCATTACTCCAGGCTGAAAGGGTGCAGGCCGCGCCCGGGGTTACCGCCTCACGTGGGACGGCACTAAGGCACTGAGGCACTCGCGAGTACTCGGGCGGCCCTGGCAGATTTCCTGTTTGCCGGTCCACAGCGTTGTTTAGGTGTCCTTGTCGCTTCTCATTGGCAGTTTCTGAATGACAGACAGACAGACAGACAGACAGACAGACAGACAGACAGACAGACAGACAGACGAAAAATGTGCCCGACCGCCAGCCGAACCGCACCACCACCCGTAGCTGGGGGGCGTCATCCCCGCCTCTTCGCCGCGTGACCTCGGTGGCCCCGAGGCTGATTCCGATCAGCATGCTTTCGTCGTCCTGTCTCTCTCGCACTCCCGTGGCGTCCCGCGAGGGTGCGAGAGAAAACGGCGACATCGGGCGACACTGCTGCTGGAGCCTAGCCGCCGCCCGTCAGACCAACTTGTTGGACTCCAAACGATGCAGTCCGTCTCCATCGTTAGCGCGTCTCGCGTGTCATGTCGGCGGCTGTGTTTCGGAAAGGCCGCTGCGAAGACTCGGGAGGAAAAATCGGCCTTTCCGAACGGCACTGCAAGTTTTTGCGTCACTGGTCGTACTGTGAGGGCTGCTTGACTTCCAGGACCTTCCAGGACCTTCCAGGACCTTCCAGGACCTTCCAGGACCTTCCAGGACCTTCCAGGACCTTCCAGGACCTTCCAGGACTTCCCGGCGCGCGTTTATGGGTCGCGGCGCGAAACTTGCGCGCGGCAAGTACTACTAGGCGGGGAAGACTCCGCCACGGCCGTGGAGGCCGCCGAGGCCGCGCGGCTCGCCATGCAAGACACTGTAACCCGAAACGCGCATCGCACCGCCACCACGCCACCACGGCCGCGCCGCGCGCCCTTCCAAAGATTTATGACAGCAAAACGAGACGCCATCCAGTGCGCGCGCACGCACACACACGCAGAGAGAGAGAGAGAGAGAGAGAGAGAGAGAGAGAGAGAGAGAGAGAGCCGCGCGGCACAGGGATGAATAAGGCAAAGTTGCTTGATGCCATTTACCCAGGCTCCAGGACTCCAGACTCCTGCACTACTTGAGGGGACTGCGCGCTCCGGCAGTGATAAATAAAACAGCGCAGATTGTTTCCAGTGAGGGAAAAGGTCTGCGGAAGGCAGTGGCGCGGCGCCGTTTTGTGTTTCCTCCAGATGCCGTCGCCGTCCGTCTCACTCGCACTCGCGGGGCGAGCCGCGGTGGTGCGAGAGAGACAGTGTGCTGGAGTCTTAGAGAAGCGCCCCTCTGTCGCGGCGGAATCGCTCAGTAAGACTGATTCTGCTCTACTTCGTTGCTCTCTCTCTCTCCTGTTGGGAGTTGCCTGTGAGTGCGAGAGAGACAGAGTGACTGTGCCGCTGCTAATCCGGTCTGCCAGTTCAATCTACTCACTCCCCGCACTAATAATGTGGCTGACGCCGCCGACGTGGTACAGTGGGCCAGAAGACCGGTGGAGGCGGACAAAACTCTAGACGCGTTTTGAGCTCCAGAGTCTCTAAATGGGGCTCGAACCGAACGTGTGACCTCATCAATGAATTGCTCTCCGAACGAGGAATGCATTGGTGGGGTCACACGTTCGATTCGTGTCCCATTTAGCGACTCTGGAGCTCAAAACGCGTCCTGAGTTTTGGCCGCCTCCCCCGGTCTTCTGGCCCACTGTGCGCGGTCGGGGTGATGAGAGACATGAGCTGGGACGAGCGTCGCCGCACGGCGGCGGCGACGCGAACTAACTCGGTTTCTTTCGTCGCGTTTCTCATACTATGATGCGATTTGGCCGGCAGATTGCACCGGCCAGTTCTATTATTCCAGAGGAAGCGTCGCAGCGTGGACGGGTGCTCTCTCTCTCACGCAACGCAGCGCCGTGAGTGCGAGAGAGAGACTGCTGTTGGGATCGGCGTCCTGGCTGAGACACTGCTTGGAGCGGTTCGGAAGCTGCCTGGCTCGGCTGGCGGCGCCGCCTCAAATGAGGCTCCTCCGAGGGGATCCGGGGGAGCGGAGCGGCAAACCTGGCTGCGACGGCGGCGACGGCGACGGCGGCGTCCTCGGGGACGGTGGTCATGTGCTGATTGTCGAGAGCCGAGCCGTGGGACCTCGGGGGCTCGACCCGGCGCGCTGGCGAGGCTGGCGGGGCTGGCCCGCGGGGGCGGGGCGGGGCCTAACCTCATTGAACAGTGCACCGCCGGGGTGAAAAGGCTGCGAGGCGCAGAAACACAAACTCAACTGCTGTACTCTTGCTCCCCGCTTGCAAACCGTCCCGCTGGGTACCTCCTCGGGGGTTCATGTAAAACTTAGCTCCCCAGTAAAGAAAGCGATTACCCCGCGATTACCGTGCTTGCCTTACATTAAATCCCTAAACGCAGGGACCATTTACCTTGCGCAGGACATTACCCAGGGGCAGAGAGGTACACGCAGACGCAGTTACCCGCACATGCCACGGTCTTCTCAGATGGCGCCTCTCCCTCTCCTTCTCCTCACTCACACAAACACGCACACGCACACGCACGTGTGTGCCGGGGAAGGCTGCTGACTCGAGGCTGGGTCAAAGATTGAGTCAAAGAGGGCGGGTCAAAAGCTGTGCCGAGAGGCGGCGCCGGGGCGGAGGTCAAAAGCTGGCGTGCGTGCTGGCGTGTGGTTCCCGGTGCACCTCCGCCCCGCGCCTCCCCGGCGTGGCCTCACTTTGGCGGAAATAGGGAAGATTGGCCAAGACGGAGGGCAGGAGGAGCTCCGCTAGCGGCGCCGCCCTGCCGCCCCGCTGTCCACCCTCCGGGGCCTCTCTTTTCCTCCGCGTGCGAGTGAGACGGAGGAGTACACAGAGTGCACGCACACTCACGCACACACGTGCACATACCGTAACCTAATCACGAATGTAGATTCACGACCCTCCTCTCCGTTCCGCTGTTCTTTCTTTGGGCGCGAACGTGTGTGTGTGTGTGTGTGGCATTCGTGTGTGAGACGCGAGTCCCATCCCGCCCGAGTCACCGACTCAACTCGCCTTGTGCTGAAGGTACTGCTTTGACCCGCACTCCGCGAGAATGGGTTGCCGTCGGTCGCAACCCGATCCACGCCGTTTTAAAATTCCCTTCCCTCGACATCCCCGGCCCCTTTTCTCTGTCTCCCTTCTCGTTCGGCAGATACTTCCGAGTTTGGAGGGAAGGCCCAGGAGGCGAGGCCAGCCCCGTCCCGCGCCACCGATTCCAAGCACTCCGGCCTCAGCAGTTTTGGGCGTCCCCGCGGGCAGACCTGCAGACCTGCTCTGCCGCCTCCGCGGTTTCTTCGGTGTTCTTTTTTGAGTGCGCCTTGCCTTTGCCCTCCCTTCCCTTCCCGCCCATTCCCATCCCAGCGCGCAGAACTACTTCCGCAAACGGCGCTGGAGGGACGCGGCACGGCGCGCCACTGGCGGGGCCCTAGAATGCCCTCATGCCCTAGGCAGCGCCGCCCTTCCCGCCCTAATGCACCGAGCAACAGCAAATGCACCGCGGCAGGCGGATCAGAACTGTCCGCGCTCTGTCCCTCTCGCACCCAGGGGGCGCACTGCAAGGGTGCGAGAGAGACAGAGCGACGAAGCCCCGTCCGGAATCAGTTGGCTGCCTCTCCGGTAGTTGGGCGGCTGCTCGCCGGAGGGCGCCACGGCACGGCCGCGGCGGCGATACCCCGCTCGCGAGAGAATCGGCTCGGCGGGCACCAGCTGGTGGTTCCAGTTTCGACGAATTTGCATCGAAGACCGAGGTCGCGGGTTCAAATCTGTCTGTCTGCAGTATGCCAATTGACGACTTCAATGTAAATTCGTCTATGGTCAGACCACCTTTGGAAAGAGTTGCACAATGTTGGGTGGCTCTACACTTGTTCCGCTTTTTCAAACAAGTTTTCAAAATTGAAAAAAATGAAAGGTTCACTTTTATCAACCATCAATAAGTACTATTACATTGTAGACAGTAAAATATATTTTTATAAATCACATTTTTATAATGTTTTTTGAGGTTTAACATTATGTGTGGAAACTACTCATTATGCTTAGTTCTTCTTGCTCATGAGAATCCCTCATGCGACTGATCAATCCAGACATAAAGGAGTTGAACTCAGATCGGAGTTTGTTGCCATTTTCATCTATATTTGCAGTAGTTTGAGGAACACGACTGAATGTGCCACCTGAGCAGCAGAAATCAAAGAGTTGAAAAGAAATTTAATTTCAGTGCAGGTCATGCTTGCACAAAGAATTCTTTATTAACTTACTGAGAGGAACGGCTGTCGATCTCATTGATGACTTTGGATTTGCAAGAATCAGGCAGCTCTTACTGCTCAGTCCTCCTTGCTGAACAAAATAACTGTACAGTGTTTCCAACTCATTGGTGTGTCCAGATGTATTTGGGTCATAAACCATCACAACGCCTTGAACACCCTGCTGGAAGGCTGGCCAGCAAGATTCGAAAAGCCTGTGTAGAATGGCAATGGAGATCTCTCGTGATATACTGTACAATAACAACCCAAGCGTAAAATTCATTACGAATCAGGAACATACGCATGGTCTCCACTGCAGTCCCACAATTCCACATCTGCTTTCACTGACTGTCCGTTAACTGGAAGGTTTGCACTTTCAAATTGAAGTATCCTCACCCCTTGTGTGGGGTGATAGTCACCACCACTGCTTTCTGTTGCATCTGCTAAAAAGTTAGCAATGACTGTTTTGCCACACTAACAAATAGAATGACATTAGATTATTTCATGAGCAGGGAAGTCTGAAAATTCAGAAATGGGCGGGAAAACTTCAAATACCTTTTTTGGACCGATCAAAATAATTTTTAGTTTGAACATTGTTAGTGATAAAGGTTGTCAAGCATTTCTCTCTGTGACAAACTCCAGTTAATCCTTCCCTCGATTCGTTCGATTTGTTTGTGTATTTTTGAGCCGCTGGTTGCTAAGCAACGACGTGCCCTGCTATGAAAAATTTTCAGGTCCACAAAGTTTGATCTCAGAATTTCTCATACTGCAAGCAGGTTCACCGAACGACCTTCGCGCCTCACGGTTTAAACCGTTTAAGCGTTACCGCTGCCTCAAAAATAATTTTAAGCTGGCCCTCTCTCACATTCTCTTTTATGCCTCTACTTCGTTTTTCTGAAGGCTCTTTGACCTTGTCATCTCATGCATATGGTGTGGTGGAGGGAATTTGAAGGATGAATAAGATTCCATTGTATGCAGACAAAAAATAACCAAGATTTAATAAAAATGTTAAACAAAAACGAAATGACAAAATGCAATGAAAATACTGCTTATACATGGAAAGAGATACACAAGGTAATAAAGGCAAGGATGGCAATGTGCAACTAAAGAGCCACTCTGTGTAGACCGGAATGGCTTTGACTTTAATAAGAATGTACAGTATACCAGGTACAGTAAAATAGATTATTGCTGAGCCGGATCCAAAGTGTTGATGTTGGTTTTGTAGTAATATTCAAAACCACTCCGGTCCACTCTAAACATACTCAAGTGACAGTTTCTATAATTCAGTTCCTCATTTAATCTGCTCTTTCTTGACTACAATAGAAAAGTAAATCTTTTTTGAGTATTAATATTAAAATTTCAAGGTTCATTTGTAAGCAGGCATGAAGAAAGCAATCAGATATTGAAGTGACATTATAACATGAAGTTAGGCACATTAAGAAGTCAGCTTTTTGCCTCGCAATACTAGCGTACCTTACCTATCAGAGAAATGGAACCACTCAGAAACATTATTAAATTAAGGGAACATACAATGGTTATCAGGGCATAGTCGCTTCTTCTAGTAAAAATTATTGGTCAGCTTAGGAACCGTTCAATAACTAACTTCAGCACTTTTCTGTACAGTTTCAATCGAACCACTCTAAACGTAAGGTAAGTGTAAGTGATGTAATTTTTTCTAGATTCTCTTCCCCATGTGTGCTTTTGTAATTATTAAATGGACTCTTATTTTAAAATTTTAAAGATATTCCACAAGAAGCAAAGACAAAGCCAACTCAAATACATCAAGACCACAGTAAAAGATTGTTTTTGTAATTTTTTTGTCCTCAGAAACATTTTTCCTTACATAAATATGTGCTGTTATATGCAAATGTTTCTTGGGAACTTGCTACTGCTAACACAAGTGAGCACTGGCCATATTGACCATGGGCAGTGAAGAACATCACAGATAGAATACAAAATTTGTTGGGTGGGAATTTTGGTGTCTTCTCTTTCTTTAACAATCAGAAGTTTTTATACAATTTAAACTTACTACTGCATTGCAACACATTGTTACAAAGAATATGCATAGTCTTGCTTTAAACTTGCTTTAAAAAAAAGGGTTAGAAAAATTAACATAGTGTGTGACAATGCTCACTGCTCACCAGTATCCTACAAAATCTGACATATGAATCGCACATACAGCTTTGGTATTTACATGTATTGACTTGAATCAAGCATTCTTTTTCCCCTGGTTCTCTATCCAAGGCAAAAATAAATGTGATTCACAAAGTAACTAAAATAAACAACATTTAAAACAAAATTCCTTTATGGCAACCAATCTAAGACTGAAACTGGTGACTAGTTTATTTCCAATTTAAAATTTCTTCCTCAAATCAATAAAGCCAAAAACTTGAGGTGTTTTGTATAAATTTTAGTGGGCTTAATAACACAATACAACCAGTCTTCAAGTGCTTTTTACAATTTGAACGAAAACAAAATAAAAACTGAAAATATTACTAGGCAACCTGTATACAACATGTGATCTGGTAACTCTTGGACACTTTAATTCTACTCTAATTATTTTAATTAATATAGACAGAAAAATATTGATGTTATCCTCATATAAGATATTTGAACTAATATCAGGGCCATAGTTGCGACACAATGGACATGTTTTCAAAATGTTGAAATAGCTCAGAACAATGAACTTGTCAATTTGGTACATAACATGAAAGAAACTTATCATATACAGTAACATGTGTCGATCCGGAGATGCACAAAATAAATTTAGCCAAGATAAGAAAGTTACATAATTCTTGGCCAGAAAAATGAGAAATATAAAATGTGATACAAACTCAAAACCCTACAACATGAAAAATAAGAAAATAGTATAAAGCCTTCTTTAAAACAAATGACTGCTAATAAGTCTGTAATAAGAGTTTCCAAAGGCTTATCGCGTTCACAAGATCCCTTAGAACAGGAATGAATTCAACACTGCAAAAAGGGATTGTCAACAGTAATGGCTACTTGTGGTTCATCATTCCACATAAGTATTTCACTTAACAATCAATAATAGTAAATTTAGATGGCTGCAAAAAGCCAATCATTTAAGACTAATAACAATTTCCTTAAACATTTCTAGAAGGGTTAGCATGTAGAATTGGTCAGATGATAAAACAATAATTGGCAAAGGAAGAAGCCAAGCAGACACCGTGGTGGCTTCACATGGCCCAAGTCCAGGCCAATTATTTTGCTCCAGGAACCTTGCTCAGAACCTAATGAGGAAGAGGAAACAAAAAAATGAATTTTCATACTGAAAGAAAACAGAAAAAGAAACATAATATGCGTTATTAAGTCTCTGTACCTTGGATAGGTCCACTCCAGTCAGAGCATGAACCGCAGGGGGGATTTGTCCAACGAGCCTACTGACTTCGGATGTCGTGCTGTCATTACCACCTAATAAAACAATCTCGTCGGTCTTCGCCAATGGAGCAGCAACTTCTGCTGCGATCTAACAGAAACAGAGAAAGATATTGTTAGAACAATAAACCTTATCAGGGGTGGGTAGAATCCAAGAATTTCTGATTTACCTTTGGTAACGCCTCTAGAACAATGGACATGATGGCAGCGTCCCCATATTGCTTGTAGACAGCAGCCTTGGCTCGCATCCTTTCAGCCTCAGCTTTACCAACAACTTCAATTGAGTACGCTTCAGCTGCTCCGATCTTCTTTGTTTTTTCAGCCTCAGCACGTGCTACCTCTACTGTTTGAGTTCTGAAACACAAAGCAAGCATCCAGTGTGAGCGGTTGGAAGAAAAGTCTTGAAAATAACAAAACAAACGAGAAGTACAGAGTGGTTGTAATTTTGTTACCTTTTGCCCTCAGCGACTGTCTGGAGGCGGTAACTCTCTGCCTCAGCAGGCAGCCGCACAGTGGCGTTCAGCTCTCGCTCTTTTCGTTGAACTTCCTGCTCCTCAATCTCGATCTGCTTGCGACGCTCTACAACATCAATCTGTATTTCCTCGTTTCGGATTTTCTGTCGAATTTTCGCTGCTTGCAGCTCGTAGGCAAGTTGGGACTCCGCTTTCTGTTTCAAACCACAAAAAAAAATGTAGTCAGTTTTAATCAATAATATAGTAACATAAATGGTTTTCTGTTTTTTTTTTATTTCACTTACCGCAGTGTTGATTTCCTTGTCGAAATGGGCTTTCTGGAGTTTGTACATTCGAGAATTGTCCTCCACCTTCGTGTCGGTATTGTACTTGATGTCCATGGCAGATTTCTCGCACTCAGCTTCCTAAGAGCACAAATTCAACAAGTTCAATAAAACAAAAATTCCCCCAAAAAAATCTGAGAAAATATGTCAAAGCTGGAAATTGAAAGAATCGGATTGAAATTGATGACTGACCCTGATGCCGGCGTCCCGGTTGGCCTGCGCCACGCCCACGTCGGCGTCGCGCTTGACGGCGGCCGTCTGCGCCTTGCCCAGCGAGGCGAGGTACTGCACGTCGTCGTAGACATCCTTGATGGTGAAGGACAGGATCTCGATGCCCATGCGCCCCACATCAGGTGCTGCCACCTCGCGGACGAGTGCTGCGAACTGGTCGCGATCCTTGTACACCTCTTCGACTGTAAGAGTTCCTGCAACACGACAAGACAAAGCGAGCGTTACCATCCGGTCACACTGCCACCTTCAAAATCCGCCCTCCGAAAGGGCCGCCGCCACGGGGACTCGAACCCGCGACCGCGAGTGTCATACCGTTTGATGACTGCTGCAGAGACGGCTACGGTGAGTGACACCTGCATAGCGCACAAGAACAACATGGCGACTGGTCTGCTCTCTATCTGCCTGTCTGGGACACTGTCTAGGAGACTGCGTGATGCCGGAGCCCTGTCTGCAGAGACACGCCTTGTGTTAGCACGCTGCTCTGCACTGCAGGCTCATTCCGAACCGTGTCGCTCTGTCTCTCTCGCTCTCACGGGACGTCCCGTAGGGGTGCGAGAGAGACAGAGCGACGAGGCACTGCTCGGGATGGCGCTGCGGCTCTGCACGCGTTGCAACAACACGGTTGGCGGCTAGCGAGGCTCGCGGCTCTTTGCTTTGTGACAGCTTCACACGTGTTTCCCCGTTCAAACCTACCGCCGCGCGTCACAGACACGCACCGCACATTGCTACGCATTGCCGGTCAGACTAACAACAACACGCGAGGGAAGTCCCGCCCCGTCCGAGTGACGTCACACGAGAGGGGCGCTCCAAGAGGCGCGTGGGCGGGGAGGGCCGTGTCGTTCCCCTGCCGAAGTCGCGGTGCCCCGGGCAGTCGCTCTGTCTCTGTCACACTCACGGGGCGTCCCGAAGGGCCGTAGGGGTGCGAGAGAGACAGAGACAGTCGCGACACGCAAAGGAACGCGAATGGAAGTGCGCGTTTTCCCCCTCGACTGTATATCTCCGACTGTTTGGGTGGCTAGGCAAACAGCCACGACTGCAGACTGCAGTCCGAGCACGGGCCAGTGCCCATGTTTGTGCTTTTCTTGCTTTCGTGCAAATAAGCAGACGCCAGCCGCACTCGGCGTGGCGAGCCAGGCAGGCAGGCATCCGGTGGCCGGCCACCCACTCCACTGGTCGGAACGTCCAGTTCGACCCTCTCGAAAGCCGATGCCGCGCGACAGAAATAGGCACTTTGCCGGCGAAAAGCGGAATCGTTAAAGCGGGCCGCGTGTCTCGAAGGACGCCCACGACACGAAGGACGACGGAGCGCCTGCGAACCTCGGGCTGGGCCGCCCCGCAACACAGCCACGTGCTGCGGGCTGGCCCGCCCTGCATTGCCATTACCATTACGGGCTAGCGACGCCGCGCTGTCTCTCTCGCACTCACGGGGCGTCCCGTACGGGTGCGAGGGAGACGACTCTTAGAGCTCAGCCGGCAGGCCCGGGACCTCAACGCGCGGTGCCTACTTCGCAGGGGCAGCAGGAAGAGGAAAGTGGGAACAGAATGAAGCTAGAGCCAACGATAAAGGAGGCAGGAGAGAGCGTCGCGTCCACGGCCAAGGCCACCGAGTCCGTCCTGGAGGTGTGTCTCGTCGGGGAGCCCCGGACAACGGCCGCGGCTAGCGGTGCCTGTCACCTTTACGACGGCCACCCTCGCCTCGCCTCGCCGCCCCGCGGAAGCACCAGCACGCCGAGCAGGCCAAGCAGGGCGTGCACCCGGACGACGTCCTTGCCCGCGTCCTTGCAAAAGTGCCAGAGCGACTTCCTCGTTCGGGGAAAAAGAGGGAAAGAGTCGGAGAGAGAGAGAGAGAGAGAGAGAGAGAGAGAGAGAGAGAGAGAGAGAGAGAGAGAGAGAGAGAGAGAGAGCCCATCATCATGCCGAGTGCGAATCCGGTGCGAGCCCGACCGAGCCGGATCGAGCCAGGTCGGGGCGAGGATAACCGGGCCGAGCCGGGCCGAGCCGAGCCGCCGGTCCGGTCCAGCCGGAGCGTGAGCCGGCACGGGAGGGCTTATCTCACTGTCATTCCAGATATCCGGGGAATCGAAAGGGAAGGCGCGGCCACGCGGGAAATCGCTACTCGTCTACGAAAACGAATCCAAAATAAATCACCACTCCCCGTCAAAAGATTAAAACGAAAGAAAAATCCGACCCTCACACATCAAAATCACCAAACATTACCAAGTCTTTCCCCACTCTCTTTCTAGACGATACTAATCTCACACCTGACCGCTACTTCCAACACCTGAGCCAATAGAGGAACCGGATCAAACCGCACAGCGCTACACTGTCACAAAACGGGAGAGCCTCGAGCCAGAGCACACGCCAGTAAATAAATCGCGCTGAAATGACTTTAAGACCATTTCTGACGCAACATGCCAACCTGTGACGGCCAACTGAACCACACACACACACACAGACACACGCGGGTCGAGTCGTGGAGTGGCAACACACACACAAACGCGCGCGCGTCTCGAAGTCTGGCGGTCGACTGGCGCGGTCCCGCGGCGCGCGGCGGCTCGTACCAGGCTGCCCGTCCCAGGGCGCCTCACTCCGTCTCTCTCGCACCTCCTTTCAAACCGAGTAACCAGTGGCGCGCCGTCGCTGATTGGTCGTCGCGGTGTCTGCCCGGACTCGGCTCGGCCCCGCTCGGCTCGCGAAACGTTGTCCGTCGTAATTCATGGGCCTCTTCATGGAGGTACAGACAGAGTGGCCGAAAGAGGGGGGGCAGCCAGGCGACAGTCATTTCATGGCACCGCGGTCAAGCAAGGTGAAAAAAATGAATGGGCCTGAGTGTGTGTATGACAGTGTAGTGTGCTGGTTCTTTTTTGTGTGCGGGTGTGAGGTCCTCTCGAGATAAGTTCAGGACAGTCCAGGTGCTCGGCGACTCTTCCGCGTGAAAAGATAAGCATCAAGTCTTAGACTAATTCGCTAGGATTTGACGGTACAAGCCGAAAAATAAGCAAAGAATTTGGGGTGCCTTTTTGCCCATGTCTTTGTAAAACGAAAACGCTTTGGCAGCGGCTCCGATGACGATACTGTGTCAATGAGCCTCGGCTTCGTTCCCGACTGATAACTCAGCCCGCCTGCGGGCAATGGCATATCGTCCAGCTTGCCGTGGCGATGAACCCACGCACACACGCGCACACGTTTTGGTCATCGTCGCTTATTCCTTAGTGCGCTCCCTTGACCTAATCATCGGAATGTCTTTAAAATTACCCCACACAAATCGGACGACTAAAAACCACCCAAGGACGTTTTGCCGCGTTTTCATTAGGTCTAAGTGGTCACTAGAAAAACTTTCATCTCGTCTCTTGGGGGAAACTTAACGACAGCCCAGTTTCCGAACCTCGATCGGCGAATGCCCGAAGGCCAATCAACTAGGCAAAGGCGGTCGTCACCAGAAACCCCGGCCCCCTTTCCCACATAATCAGGTCACCACAATTTTGTCCCGATAGCGGCGTCGGTGACGTCACCACTCGGGGAGAGCACCCCGATGCCGCAAGCGCTGACGCAAAGCCGGCCGTGCAACGGATGCTGCGTTCGCGCCACTGTGATGCAACTTTTTTTTCGTGTAACAAAGTACATAGATGTAAGGAAAATTTTCCTAACTATATTTACGCCGCGATTTTTTTTTGCAACAGTCAGCCAGCAGGATTGTTTGTCCTGGAACAGGAACTGGAGCAGAGAAACCCTGGGCGCGAAAAAAATTGGAAGCGCAGAGGAGGTCCGGGTGCAGTGACTGACTTTGAACCGACGCCCTCGAACGGACACACGGACACCGCGGACACTGCCCTTGACCTAGCGCGGCCGCCTGCAGGACCTTAAACTTGACATCGAGCCGAGCCGAGCCGAGCCGAGCCGACCGGGCGAGTCGCGTGGCAACCACGACGCCACAACTCATCATAAATAAGGCAATGCAGTCTCGCGTGCCGACGGTGGCGGTCCGGTCCGGGACGGTCCGGGAGACAGCCACGTTACTAATTAACAGTGTACGGCGCCAATATGGTGCCGTGTCGAATGTCAAAGTCCACGGGGCACTGCGCCGCGCCCAGCCAGTCACTAGACAAAAATCATTGCTGGGGCTAGTTGCCCTGGATCCCCCTTTGGCTTTGGATCGCCTTTGGTTTGACGAACCCAACCCAGACCAAAAGCCAGAGTTCGACACTCTTGGGGGCAAAACCAGCTAAAGACGTACGGGAACTTTCCTATATTATGCTTGCCATATATTTGAAGCCAGCCCACAACCAGAAAAGAAACAAACTGTTTTTGTTTTACGGCCGCGTGCCGCCTCCGATTCCACGGCAACCTTTGCCATTTTCAGGGTCAGGAGAAAGAGACAGACCTAGGTCAACGACGAAAGCTTATCAGGCCCCGGCTGCCCCCGGCCGCCCTCACAGCCCGCGAGGCACCGGCTATTTCCAGTTCACCATCGACTTGCTCCCGCACGATGAATGCGCGAGGATTGGCGCACCTTAGCACAGTGGGCCAGAAGAACGGTGGGAGGCGGTCAAAATCCCGAACGCGATTTGTGCGAAGGGCAAGCCAACCCTCGTGAGCTCCATTCGAGGCCCATTAGAGGGAGATGGGCTGGCTGGCTAAGACGTGCCCGGGGTTCCGCGGACACACTGGTCACCCAGCAGCGGTCACCCATCCCATCCCATCCCAACCCGACCGCGCAAATCGCTACGCCAGCAGTCCGATCCCGAACTCTCTGTCTCTCTCGCACTCGCGGGGCGTCCCGCAAGGGTGCGAGAGAGACAGAGCGATGGCGTGCCGCACGCGCGTGCAAGAAGCAGCAATCACGGGGCGCAATTTGGAAGAGCGGGACGATCCGGGGGAGCGATCGACACGGGGTACAGTCCGCGGAAGAAAGGAGTACGAGGTACAGTCCGTGGGAGGACGAAGTACGAGCAGGTCGCCGAATCAATGTGGTCATCGAGCAGCAACGCCACTGCACTGCGCGGGGCGAGGCTCAGGCCTGGCCCAGGCACGCGAGCCCGTCGTTACACTAAACGGCTCCAGCTGGCCCGGCCGGCCAGGCTGTCAGCTGACATCGAGTCGTGGACTCCAAGTGGACGTGGACGCGTGGCGCCTTGGTTCCCTGGGTCGGCGCGGCCCGGCGCGGTCAAGCCCCAAGGACACCGCCATCGGCATGGCATCGGCCATCGGGCACCTGTCACTGTCACCGATAGCCCTCGCCGAGCCGAACCGAGTGCGGAAAACCACGCGCATTTTCACGCCGTGGTCTATTTCGTACAGGAGGAAGCGGAAACGAAAAGGATCTCTATTTTTGTCCCAATTTTTTTCCCGGATTGAACTGTCATAGGGATTTGTCAGGCAAACAGAGCGGCCTGCACCCAATTTTTCTCTCAATTCTTCGTCTTTTGAATTACCGATTCAAAGCACTGGCCACACAGCGGGGTCTTCCCCTTCCTGGACGACCGCCCCGCCCCGCCACGCCACGCCAGAGTAGCTAACCGAACTTGCAATTATTATGGGTATCCCGTCGCTCGCTGCGATAGAGGGGGCGTGGTCCGTCTGGCCTCCAGGCGCGGTACTTCCTCGACGTCGGCGACGTCGCGCCCGCCGCCTCGGGCAGGGCATGCACGTCGACCATTACCCGTCGGCCGCCGCCTTCCGGGGCTCCGTGCCCACCACGTGGTCGCTAACTGACCAGCGCTACCCCGCGCCGCAGAGACCGCCGCGGAGCGTATAGCCGCGGCGATACCCCGCGAGAGTCCCTCGTCGCCGAGGGTACCGGCGTCGATAACCGGTCCGATGGACTTGTGACTGACAGCGCTGCCGATGACGGGGACGGGTCGGCACTGAGTGCATGCTGTGCTGCAGGGACCGCGGCCGACGACAAGCCGACTAGCGAAGCGAGGCGGGGACCTTGAGCAAGCCGTCCTTGACGTGCACCGCGTCGAGAAATCAGAACGCGGACTCGCGGGTACTAGCGCCCACCCACCCTTGACCTACATAACGCCTGAATCCACCAGCACGGCAACACTGAAAAGAAAAAGAGAACTTCCTAAACTAAAATCCTCACCTAGAATGGCCCTGAGGTGTCCCTCGAGCGTCTGCAGCACGGTGGACTTTATCTCCTTGACGGACTTGCCGAGGAACTGCTCGCTGGCCGTCTGCAGCAGCTCGTCGGCCTTCATGATCTTGCACTGCGCCACGCCCGTCACCGTCAGCGGCACGCCCTGCGCCGTCTCCACCATCTCGCACATGGGGTTGAGCGTCATCACCTCCAGCGACAGGTACTGCACGTCCGTGACCAGCCACCAGGCCCAGGCCCAGCCGCCCACGATGGTGCGCTTGGTGGTGGAGCCGCAACAGCCGCCTGCAACAGCAACAACAACGCCGGGGTCAATTAAAAACAAAAACAATTTTTTTTTCGAAAACTTGCATTTTACAGCCCCCCAAAAAATCGGTAAAAATGAATGGGTGGCTCCGCTGCGCGCCTCCACTGTAGAACAATGTGGGGCTCGCCGCCGCGGCCCGTAAGGGCTGCACGGTCCGTGCGCGCGGCCACCGCGGCGTGCCCCCCGCCCCGCCGACCGAGGCGTCGGCACTGTAGGGACGCCGCGGCGACGCCGTGGCGACGGGCACGTCAGCACGGCGTCACCGCCAGTCACTTCGTCACGGCGTCCTGGGGCCCGGGGCCCTTCGTCGGCTCCAGAATAGAAAGCTTTCCGGCGCGTGCCCCGGGCTGCGTCCGAGTGCCCGTCGGTCTGTCCGACTGTCTGTCCGTCTGTCAGTGTGGCTGTGGAACGCAGACCGCGCGGGTCGGCCGTGCAAGTAGAGCGTGTGCAGGGAGTGGCGCCGGCGCCTCGCGCCTCACTCTCTCCCGCAGCCGGCCCGCAGCCCCTCTCGCTCCCTCCCTCTCTCTCGCACCCGCAGTGTGGCGGGGCCCTTTCGAAAGCCACCCCGCGGGGCCTACGTGCGCCGAGGCAGGTGGCCCCGCCAGCGCCGTGCAGGTAGGCAGCCCAACCAGCGGCGCCGCGTCACCAGGACCAGGGCATGCGCCGCCACAGGTGCGATTTGATGACGTCATTCACGATGGCTCACTTGTCCATGGGCACAAAATGGCAGTCCATGAGCAGCCACCATGGGCCACAGCACCATGAGCAGCAGGCTTGAGTTCACGACGGACACCCCAGTGGGCGGTAGAAAGCGCATGGCATTGTCAGTTCGTCAGCGCCGCCGCGCCTGCAGAGGGCAGTGTAGCAGTGTGGTGACGACGCGGCAGGGCTTTCGCTTTCCACCGGAAAATGGGGAAAATGGTTGGGTGGCGGCGAACGCGCGACGTGTCAGAAACGAGCCGCGAGGAGCGGCCGAGCGTGGAGGGGACCGAGAGAGGGGACGCATTCCCCCGGAAGCACGTCAGCCGCTCAGGGGGGCCACGGCGATAGGTCACAACTCTGACCTCATGCAAAAGTTAATTTTATCCTCGCTGAAAAAATAACAAAGTGACCGCCCCATTGGATACTCGGGGGTGAGTGAGAGGTCAGCCAGGAGACTTGGGACTTTAAATTTATAAAATCTTGTAAAGTTCAATTCGAGGCAAACTGCTCTTATCTCCTATGGAGCAGGGGAACTGGAACTGAAGGGGCGATTTTTCGGAGGGAAGTCCATTGTGGTAATCCAAAGGCGGCGGCCGGTACAACAGGTACATGAAGGTGCTCGGTGAGGTGCCCGACGGCCTCGTTGAGGGCACAGGCGCACCGGACATGACTCGGAGGAGCGGACGGTGAAGGGCAAGGCGGCTCCGTGTTTAGAAAGAGAAGAGGAAGCTTAGCCGGCGCGGTGCGCCGCAGCGGCTGTCCCGTTACCCTCCGCGGGAGAGGAAGAAAAGGGGGGGGGGCACCGGCATGGGCCGCGGGACGACGCCCGGCGTCGCCGAGTAGGGCAGGCCGGCGAGCACGCCGCAGAGAGTCCAACGACGCCCTCCAGACCGACGCGTCCTGCCGGCCGCTCCGCGCTCCGCGACGTCGTCCACATCGGCATCCTCGACCGACACGTCTTCGACGCCGTCCTCCGCGACCTCCTCGACGCACGGCTATGTCGGTGCGGTGCCACGCAGAGGCCCACTGGCCCCGCGCCCCCGCAGCGTAGCCCTGCCCTACAGTGTGTCATCGCAGTAGACAGTGTGTGACAGTGAGTGCGGCGCCCCGTCGAACGCATCAGCGACGTCCAGCATCGACGCCAAGGCCTTTCCAGGCCGGCTCCAGGCTCCAGGCCGGCTCCAGCCAAGTTCAAGGCTGATGCCTTGGCCGAGGCCCGGTCCTCGCAGGTGAGTCGCCCGGTCGCACGCGGCACGCCGTCGCCGCCCGGTGCACCGTTACTGAGGAGCGGTTCGCAAAACCCACGTCGGTCGAAGAGAAGCAGCGTGCTGAGCGCTTCTTGTCGGAGCAGTCTTTTCTTTCCTTTCTGATAGCTGCGAATCCGCGGTACGTGGCACCCGCCAAGCGTTGCAGGGCCGACGGGTGAAACTCCCCGCGGGTTCTAGAAGCGTCCATCACACCGGTTCCAAGCCGGCATAAGCCTGCCGATGGCAAGTCACTTTCTTCCTAGCCTCCTCAGCAGTGTCCTTACTGTAGACCGATTCACCTCACTCTGTCTCTTTCACGCCTTTACGTGAGTGCGAGAGAGACACACGTAAGCGCGCCCTTGGGTCTCGCTGGCGCCGGACCGAGCAGCATCGGTTTGTCGCTCTGTCCCTCTCGCACCCTTACGGAGAGTCCCGCGAGAGCGACAGAGACGACTGCGTCGTTCGACAGGTGCCACTTCCCGGCCAGAATCCAAAGCCCTCGTTGGGCAACCACCCCGCCACTGTGAGAATAGCAGAAAAAGACCCAGAACAACAAAACGGCCCGCTCGCGTCACATGACCGCACCTGCCCTAGCATGCACGAGGTGGTCCCGGGCCGTCGCCGGCGGCAAGGCGCGGCTGCGCGCTACGCAACGGCAACGCAACGGCGTACGCACACTGGCAGGAATTCGGGCAGAGCCGGAAAGCAAACCCTTTGAGGAGCATGGGCCGGCCTACCGCACTGTAAACGGCACTGTCAGTTTCGCCGCTCGGAAAGCGAGCTCGCAGTTTTGAGGAGCGCGGTCTCACTCCCTCTCGCAGGCTAGAGCGAGAGATAGCTCCACCCAGTGCCACCCTGGTTTGGTGAGAGAATGCGACACACTATAGGGTCCAGCTAGAACGCTCCAAAGTATGAGAAATAAAACAAAGAGCTGGCTGGACTGCGGTGGCGGCCGTCTCGGTGCATACGCGACGCGCCACCCCCGCTCGTTGCGAAAGACAAGAACCTTGGCGGCTTCGGCAAATCCGGGGCTCATTATATAAGCCGCGGAGGGCAACTCTTGGACGCGATCCCACACGCGCGCTCCCCTCCTCTCTGTCGCACCCGTTACAACAACAGCCGGCGGGGGTGGTGCCGCAAGTGCAGCGCGTAGCGCGCCCCGTTCGGAAGCCGCCCCGCCCCGCCCCGCCCCGCCCTGGACACCCCGCCCCCAGTGGGCGACCCCCGTCCGCGCGAGGCGGCAGCACGTCGACGGCAGTGATCGGGAACCTCTTGACGGGGAACGAGGTGCACGGCGAGTGCGAGGCGCGTGCGTGGCGCGAGCGTGGAACGTGACAGTGTGCTCGGCGTGACGAGTGTGGCGGACGGGAGCGTGACAAGTGACCCATCCACAGTGTACCGGCGCTCGTTCGCGAGGACGACGCCGTCGAGGACATCCCGGCGCGTCCTTCGCCCAGTGATTTTGGGCCAAGGAACCACGCGTGCATCGGTGTGCAGTCGGCTGGTTAGAGCTTTTGTTTACAACACTACTAGTGCCCCGAAAAAAAAAAAGACCACAGTCAAGTCGTTAGCATCTAGCTGTTAAAAAAATTCAAAAGCAACTCAAAAATACCAAAAAAAGGTCAATTACTCTCTAAATAAAAGATTTTCTATTATTTTTTTAAATTTATTTTAAAAAATTTGACACGTTATTCTCTGTGACGCGAGCCGTACGCCCAAGCCCCTGCCGGTCGGCTGGAATGTGGGGGCGGCTTGGTCGGCCACTTTAACCTCCCCGTCGCCGACTAGGTCGTCGCCGACTGGGGGCGGCCGGGGCGCCCTGTGTTCCCATAATTGCCGACAAATCGTCTCGTCTGTCCGGCCGAACGAACTTTCACCCACCGGCTGTGCCGAGGGCTGCACTGCACCGCATGGCCCACTGCGCGTTGCGTCAGCCGCCAATGCATGACCTTAACCCGGCGGCAAATTGGAATCCAGCCGCGTCTCTCTCACACTGGCGGAGCGTGACGGAAGGGTGCGAGAGAGACAGAGCGACGGCATCAGTCAAGTGGCTGCCAATAGAGCGGAGAAAGCGAGCACTCGTCGCATGCCGGTGTCCACAGAGGGAGCGCGTGCCACGACACTGTGTGCCACGCGGTGCGCCAGGACAATCATTTCCGCGCGGGGGTGTCTCTCTCCCACTCGTGGGGCGCGCCGTGAGGGTGCGAGAGAGACAGACCGACGAGCGGAAGAGGCCGCTTAGTACCGATGGCTGTCGGGCCGACAGGCCGTCGTGGGACAGCTACCTACCGCTCCCACCGCGATCTCGCTTTGCTTCGAGCTTCCCGCGCAAACTGAGGGTGCCCCGCTTCCCCTGCCGCAGGAAGTGAGCAGCCACAGCCATGAGCGGCATCGTGGGGCTGCCCGCCGCCCTCACGGGGCTGGCCGGCGTCGGCAGCTTCGTGTCCAACGCGGCCTACTTCGTGCCCATGCTGGTGGCCGCCGTCGCCTACTTCAACTACGACAACATGGACCCCGAGTCCAGGCCCATCAACGTGCCCACCGAGGAGCTGTGGCCGTCGTACGACTTCATCATAGTGGGGGCCGGCTCCGCAGGTGAGACCGCGGAAAGACTTTTCACAGTGTGCCAGAAGACCGTTCCTGAGACTAATGATCTGCATTGAACACGCAGGGGCGGTGCTGGCCAACCGGCTGACGGAGGTGGAGAACTGGCGAGTGCTGCTGCTGGAGGCGGGGCCCGACGAGACCGACATCTCGGACGTGCCCGTCCTCGCCGGCTACCTGCAGCTCAGCAAGCTCGACTGGAAGTACAAGACTGAGCCGCAGGGAACCGCGTGTCTAGGTAAGTGTCACTCTCAAACCAGCAACGACAAAAAAAAAAAAAAATTGGTGAGTGTTTGAACCCGCGACCTTCCGCTTCCAGGCATGAAGAACGGGCGCTGCAACTGGCCGCGCGGCAAGGTGATCGGCGGCTCCTCCGTGCTCAACTACATGCTGTACGTGCGCGGCAACAAGCGAGACTACGACGCGTGGGAGGCGGCGGGCAACCCGGGCTGGGGCTCGGACGAGACGCTGTACTACTTCAAGAAGAGCGAGGACAACCGCAACCCGTACCTGGCGCGCACGCCCTACCACTCGCAGGGCGGCTACCTGACGGTGCAGGAGGCGCCCTGGCACACCCCCCTGGCCGCCGCCTTCGTGCAGGCCGGCGTGGAGATGGGCTACGAGAACCGCGACTGCAACGGCGAGTTCCAGACGGGGTTCATGATCGCGCAAGGTAAGCCCCAGAGGGGTGAAAACAAAAACACGAACGCTCCGCCGGTATTCGAACCCACGCTTCCCTCGCAGGCACCACGCGGCGCGGCGCGCGCTGCAGCACGGGCAAGGCGTTCCTGCGGCCGGCGCGCCTGCGCAAGGGGCTGCACGTGGCCATGAACGCGCACGTCACGCGCGTGCTCATCGACCCCAAGACCAAGCTGGCGTACGGCGTCGAGTTCCGGCGCGACGGCACCATGCACCGCGTGCGCGCCACCAGGGAGGTCATCCTCTCCGGCGGCGCCATCAACAGCCCGCAGCTCCTCATGCTGTCCGGCGTCGGCCCCAAGGAGCACCTGCGCTCCCTCGGCATCCCCGTCATCCACGACCTCAAGGTGCGTCCCCCAGACAGAGTACCAGTGGCGGTCCCCGCACGCCGCGGACTTGACGCCACCCCTCCCTTCCGCAGGTCGGCGAGAACCTCCAGGACCACGTGGGCCTCGGCGGCTTCACCTTCATGGTCAACAAGGAGGTGTCCATGGTGCAGAACCGCATCGAGAACGTGCCGTCCGTGCTGCGCTACGCCATGTTCGGCGACGGCCCGCTCACCGTGCTCGGAGGTAAGGGTGGCGCCGGCGGGGTAGGCCGCCCAACGCGCACGTCAGCCAGCCCGCCGCGCCCGGCGCGCAGGCCACCCATTCACCTCCCGTGCTGCCGTGCTTGCAGGCGTGGAGGGGCTGGCGTTCGTCAACACCAAGTACGCCAACGCGTCGGACGACTGGCCCGACATCGAGTTCCACTTCGTGTCCGGGTCCACCAACTCGGACGGCGGGCGGCAGCTGCGCAAGGCGCACGGGCTGACCGACGCGTTCTACAACACCGTCTTCGACCCCATCAGCAACAAGGACGTGTGGTCCGTCATCCCCGTGCTGCTCAGGTAAGCGCCGTTCGAACCAAGCGGCATTGCGGCGCCGAATTTCGCAGTGTCACCGAGACCGCGTCGCGTTGCAGGCCCAAGTCGCGCGGAGTCATCAAGCTGCGCTCCAGCAACCCGCTCGACTACCCGCTCATCTACCCCAACTACTTCTTCGACCCGGACGACATGAAGGTGCTCATCGAGGGCGTCAAGGTGGGCGTGGCCATCAGCAGGACCAAGTCGTTCCAGCGGTGAGTCCCTTACCTGCAGCACGCAAACAAGCGTCACTCCAAGAACGCCTCTGACGTCAGCATGCCCCTACAGGTTCGGCAGCACCATGCACAACATCCAGTTCCCCGGGTGCACGGCGGTGCCCATGTGGACGGACGCGTACTGGGAGTGCATGATCAGGCACTACTCCGTCACCATCTACCACCCGGTGGGCACCTGCAAGATGGGCCCCGCCTGGGACCAGGACGCCGTCGTGGACCCCCAGCTCCGGGTGTACGGCATCCGGGGGCTGCGCGTCATCGACGCCTCCGTCATGCCCACCATGGTGTCGGGCAACACCAACGCGCCCACCATCATGGTGGCCGAGAAGGGCGCCGACATGATCAAGGACTTCTGGCTGCGGAAGACCGGCCAGCAGCAGGGCAGCAGCGAGAACATGCGGATCGACATCGGCAGGAAGTGAACGCGCAGTGACGTTAGAAGTGACGGCGAAAGTGACACTTGAAAGTGACGCCCCTGTGTTCCCTGGTCGAATTTTCGACTTGGGATTCGAGCGAAATCAAAAAACGCGTATTTGCTCAAAGTAAATTTGAGCTGGCGGCGAAAAAAGGCTCAAAACAAAGACTTTAACAAGCACTGTCTACGTCGCTTGTTTATTTATTTTTGTTCTCACAGTGAGAGTTCTGACAGGAAGTGATTTGCCCAGGACTGCCTCGCGTGTTAAGGCACCACCTCCGGCGGACGATCCTGCCTGCACTGAGTTCCTAAAATAGTGCTGAACACTATTGGTACTTATTTAAGTAGGGTGCCACCCCTCTGTAGTGTTTGTTCTTATTTATTTTTAGACGCTTGAGGGTAGCTCGTTTCTTTCAGCGATAACGATTGAATCTACCGGATATTTTGCTGGAAAGCATTGCTGTGATCACAAAATCTGCCTGATAGAGATAATAATTATAATGAAATGAAGACAGTTTAGACATGGTCGTTGAGAGTTATCATTATTGTTACTTTAATTAATAGATTACGTATTTATAAGTGATTGGTTCAAGGCGCTAATGCGTGGAAATCGCCCGACCACGTTACTGGTAATTTTTATTGTTGTCTATTGTTTTTGTTGAGATGTTGTTTCAAAATTTCTTTGTTTCAAAAAACTAGAATAAAATAAGAAAAGAAGCAAACGCTACATAACTTTTTTGACTGACTCACACTACACAATTCGGTGTCCCCTCAAGGTGCTGTTCAATCGGCTACTCAGCAAAACGCATCGCGCGAACGCGAGCGACATTCGCCAGACAGGTGCGTCGAACTCCACAGCAAAAAAAAAAACAAAAGAGCGATCTCTGGAGATTCCGAAAAAGGGCGTGGAAGGGCTGGGCGATCGGCCGAGCCAGCGGCCTGGCCCTGCCGGCCATGGGCGCGCCGTGCGGACAGTGAGACGTCGGCAGTATTTGCGCGAGCGGTTTGCACACGCATCAAATTAATTTGGGCCACGCCCGTGAGGGCCACCACGCCGCGCCGCACTGCCCCAGTGCCAACACGCCGCCCGCGCAGGCCTGCCGCCGAAACGCGAAAAGTCGTGTGTAGCCGCCGCCGCGAGCACCGCGATGACGCCCTGCACGTAGGCGCCCCGGAGTCCCGGACACCATGCGGCCGCCGTCGCTGGGCCTGGGCCTGCAGGGCCTGCACCGCGGCGTCGGCTTCCTCACGCACACGCGCATCGCCGTCAGCTACGGCCCCGGCTTCCTGTTCATCGTCATTGCGCGCCTCGCCATCATCGCCTTCCGGCCCGACATCGTGGACCGCGACAACCGGCCGCAGGACACGCCGGCGCACCGGCTGCGCACCAGCTACGACTTCATCGTGGTGGGCGGCGGCACGGCGGGCTGCGTCCTGGCCAACAGGTGAACGCTAGGGCAGTGGTTCTCAACCTTAGGGTCGCGACCCCAAGCGGGGTCGCGAAATTTTTTTAAGGGGTCGCGGCGATGCTGGGGTCGTGTTTTAGGCCGATTTTAAGCAGCCACTGCGTCTGATCCGAGGCGGGCATTTTGCTCCTTCAACGGGCAGTTGGTCTTTGGACCTTCCTTTAGCATGCCTTTGTTACGGAGTGCAATTATCAGTCTTAGTTTGGGAGCAGTATTGTCTCAAAGTTGGCCGAAACGCTCAGAAATGTCTATGAAAAATCGTGTTTTGGGCCGATTTTAAGCAGCCACTGCGTCTGATCCGAGGCGGGCATTTTGCTCCCTCAACGGGCAATTGGTCTTTGGACCTTCCTTTAGCATGCCTTTGTTACGGAGTGCGATTGTCAGTCTTAGTTTGGGAGCAGTATTGTCTCAAAGTCGATCAAAACGGTCGCAAGTGTCTTTGAAAAACCGTTGTGACTATTTTGGTCAACTTTGAGACAATACTGCTCCCAAACTAAGACTGATAATCGCACTCCGTAACAAAGGCATGCTAAAGGAAGGTCCAAAGACCAATTGCCCGTTGAGGGAGCAAAATGCCCGCCTCGGATCAGACGCAGTGGCTGCTTAAAATCGGCCCAAAACACGATTTTTCATAGACATTTCTGAGCGTTTCGGCCAACTTTGAGACAATACTGCTCCCAAACTAAGACTGATAATTGCACTCCGTAACAAAGGCATGCTAAAGGAAGGTCCAAAGACCAACTGCCCGTTGAGGGAGCAAAATGCCCGCCTCGGATCAGACGCAGTGGCTGCTTAAAATCGGCCCAAAACACGATTTTTCAAAGTCTCTGCTGACCGTTTCGGCTAACTTTGAGACAATACTGCTCCCAAACTAAGACTGATAATCGCACTCCGTAACAGAGGCATGCTAAAGGAAGGTCCAAAGACCAACTGCCCGTTGAGGGAGCAAAATGCCCGCCTCAGATCAGACGCTGTGGCTGCTTAAAATCAGCCCAAAACACGATTTTTCACAGACATTTCTGAGCGTTTTGGCCAACTTTGAGACAATACTGCTCCCAAACTAAGACTGATAATTGCACTCCGTAACAAAGGCATGCTAAAGGAAGGTCCAAAGACCAACTGCCCGTTGAGGGAGCCAAATGCCCGCCTCGGATCAGACGCCGTGGCATGTTAAAGGAGGGGTCCCGTGGGGTCGCGAAATTTTTCCAGGGGGTCGCGGAAATTTTTGGCTTCAAATTTGGGGTCGCGAGCCGAGAAAGGTTGAGAGCCGCTGCGCTAGGGGTGCAAACACCGCATTTTCGGATTTGTTGTTTTTGCTCCGCCGGTGAACATTTTCCTTGCCGGTTGTCAGGCTGACGGAAAACCCCGAGTGGACAGTGCTGCTGCTGGAGGCGGGCGGCGACGAGCAGTACCTCTCCGACGTGCCCATCCTCATGCCCTCCCTGCCCAACTCGCAGGTCGACTGGAAGTTCAAGACGGAGCCGCAGTCCAACGCCTGCCACGCGTTCAGGGAGTCTAGGTCGTCCTGGCCCAGGGGGAAGGTGAGGTGCGGGACGGAGGTCGCGGTGGGGAGGTCGGATCCTGGTGAACATGAAGACGGTTTCGATGTGCAGGTCCTGGGCGGCTGCAGCACCATCAACGGCATGCTGTACATCCGCGGCAACCGGCGCGACTACGACGCCTGGCGGGACACGGGCTGCCCGGGCTGGGGCTACGACGACATCCTGCCCTACTTCAAGAAGAGCGAGGACATGCGCGCGCACGACCTGCGCGGCTCGCCGTACCACGGCGTGGGCGGCGAGCTGAGCGTCGAGTTCTACAAGTACTACTCGCACATCGCCGACGACTTCCTGGAGGCCGGCAAGGAGCTGGGGATCCGCATCGGCGACGTCAACGGCGAGGTGCAGACGGGGTTCATGAAGTCGCACGCCACCGTGCGCCAGGGGCTGCGCTGCTCCGCGTCCAAGGTTAGCCAACTTGTGCCCGAGTCGGGGCGCCGCGTGAGTGCGAGTGAGACAGCCTGCTGACGACCCCTCCACCCGACAGGCGTTCCTCCGGCCCGCCTCCAAGCGGCCCAACCTGCACGTCAGCCTGCACTCCATGGCGCAGCGCGTGCTCATCGTGGAGGGCCGCGCCGTGGGGGTGGCCTTCCGCAAGCGCGGCAGCGCCAGCCTGCACGTCGCGTACGCCAGCAGGGAGGTCATCCTGTCCGCCGGCGCCGTGCAGACGCCCCAGCTGCTCATGGTGTCCGGCGTGGGGCCGGCCGAGCACCTGCAGGAGGTCGGCGTGCCCGTAGTGCTGGACTCGCCCGGCGTCGGCGGCAACCTCCAGGACCACGTGGCGCTGGGCGGCACGGCGTACCTGGTGGACTCGCCGCCGCACACGGGCCCCATGGGGGAGGTCTTCATCCTGCCCAGGGCCGCCACCCTGCAGACGCTGCTGGGCTTCATCACGGGCACGGGCGGCCCCATGTACGCGTGGCCGCAGGGGGAGGTCATGGGCTTCGTCAGCACAAAGTAAGCAGCGCCAGAGTGTTGTCGCCGTGCCACGGAAAGGACGCCCAAAAGCGACATTTTATCGAACGTTCCAGGTACGCCAACCAGTCCGACGACTGGCCCGATGTGCAGCTCTTCCTGGCGAGCGCCAGCGACGCGTCGGACGGCGGCATCTTCAACATGCGCAACCTGGGCGTGGAGGACGACGTGTACGCCGCCGTGTACGAGCCCATCCTGTACCACGAGGCCTACTCCGTGGTGCCGCTGCTGCTGCGGCCGCGCTCCAGGGGCACCGTGCGCCTCCGCAGCGCCGACATCGACGAGCACCCCGTCATCGACCCCAACTACCTGGCCGACCCCAGGGACGTCGAGATCCTGGTGAGCGGCGCGGGGAAAGGGACCGAAAGGGACGCGACCAGGATGCCAGCCTCGGCGGAGGAAGAGGGCGAGGCTGCGCGCCGCGCGAGGCCGAGGGAAAGCCGAGGGCCAAGGATCTATCGGGAAAAGTGCGGAGAATGCCCTGGCCTCCTGGAGGCCTCCTGGAGGACCGAGGAGGAGGACAGAGGCTGGCGGGTCCTGGCCGCACCAGTCGGGCCACTCTGCAGACCGATTCCGAGAGTCCTCTCCGTCGCCCTGTCCACCTCGCACACACGGGGCGCCCCGTAGAGGTGCGAGAGAGACAGAGCGACGAAGACGACTCCCGGAATCGGTGTCCTGGTACTCTGTTATCGCGCCGCGTCGCGTCGTAGGCGTGATGTGGGTCACCGGAGTCACCGCCTTCCTTTCTAATGCCATAAAACTGGGATGAATCCGCGCCGGGCCCGTCTGTCCGTCCGTCGGCTCCGCGGGCGACGCGCAGACACGGAGGGCCGTGACGTCAGCGCCCCGGTGACGTGCTTGTCGGCTTGCTTCGCTTGCTTGCAGGTGGAGGGCGCCAAGGCGGGCTACAGGCTAATGGACACACGGGCCTTGCGGGCACTCAACGCGCGCATCAACCCCAACAAGTTCCCCGCCTGCGAGCACCTGCCCTTCCCCTCCGACGAGTACTGGGCCTGCCAGGTGAGTCCACTGTACAGTGTACCCAGTGTACGCGCCGTACACAGCCAAGCGCCGCCGCGCAAAACAAAAACGGCGAGGCTGTTGTTTTGCATGATTGGTTTCATAGAGATTCGCCTCGGGGAGGGGAACAGGGCGTTGGGCAATGAGAGTCCGCGACAGTGCCGGAGCATGGCCAAGGCGCCCGGCAGACTGATTCCGAGAGTCGTTTCAGTTGCTCCGTCTCTCTCGCTCTCATGGGGGCGTCTCGTATGGGTGCGAGAGAGACAGCTCCATACTCGCACACTGCGAAGTACACGGTGTCTCTCGGACCGCAGGCACGGCAGTACTCCATGACCATCTACCACCCGGTGGGCACCTGCAAGATGGGTCCGGAGTACGACCCCCTGGCCGTCGTGGACCCCCGCCTGCGCGTCTACGGCGTGGTGGGGCTGCGCGTCGTGGACTGCTCCATCATGCCCACCATCCCCAGCGGCAACACCATGGCGCCCGTCATCATGGTGGCCGAGAAGGCCGCCGACATGATCAAGCAGGACTGGCACGCGCCGTGGACGCCGCCCGACGCGCCCCGCGAGGCCGCGGAGTACGCCGACTACTTCTACGGCTGGTAGCAAAACTAGAGCGCTCGCCGGGTGTTAATTTAAGAGAATAATTTTAAGAGATAATTTTATAAGGAAATAAAGACTGAGATTGTATCAAGTGGTTGTCACTGCGCCAAAATTTTCGACCTTTTTCACACAGCATCGTTTTACGGAGGTGGCCGATGATGTCAAAGCCCCGTTACCCTAACGGGAATCGGGCTCGCTCCAGCTCGTGAGCTCACGCGCAATGTTTCTCCCGGAACTGCCGAAAAATTAGACAGGCGGGCAACAGGGCCGCGGTCTGCTATTCTGAAAAGATACTCGCAATCTCGCGTTGACACTCCGCTTCCGAAAACGACACGATTGCCCGGAACACTGCGTCACGTATCCGCGTTCGGCTGGCTCTGTCTCTCTCGCACCCGCACGGGACGCCCCGTGAGTGCGAGAGAGACAGAGCACGGCGTCTTGGGGCCCGTCCTGGGGACGTTAGCCTGTCTTTCGGCGGCACGGCGTGCGCCAGGTCGCGCCTGTTCCAAATGCAGCGGCACGCCGCCCAGCACGTGATGACCCTCAAGTCGTCGCACTGTCTCCCTCGCACTGGCGGGGCGGGCCGTAGGGCCGAGCGAGACGGAGCGCGGCGTTCGGAATCAGCCCGCCGGTGCAATGCACCTGCACTTAGCCCATCACGCGCGCGGCGTGGAGGCGCGGCGCGGCGGCCGGGCGTTGACAAGGACCGGGCGTGCTGGCGGCTGGCGGTCTGGGTTGGGGAAAGCTGTGATAAGGCCAGCAGCGGGTTCTGCAGTGTCAGTCCCGGGCCCGGCCAGCCCCAGTCCCCCGGCAAGGCCAGCCCAGCCTGGAGTCCGGGCCGAGCAGGCCGAGCGCGCTGGGTCAGGACCTCGGCCACTGAGTCACGGAGTCAGGGACCAGTCGCGGTCAGGGCCACGCAGTAGGTGGCCGACGCACCGCCGTTGAGTTCGAGATGGCGTTGCTGGCGGGGTACGGCGCGGGCTACGGGACGGTGCAGATGGCGGTGACCAACTCCACGGCGCCCGTGCCCGTCAACCTCACCATCCGGCCGCTGACGTGCGGCTGCGACTGCGAGTACTCGGACGCCACCTTCCTGCGCGGCGTGTGCGGGCCGTCGCTCGCCCTCTTCCTGGGCATCATCGAGATGGTGCTCAAGGACCGCTGCGACGTGGCCGAGCCGTGCCGCCGCGCGCAGCCCGACGCCTTCGAGCGCCGCGGCCAGGACGAGTTCGACTACGTCGTCGTCGGCGCCGGCGTCGCCGGATCCGTGGTGAGCAGAGCAGGTAGAGTCACCGAGCCTGGTTTCGGAGGATCGTCTTGAGAGACGAAACGGTCCTTCGACACCAGCCGCGGTACGCGTAGTGAGTGACCCCCTTGGTGAGCAGCTGGCGTCCCGGCTGAGCGAGGACACGGGCGTGTCGGTGCTGCTGCTGGAGGCCGGCCCCGAGGAGCCGCTCGCCACCATGGTGCCCGCGTTCAGCTCCAAGAGCGTGGGCACGTACCTGGACTGGGGCTTCGAGACGGAACCCGAGGCCCGCGCCTGCTGGGCCCGCAAGGGGCGCTGCGCGTGGCCGCGGGGCAAGATGGTGGCCGGCACGGGCGGCATGACGGTGAGTGTGGCGTCAACCCCACCGAGGAACGCGTTCGAACGCCTTTCAGCACCGCCACGTTGCAGGGCATGATGTACATGCGGGGCTCGCCGGACATCTACGACGGCTGGGCGGCGCTGGGCAACCCCGGCTGGGCCTACAAGGACGTCCTCAAGTACTTCCTCCGCGCCGAGGGCAACCGCGAGATGCACCTGGTGGAGCCCGACTTCCACAACGACAAGGGCCCGCTGTCCGTGCAGCGCTTCCCGCACCGGCCCATCCTGGCCGAGGACATCGTGCGCGCCGGCCACGAGCTGCTGGGCTACGAGTCGCCGCCCGACCTCAACGGCATGAACATGACGGGCTTCGTGGTGGCGCAGATGATGGTGCACCAGGGCCTGCGGGCCTCCACGGCGCGCATGTACCTACGCCCCGCCATGCACAGGCCCAACCTGGTGGTCAACACCGAGAGCCTCGCCGCCAAGATCATCCTCAACAAGGACAAGCGGCTGGCAAAGGGCGTCGAGTTCATCGACAAGTAAGTGGCCGTGCTGCATGACGCACTCCATGACGGCGCCGCCTAACGGACTGCCCCCGCAGGAAGGGAGTGACGCGCACGGCCTGGGTCAAGAGGGAGGTGGTGCTGGCGGGCGGCGCGCTCGGGTCGCCGCAGTTGCTGCTGCTGTCTGGCATCGGGCCCTCCGAGGAGCTGCACGCCGTGGGCGTGACCCCCGCCATCGACCTGCCCGTCGGCCGCAACCTGCACAACCACGTGGCCGCCACCATCCACTACATCGTCGACGACGTGGGCACGCGCTCGTACGGCGCCGAGATCCTGGACGACGACGAGGACAACTACGACGAGGTACCGGGTCTTTCAACGAAGTTCGCGGTGGAAGTGACGACCGTTGTTGACGGCGACCTTTCTTGTAGGTGGGCCCCATGTCCATGGCGGCGCTGCACAGGTTCCTGCAGAGGCGCTCCGGGCCGCTGACGTCCACCGGGCTGACGCAGGTCACGGCCTTCATGGCCTCCAAGTTCGCCGAGAACGGCGTGCCCGACATCCAGATCTTCTTCGACGGCTACCACGCGGGCTGCGAGTCGGAGCTGACGCCGGCGCTGCGGTGCGTGCCGCCCAACGCCACGCTGTCCAAGAGCAGCTACTACGACGTCAACGTGAGCGGAAGGGTTCACTGCGCTTACCCAGCCGCCAGCACGCACTGACGCTCTCTGTCCGGCAGGTTGACTTCGACCTCGACGGCGAGGCCCGGAGCGCGGCGCGGAGCAGCGCGCACGCCGCCAAGTCCTCCCCGGTGGTGGAGGGCTGCCCGATGACACGCCGCCTCGCCGCGCGCCCCACCGTGGTCCGCACGCTCAGCAGGGGCAAGCTGCAGCTGCGCACCAACGACCCGCGCGACGCGCCCCGCATGTTCGGCAACTACTTCCACCACGAGCGCGACCTGCTGGTGCTCATCGAGGGCATGAAGGCCGCGGCCAAGCTCAGCGAGATGCAGCCGCTGCGCAAGTGGGGCTTCAAGCTGGACGAGACCCCCGTCAAGGGCTGCCAGCACCTGCCCTTCGCGTCGGACCAGTACTGGGGGTGAGTCAAAAGCTGCCCCACTGGAAACCTAGTGGGCGGAACCACGCTGACGGCCTTCTTGTGCAGGTGCGTGGCGCAGACGGAGACGGGCCCCGAGCACCACCAGGCCGGGACGTGCCGCATGGGCCCCGCCGGCGACCCCCACGCCGTCGTGGACCCCGAGCTGCGCGTCCACGGCCTCAGCAACGTGCGCGTGGCCGACGCCTCCATCATGCCCATCGTGCCCAACTCCAACACCATCGCGGGCATCGTCATGGTGGCCGAGAAGGCCAGCGATCTCATCCGCGCCACGTGGAGGCCCAAGAAGCCGGCCAAAGGGCGGTAGCGCCGCAGCCCCGTGCAGCGCAGCCAGTCTAGTCATTCAAAGATCTGATTTTTACCAGAAACTGCCATACGTGTTTTTAGCCTACGACAATAAAACTTGGTGCAAGCAAGCCCGACGCCGTTGCCCTTTTCTTGACCTCCACCTGATCCCTGCTGCCTTCAGACAACGCGTAAATCACAAAGTCGATCCAAGTCGTGCAACGTACTGCACCAAAGTGCAACAGTGCAACACTATCCCAGCAGGCCCGCGCCACGCCCCGCACTGCAGGATAAAGTGCGTTCCACTAAGACCGACGTACCCCAGAAATGGATGAAAAGCCGGGCTTTTAACGCAAGGCACTAATAGGTTCAAAAAGCTTTCTGAGTGCCGTGCAAACACAGTATGCACGCGAAATCAGTCGCGTGTTTGGATTGGCAGCTAGAGGGTCGTACCAAAAACAACCTCGACCTACATGACAGTCACTTTAGCGAATCGTTTGTGGCCATAGCATGGAAAGAAATTCTATGTAAATTTCTAGTTTCTCTGCAATATTTTTTGCACTTTTTAGTCAAGTCTTTTTAAAGTAATTTAAAAACGTTTAACTGCAACTCCCTGTGGTAATTAGTGTTTCCGCGTCCCGCCACTGTAGCCTGCAGGACGCGGAGGGGCCCTCCAGGGGGTGGGGGAGCCCGGTCTGCCCTGGCGGTGCCCTGGCGGGGGAGGACTCGGTGCGGGTGGCGGCTCCGAGCGGTACTGATAGACAGATAGTGCCTGCGCCGCCGCCGCCCCTGCAGCGCCGCGCTGCAAACGCGATTTCTTAATTGGTCCTGCCCGCGCGGCCGGGCCGGAGCAAAACACGGCCGCCGCCTGTCGCCTTCCCTGGCGCCCAGGAGTCGCTCAGTTCAACACGTTTTAGTTTCAACGGCTTTATGATCGGGCTTGAGAGTGGAGTGTCCAGCGCGTCCGAGAGTTTCTGGATATTACCATAACTAAGCAGGTGAGTGCGCTGTCCGTTCCCAAAAGCGGCGGAGTGTGTCAAGACACTGTCAACACGCCGAGCGGAGGGGACCGTCTAAGAGACGAGATGCTCTATTTTTCGAGTCTCTGCCTTCCACGCATAGGCCGGAAAGGCAGGCGCAGGCCCGCCAACTTTACGCAACTCAACAACGCCAAAAGCATAACCGCTCAGGCATGCCAACCTCGCCGACACAGACTGCTGGCTCGGCACTACCCGACAGTCGCACGGGAAAAGAAATCGACTTTACGTCAATTCGCATTTTACAATTTTACAATTACGTCCTGACTAAATCATAGGCGTGAAAACTTCAGAATATAAATTCATTATCACACTTACTTCTAATTGCAGTGATAACCTGCCCTTGGCTTGACACATGGTGCGTATGTCCTCATATCTATATCAGACAAGCTGTTGACGCTCAGGCAGATAGTTCCGTGTTGGGCGGCTTTAATACAAGCCGCAGGGCAACGCATCTCCACCCAGTGTATGCTGGGGTGTACGAGAGTACGGTACACGCAGCCATTTCACTCTGACAACCAGTTACTTGTTCAAAAGAAACTATTTACAAAGAGGTTCGTGAATGAAAAACGGCTTGTTTCGCCCTGCGTCAAGTTGACGAATAGCCACGCCTGTTGGGCGGCATGTGAGTACGCGGCGCTGTGCGTTGGGTTGCCTTCAACAGGGCGCGCGGCGGGGCCCTTTCCGGCCCTCGGCGTGAGAGGGTTTGCCTGCGTCCGGGCGCCCGGCAGCCTGCCCGCGCGATGGGTTGCCTACCTCCAGGCGCACCACCGCCTCACCGGAGACTCTGTTACAGTGCCCCAGCGGCCGCAGCCATGTCGTGGGTGCCGCCCGACCTGATCGCGCTGTGCAGCGAGGGCGCCAAGGTGTCGTCGTGCGGCAACGCAGCCTTCATGTTCCTCATGCTGGTGGCCCGGCTGTTCGGCCACTCTCGCGACGACGACGCCCTGGCCGGCAGCTTCGTCAAGTTCAACATGGACCACCAACCCACCGCGCTGCACTTCGGCATGTCCGAGGCGGGCATCCGCCTGGACTGGGACCGGCTGGAGCCCACCCAGCAGGAGGACAAGTACGACTTCATCATCGTGGGCGCCGGGTCGGCGGGGTGCGTGCTGGCGCGCCGGCTGTCCGAAGTGCACCACTGGAGGGCGAGTACACTGCTTAGTGCGCGGCGGTGGCCTGGTTGACGGGCGCGGTGATTCGAACACGTGTTTGCAGGTGCTGCTGCTCGAGGCCGGCGACGAGGAGCCCGAGGTGGCCGAGGTGCCGGGGCTGGCGCCGCTGCTGCAGGGGTCCTCCATCGACTGGAACTACCGCACGCAGCCCGAGGAGCACGCCTGCCGCTCCAGGAGGGACGGCGGCTGCTACTGGGCCAGGGGCAAGGTGAGAGCGCGTCGACGCGGTGGGGTAGATCGGCCCGCAACGGCCGGCCAACCCGCAACACCCGTAGCGCCTGCGAACTGCGGGGTAGGCCGACCCGCAACACCCGTAACGCCTGCGGACGGACGGATAGGCCGACCCGCAACACTCGTAGCGCCTGCGGACGGACGGGTAGGCCGACCCGCAACACGCCAAGGTGCAACTGGCTGGCCTACCCTAACTTCATCGGGCGCTCGTAGAGAAATTTTTTGAAATTTCAAGGAAATAATGCCTTTCTGATGATCACTCTACTCGCAGGTGATGGGCGGCTCCTCCACCATCAACTACATGATCTACATGCGCGGCCACCCCCAAGACTTCGACGAGTGGGAGGCGCTGGGCAACGAGGGCTGGGGCTACTCCCACGTGCTGCCGTACTTCCGCAAGTCTGAGCGCAACGAGGACCCCGACGTGGTCAAGGAGAGCCCCGAGTTCCACGGCACGCACGGCCCGCAGACCGTGGAGCGCTTCCCCTACACCGACCCCAACGTGCCGCTCTTCATCGAGGGCTGGCGGCACCTGGGCTACTCGGAGGAGGACCTCAACGACGACACCCAGGTACGCCCGCGCCGGCCGCGCCCCCGCCGTCGGCACCAAGGCCGCCGTCATTTACGACCGGAGTAGAAAGGCTTTGGAGTGGCGTTATAAAACGAAATGATGCCGGAATCTGACGGCAACGGCCGGCAAAGGCACCCACCAAGCGTAAGACCCGCCCAGCCGTTCCTTCTCTCCTCGCTGGACCGCGCGAAAACTAAGGTCCTATCGAATTCAGCCTAACAAACAAGACTGATCATCACAGCAGGGTCTTTTTCCCACAGCAGGGTCTTTTTCCCACAACAGGGTCTTTTTTCCGTGCGCGATTCTGAGCCGCGACGAGCACCGCGAAAGGTGAATCCTGACCACAGGTGATCCGGCGATACCGAGTGGAACAAAGTACCTCCTTAGTCGCTCTGTCTCTCTCGCACCTCTACGGGTCGCCCTGTAAGTGCGAGAGAGACGGCGCTCGGTGGCGCCTTATGCAAGCGAGTATTACCCGCCTTCACGCAACGTGATTATTCGGAGGCGGGTCTTCTTCTTAACACATGCGACTCGCATTGTCAGAGAAAGCGCAGTGCGCGCCCAAAGAAACGCGTGCCCAAACCGCCTGGCTGGGCACACCGTTAAAAAGGCCGCCACTTTTCGAACGCCGTTGTCCTAGGTCGGGGTGATGCACCTGCAGAGCACCTCGCAGCACGGCGAGCGCCTGTCCACCAACGGGGCCTTCGTCAGGCCCGTGCGGCGCAAGCGGGACAACCTGGTGGTGCAGACGCAGGCGCACGTCACCAGGGTCATGTTCGGCGTCAAGAAGCACTGCACTGAGCACGACGGGCACCACGGGCACCACCACGACGACGACCACCACTGCAAGCCCACGGCGCTGGAGGTGGAGTACCAGCAGGGCAGGGGCAAGGGCGCCCGCCTGCGACGCGCCACCGCCACCAAGGAGATCATCCTCTCGGCAGGTAACACGCACACACAAACACCCAGGCATGCAGTAGGTACTCACACTCACACACATTGAATTGAAGCACATAAACGTAGTAGTAGTCAGTTAATACAGTGCCAAGCGAACGTCACTTTTCAGTGAATATTAAAGAAAGCGGTCAACAGGACGAATGCGTGTACGCATTTTGGCCATGTAATGTTCATCTTAACACATCCTATCCATTACTCAAAGTCATATCAATTTTGTTTTACCAAACATTTGTGAAGTTACACAAACGAATTACAATAAGTCTATTGGCCAAACACTCGTAAAACGTCTACAGATACTTACAAAATTGCACTCCTACTTCATCAGCAGCAAAGTACAACTCACACGACATGGCACAAATGTATACAAACACACACCATCACGCTGTAAGGAACAGTGCACTTACACATAACATCCTGTCAAACCGGCATACCCAAATCCAGTCAACTCACCTCCTGAAAAAACAGACAAACGTTTATGTGCCGTGCTCGAAAGCCAAAAACAGAATGCAAACGCAACACTCCGTGTTAATAAAATTAGTGACAAAACAAACAGAAACAAATTAAGTTTTAGTAAGTAAAACTCTTTTTTTTTCGAGGGGACCGTTGCGTCAGCTTAACGGATGTTTAGTCCGGCCCACGCCACGCCAATGTCAAAAGAAACTCATGACTTCATGAGGCGCATCAAAGAAAACTACTACACTCGCTTCTTACAACACAAGCTAATTATTAAATCAGGTTGGGGGAACAACGGCCTCATGCCGGGGGGAGCGCGGCGTCTCCATCAGATTTGAATCACTCTGGGCAACGAGACGGGCGAATCAGGCGCACGCACACTAGTGTGTGCGTGACGTGCCCCCCGTGAGGCCCGTGAACTCCGCGGCCCCCCACTGTCCGAAAACGCGGTGCCGCGTCCTTGCTGGCGAGGGAGAATCGGAACAAGAACAAGGAGGCCATGGCCGCGGCGTGGGGACGCCACGACGGCGGGGTGGCGTGTCACGACTGAGTCGCGGTGTCGCCACGGACACTCACAGCGCCGGCCTCCGTTCCAGGCGCCCTCAACTCCCCCAAGATCCTGATGCTGTCCGGCGTGGGCCCCGCCAAGCACCTGCAGCAGCACGGCATCCACGTGGTGGCCGACCTGCCCGTCGGCGAGAACCTCCAGGACCACGTGACGACGCACGGCCTGGTCATGGCGCTGGGGAAGACGGCCACGGACGAGCCGGACGCCGTCAAGGTCAAGGAGCTCCACAAGTACAAGAAGACGCACGACGGGCCGCTGGCCGCCACCGGCCCGCTGGGCTGCGGCGTCCTGGCGCAGACGGAGTACGCCGAGGACCCGGACGTGGCCGACATCCAGTACGCCTTCGACGCCGGCAACGCCGAGGACTACGTGCGCGACCCGGAGAACTACTTCGAGATCAACGTGAGCCCCCTGTCGTACTACGACGCCGTCAACATCAGGCCCATCCTGCTGCGGCCCAAGTCGCGGGGCTTCATCCTGCTCAACGACACAGACCCCCTGTGGGGCCCGCCGCTGCTGTACCCCAAGTACGTGACACCACGAGCCGAAATCAAACTTGAATCCAGAGCCGCTAACACCTCGCCTCCCCCCGTAGGTACTTCACCAAGGAGCCCGACCTGCAGGTCCTGGTGGCCGGCATGCAGCTGGCGGTGCGGTGGTCGCGCACCGAGCCCATGGTGCACGCCGGCGCGCGCATGCTGGAGACGCCCTTGCCGGCCTGCAAGCACTTGCAGTGGGGCGACGACGAGTACTGGGCGTGCGTGGCCACCGAGTACACCACCACCATCTACCACCCGGTGGGCACCTGCAAGATGGGCCCCCACGACGACCAGGAGGCCGTCGTGGACTCCAGGTAATTTTTTTCCAATTTGCCAACCATGCAAAGCCTCCCAAAGATATTAAAAACTTTATTTTTTCCTGCGTAGATTGCGGGTGTACGGGGTGAGCCACCTGAGGGTGGTGGACGCGTCCATCATGCCGCTCATCGTGCGCGCCAACACCAACGCCCCCACCATCATGATCGCCGAGAAGGCGGCCGACATGATCAAGCAGGACTGGGGCGAGCCGGCGGGCGAGGAGGAGGACAACGACTACTGAAGCGTGTCGCGTGCGCTCTCGCTCTCTCACACACGTGCTCAAAAGTGCCAAACTATTTTATGCTAGTGTCGGAGTACCTACCGGCCGGACCCTGTACAACACCAAGGCACCATTTGTTACATTTGTTATGTGTTCCTTTTTTCTACGAAATCAATAAAGGGTGTTTCACAGTCACTGCGTTGCCACCATGAGGCTCTGCCGTAATCTAAACAAGCTGTCAAATCGCCTAAAATATATTTTCGATTTTCTTAAAAGCATAATTTTGACCAAAAGAATTCAAATGTTCGAAAGAGCTGAAACTTTAAGTCGATTTGCCTACAGAGGGGGCTCTGCCCAGCTCCGCCATGCAGATTGATCCTAGGCCCGATGCTTTTTCCGCGCGGCTCGCTTTCTTTCGACGGGTTGCGCCAGCAGACCGATTCCGAGAGGCGTGTTCGTCGCCCTGTCTCTCTCGCACTCACGGGGCGTCCAGTGTAGGTGCGAGGGAGACAGAGCAAGTCTGCGGGGAGGCGAGCTTGTAATTCGGCGAACGACAAGGAGCAAAGCGGCACCCCTCCCAGGCGGTGAGTCGACAAACTACTCGGTCGTGAGGCGCATCCCGGCAGTAGCCGCGGGCCCTCCGATCCGTCCGAGTCCCTCTTGCAGTGCGCCAGCGTCCGAGCGCCGCCCCTCACACCGCCTAGGCCGTGCCGCTCGCAGGTAAGCCCCGCCGTCGTCGTACCGAGATTCAGTAAAGATCTCATGCAACGTGCCCCCGTCGCCAACGGCAACATTTTACAAGCGTGCCATGCATGAGATGGACAGTCCGAAGGATGCATTTTGAAATGTTGGAGCCCGGTAACGATTCCGTGGATGCGTAATACCCGGTGGAGTTCACTTATCCTCTCAGGGACTCGTTCGTAAGGACGCCACGCCACTGGGCGATGACAGCGCCCCGCAGCGTCGCACCACGGCAGCTCACCTGAAACACAAGGAAAACGCACACGGTTACGATCATGTGATGACGGCCGCATTTTGTGCTGCAGCCCCACTTAAACGAGATGCAGCGATGCAGGTGTGTTTGTGTGTAAGTGCCTGTGTGTGAGCGCCGACAAGCTGTATAAAGCCTGCAGCACAAACTTGCCCTGGTTACGGTGAGGCAACCCACACCACAGCACCACATAGCTCCACTTGAACTTGCCCTATGACCTCACACCTACCGTCGCCTCCTGTCTCGCTCTCTCTCCAACTCTGTAACAACTCCTCTCTCTCCTTGTCCTTCCTTTTAAATTCCGTACTAATTTAATTACACCTGGAGGCCGCATAGCGGCAGGACACTCCCCCTCCACTTTGTTTTGTCTTGTCGACGTACAGTACAATGCTGTTTCGTACTCGAGCAACGTGACCGCGACCACGTAGGGCCACAGTAGCGTGCGTGTGTATTATGTGAGTGTGTGTGTGCGTGTGTGTGTTGATCCCGCTCCCCTCCCGCGGGGAAGAAGATAATGGGAAGGACGGCAACGCAATGCCGTTTGGGCAGTGATGGTGAAAGATCGCGCGGGAAACAGTTGCGGATGCGGGAGTGGAGGGAGAGCGACAGAGAGAGAGGGGTAGGAACGGACGGGCGAGTCAGAGAGAGAGAGAGAGAGAGAGAGAGAGAGAGACGGCGAGCAGAGGTGCGGCTAGGACAAACAATCCGCACGTTTTCGGAGACGCCTTCGAGACGGTCTTGTGGGCGGCGGGGCGGCGGCGGCGGGCACTCGCCGGTCTTGCGAGAGCCCCTCGGAAGGTCCGGCCCAATCGGCGTGCCTGCATCTCCGGAGGATCCCTCCAAAACGCGACGCGATCGGTGCAGACGGCTTACGTAAAAACGACACGAAACGACTGACTGCGTTCCGAAGGGCTTTTCCATCTCGAGGCGGCAACGACAGTCGGCATTTTTATTTCATTATTTTTCTGACGCGGTCGACGTGCCCGTCCGCTGGCTGGACACCCGGGAGGAGAAGACGCTCCCGAAGTTGGGCAACCGAGCCCCGATCGTCGTGGTGCAGCCCGCGCAGCCTCCGACAGCTTCGCTTCATTTGAATACTCCCGCCCTCGCCTAATGAAGCTATCAGGCCGGAGAGGGGGCGGGCAGGCGCCAAGGGAGGGGGCGGCCAGTGTATGAGCACGGCCAGGACGGGGAGGGGGCCCCGACGGCCCCGACGGCCCGGCGCTGGGTCCCTGCAGCACGCCGGCCCGGCCGCACCGCCAGACTGCCAGAGCAGACCGCACCGGGCCGACCGGACGACGCACGCGCGCCACCGCAGTGACGCCCTGACGCGAACCGCGATAACAGCAGTGATCAGTGACAAGTCAGTGAGCAGAGTCAGTGAGACGTCACTGACAAGTCAGTGGCGAAGCCAGTTACGCGAGAGTGACGTGTCAGTGACAAGTCAGTGGCCTAGTCGGACGAACGTTAGTGGCAGCAGTGCCAATGGAGAGGATAACCGATTGGATTACCTTAGCACGGTAAGTGACACCCAAAAACAACAACCTCAAATCGGGACAGTCGAAAGACAGTGACTACCAATATTAAAATTTTTATGTAAAATTGACGTGTGAATAGCTCTCTGAGAGAAACGTTTCTCGCACGTGACATTTTTCAAAAGTGCAACAGCAGCGTCTGCTACGTACTTCACTCCCTGGTCGAAGTCATTTGTCAAAGCAATGCAAACAGACGCACTTAGTGTTGTCCCGCACGCAAGGTGCGCCCTCCGGTCGATTCGTGTGTGTTGCCATTCACCTGTCACAGGCTGGCCGCACGCCGCGCCACGCCGCGCCACGCCCCCAGACCCTTCCCCCGAGCCCTTCGGCGGTTACATCACGTGCCTTGAAAGCCGGGCGCGTTGCAAAGCGGCCCATTGATGCACCCAGATGGCTGGCCATGCATTTATCGTCTAGCAAACAAAACGCGGTCCTCACGCCTGGTGGTGCGGCGTGTCGCTGTGGGGGCGGAGAGGCATTGCCCCACTCGGCGCGGTCGCGTCGGCCAGGAAGAAATGCTGCCAATTACTGGCGTCTTTCTTTCAAAAGCCGAGCGAGCGCGGCGTTCTGCCAAGAGTTGCCGAAGCCACTTCCTGGCAGACCAGTCGGCCGGACTTCCTTCCCGACTGCACCGCCAGCACCGCGTGGACGACGTCGTGATGAACCTCGTGCACCTCGTAGTTGAGGAGGGCCTCGTGGACGCCGTATTGTTGCCCACGTCTCACTACGTGTCCGCGGTGCATTGCATCACGGTGCAACGAGAGAGAGAGAGAGAGAGAGAGAGAGAGAGAGAGAGAGAGAGAGAGAGAGCTGCACGCCATCACGTTCGCTAATAGACAGACAAATGTGGAAGAACCGGAACAGCGCGCAATGAGCTTAATTTGTTCCGAGCCTGGAGCCGAGTCCGCGGCCGTCGGCGGCCACCCTGGCCGAGCTGGCGGCCAGCAAAGCGCCCCGCCGGTTGCCTCACCGAGGGTCCACGGCGGGTTTCCGGCTCCGGGGCGCGCGGCGCGCATGGGAATTATTCACAAAATATCGACACTGGGCGGCGCCTGGTATCCCAGAGGAACGTGGGTTCCTAGAGTGTAGGTATGCCGGCGCTCTAACTGCGCCCCGCGTTCAACTCACCCGGCCTTTCCGTATCGAGCCATTCCGCGACATGATCGTAACCGGAGAGGCAGCGATACACTGTCAAAAGTTGTAAACCGAGGCAGAACGACTCTGTTCGGCCCGCTGGACACAGTTGCTGGACCGCCCCTTGCGAAAGAGCTTGGCCGACGTGCCGGGCCACGCGTCCACCAAATTGGACCGAGGATTCAAAACCTTTCCGCCGCGGACGAACCCGGCGTCGAACGAGGAGGCCGAGGTGGAAACCTCCCGGAGGGCCTCCAAGGGCCGGCAGAGGGCCAACGTCCTTCGCTGCACCGTTCGTATCGGACCCGGCGTCCTTGGCCGGGACTGGAGCAGCACGCCCTCATAGCACTAGTGCCCTGCTGACGAGCCCCACCAGGCTGATCCCCAACGGTTTCATTTTCAGCGCTCTGTCTGTCTCGCATTCACGGCAAGGAAGCGAGAGAGACAGAGCTGTGAAGCACGCGCTGTTCTGAATGGCTCAGTCGACCCGGCCCCATCAACTCCAAGTGTGGTGACCCTTTAGCTCGGCGGGGTCAAGCCCGGGTAGGCTGGCATCGAGAACACAAGGCACGATGACTTTTAGCCTGGCTCGAGCGGCAGGTTAGCGGTGGCGTGGCTGCATGCTAGATCGAGGCAGCGCGGCCCCAACGACACCGACTCGCCCCGTATTTATTTTTGTCACTTGGGCTCGGCTAGTCCTGCAAGTCCGGTCCTCGAATGCAGCCGCTTACACACTTACACACACGAACAAGACGCACGTGCTGCAGGAAGGGTCGCCGACCTCAAGCTCAGGGTGCACGGACAGGCCTTCGACCGGGCCCATGGTCAATGGTGGGCACACACACACACACACACACACACACACAGAGGCACGGCCCTCGGTGGCTTTGGTGGTCGTGACGAAAGGAAGAGGACTCTCTCGCTGCTTGTGACAAGCTTTCCGGCGTGTGAGTGTGTGATCGCATGCTGCTGCCGCGCTGGAGCAACGAGATACCGAACCGACGCAACCCGACCGTCGTCCTTTAATTAGAATAAATAATTGGAATTTCGGTAAAGTCACCTGCGAGCGCACTTCCCCTTGCATGCCGCAGCGCGAGCACAAATACACACACACACACACGCACACAAACACTTATACAGGAGTGCGCGTTACAGACAGCTTCACTGCCGATCAAGCCGATAGACTTTCACTGCAGTCGGAAGCGGCGTGGCGTGGCATGGCATAGCGTGGCATGGCGTGGCCGTCGTCGCGTCCGACTTGCAGCATCTGTAATGTATGCAAACCCGGCGGCGGCTCGGCTCCCCGAGGCCGGTTTATAGGTTAGGGTTGGCCCGGCGTGCCGCGACGAGGAACGACAAGGCGGTGACTTGCGCGTTGCATCAGGCGGGGCGGCCGATCGTCAGTCAGGGAGCCTCGCCGCCTCACTATGACAAATTGCCGCGCGGATGGCCACGACGACACGTTGGATAACGTTCTCAATGGCGACGCGTTTCGGGACCGTCCGTCTCCCTCGCACTCACGGAGCGCCGCGTGGGGGTGCGAGAGAGACAGAAACGGCTCTGCGAGGCGCTAATGAAATCCTTGGCAAAGAGGAACCGCGGCGGACCGGCCGCGCCCCGCGGAGAGTCAAAAGGTCCCCGCCGAACCGCGAACGCAGCGCGGGAAAACGGTGGAGGCGACTTCCGGAACTAGCAGACGACGCGCCATTGTAGTGCCGATAGAGACAATTCGGCGACAGACAGACGGACAGGCAGCAGTGGGTGTGGCAAGGACCGGCCGATGGTTGCCGAAGTGTCCCTAATGACTGCGGCCCAGCCGGCGAGGAGGACGCCGCCGTGGAGATGAGCAGTGGTTCTATTCCTAACAGCTGGCTTTCGCTGCTAGCTCTGTCTCTCTCGCACTCCTGGTCCATGTAGCAGGCTGCAGGGTTCAAAACGTGTCTGTAGCGTCACGTCCGCATACAAGCAGGTCATCAGCTCCCTGTGCGTGAGCAGCGCACATACACTGCGGACGACTCGCCGCATTCTCGCCGTGTCGCAAAAACTCGAAATGGCGCGCCGATTTATGAATCGACAGGCCGTTTAGGGCCGGCGATTACCCGCCGGGGGCAAAAACACTCGACGCCGTAAAGAGGCACTGGCAGCGTGGTCGGCCGGTAGCACTGCTGGCACTCTACAATGTGGCGGCGGGTTTTCGGCGCCCGCGGCGGCACGCGCCACTCCGCTGCAGCGCTGCAGCGTGGGGCCCTCGTGCACCACGCCCCAATCCGTCTCTCTCGCACCTGTCCACCACGCCCCCTGAGTGCGAGAGATGCCGTGACGCCGCCGCGATGCGGGCCGCGAGGATGACCCGCTGACCCGCTTGGGTGGCGCAACCCGACAAAAAGACAACACACACGTGTATCATTTGCTCGACCAGGAACAGCCGCCATGATCGGCGACGCCCACGCCGCACTCCAGCCTGGGCGCACTCCAGCCTGGAACACTCCAGCATGCTTTGTGCCGTCGGAAAAAACACACGGTGCCACCATGAGTGCGAGAGAGACAGCGAGCGCCGTTCGGGCTCAGGCCGCGGGCAGGATCTAGTTTGGGCCACTCAGGTCAGGGGGCGGGTTGCGTCTCGTTCCCACGACCGAGGCGCGTCAACCTGCCTATTCACCGGGCCGGAGCGGAGCTGGCACGACCACGACCCTGGGTCCGATCCTGGCCGGTCACAGTCGAGTTGATTCCGCAAATTTTGAGTTGAGCAAACATTTTTTTCAAATCTCTTTCGCCAACCGCCGCTCCTCCAAAAGAAACAGGCCGATTGGCACCAATAATGCGACAAGTCTCGCAACCCCGTCGCGAGGAACGCGTTCCAGGAAACGCGTCCAAAAAGGCGGGAGACGCCCGTGGCCAGGCCCAGTAACCTTTCACCCCCACCACCGACGGACCGACTTCGGGGCTAGTTGTTTTCGGCGCGTCGCCCGAAGGTGAATGACTACGCCGGGGATGGGCCAGTGAGCCGGGGAAGGAAGTTGGCACACAGCCCCCTCCCTCCTCTAGAGGCGTACACACCTCGGAGCAGTCTCATGGTAATCGCGACAGTGGTGACGAACGCGGTCGCAAAACTACACCCGCCAAAAAATTCCTTTCAATTTCCCCCAAAAAATTGTTTTAAGTTAAAGGTGATTTGTTGTAAAACCGTCTAAATTTTTCTTTATACAGTCAAAAATGCTTGACACCTCGGTAATGCAACGTCGCGGCCGTGGCCCTCCCCAGTGTGTCACCCAGGCCCGGCGCGCGCCGTTCGCGTGGCCCGGCCGGCTGGGTGTGGTGTGGGTGGGTAACAGGTTCACGCCGATCCCACCGCCCGCACGCCCGCAAGCGCGCCGCGCCGCACAGGGCCACTTTCGTCACACGGAGCCGGCGCGGAGGTCACGGGGTCGGTGGGCATCTGGACCACCGGCGCCAGCAGACTATCCCAGGAACCGGCATGCCTATAAAAATATGCATATGATCCGTTGAATATCCAATCAAGTGGGAGAGAGCTCGTAGTATCTTGCGGAAACTCCAGCGCAGTCCCGGCTTTTTTTTTTAGACGAACCTGCCTCCAAACGAGCGGGAAAAGCAAACGCGTGCAATGCACCGCACTGCAGTGCAATGCAGTGCCGAGCAATGCCACACCTCAATGGCAGCGGACGTGCGATACGCCTTCCACGTGTTGCGTCAGCCCAGATAAGGAAGGTCGCTCAACCAGTCCAGCTTTCTCCAGGCCGGCGGGGAGGGGTGCGGCCACGGGTCCAGCAGCACAGTAGCAGTCTGGAGTGTGGGCAGTGACCATTACCTCGGGCAACGCGTCGGCGTCAGGGTCGGCGCCCGTTCTTCTGTGTTACATCGCCGCCGGTAATGCGTTATTACTTGATTTCCTGTCCGCACTCAACACGAGATCCGTATCCTTTTCAAATAGAAATGCAGGAGAAAAGGAAACGGTCGAGCATGAGAAAAACTGTGCCATCTGTTAAAAAAATAATGACAGTAGTAAGTGTTCCCCTTAGTCACCGGACGCCATTTTGGTCTCCCACAGTCGTGAGTTGTAAGTGTCCCCGAAAGTCGCGAGTAGTAAGTATCCCTCTGAGTCGCGGTGCGCCATCGCGATCCCCCACGGGCCGGGAAGTCCGCCGCGTCCCGGACCTCCTCGACGACGGCCTCGTTCCCGACCACCCCGGACATCTCGTCATCGCGTCGAACTGTCGGCCAGATCCCGAACGGCAGAAAACGACCGCCTGACTCCTCGGTCGGGTTGTTTCGTCACGGCGGTACACTCCACGCGCCACGCGGCCACTGCGCCTCAAATGCTAATCCTGCGCCGAAAAGGCGCGCCACCCCGGAAAGCTGCGGGGGAGTAGCACCAGATCTCCCAGAAAAAAAAAACAACACACATACACACGAGGTATTGCGTTTCTTGGAAATGTGGGAAGTATTTATGTAAGCCTTTTAGTGTGTAGGAATGAGCAAACTTTTTCTAATGCAGAACCGATAACTGGTTCAACGAGGCGTCCGCGGGCGCGCACGCTCCGACGCTGCAGTCCGGAAGTCCGGAAGGATGCTCTAACCACGGCGGCCCCACTGCCTGCCAAATTTCCCCCATCTCGACCTCGAATTTTTGGGAGAAACGCGCAACGCAACGGGCGAGGCGGCGCCGACGCCGCCACTCCTCGCTACAAACTGGGCGCTCTATTTGCCCGGCGTAACCATTCTCTCCCAAACAGTCTCGAGACGTCGCGCCGCGCGAGAAGTCGCCACGGCACTGCGAGGTGGCAAGGGTTTGCAGGTTTCCGGCGGGCATCGTGAGAAGCTGTCATGCAGCGGCGGGGCCCGGGGCTCAGCCTCCCACACGCACTGGATCCCGTGGGACCACACACACGGAAGGAGCGGAATGGAGATTAGTGCTGGCACCGCAAATTCATTAGCTCCCCTCCAGTGAGCTTGGCTGAGTCAGTCAAGTGTGTGCTAGCTGTCGTCGTTGAAGTAATGCCCGGCACGCAAGCAAACATTTGTCTGGGACAAAGTGAAAAATTACAGTTCATCGCACGCGCTCAGGCAAGCAATGCATCAAGTTGTCTCATAGTAAAGTGCATTGGCAAATCCTGTACACTTTTGGCGTCGAGAGAATTAAATTTTCTTGCCAATTATTAGTGAAATTGGGCATTCACTTAATTCAAAAAATTTCGAAGATTTTCACCTGGGCACTAAATATCTTCGACTAAAATTTTATACATTTCCGAATTCCATTCAACTAACAAATTTTTCTGAGGGACTTCCAGGAAAGGCAATCCGATTTTCTGCAGTCCATCGTCCGTCCGCAAAATAAGGCGTGAGTACTCGTCGTCCGCCTCGGTGGTCATCCACGCGAGAGGATTCATGAGACGAGGGGGAGGGGGCAGTTTCGGTGAGGGGAGGGGGAGGGTCGGCGGCGTGGCGGGGCATGCCCATGGCGTAACGGAGCCCAGTCTGCAACGCACGTAACAGCTTCGGCCAGCTGCACCGCTGCCCGTCCCCTCGCGCCTGTCTGTCTGACTGTCCGTTCGTCTGTCCGTCTGTCTCGCCGAGCCCTCGACCGCCGGGGCCTCGACGCACGCCAGGACAGTAGCGGTCCCCGTCACTCCGGTTATTCGTGGTGCGCGCTTCGCAAGTGTGACTCTGCCCCTCGGCCGCCCTTTCCTCCCCCTCCCCTCCCCAGGGCGTACGTGAGCCACGGCATGGAGGCGTCGGGGCTGCAGCGGGTGCCAGCAGTGTGATTCCGAAAATTGCTTCCGTCGCTCTGTCTCTCTCGCACTCATGGTCAGGTCCGTAATGGTGTGGGAGAAACAGAGCGACGAAATGAAGCGTGGCTCATTCAAATCCGGGGCCCACGCCTCGTCCAATCTACGCACGGCCCGCGCTTGCACCGCTTGGCGAGGCTTTGCGCCACTAGCCTCGCGCAAGGGGGTTCCACTGGCCCCACTGGGGCAGCGTAGCGCAGCGCCCCGGCCGGGGCAGCTCCCATGTCCACCGTTGCGACAGGCCGCCCTCGCCGAGAGTCACACGCCACGTTTCAGCAGGAAACAGAAAAGAACATCAAGACGGCCATCATGCACTACGGCGGGCCAAAATTATTGCGGTCAGTGCCTTCCCCGAAACGACCCCGATTCAGCTTTCCTTTACGTGTGGGGCGGGAACGCCCACACTTAGACACACACACAGGCGTACTTTCGCCGGCCACCGCAGCCCCGCCCGCGCCATGTCAGCGACTCTCACTCACCCCCACCCCTCCCCGCCCTTGCCCTTCGGCCCAAACTTGACCCCTACTCCCCCCCTCCCCTCCACCACGCCGCGAGCGGGGGTGGAGCGCCACGATGCGGGCAACGCCATTCAGTCCATTCCACGCGGGCACACACACCCTCGCACGCACGGACGGCCGCGTGGTCCAGTGCAGCATCCCAGACGTCTCGACTGTGAATAGTGTGTACAGTGGTGTGAATAGTGTGAATAGTGTCCGCCCCGCACGCCGTCATCCTCAAGATGCGGAGCGTGTCCCAACGCCGGGCGAGCAACTTGGACTAATTCGTGTGAGTGTGCGCGTCTTCGCGGGGGCGCGTGTGTGTGTTTGTGTCATTTCGTGCATGTGTGTACCGGGCCGCGTAGGTGTGTCGCGCTCAAGTGTCTCGACATACCCGCAAGACACACAAAAAAAACGAAACACAAGAAAAACAATGGGTTCGGACACTTGAAAAACCAACTCTGTTCTTCTGTTGACAGATGAGCGCCGCTGGTGCCGCCACCGCGTCCCTGTGATCCCTGACCGAGAGCCGGCAGCGCCATGGTGGCGGTGACGGGGGTGGTGACGGTGGTGGGCGCCGCCATCAAGGCCGCCACGGGGCTGGTGGGCGTGGGCAAGACCCTCTGGTTCCTGCCCACCTTCCTGGCGGCGCTGGCCTACTACAACTACGACCTGTTCGACCCGGAGCAGCGGCCCATCAACCAGCGCGTGCTGCGCGAGGAGTACGACTTCATCATCGTGGGGGGCGGCTCCGCAGGTGACTACCCTCTTAGTCTGTCTCGCTGTCGCGATGGGCCTTCTGGGCCAATGCCGCCCGGTGGCGTCCGCTGCCATCCGGACACATTTCTCGCGTCGTGGCGTAACCTGGTCGCAACCTAGGGCGCGTAGCCGCCGGCGCCACAGAGCAGCCCAGGCAGCCGCCCTGCCCGCTGCCTTGCCCTTGGCGTTCATTACGCAGAGGTTGCCACACTGTCGCGGGTTCAAGTACCGGCCAGGCCCACCATTTTAAAACCATTTTTTCCCGGGCGCATTGCGGCGCGGTCACGTTTCCGTCACGTTCTCGTCACGTTCTGGACGTGCCGATCGCTGCTTTCTCTGCTTCCGGGCCGCGGCAGGCCGAGGCAGGCCGAGGCGCCGTCCTCTCTACTTGGCCGGCCCGCGAGCCAAGGCCACTAGACGACCCGCGGCCCCGCGAGGCACGCAGATGTCGCCACCGGCAAATTAGGTCACCGCCACGCGGACGCGGGTTCAACTCCCCAGTGAACTAACTTTTTTGTTTCCCTATCTGCAGGCGCGGTCCTCGCCAACCGGCTGAGCGAGGTGCCGCACTGGAACATACTGCTGCTGGAGGCGGGCGGCCACGAGACCGAGATCTCCGACGTGCCCGTCCTGTCCCTGTACCTGCACAAGAGCAAGCTCGACTGGAAGTACCGACCGCAGGCCCAAGACACGGCGTGCCAGGCCATGATAGACAAGCGGTGCTGCTGGACCAAGGGTGAGTCGATCATCCCTATGCCCCCGTAGTAGTGTCCCCTGGTTGGTGCCCCTACGAGCCCTAGTTTCGACGCCGTCCTTTTCACAGGCAAGGTCATCGGCGGCTCCTCTGTGCTCAACACGATGCTGTACATCCGCGGCAACCGACGCGACTACGACCAGTGGGCCAGCATGGGCAACTACGGCTGGTCCTTCGACGAGGTGCTGCCCTACTTCAAGAAGAGCGAGGACCAGCGCAACCCGTACCTGGCCAAGTCGCCGTACCACGGCGTCGGCGGCTACCTCACCGTGCAGGACAACCCGTACAACACGCCGCTCGGCGTCGCCTTCGTGCAGGCCGGCGAGGAGCTGGGGTAGGTGTCACGCATGCGCGCGCCAAACTAAGCCCAAAATCGGCAAATTTTTCAATTTTTTGTTTTGTTAAGGTACGACATCACGGACGTCAACGGTGCTCAGCAGACGGGCTACGCCTTCTACCAGTACACCATGCGGCGCGGGCAGCGCTGCTCCACGGCCAAGGCGTTCCTGCGGCCGGTGCGCCTGCGAAAGAACCTGCACATCGCGCTCTGGGCGCACGCCACCAAGATCCTCATCGAGCCCACCACCAAGCGCGCGTACGGCGTCGAGTTCATCCGGGACGGCGCCAAGAGGGTGGCGCTGGCGCGCAGGGAGGTCATCTTGTCGGCGGGGGCCGTCGCCTCGCCGCAGCTGCTGCTCCTGTCAGGTCAGTCGGAAATATTTTCGGTTCAAAATGAGCCGCTAGGCAGAAATGCACGTCGCCAACGAAACGTTCTGGCGATCAGCTGTTGCTGCCTGGGCAGGCGGGCACGCGGCGAGCCGCCGCGCGCCTCGCCACGCCCCGTGTCCCGTTACACCAGTTTTTCGTAACGTAAGCAAAATCACGCAACACGCATATGACGAGGGAGCGCGGCGGCGGCGCGGCGATTTGAGCGAAATGTGGCATTTCCACCGGCAAAAAGAAAGCAAGGCGCACGCTAACTCGGGCGCAGGCCGTGCCCAGTCCAGCGCCACGCAAATGGTTACTGTATTGGCATGCCGGGGGTCGTGCTCTAGTGCTCCAGTGCCCCAGCGAGGCGGCTGGCCAGCACCACGCACCGCTGCACCTGCGCCTCGCTGCACATGTTTCTGCACGCCCCGGCGGCGTTACCCAATTCCAGTGTACTGCCAACGACGCGCTACATTTGCCGAGCGCTTATCTCCTAGAGGGAAACAGTGCAAAAAATCGAGAAAAATATGAAATGATGACACTATCTCTTGGTTCCTGCAGGCATCGGCGACGCTGAGCACCTCCAGGAGGTCGGCGTGCCCCTGGTGCACCACTTGCCCGGGGTGGGCCAGAACCTGCAGGACCACATCTCGGCGGCCGGGCTCACGTTCCAGGTCGACTACCCCGTGTCCCTGGTCCAGAACCGACTCGTCAACATCAACTCGGCACTGAGGTGGGTGAACGGCGCTGGCTGGGTTCGATCCCGTCCCGCTGCTGCAAAATGCTCATTCCGTTTGTCCGTCTGCAGGTACGCCATCCTGGGCGACGGACCCCTGACGTCGAGCGTGGGCCTGGAGGCGGTGGGCTTCTTCACCACCAAGTACGGCAACCAGTCCGACGACTGGCCCGACATGGAGTTCATGTTGGTGTCCACGTCTGCCACCACCGACGGCGGCACCCAGGTAAGCACGCGCAGCCAGCCCGAACTACGGCCCGACTGATTCAGCGTCCTTCTCACACGCTTCCTGTTGCAGATCAAGAAGGCCCACGGGCTGACGGACGCCTTCTACAACGACTACTTCGCGCCGCTCAACGGCAAGGACGTCTTCAGCGTGTGGCCCATGATCCTGCGGCCCAAGAGCAGGGGCTACATCAAGCTGCGCAGCAATGACCCGCTGCGCTACCCGCTCATGGTGCACAACTACCTGACGCACCCCGACGACGTGCGCGTCATGCGCGAGGGCGTCAAGCAGGCCATCGCCTTCGGGGAGACGGCGGCGCTCAAGCGCTTCGGTTCGCGGTTCTGGCGCAAGCCAGCGCCGGGCTGCAAGCACCTGCAGGTCTACACGGACGAGTACTGGGAGTGCTACATCCGCCAGTACACGCTCACCATCTACCACTTGTCCGGCACCTGCAAGATGGGCCCCGCCTCGGACCCGGCCGCCGTCGTGGACCCCGAGCTCCGCGTGCACGGCATCAAGGGACTGCGCGTCATCGACGCCTCCATCATGCCCAGGGTCACCTCGGGCAACATCAACGCGCCCACCATCATGATCGGCGAGAAGGGCTCCGACCTCATCAAGGCCCTGTGGAGGAACGGCCGGAGGAGACGGAGAAGAAGAGACTTGCGCTCCTTCTCCACGCACGCGTGCGATAACTGCACCGTGTACGAGATTTGAGCCTCTTTGTGACTTCCAAACCTCGTCCGCTGGGGGCTTCGGGCTTGGAATGTCCGGGACCTCCACGCGCCTTTGCGACTGCTGGAGTCTCCAGCGCGTCAAGAAGCTCAATGAAGCTTGAACGAGGCACGGCACGGCCGTGCCACACACACACACACACTCGCGCGCAGTGTGTGAGTGAAAGCGTGAGTGCATTAGTGTGCGGGAGAGGTCGCCTTGCCAAAGCACGCTCGCGCGCCACGATGGCGGGGCCGAGTCTGATCGGATCCGGGCTAGTCAGCGAGCCGTCCTGGTGAAGGGCGGGCCCGCGCCTTCCTAGATAGACACTAGACAATTCATCGTTCACCTTCGGTCAGCTGTCTGACTTTTCACAAGATGGACGTGCCTGCAGCGGCTGCCGCATCTACCTCGTCATTTCCGCAGGCCTGCTGGGAGGACGCCCGTCTCTCTTTTCGATTCTGTCGCGAACGGTTCACGATAACACGGCCTGAACAGGTCAGTTTTTGAGCTAACGCCATCAAGATTCCATGAGAGTTAGAAAGTAACAAGGTTTTGAGGAAAGCACATTTCTCAGAAACACAGACACGTCCTATGGTTACCAACCCTTTGCTCAAAATGTAAATGTTAATCCGATCCTTGTGTCTGTTAATTGTAGGTGTACATATTACCATTTAAAAACATACATTTAAGTAAGTGTAGTCATGTGTAATTAGATAAATTGTTATTTTTTGTGTAAGAACTGAGATCCGGTTACGTGTTTAAACCACAAATAAATGTTATTTATTACGTTTTCGAATTTTTCTCTCTTTTTCCGTAATTCTATCTACACCTACTCGTTCCCACGTAAAACACACATATAAATTCCAAAAATGCAAGCCATAAAAAGACACGTAAAGGATAGAAACAATGGCTGCAAAGAAAGCAAGAAAGAAGAAACTTAAGACTTCATAAGTAATGAATGAACGAATGGACCACTCAATGAATGGATGGATGAATCAATGAAAAGAGAAATAACTTTACAGACCAAGGAGACACAAAGTGCGTTGCTGACCCACCCTGGAGGGAATTCCGAGCATGGAGTATCTGCTCTCGCTAGGCGATACTCCAGCCTGCCGCAAAGCCAGAGCGCGGAGTATATCCAGCAGTCTGGGCTACGTCCCGATAGGTGGCGCTAGCTCAGCGGCGGGAATGGAATGGATGTTCTACGGCCCCAGCGGTGCCGACGTACAAACACAAACACAATTTTCACGCTCGGTGTTTACTTGTTCGATTTCCAAAATAGCCTACCTAAAATTAAAAAAAGTAAATGTAGTGAAATTTTATTTTCCTGCTCTGTTTTACTGGTAGCCAATACTTGCTTGACTTTGTTTCTTAAAAACATCATACAGAATAATCTTGTTCCCGATTTTTGCAACAGTAGAAGGGATAGAATGCAGCAGGTGCCCACTCACACACAGGCAGACGCTCACACAGACAGACGCGCGCTGTGTCCAGTCCTTTCACTCATTTCATGCCTGTCCCTTCCCCACGACACGAGACAGACTGCCATGACAGAACAGGAAAAGCACCTAGGATGACATGCACTACTACTACTACTCCCGGCTGGCCCATCCAACCAATCCTACGTTTCCTCCCCTCTGCGTGCAGAGGGTCATTTGCGGTCCAAGCTACTTCAAGTCAAGTCGTATCTCCAGACTTACCTCAACACAAACTTCACAGGAAACCGAACTGTGGTTGTTTTGCTTTTTTGCAACTGCTACTGCCATGCCAGTGCGCGATGCAAACATGCAAATGAGCGAGGAAACAATGTTATGCCACTATTGCCTACTATCTACTGCGTGTGCGGTAACCAACCAGCTTCGGCTGACTTCGGCCTACGCGCGCGCACACGCACACACACACACACACGTGCAATCCGCCGCAGTTCGAAATTAGCGACTCGTCGTTGCGGCCGGCAAACCGCCATGCACGACCCTGCCACGCACAGTTGCGTCGCACTGCACTGCAAACGCGCGTCCGGCAACCGGCAAGGCTGAACTGTTTCTTCTTTGCTATTTTCATTCGAGTAGCGAAAAAAAGGCATCTAAGCGTAAAAACTCTTCACTTGAGGTTATTGTGAAAATCAAGCCAAGGTGTCCAAAAATTAGCACCTGACCGCAACATTCTCGATCATTCCCTAGCGTGCAGTGGTGCGTGCTGACGCCAGCAAAAAGGCGCACCACTCCGGCGCGCGGGTATTCGAACCCGGGCCGGGCCGCGCGGGGCACCACCGCCACCGTTTATTGGTGCTGATCCGAATGGAATGCGTAATTGATACATAAAGCGGTGCCGCACCACGCCTCTGTCTCAGGGAGAGCTGTTAGGTAACACTGGCCGGCCGATCCTGGCCCGGCGTCCCGGCGGCATGGCCTGGCGGCCTGGCCGGCTGGCCGAGCCCCAAGCCAGTCAGCCTGGCCCGGCCTGGCCCCGGCTTGCCCCGGGCTGCCCTGCCCGACAGGCGTGGCATGGCGCGGCGTGGCCGCTCACTTTCTTTGGCCGTGAGAGGAACCTGGGGACGGCAGGGGGAAGGGGAGAGGGGAGGGAGCCCCGTGCAAGCGTCGTGCCCAGGTCCGCCCCTCGGGCTCCGTTGTTCAATGATGATGGTACTCCGACATTTTGTAGATTGGCGCGATCCGTGAGAAGGAACAAGGAAGAAGGAGGAGGAGGGGGTAATTAGTCCGTGCAGCCAGGCCGCGAAAAAGGCGGCGACGCAATCGGCGAGCTGCCGAGCCGAGAAGCTGGTCGCGGGGATCGAACGAGGCTCTAGGCCCTTTTTAAGGGCCCTTAAGGTCCTATGAGCCCTTAAGGTCCTATGAGCCTTTAAGGCCATTTGGGCCCTAAGGCCATTTGGGCCCTTAAGCCCATTTGGGCCCTGGCCATTTAGGTCCTTTAGGCCCTTTGGGCTCTTTAGGCCATTTAGTGCCTTAAGGCCCTTTAAGCCAATTAGGCTGTGGCCGCTGCAGCATCGTGCAAATAGCGCTTGCTTTCAGACACAGGTGCACTTCCGAGCGACTCGGGAGATGCAGCCTCGCCCTTCCCACATGGACAGCAGCCACTCTCACAGGCACTACTCCCCTCTGCGTCGAGAGCGGCCGGCCAGACGGGCGGCGAGACGCGTCATCGCGCTGCTGTCATCACTGCCCTGCCCCACTGCTAGAGGACCTTCATGGCGTGCTGCTCATTCCGTGGGGTGGGGCGCGGCGCGGCGCCCGGCCACGCTGGCGGAAACCGAACCAGACTTCCGCGCGTCCGCGCTCGCCCCGCCCCACCCCGCCGTCTTGTCTAGCGCCATGTCGTCCACCACGCTCACTAATCACTCAACTGTGCCGCCGCCGCCGCCGTCCACTCGCAGAAACTGGATCAGATTTCTCGCGCGGGCGGAAACAACGGCGACGCGTTTTCCGAATTCGTAAACATATTTCCATGACTTTTTGGATTGTTTACTTTTTTGTGAGTGTGTGTGTGTGTGTGCTTGCATTGCCATACGTACGGCGAACACGCCCTCCCGCGGCCGGCAAGGCACGGGACGACGCCAAGTGCTAGCAGAGTTCGCGTGCACACACACGAACGTGCGCGACCAGTGTGTGTGCAAACCGATGGAAAGCAGAGTCGGCGTGCGTGCGCGCGTGTGAGTGTGTGTGTGTGTGTGTGCGCGCGCTCACACGGACTGACTATAAGGACACGTGGCGTGAGGCATCCTCCGCGGGTCAGCGACGACGGAACACTCACACACGCACACACACACACAAACGCGCGCGGGCAGGCGATGTGCAGTCCGTGCACGTGGAGGGTGCACATAACACGGCAGCGACACACCTGTGGAGTGGAGGGTGAGAAACACAGCCACGCGGAAGCGATGGCATGCGTTCATTGCGTGTGCGATTCCGAGTTCATTCATTCATTATTTGGAAATTTCCGGACTGCAGAGGCCCTCGTCCTCTCTGAGGGCAACCGGGGGGAGCTTGGGGGCGGTGTAAGGAAGCCAGGCGGCCAGCGAGAGGCATTTACGGAGCGTCTTGAGACAACACAGCAGTAATGAGTAGTGTCGCTGCAGCCTCTCCGCGAATAGCCTGTCGAATCTGGAGGCGGTGCTCCAGAGAGCTCCAGCCTGCCTCCAGCCCTGCAGCCCTCCAGCCGTGGCCTGCCGACCCATCCATCAGGAAGGTTGCCTCTTTGCCTTTCTCTCTGGCTGTGCTGTGCTGGCTGTATACAGTGCCGTGCCGCGGTAGCGGAGTAGCGTCCAACGTCCATCAAGCAGTCCACCACCGCAGCGATCAGTCCGGCCAAATCGTCCACATAAAAAGCTGCCACTCCTTTCGGAGGGGCGCGCGCGAGAGAGAGGAGGCGATCCACAACGAGAAAGAACAATACAAACAATTCTGGGGGAAAGGCAGCGGCGAGTCATGGAGCGTCACTGGGAGTCGAACCCACGACCAAATAGTGCGCCCCCCGCGGAGAGGGCACGCGTGCTGCATCACGGCCGTGCCTCGCGTCTGGGTTTCACTCGCCGCGCCACGACGCGCCACGCCACGCCCGGGCCGCGCACACTGTGGGAAGCAGCGGCCAATCAAAATGCACCTGTGACCTTTCCCCCGGCCCGAGGGAAGGCCCGATTCCGTTCCCAGACCGACGCCCAGGCCGCCACATTTTCGGACGCCGCGACTCGAACACGGCGACCATCTCAGACAAGACGCCCAGGGATAGAAAAAAAACCGAAATGGTTTACTTTTCGTGCGAAACTGAGTACGAGAAATTCAGACGACAGTGGCGGGTGCGGTGTTGTTTTCCAATCGACTTCCGATACGCCTCGGGCCGGACCGTGACACACGACGGTGGACCAGCTGCAGCCGCCAAAACAGGAAGGAGAGGAGGAACGGGACGAGGAGTAGCAGCGCCAGGCCAAAGTCACGTCAGCCACCACCCCTTTCACCACCCATCTCTCTCTCTCTCTCTCTCTCTCTCTCTCTCTCTCTCTCTCTCTCCCTCGGCCGTCGCTATTTCTCATTTTTGCCCAACATTGTCGTCGCATCGTCGTGGGAAGTCGCGCGACGTCACAATGAGTAACGACACGGCGTCCATCTGCGTGACGGTGCGTGACCGCCATACGCACGCACGGCATCAATGTCGCGAGAAGAAAAACAACAACACCGACAGCAACAACAACAACACGAAAAAAGAGAACGGCGCCCATTACGGCACGCGGCGTAACGAGAAGGCGCCGCCCGGCCGAGCCAAATTAAGGCAAAAGTAATAAATATGAAAAAGGGACGCGACAAAAACAAAAACAACGCCCCGCTGCGCCTTTCTCGCCCCGTATCAAACAACAACAACAAGAGCAGCGGCATGCACAATGCACTGCATGGCCAGGTCCAGCAGCTTCCTGCAGGGAAAGGTCATCGCCGCGCCGAAGATCTCATACATAACGAAAACGCGCTTCCCAACGCTGCACTTGTTCCCTTCCCACGTGCGCATGCGCAGTGCATGCGCTCCTCGTTAAATCTAGTTGTTGTTGTTTTTTTCGGCGAGTGTGGCGATGCGTCGTCGGCTGTAAGTGATGCGCTAATGATGGCATTAAGGCCGGGCACTTTCTAGCTGACGGTCAGCCGGCACCCCGAGCCCACTCCGTGCCCACTCCGTGCCCACTCCACGCACTCTGTGGTCTGCAACCTTACCCCGCAGAGCCGCTCCGAACGGCGTCGCTCTGTCTCACTCGCACGCGGCCGGCGCGGCCCCCCAGTGCGGGCGAGACGGAGCGACGGGACCACTCTTCGGCCGCAGCCGGCTGCCTGCACCCGCCGACCTCACCTTCCGCAGAGCTAATCTGCCCCGATATGAAAGTGTGAAACGACTCGTGTGGTTTCGGAACGAAAACCAGCGGCAGCGCGGCGCGTTTTGTTTTATCCAACGGTATTCAGACAAAACTTCACAGAAAAAATAAAAATCAAATCAATTTTTAAAATATTTGTTGATGTATTAATGACATGACAGGTAAAGACCTAGGTAAAATGTGGCTAAAGCTTTGGTGTTCACATTAAACTTCAAGGCAAAATTTTAAAAAAAATCGGAAAAAACACGACCCCGTTCAAGTTTTTGAAACTTTAAGAAAACTTTTAACAGTGGGGCTCAACGAACTCGGAGCCCTTCTTGGAGTCCGAAAGGCAAGGGGGGAAAGAACAACGCGTCCAGTGCCGGTGAAGAAAAGCATTCCTTCAACTGTCCAGAGCAGGTCCGTCCGAGCGACATTCCTAGTCCGGTCACAATCCCCCCGGACCAAACACAAACACCCGTCCGGCCGTCCTCATCAGGCAGCCATTGAGGAGTACAATGAGGAGCTCGGATTAGCAATTCATCGGGCTGGCGGCCGAAGACGCCGTCGAGGACGCCGTCGAGGACGCCGTCGAGGACGCCGTCGAGGACGCCGTCGAGGACGCCGTCGAGGACGCCGTCGGGGACGCCGTCGAGGACGCCGTCGAGGACGCCGTCGAGGCAGGCCCCGGGCCAGCGGAAGAGATTACCCTGAGCCGCTGCTTAACAACCCCAGTCTCGGTGTCTTTGTGCAACGCGCGCCGAGCTGCAGCGCTGCAGCACGGTCCGGAAACGCGAGGCTGGCGACGCGCACCTCGGGAGGCGCAGCGGAGCGAGCAAGCCAAGCTGCCTTAAAATGAAGTAAAGGAAAAAAAACAAGGAAAGAAGATTGCACAGTGCGCGAGGGATGGCACCTTCTAACGTCAGTCAAGAATCGAGGAACCAAACAACGTGGAAAATCGACCGAAAAAGAGTGATTGTGTGATGCTCCTACCTGGTTGTGGTATTATAATGACAAGCATAATCCCACGAAAATCTCTCCGGACGAGAACACTCTTTCCTCAAGCCCTAGATTTAGGACTCCGCCAACTGGGCCTTTTGTGGCCGCTGGTCCTCTGGGTGCGTTCGGCAGGAACAGCCTCCGCGGCAGGGGAGCGGGGCGGGGTGGGGGCCCAGAGGTGCGGGGGTGGGGGTGGCGGGGAGGGGAGGGGCGCGGCTCGCCGGCTGGAGTGCCGCGCTGCGTGGGGCTGCGGGGCTCGGCCGGCCAGTTCCTCGTGACACCTGCACGCCGGCGCACGCCCGTGCCAGCGCCGCCCCGCGCACCACCCCGTCGCGAGTGCATTCAGTGTGTTTCTGTGTCTGTGTGTGTGCGCGCGATACCTAGTGCAGTGTGCAAGTGTGTGTGTGAAAGTGACGTGATGCCGCACCGGATCGTTACAGGGATTACCGACGACTTGTCGCGGCTCTAGGTGAGTGTCCCCCCGCCCCACCCCCTCGTCCTCGGAGAAGTAATCCAATTGTGCCTCACACCACTGCGAGGCGGGACTGCAAAGTTGCCACTCCCAGCGGGGAACACTCCTTTCTACAGTCGACGGGGCCGCATTCTCCGCGGAAACCAAGACGACGGACAACAGTGTGTGTGGCTGTGTGTGTGTGTGTCGTGAGTGTGTAGGTGTGCGTGTCTCTTTTCCTCAAACAAAAACGCGGGGAAAAGAGTTTAAAAACTGGCGCCAATCTAGACGCTGCAAAACCGTCGGCACGCGGTGCGTTTCAAAACACCGGACAGCTTGGCGACACCGCCCCGCCACCGCACGCCCTTGGGGCTCAGACAATGTCGTGGACGGGGATGTGGTCAGGGACGACGGCCAGTGCTTGTCAGTCACAGTTGGTACTGTACAAGTGTTTGGTGGGTGCATTCGAGTGCTTGCTTGCTTGGAGACCTCAACGCTCGGGCCTTCTCGCCGGCCGCTCCCCCCACCGCGCCCTGAGGCCTGGGCCGGCCCGGGCCCCGGGGGCCGGTGAGGGGTCCGAGCCCGCGCAGCCAACAACATGGTGTAAGGCTCACATCGAAAGTTACGCAACAGTCTGAGCAGCGGAATCAGGGCCGGAGGAAGGGGAGGAAGTGGACGCAGACGGACGGACGGCGGACGGAGGAAGAGGCGGTCGGAATCTGGACGGACGCAGTCGGCATGGGAAGGTCCCAAACCACCTTGCACGTCAATAAACACACTCGCGCGCTCGCACACACGCACAGACACACACACAGCACACGCACATGCAAGCAACAAACCTAACGGGACACGCAAACAACTCACGGCGATTTTCAAAAAAGAAAAGTGTGTTTTTTTTGTGTATTTTTGGAGTATAGAATGGCAGACCTCTTTCCCCAGGGGCGCATGGACGTGCTAAACAACCGTGCCGTTTTGGAGGCAACAGGCATTGGCCACGCCGCAGCCGTGCACTATCGGACGGACGATCGGGGATGACCTAACCTAGACGACACACGCGTGGACCGAATACTTTGACAGGCCCGTGGCACGTACACTCACACACACGTACACACACACACACACACACACACACACACGTACACACGTCCGTGCGCGCGTCATCAGCACGCACGGCTGCAGGGAAAGTGTTATGTGGTGTTGGATCTTGGGGAGCGCCACTTCCAAACCGACTGATCCGGTTCGGGGCCGCGCCGTGCATCGGCTGACCGGCCCAAATAAAAATATATACGAATATAAATAAATAAAAAATAAAGCCAGCTGGGGGCTTTAGCACCGCCTTCACTGGCAACAGGAGCCATCCCTACGAAAGCGGGCGGTATGGAAAAACGCTGACGTAACCCGCAAACTTGACCCAGTTCGGCGGCCTCCCAGCTCTAAGCCCGCCCGGCCCGCCCCCGCACCGGGCGATGCGTGGCCTGTGTGACCATTCTGCACGCTCGGACGGGCTGCACTGCGGCGACCATGAGCCGGGGGAGGAGAGGGAGGAGGACAAGCAGAGGGGCAAGAAGAAGAAGAATGCCCGTGAGGCAAGGTGTCAGAGCGACTGTGGCCACCGCTGGTGGTCAGGAGGGCTATGCAACAATCGGCCGGGTTTGCCCCGAATATAGCAGGTCTGAAACGAAATACACACAGCACATGCGCAACACCTCTGATCTGCATCTCGATAACATCGATCGTCCTTCAAAATGCCGAGCGGAAAAACCGATAACCTTCCCCTTGAGTAAACTGGCCACCCGAGATTGTTGCTCTTGTTGTTTCTGTTGGCATTTTTGTTATTTTTTCTGTTGTAAGCGCGCCCAAACTAGGGGTGGCCGCGCTCGGCCGCGCTTGCGACAGCGTGGCCCGGGCGGCGCGCGCGACGGGGACTCCAAGGCACGCGCCACACATGGCACACGCGGCGGCGTGACGCGCACGCGGGGCGCACGCGAGCATGCCGGAAGGAAATGGTCTGCCGCCACTCGCGCAAAAATAACACGTGCGAGACGGCCGGCGCCAAAAACTATGAATAAGGAAGGGGGTTTGCTTGCGGCGCGCAATCCAAGTGCCGGAATCTTGACGAATATTTGCTGCTCTTGTTCCAGGATGCCCCAGAGGATGTCCGGGAGGCTAAAACAGCGGCACTTGTCACCGGGAGACCATAGGTAGTACTCGGCGAAACTGGGGGTACGTACCGCAGGCTGGGATGCAGCCCATGAATCGACCTAACTGCGCTAACCTAACAGGCCATTCACTCAAATTTTCAAAATCTTTTTATCGCTGCAAGCATTTTGCTCTTTGGTCTTCAGAACTGTTTGTCAAGTAAATACATATTTTTGGCTGCCTAAACAGCATCGAGGCCAAAGGCCTGCCCCTCGCAGCTGAAATTCCTCTTCAATCATTTTTCTTTGTCGCAGGCCCCACCATGGCCCCCGCACTGCCCGCCCTGCCCCTCCTGGGGAGCGGGGGGGCCTCCATGGCGCTGGGGCTGGTCCCGCTGGTCGCCATAGGGATGATCTTCATGAGGTACACCGCCATCGACCCGGAGTCCAGGCCCATCGACGTGCGCGAGGTGAGTGAACACAGACAGACGCACAGGCAGACAGACGGGCGAAGAAACGGGGTCAAACGGTAGTCTTAAATAATCGTCTTCACGCTTCACGACCCATACTTGACACTGCGCGGCGCCCGGTCGTTACTCACGTGGCCATAACCCTCTCAACATCGAGCACGCCGTCAAGCACACCGACGGGCACGACGCCGTCGGGGCACGAGCGCGTCGCCTGGCGTCGCCTGCGCGCGATAACCTAGCCGGCACGGAAGCCCAGCGAGCCGGGCCGAGCCAGCCAGCCAGGCGCGCCGGCGAGATGCTCCTTTGGGTAGGCCATGATGCAATGAGTGCACACAAGCAGCTAACGCTTTGCACAGACGGACGGACAACAGACGGCCAGGCAGACAGACGCCGCACACTTCCTCCATAAAAAGCGGCGCCGGCTGCCCGGGTCGTTTGCGCGCGCACCAAGCCGTCAAAGAACAAAGTGGTTCAAGAGCTTGGGGCAGGTCGCGCAGCCCGATTCCGAGCCGTGACCTGTCTCTCTCGCACTCGCGGGGCTCCCTGCAGGGGTGCGAGTGAGGCAGAGCACGGCGTGGCGTCACTCCGCCTCACGCAGAAAGAAAGACAAACATTATGACGACGCCGGCGGTGCGGCTTTTAGCAGGCCTTTAGCATACGCTGCCAGAGAAAGGACTCCGACACGCTAAAATCAGCACGCGCATTTCCTTTCGCGTTTCCTAATTATCATCGTCGTTTCCTTTCAAATCTTGCATCACGGGCGCGCCGGCCGTCGCGTGCCGCCGCGCGGACATAAGGCACCCATAACCGCCAAAACAAGCAGCGCCATCCAGTCCTGCACGACTGTCGGTGCAAGAAGGTCAACACGACCAGGAGAGAAAGGAAACAGCCAATCATCACCTGGCTGTCTGTTATCTAATGAGTGTCCAGGGAATTCAGGGTCAGAGAAAGGAGGTAGATTTGACTAAATCGGTTTGACAGTGCACTCCGCGGGGAAGTACCCGCACCGATGTATGTGTGTCAGTACTAACGAGCGTGTCGCGCAAAAACGAGCGGCGCTTAGCGACGTCGACGGGGAGTTCGGGGCTCATTCGGGACCCCCGGCACTACCGCCGCACCGAGCTGCGCGCCGGCGGGCCGCGGCAGGCCGATCAAATGACAATGACAGTGTGTTTTCACGCGCCGTCGGCTTCGGCCCTTCCGTCGCCGGGCCTGACGCAACAGGTCGTGAAACAGTTTATGTGCAAGCCGCCCTGGACCCCTATGGACCGGGACCACCGCGACCACCGCGGCGACGACCACCTCTGTTGACGGCCACCTCTGTCCCCCAGGTGCTGCCGGTGTACGACTTCGTCATCGTGGGCGGCGGCTCGGCGGGGGCGGTGCTGGCCAACCGCCTGTCCGAGGTCACCGACTGGACCGTGCTGCTGCTGGAGGCCGGCGGCGATGAGACCGAGATCTCCGACGTGCCCTCCCTCGCCGGCTACCTGCAGCTCTCGGACATGGACTGGCAGTACAAGACGTCGCCGCCAGGCAAGTCCCCGGACTGCGTACTTGAGAGTGATTGACTCTATCCGCGCGCCGGTTTCCGCCCCAGGAGTCGCCTTTTCGTGTTAACCAGTGTATCTTAATCGTGGCGAAGACAGGCTTCACAAGGCTGCGAACGCACTGTGGCGGGCGGTGGAGACAGCGCGGCGACGTCGCCGAGGTTCCCACGGGCCTCGCGGCGCAACAATAGTGCCGCAAGAGAAGATGTCGCAGAGGTGTTGATGAGTGTGGTAACAGATTAGCTAACGGACGCGTCATCGGCCCTTCGACGAGGATGCCCCCCGCGGCCAGGGGCGGCCGGGGCGTCCGGGGGACGTTGCATAGCCGCGAGGAATTCTCACGGAAGGGCGGCAGGCAGCTTTGCACACGGCTCGCGGCTCGCTCTCCAGTCCGGAAGCCCCCAGCGAGCCGCCGAGCCTCCAGCGAGCCGTCGCACACTACTCTCGCGGCCACCGCTGCAACCGCTCGCCGGGCTGGAAAAAAAACTCAGGCAAACTCCGAAAACGCGGATTGCACGCATTCATAACGCGCGGGAAAGAGTAAAGACAAGGAGCGCGAGTCATTACCCTGAAAGTGAAGCGGCGCGCACTCGCAAATAACACGTTTCCGGACGCGGGACTTGACCGCCTCCTGCAGGATTGCGTGCGCGGCCCGACGGCGGCCTTTCCGCCATGCCGCGCCATTAAGGCGTTGACGTGTTTGACGTACATGGGCAGCTAGAGGGCTGCCGCCGAACTAACGCACCCTTTCCCCTCGTGCAGGCGGCGACGCGGCCTACTGCCTGGCCATGAACGGCGACCGCTGCAACTGGCCGCGCGGCAAGGTGCTCGGCGGCTCCTCCGTGCTCAACGCCATGATCTACGTGCGCGGCAACCGCTACGACTACGACAACTGGGAGCAGCTGGGCAACCCGGGCTGGGGCTACGACAGCGTGCTGCCGTACTTCAAGAAGAGCGAGGACAACCGCAACCCCTACCTGGCGCGCACGCCGTACCACGGCACCGGCGGCTACCTCACGGTGCAGGAGGCGCCCTGGCGGACGCCGCTGTCCCTCGCCTTCGTGCAGGCCGGCGTCGAGCTCGGGTACGTCCGCCGCGGGTAAAACCAGGTGTGTTGTTGAAATTAGAACTGACTCTGACCTAGCCACTGCCTTCCTCCCGCAGGTACCCGAACCGGGACATCAACGGCGCCAAGCAGGCCGGCTTCATGCTGTCGCAGCTCACCATCCGGCGCGGGTCGCGCTGCTCCACTGCCAAGGCGTTCCTGCGGCCCGTCCGCCTGCGCAACAACCTCCACGTGGCGCTCAAGGCGCAGGCCCTCAAGGTGCTCATCGACCCGGGGCAGACTTCCAGCGACAAGACGGGCAGCGGCGCCATCCCGTTCGCGTACGGCGTGCAGTTCATGCGCGGCAGTCGCAAGCAGGTCGTCCGCGTGCGCAGAGAGGTAAGCGTGTCCATACCCCACGTCGCGGGGGACTTTCAAAACAACAAAGCCAGTTCCGTTAGCTGCAAGAGTTATCGTCACAGGCGACATTCTCACTTGGGTACCGACGCAATGCATAACGCCGCCCGGACCGCTTTCAGACCGGACTGCGTGGGGTATCGCCGCGTTCAACTGCTCTCTCCTTGCAGGTGATCCTGTCGTCGGGCGCCATCGGCTCTCCGCAGCTGCTCATGGTGTCGGGCGTGGGCCCGCGCGCGCACCTGCAGGAGCTGGGCATCCCCGTGGTGGCCGACCTCAAGGTGGGCCACAACCTGCAGGACCACGTCGGGCTGGGCGGGCTCACGTACCTGGTGGACGAGCCCGTCACCTTCAAGAAGTCGCGCTTCCAGACCGTGGCCGTGGGCCTGGAGTACATCTTCAACGAGCGAGGGCCGCTCACGACCGGCGGCGTCGAGGGCCTCGCCTTCGTCAACTCTAAGTACGCCAACAAGTCCATCGACTTCCCGGACATCCAGTTCCACTTCGCGCCCAGCTCCGTCAACTCGGACGGCGGCGAGCAGATCCGGAAGATCCTGGGGCTGCGCGACCGCGTGTACAACACCATGTACAAGCCGCTGGTCAACGCGGAGACGTGGACCATCCTGCCGCTGCTGCTGCGACCCAAGAGTTCGGGCTGGGTGCGACTCAAGAGCCGCAACCCGCTGCACTACCCGCTCATCGAGCCCAACTACTTCGCGCACCGCGAGGACATCGACGTGCTCATCGAGGGCATCCGCATCGCCAACGCCGTGTCCAACACCACGGCCTTCCAGCGCTTCGCGTCGCGGCCGCTCACCACGCCCATGCCGGGCTGCCGCCACCACCCCTTCGACTCGGACGCCTACTGGGAGTGCGCCATCCGCCACTTCACCTTCACCATCTACCACCCCACCGGCACCTGCAAGATGGGGCCCATCACGGACCCGGACGCCGTCGTGGACCCCCGCCTGCGCGTCTACGGCGTGCAGCGGCTGCGCGTCGTCGACGCCTCCATCATGCCGCAGATCGTGTCGGGCAACCCCAACGCCCCCGTCATCATGATCGGCGAGAAGGCGGCCGACATGATCAAGGAGGACTGGGGCGTCAAGACCACGTAGACGGGGCCAAACTGGGACCGGGCGTCCCTTTTACCGGAGGACATCATTTTCGGACTCAAAAAAAATCGGGTCTCCTTTTAATTATTTAGAAAACAAAAATCTTCAAAGGACCGCATGTTGAAGCATGAGCCCCAGCCATGGTCAGAATGGGGGAACTAGTTGAGCCCGTTCGATGCTAGTCACGGGCAGAGGGGGCAGCCTTGCCCCTGTGATGTTAACTGCCTTTTAGGAAATATTTTTGCAAACTGCGACCGCCAAATTTTTTATGGCGGTGAAATGAATCGTACTCTCTCTAACTCATGTGCCAAGCAGGCGCGGTTCGCGGGACGTAGCCATACAAGTCCGATACTGAACCCAAGCAGACTGAAATGGGTTGCCGGGAGGGTGATGTTGTTACCTTTGTTGTTGTTGTTATTGTTGTTATTCTGCCGGTTTATTTATTGTACACCCTCTAACAAACAGGAAGAATCCAGGTCCGGGCCCATTCTCGATTCGTAGAGGGTGTGCTGTACATATTCGCGATAGTAATTACGTGACCTAGTTACATTAAGTCTGCCAAGTGTAATTTATTTTTTTACGTAGTGTTGTGTACATTGTAAACTGAGTTTTGTAAATAGAAATAAATTTGTGAATTACCAGAGTGTTGGACCCGCCTCGTTTCCACCGGAACACATACCTGAAAGCAAACAAATGGAAATTATGACCGATTGCGCATCGAATAGAGAGAGAGAACTAGGGTACAACATTGGCAATACCCCACGCGCCGGGATCACAATTAATTCGCTACTTACAACCAAAAATGGGGAAACAAGCGGAAGCTCACACGTGTTGCAGGCGACATCCCTTGCCAGTGGAGAATGGTAACAAAAACTAAGCGTCTATACCCCCACGACGCTGGAAGCGGTTAAAACTAAACGTCAATACCCCACGACGCTGGAAGCGGTTAAAACTAAGCGTCTATACCCCACGACGCTGGAAGCGGTTAAAACTAAACGTCTATACCCCACGACGCTTGGAGCGCGCGCGGCATTAGAACCGACGACACGGCAACTACCCGAGTAGCGGCGATACTCCGCGCGTGTCCACCGGCCGCGGCGCCGTCCATACCCCCGGCCACGGCGGCGGGCGTCTCTCCAGCGGGCAGGCCGAGGCGCCGCGGCGGCAGCCAAGCCAAGCCAGGCGCACGTATGGTAATTGGCCGATGACACCAGCGGGGGCCGTCGGTGCCCGGCGGCCGCAACGGGCCGCGGTCGGCGTGGCGCAACGGCCAGTGCACGAAGAGCCCGTTTCGGACATGAACTTATGAGACCGCCTCGGCGCGCGAGTTCGTCTGCCGGTTCCTTCCTGGGGCGGGGCGGGGCGGGGCGGGGCGGGGCGACCCGGCGGCCCCTGATGCAAGCCACTGTTTGACCCCAAAAGCTCGACACATCGCATTAGTTTGACTTCTGCCGACCCGACCGCATCGCTGGAGGCTGGGGGCCGGGGGCTGCTCCAGTCGGCGCGGTGGGCGGGGGCCCGGTGGGCCAGGTGGGCACGGCGGCCCGGCCGGTCAGGCGTAACCAACCGCGTCAGCTGAAAACGACGAGCCCCACGAGGCCACGCGGCGACGACCACCACGTCCGCCGGAGACGTCATCGCCTCCACCGGAAGCGGCGGTTACGATCGCCGCGCGAAATATCTGCTAAAATAAAAAGACACCGCGGCCGCCTCCGCGCTGGCCGGCCGCCGGTCGTTTGAGGGGGAAAAGACCGTTGTTGGCGCCCTCTGCAGTCAAAGTGGACGGCAGACCGATTCCGAGCGCCGTCTCTCTCGCACCTGCCCGGAGCGCCCCGCGAGTGCGAGAGAGACAGAGCGACCGAACTGCCGTTCGGGATCGGTCCGCCGGCGCGAAGTGCGGACGTGACCCGCGGCACGTGGCGCCTGCCGCGCCGCTGCACCGCGCTCCGTCTCTCTCGCACTCACGGCGCTCTGCGTGGGTGCGAGAGAGACAGAGAGACGACTCTCAGATTCCGACTGCTAGAGCTAGAGGAAGCTGGACGGGCCTGGAGCTGGAACAGCACAAGAACCAAGTACCTCCGCTCAAGCTAACTGCCCGTTTTCCAGGAGCTTAAAATTTTCCAAAACGGCCGTTGATTTAATTCCACCCTATCGCGGGCGCGGCAGGGAGCCGCGGGACACACATAACACGCCACCAACCCGATTAGACAACAATAATAAAACTTTGACGATCGTCACTCCCGACTGCCATGAGAAAGTTGTATAAGGGACTTGGGCGACCGATGCAGGCTGCGGGTTTTTTTCCCCTTTTTCTATGCAAATGTTTCCCGTACAAGACGAAAATCTCGAGAAAAAAGAAAGGTGAAAGGAGCTGTGGAATAATTCCAGAATCGGCGGCTTGGACTCTTCGAGAACGCTCTTCGTCACGCGCAGGATACACTTCAAGGACAAAGGTCCACCCCTCGGACACCTCGGCGGCCACCACTACCCCTTGACGGCCAGGTCCTGACGGGAAAACCCTGACGCTGACGGCCACCCCGAAAGGCCTCCCCCTTGACGGCCACCTTCGACGGCCACCTCTTGGCGTGCACGTGGAGGCCGTCACGTCGGCACGCGTCACTCGCGCCGCGGGCTGCCGCCCTGGCCGCCGCCGCCCTGGCCGCTGCGCGCGGGGTGTGGCGATGTGACTTCCTGCCCGTATTGCAACAGTCCCGGCCGCTCAGCCTGGGGCCGACGGGGCCGCGGCGGGGGACAGGGGCGCGGCGGCGCGGCGCGGTGCGGCGCGGTGCGTGTACCGGCGACAGGTGTTCGACCACGGGAGGTACGACGGGGACCCCACGCGGGCGGCGGTGTCGTCACGGAAAGACAAAAAGACGCGCGTCCTCGGCGCATGCGACAACGGCACCGCACCGTCGTCCTTCCTGAACCGCCGCCCCGGGTTCAAATACCCGCGGGGCAAAAAAGGCGCGCCGGTTCGCAGCAGCGCGCTCCGGGCGTTCCGGGCGTTCCGGCGGCAGGCGCCGTGGACCGCGACGACACATGCAGGCCGCGGGGCCGCGGAATCCGCGGCACGCCCGCGCGGTCCAATCCAACGGGCGGCATGGCCACGCCGACCACGGGGAAGCGGCTCTGTTCCAAGGTATGCCGAGGAAGACACGGCGGCCGCCTGGCTGGGCCCGCGTCCCGCGTCCCGGGTCTCCGGCACGAAAACGGAACAACCGGGGAAAGGGGACAGGACGCGCTCAGTCCGGCCGGAAAGGGAGAGGAGCAGTCCGGAAGGAGGGGAGGGGGGAGAGGGAGGGGAACAAGAGGAGAGGAACTTCGCGTGCGGGATCTCATGGGGCGTGCCGGGGCCGCTGCGGCGCCATGGCCTATATAGAACGCAGACTACACACCGACACGGGCGCAAACACACACTCACACATGCACAGGCCAAAACAAGGAACAAAAGGTGCCGGGCGTCCTGTGCGGCCCCACCTGCTCGTTCACAGCGTGGGAACATTTAACTAGGTGCGTCGCATCACCGGCTCGGCTCGGCCCGGCGCGCGCGGCCCGGCCGGCACATCGCCCCGGCTCGGCTCGTATGCACCCACCGTTGCGTTGGCGGAGCGCGGCTGCATTGAGGCGCCGGGACGTTTTATAAGCGATTACGCTGGCAACGGCGGGGAGTTTACACAAAACACATTCCCATTCGCGGCGCGGCACGGCGCGGCGGCACGGAGGCAGTCGAGATTAGCCGCGCTACGTGGGGGAGTACGAGTACGGCACACACGGCCGGGCCTGGGCCGGCCTCCAGACGCCTGCGTCACTTCGCCAGACTCCAGACAGACTCAATCCAGCCGAGTGTTATGCACATCGAGCCGGCCCAAACCGATAGGCGCTTCCGCGACACTCCGGCCAAACCCCGCGCCAGCCAGTTTCAGGCAGCGTCCCCAGTGCACCTGCACTCCGCCCGTCGTCGCTCTGTCTCTCTCGCACCCTTACGAGCGCGAGAGAGACAGAGCGGTCGGCATCGTGCCGTCAACACAGGGCGGCGGCGACGCGCCGGGTGATGGAGTAGAGCACGCCGACGACGGCGGCCTTCGTGGTGGGTGGGGCCGCGGGCCGTGCCGCCGTGCCGCCGTGCCGGTCCTCGCGGTCGTCCTCGCCACCGGAAGAGCGCCTCCGTTAGATAACCACGTGCGTACGGCGCCGGGACAGCCGGGACGGCCAGGTCGCCGCCGTGGCCACTGTAAAAACGGCCGCCGAACGATTTACAGTTCCATCAAACGCGACGCGCGCGGTGATGGACTGGCTGTCCGTAGCGCTGCCAGCTCCGGCCGCCCGCAATCAGGCTGTCCCTAGTTTATGTAAAGCGGCGTGTAGGACAGCCAGCCAGCCGACAAGCCAGCAACAACAACAACAACAACAACAACAACAACAACAAATAAGACAGATATCCACGTCGCCAAGCGCCTGTCACGCGGCAGGATAGGCCAGCCCGTAACGCACACATGCGCGGCGGGTTGCCTGGCCGACTTTGGCAGGCGCTTGGCCCAGCCCGGCCCGACTGGGACCTCCGTTAGGACTGCACTGCCGCCACTCAAGCACAAATTTTGAGCCCGGCTGGGCGGGACGCTTGGATATAGCTCGGGGGCGCAGGGCGCAGCCAAGCCGGACGGGGACGGAGCGTGGTCAGGTGACGAGATCTCGAAACCGCACGACGGGGCGAAAGTAAGTCCCACTGCCAATTTGTGTGCGCGTCGCGTAATATAGGCCACTGTGTGCGTGTGTGTACACTGGCAAGGCGGGCCCCGCAGCTGCAGCACTGCAGCCAGATCATGAAGCGAATACTCCCCGCGGCAGTTGCACCAGCGCGCCGGGGGTTTCATATGCAGTTTAGTGCAATATAGTCCGACTACTTGCGTCCCCCGAGTGCGCGTGTGTGTGTGTGCATGTGTGTGTGTGCGTGCGCGTGTGTTTGTTTGTGTGTGTGCCCGCGTTCTCTTCCCATTACCCCCCGGTGCATTGTGGCAGGTGCTTACGCGCTTAATGAGGAAATGACGCTCTTGTCATGGCCGCCCCGCCTGCCCACGGCAGAGTCTATGGCAGAGTCTATGGCAAAGCCTATGGCAAAGCCTATGGCATTGCGTGGCGCTCAAATTACCCCTCGGCAGGGGGTTGGCGGGTGCAGCGCCGGCCGAGCGAGGTCGCTCTGTCTCTCTCGCACCCCTGCGGGACGCCCCACGAGTGCGAGAGAGACAGAGCGACGACGCGATCCTTCGCGATCGCAGCGCCCCGAGGCTGAGCAATGGCTTCATCCCGCTCCATATCGCCTTTGTTGGCGGACCATAACACCGGCCAGCAGCGCCGGCCGCCGACTCCAGAGGACCGTTGGGTCGCTCTGTCTCTGTCGCACTCGCGGGGCGTGCCGCGGCGGAGCGAGAGAGACAGAGCGGCGACAGCGAGCAGGACGCCCCTTCTCCTTCTTCTCCTCCTCCCTCGCCGCCGCTTTAGTCATAAGGAGGTTACCGCGTACCGCGCAGCGCGCCATCGACAGCGCAATCTTTTGACCAACCAAACCAGCAACCGGAGGCGGCCAGCCAGGCAGCCAGCCAGCCGGCCAGGCAGCCAGCCAGCCGTGCGCACAAGGAAGCGTGCGCGTGCGCCGGCGACGTCGGCAACCCGGAGCACCGGGCGGCGCGGCGGGGCGGCCGCCTTGAGCAACGGCCGCACGGCGTGCAGCAGCAGCAGCCAGTGCTTTACATCCATCAACGCGTTTTGAAAGAGCGGCTTGTCCCCTGCACCGGCATATCATTACCGCAGCCAGATGGCCGCCTGACCGACTTACCGGTTTCCGGGGCCGACCGATCGGGGGGGCGGCTGGACCCCCGCCGCCCCGCCCCGCCCGGCCAGCGAGGTGTGGCGAATGTGTGGGGGGCAACGACGGGGTGCGACACTAAGAGGCGTCCTCTCGCTCACGACCTGCCGTCAACACTGCGCTCTCACTCTCAGTAGGAGATTTTGTTTTACCGGTGTGAGGTATGACATAAACCGGCCGGGTCCACCACGGCGTGGACCCGACCCTCGCGCAACCAATCGGCAACACTCGCCTTTGGGGAAGTCCCGGGGCGGGCGAAACCGAGGCCGACACCCACGTCGCCGCGTCGCGACCTGGCCCAACACGCCGCGGCACTGTACGGCACCGATCCCAGCGCGCGCCGCGAACTTGAACTCGCGCGCCGCGCCGGCCTTGCGTCACCGCTATTTTCTACGCCGTCCGTCCGGCCGGGCGGCGGACCGGCGCGCCGGAGTCCCGGACGGCCCGGCGGCGGCCCGGGCGGGACGCACCGGCCCAGAAACAGCGGAGCGCACGCAGGGCACGGCCCGCCAAAACTTTCTGACATTTTGAAAAGGCGGGCGGCACCGCGGCGCCACGCCACGCCGCCTTCCTGGACTGGGACTGGGGCACGACACCGGCCGTCCCTCGGCCCGTCCCGGCCGGCTGCTGGAACGCCTCCAAACTCCAGCCGAGCCTCTGGAGCGGCGGGCATTCCGCGCAAGGCGCTGGCCTGGCGACGTGCGCGACGTGCGCGCCGAGGCGACACCTGCAGGACCTACAGGACCTGCAGCAGGCCCCTTCCGCGCCACTGCCTCCGCATCGCCGCGCCTCCGCGGTCCCGGCTCGGCCTGCCCGACGACACACTGTGTGTCACACACGCCCTGACCCACAGCCCCAAAATAAGCCGAGCCGCGGAGCCACGCCGTGCCACGCCACGCCACGCCATGGCGGAGCGCAGCAAAACAAATGACGCAATGTCCACATTATCTAACCGGCGGGCGCCCTCGACTCCCTCGACGAGCCGCCCGGAGCAGCTTCCACCCGCCCCGCCACGCCCCGCCCCGCCTCCGCCCAGAGCCTTGACATTGGAGTCCCCGGGCCAGCCCTGGGCCAGCCCTGGGACGGCCCACCGACGGCCGGGCAAGGGTTCGCTGCGTTGGGAAAGGACAAACCGCTAATTGCAGTGGGCAGGTGGCGAAGCAGGGCAAAGCACAAGTCGTAAAAAAATTAGGTGACACTTGAAAATAAAATATGAAACTGAAAATAACATTTTGAAGACAGCGTTGGCGAAAGCAACATTCCGAGCAGGGCGTCCGTCCTGTCCACGGCCGACGGGTGGGATCGCCAATCGGTGCGCGGGATCGCTATCGACGGAAACGAAAACCGCACGCCGCAGAAATCGAAATCACGGAGCCGAATCCGCTTTGGGTTGCCTTCTCGGCCGCCTGCCTTTGGCGTGCCGGGCCGCCGTACTTGGCTTGTAGTGTAGTTGCAAAGCGTTGCAAAGCCCGCCACTAAAATCAGATGAGCGGCCGGGCGGGGCGGGGCGGGGCGGGGCGGGGCGGGGCGGGGGCTCTTCCTCCGCAAGTACGTGTAGGAGAACGCCCGGGCCGCCACCAAGCCGCCAAGGCGAGCAAGGCAGCCGGACCAAGTCGTGCGGGTAACCCACATCGCTGGCCTGCAAGCCTGCGAGGGGCCCGCCCCGCCCCGCCCCGCCCCGCCCCGCCCCGCCGCCCGCCCTTATGCAACGCCGATGGCTCGGCCCAGCTGGACCAATACCGGCCGCCCGGCGGGGCGGGGCGCGGCGGGGCGGGGCGGCACTGAACCAAAGATGCGCACGGCCAGGCGACCATCACGGCGTCGCGTCCAGTCAACCGAAACGGAAACCGCTCACGAGCGACGACGCAAAAAAACAACAACAAAAACAACACACACACACACACACTCAGAGTCGATCCATATACTTCCCACGCCTTCCTCTCCTCCCGACTCCCCCACCTGCCGAAAAACCTTTCCGACTTCGCCCCGTCCCGTTCGCGTGCTGACACGATGTCTGTGCGTGCGGCGTGCGTGGTGGCCCCATCGCTACAATGGCGGCGGTACAGTATCGGTGACGACACTGTCGGGGCCTTGCCGCGGTGCCCCGCGCTATGTACGTGAGGCACGCGTTGCCACACCGACACGGCACCGACGGCACCGAACGCGCGCGCTTCAAACGTGAGAAACAGCGCGCCCATTAGCCGCATTAAGACAACGTTCGACAACGTGCGCGCGTGTGTGTGTGTGTGTGTGTGTGTGTATGTCTGTGTAGGTGTGTGTGTGTGTGTGTGCGCGCGCGTGTGTGTTTGGCCCACCGTGAGAGGGGTGGGGGGCGAGAAAGGGGTGGTAGCGAAAAAACAATGGCATTGGAAAATCGAGGACTTGCTTAGCTATCAGACAATTTTAATTTGAACATTCGAAAAAAATAATAACGAAAATCTTCTTTACGACCTTAACTATATTTATTGGCTTTCAGATCGATGTTTACATCTCGAAATATCGAAACGGCTTCGGCTGCCGTGACGACAACGCGCGCAACGCGCACCGGCGTGTCGCCACTCGTCCGGACCAAAACAAAACACCCCGGCTGGCGGTCCAGTTTTGACTCCAAACAAGACCACCGCCTCGCTGCCCCAGTTCGACGGGCAGGGCAGCCAGTCGGGCAAGCCGCCCCCACCGCAGACAGGCACAGCGACAGCGGCAGTGGCGGCAAAACTAAATTGGTCGAGGCCAGGACGCGGTCCAGGACGCGGTCCAGGACGCGGTCCAGGGGGTGGGGGTGCTTCCCTCCTCCTTTTCCTCTTCCGAGGGTCCTGTCCGCGAGGGGCTCCGCGGCGGCGCGGAGTGGGGCGGCCACGTGGTCCCCGCGGCCCAGCGGCCCCGCGGTCCCGGGGGCGGTGGGGGAAGGCTGCACGTGCACAACGACAACCCCTCGCCGTCAGTCGCCTCCCGACCGCGCCGACGGCCACACCGAGTGGCTGCGTGCGCGTGCCCTCCCCGCGCGTGCGTGCGTGTGTGTGTATGTGTGTGAGTGTGCGTGAACAAAGAGTGTGTGTGTGTGAGTGTACTGTGAACCAGTGAACAAGTGCCACGCATTTCCAAGGGATTTACTTGGAGGGAAGAGGCGAGCCAAGGGATTACTTACGACAGGCCGCCTGCGAAACGTGCAGGGCTCAACCCTCGTCAAGGTAAGGACATCGAAAAATGAAATTTCTAACCGACAAAAGGGTGAATCCAACGACAGTTAATAGTGTACCCTCTCAACTTCCTCACTGCAAAATGTCGATATTTAATTTTTTTGCCCCCTACTTTACATCTCATCATCTTAACCCCTTTATTAACCGGTTTTTAGTCTATAAAACCTGCGGGCTGCAAAAACTCCAATGACGGCAGCCGGCGCGGCAAAAAGCCCATTACGTGCTTTTCTCAATGAAGCCCATATAGAGCGTGCCGTTCTTCTAGGCGGGTGTCATCCCGACCGGGAGAGCAGATCGAATCGACCCTATCGACTGTAAAGCGAGCAGTGCAGTGGCAGTGCCACCGGGAAATTACCAAACGGGAGAAGAAGTGGAAGACAGAGAGAAGGGCGACTCGCACTGCATACGGCACGTCACCGTGAGAGCGTACAGGTCACCACCGAATCACCCGAAAAAAAGAAAGAGGGGAAAAACCTGACGACAGCGTCCGACAAACCGCTATTGTCTAGCTGGCGTACGTGTAACTCAACTCGCTTACGGAGGCGGGCCGGGGGGCGGAGGCCGGGGGCCAGGCCCTGAAACCGGGGTAGGCGTCAAACGCTCGGCGGGAGGCTCCCAGTGGCCTTGCCGGCCGTGCGGGCGGGAACCCGGGAACGCGGTCAAGTGGTGACGCAACAAAGGCATGCCGAAGACCAGAGGCCATCATTCAAAACGCGGCGACAAGTTTCGAGCGGCGCGGTTCGAGGAACGCGGAAACCGGGTGAAAAAGTGCACTACTTTGGGCGGTGTCTTGGAGCGGGGCTCCAGAGCATTCTCTGCGGCTTCTTTAGTGGAGGTGCGATGCGAAAAAAAATTGGTGACATTTCCCTCGTCTAAAATTGGCCTCGGTCAAAACTTGGTCATGATCACGGTCTCCTTGTAGAGCGGGGAATGCTGGCTTGAGCGCACTGCTTGGGGCCGCCCCCCATTCGGAGGTGAATGCATTTCCGCAGGCCCGAATGCCACGCGGCAACAAAACACCTTTCAAGATCAGGCCGGCGCGTGCCGGCGCCTCGGAAAACTCGAACGCATTTACGTAATTTTGCATCCGGCGAGGCAAAGCAAGGCGAGGCAAGGCCAGGAAGGAAGCGCCGGGGAAGCGCGCCGCCGCCAGCCGGCGGGCCGCACACCGCTAAACCCGCGGCGCGTACGGTGCGTCGCGCTGGGCGCGGGCCACCACACTGTTTTGAGCTCTAGAGTCGCTAAATGGGACTCGAACCGAGCGTGTGACCCCACCAATGGATTCCTCGTGTGGAGAGCAATCCATTGGTGGGGTCACACTTGCGGTTCGCGCCCTTAGCGACTCTGGAGCTCAAAACGCGTCCGGGGTTTTGACCGGCCCACTGTGTGCCCACTGTATACAGTGCCGGGAACAGAGCCCCGGTACACGTCGAGGCCATGATGGCATGCAGGGCCTGCAGGCGGATGTTGGCGGACTTTCGCCCAAATGCGACCGGACGCGACCGGGACGCACCGGGACGCACCGGGACGCCCTTCGAACCTTATCTCCACCTCGAGAGTCAGTCTCTCGCGAGTCTCCACGTGCGCGGGACGCGGCCGCCCGCCTCTCTACACGGCCAAAATCAAGTTCACTATACTTTTAGATATTTTTAACAAAACTTTTTCCAAAAAAAAAATTAAGTTTTTGAAGTTTATTTTGATGTTTTTTTTTTATTAAATTGTGTTTTTTTTTAAAGTTTGCAAAGTGACCCAGCTATTTTTTAAAAATAATACAACGGTAAATTTGATGGATTGTTTACAATAAATTCCAACAGCAAAAGATTTTCTTTTAAAAATGAACGCCGCTTTTCCAATTGATTTTCTTCGTCACTCTCTTTTTTTCTATAAGAGAACCGCTGCGCTGCGGCTGGTCGTTTTTCTCTGCGCAACGCACTCACTACTCCTTGTACCTTTTATTTTTTTTTGCCCGCGCGCGCGCCACACGACTCTATTACCGGTGCAGCCAATCTGGACCGAGGGGTACCTCACTTCGAAAACAGGTGTACACTGACTGGTGACTATACTCAATTTCCACTTTGACTAGACTGAAAATATGACGAAATGCGTTGCAAAAATACTAAAATTGGGACAAATTTACGTGGTTTTGCCGACTTTTTCAGTGACTAGACTGAAACAAGGCAGTGACTGGAGTCAGGGGTGTACACTGACTAGACGAAGTGAGGTACCCCTCGATCTGGACCAAGTTCGCGAGGCGGTGCGCGGCGTGCGCGTGGGCGGCGGCCTGCCTGGTTATGTTTGGCGAGTGCGGCAGGGCGCGGCACGGCACGGCAAACTAAGGCACGGCCTGCGATGCCTTATCCAGATGCCTTACGCACGGCGGCACGGCGGCACGGCGGCCTTACACAACAACAATGTGAGAAGCATGCTAATTGAGCGGAGCCCCCCGAGTCATCCCCGTGAGAGAAGCATCTCCGTCTCCCTCGCACCCCCCGCGAGTGCGAGGGAGACACACTGCGAGGGCCGTCCCCGAGGCAAAACGGCGCGGGAACTGCATAAAACGGGTTTAGGAAGGGGGGCCGTCTTACGAAAAATCAGGTCGCTGCACCGTGCTACGCGATTCGTCCAGAATCCGGGAAACGCACGTGCGTTTTTAAGTGCACTTCCGGGAAATGCGCGCGACAACACCCACGTTTTACAGCCCTCTTCATTACCTCACCGCCGTGTCCGTGGCGACAAATGGACGCGTGCCAATTGGAGGGGAGGGGGCGGTAGCAGCAGCATGCCTCACTAACCTCGTCTTTCACCGGGCCGAGCCGAGCCGAGCCTAGCCTGGCCGAGCCGGCAGCAGACTTGCTCGAAATTAGCGAGTAAACAAAGCATAAACCCCTTCCGCGGCGCAGCGACTCCGAACCTAGCTTTCGTCGTCGCTCCGTCTCTCTCGCACTCGAAAGGACGCCCGTCCCCGCAGGGGGGTGCGAGAGAGACAGAACGCTTGTCGCATTCAGAGACTCGGTTTGGTGCCGTGCCCGCTCCGCTGCTGTCTTGCCAAGTCGCCTGCAGTGGCGGTCCGCTCGCCGCAGCCCGATGCACTGTAAAGCCGCAAGCTCGCGTCGTCATCGTCCGAAGGTTCAAATCCCGTTCACGCGCCTTTGTTTATCGTTCGTGTTAGCCCCAGGATAAAAGCTCAGAGTCAACAGTCGAGGAGTGTGTGTGTGAGTGGGGGGGGGGGGGGGGGGCGCCTGACCGATGCGATGAACCTACCTGTCCAATCGCTGCAGGTGCGATGCATACCGACGCGTGCCAACACACACACACACACATACACACACACACGCACACACCCTGTGACCATCCCCGTCCCGATTTCTCTCCCCTAGCCGGCTCGGCACGTCGTCTCAAGGCCGCATAGGGCGCGCACACACTGTCAAAAAATAACTCTTTGAAAACTTTTGCATCAGTTTCCGGCAGAAGTAGTACAAAAAAATTCCTTTTCGGCAACGCTCTTTCATGGATTTTCAAATCCATTTTCAACAGTGTGTCCGTCCCGTCCGGATACGCATCCCCAAAAACCATAGCCAGGCCCGGCCCCGCCTTTTCCCCGTTGCCAAACAGTCCCGAACGCGTCCCACCCGTGAGTGGTGACGTCACGCGGTCACGTGTCACGTCCCGGATTGGCCGCCGGACCGGGCCGCGCGTGCGTGACGCACCAATCCGGATGCTGCACGGCACGCTGCAATGCCTGCACTGCCGCCGCTGGCCCGCGCGGCGCGCCAAAATTCAAACCGTCGGCTGTCCGCAAGCAAATAGCGGCAGCAGCGGCGTGTTTCCTGTCTCTCTCGCTCTCCATCGGGACGGCCCACGAGTGCGACAGAGAGAGCGATCCTTCGCGACCAGCCGTCGAATTTAAATTTTTCCCGCCCGGAAAAGTGTCCCGTCGCGTCACATCCGCGTGCCCGCATTTTCCCCCTCCCCTTCCCCCTTCCTCCTCCCTCCTGTCCGCACGTCGCGCAATTTAATTGTAACGAAAAAGTCAGCAGATCGGCCACATTCCGGAGGAAGCACGGCGCTGCAACGCGCAGTGTGCAACAATACGGATTACAATGCGAGCACACCACACACACACAGTGCGTGTGTGTGTGTCTGTGTGTGTGTGTGCCTCAGCAATGCTGGCAATCATACACAACAATGGCGAAAGTGGTGGGGGAGAGGAAGGGAAGGGTATTATACTGCATATCATGGTGCAATATAAAATAGGCAGCGGACGGGGTGTAAACAAAACCACACGCTCGCACACACACAGACCCGCGCACACACACACGAACACTCACACACATAGGTGCCAGCGAGCGAGGAGCATATCAAAGTACTCTAGTGCATGGCGCACTTCAATTGTACGAGTGCGCGAAAACCTTTCTTTTAGGGTAAACGTTCCCGGTGCAGTGAACAGACCACTCTCAACGAGTGACCCAGACCACTGGCGGCGTTGCTCTTTCGGTGTATAGGACCTACACTGTAGGCAGCGTCTCGACATTTTCCAGACAGCGAGAAACTGGAAACCAGAGTGTCTCCAAAAAAGCACACGGCCCACGCAGTGCAGTTCTGTAAAGCGTGTTTGTCTTGTCGCTGTCTCTCTCGCACCCCAACGGCACGCCCGGCCCGCATGAGAGGAGCGCGATTTCAGCGCGGGCCTGTCGACATCTCGCCGTGTTCGAGATCTCGAAGTCCGTCGCGCGCGCAAGGACACGCCGGGCCGGCACTCCCAAGCAGCTCTGTCTCTCTCTCTCTCGCACCCCTGCGGGACGCCCCACGAGTGAGACAGAGACAGAGCGACAGGGAATCAGCCGGCCGGCCAGCGGCTACTGCTGATCGAGTAATCGCTCAGCGCGTTGACGAAACGGTCGGACAGAGTCCTTGTCCGAGCGCCCCGGCCGCCTCGCCGGCGAAGCCTGCCTGCTGCAACTCCAATCTCTAAATATTGCCCAAGTACGCCTGACGGCCACACTGAACGCGCCGAAAAAAAAACGATGACGCTCGTGGTATTCGAACCCGCGGCTCCGTCGTCGCGGCGCTGACGCGCTGCTGTCGCGGTGCGGTGGCGCTTTCGGCCCGCTTTTGTTCTGCAGCTGCACTGGCGCCGAGCGATTTAGACGAGCCTTTTCGTCGCTCCGTCTCCGTCGCACTCGCGGGGCTCCGCATACGGGTGCGAGCGAGACGGAGCGTGGTCCACCGCGCGGTCCACGTGGCGTGGCGTGGCGCAACCATTGCGGAGTCGCTGAGTCACCGAAGCCGTCTGCCCAAACGGGAGGGGGGCGGGGCTATAACCTGTCCACTTAGCTGCGGATCGGCCACTGGGTCAGTCGAGCCACACGGCCGGGAAATAGGGAACAACAACACTGGAAGCGCACCGGCCGGCAGGGGCGGATCCAGGGGGGCAGAGCAGCGCCTTTTGCTTGCTATCGGGCGAAAATTGAAGCTTGTTTTGAGCTCCAGAGTCGCTAAGTGGGACTCGAACCTAACGTGTGACCCCACCAATGGATTGCTCTCCGGACGAGGAATCCATTGGTGGGGTCACACGTCCGGTTCGAGTCCCTTTTAGTGACTCTGGAGCTCAAAACGCGTCTAGAATTTCGGCCGCCTCCGCTGGTCTTCTGGCCCACTGCGCGGCGCCGGCCGGCCGGTTTGGGGCACAGCGCGGCGTCCTTGGCGTCCCAGGCGCCTCATCGAAGGCGCCGGGGGGGGGGGGGGGGCCCCTGGCCGTCCGGGGCCCTCAGGGGGCCTCAGGGGCCCTCACACGCAACACCGCCAACGGCGGGCCAAAGGCGACCCACTGGTCAAAGGCCGACGCGACGGCACCAAAGTTGCACAAAAGCTCTCCGGAGACTTGAACGCTCGTGTCGGCCCGGCGCACCACAGACAGAGGACCAGTGGTGGCGGTCGAAATCCCGGACGCATTCGCTAATTGGGACTCGAACCAATGGATTCCTCGTCCGGAGAGCAATCCATTGATGGGGTCACACGTTCGATTCGAGTCCCATTCAGCGACTCTGCAGCTCAAAACGCGTCCGGGATTTCGACCGCGCCCGCCGGTCCTCTGGCCCACTGTGCGGCCCTCGCGACAACAGCGAGCCGCCCATTTCAAATTCCCCGGCGCGCTTCCTCATTGGCGGATGCATCGCGTGGCATTTCACACACGCGGCCTAGATGACGTCGGCGGCGCCGCTCCGCCACCGCGTCGCCGTCGTCGGCTGGCGTCGTCGTCGTTGGCACTTGTTACACCGACCGGCGCCTTACATAAGGGGCGCATCATCCCAGTCAAGGTCCCGCCGCCCCGCCCCGCCCCGCCGGCAACGGGAGCACTGGCCTCCGCCTACTCCTCGCGCACACACACACAGACAGACACACACAGACACTTCACAAACACACACAGACACTACACACACAGACGGCGGCAGCGCGATAAAATACAGCGTCAGGTGTGTCTGTAAACGAGCTCATAACGGTCAAGCCGCGTTGCGCAACAAGTAACTACGTCGTTGGCCGGCAACGACACTTAGGCCGCCAAACCGGGACGGAACGCCACACCGGGAAGGGGGAGGGGGGGGGGGGGACTTTGCCGGGGACTCGCGACACCTCATAACGAGGACTCGTTAAAGGAGAGGAGTGCAAGTGTGTGCTATAACCGCGTGGCAGTATGCACCGCGGGGGAGGCGTGTCACTCTGTGTGTGTGAGGGTGCGTAGGGGCGTGAGGGTGATTCTGGGAGCAAGTTTGTGTGTGTGTGTGTCCGTAGAGATGGCGGGCCCGGCCGTGGCGGGCCGTATGTAAAGAGGCCCTTTACGTAACGTGACCCAGGAACAACAGGGCCAAGCAGGGTTGCCAGCGGCCAGAACTGTTGAAAATAGTGGAAAAGTGACTTAGCACCTTTGAAAATAGTGACGAAAAAGTGACGGCTTTTTGCTAAACAGTGACAATAAGGTGACCTTTTTAGACTGAATTTCACTATGATCTGTAGAAAATTGTCGCTTTTCGCACTAACTTGGAGCTCAAATACATGGTATGTGGGTGTAAGGACAATAAAACCGGAAAAAGCGCATGAAATAGAGGCACTGGAAAGGTTCTGTAAAGTTAAGGAGAACTTTTAAACTCGAAAGAACAATAAGAGAAGCATGAAAGGAAAAGCTTTAAAAACAAAACGATCTTAGGACACAACTTAACTTAAAATATAAGACTGAACCAAATTCTCTAAGAATACAAATAAATCTGTTTAGATGGACTATAGTCTATCTCGCCCGCAATAGAAGCCGGACGTCTCCTAATTCACTCGCCTGACCGCGCGACGTTACAAACACAACGAGGGGTCCTATTCAAAAGATCTTATCTGGGCGTTCCCCCCATGAGAATCTAATCTTAAACGCAGGCAAATTTCACTCATTTTGGTCATATGATATGGCTGCAAATCAATTTGTGATAGAATTCCACTATTGTGGAAACCCTAAGATGAAATATCTAAACAAGTAGAAAGCAAGTAGAAATATATTCCGCTTACTCTACAAATCGAAGAGCGTACATTGTATGCTCTCACTGGAGCATGCCTACAAGCACGCTCTTATCTAGCGTACGCCAGCCAAGCATGCACTTACTATAGTGCATGCTTCCTGACGCAGGCAACTCCCTACCCCTCGACAACAGTCACCACTTTCCGACACAGCGCTGCCGCGCGGTTCGATACCTCGATAGACCTCACGAAACCGGCGGCGGATGATTTGAACAGTGTTTTGTATCAAAGGCAAATTTATGCTTGTAACGAAGTAAAATGGACATGATACCCTCCACGAGCTCCATAAAAGTGACGAAAGTGACAAAATTTCCACAATAGTGGAAATAGTGAGGGCACTTTGGAAATAGTGAAAAATAGTGAAAAAAGTGAGTCGCTGGCAACCCTGGGGCCAAGGCAGCCGAGTCGGCCGAAGGGGCGGCCACAGGCAGCCAAGGCGAGGCGACGAGCAGAAAGGACACGGCGGCCAGGTTTGCCTACACATTGCACCGCCGTGGAGCGAGAAGCGACCGGCCAAAATCACAAAATGATCGCCGATGGACACACAAATATCGCTTAAAGGGACACTAAAAAAAATTAAATAATTTTTTGTACCGTTTTTTTTTTTTTTTAATAGAACTTTCGGAGTGCCAAAATTGGGTCCTGTTACGGGAAGTCCTGGTTTTGCGATGGTACGGCCCCAGGTCTTCCTCGGCCAGTCAAGGCGCCTGGCCGGCCTGGCCGGCCTGCCTGCCTGACCACCACCAGGGACCGCGACGCCTCCGCCGCCCGGCCACTCCACTGCAGCATGCCGCTGCACCCGGCTCACCCGGCCGGCCGCGCCGCCCGTTGCACAATACCCGTCGCGCCTGTTCTCTCGGGTTGAGGAACGTCCTTGCCGGCCGCTCCCCCCCCCCCCCCCCCCCCATCCCCCGCAGCGCGGCGGGTTGCCCGGCCGGCCCACAGTGGGCCAGAAGACCGGTGGAGGCGGACAAACCGCTAGACGCGTTTTGAGCTCCAGAGTCTCCAAATGGGACTCGAACCGAACGTGTGACCCCACCAATGGATTCTCGTTCGGAGAGCAATCCATTGGTGGGGTCACACGTTCGGCTCGAGTCCCATTTAGCGACTCTGGAGCTCAAAACGCGTCTGGCGTTAGACAGCCCGCCAGCCTGCGGGGTAGGCCGACCCGCGGCGCGCGGCAGCTCGGCGGGCCTGCGTGCGCCTCCGTCGCAGGCGCCGTCCCTCTTCCTCTCGCTGGAAAACGGGTCAGTGTGCCTCGACTCCAGTCGGCCGAGCCATTCCGAACGTCGCTCTCTGTCTCTCTCGCTCGCGCCGGGCGCCTCATGTGTGCGTGCCAGAGAGGGACGGAGCGCTTAACCGCTGTGCGGAATCGGTGTGTGCACTCGTCGGCTTGGCTGGCAGGCACCGCACTGCGACACGGCACTCCGACAATCAGTGTGTAAACGTTGTTGTTGTTGTTGTTTTCGAGACGCGTCTTCTTCCCGCGATGGAAACACAGCGTCATAAGTCAGGACAGTTGATGAAACTGCTGGGCAGCAGAGTGCCCCTCGCGGCCTACACTCGAATTAGCGTACGCTATACGAGCCTTCCCTCGCACCTCCGGGGGAAGGCCCTCGAGTGCGAGAGTGACAGCAGCACGCTTCGCACAAGCGGCCCGCTGCGTGTAGTGCTCTGCTCCCTGCGTACGCCACTACTACACTGGACAAGAGATTAAAACGACGGCACGCTCGCTCCGTCTCTCTCGCACCCGCACGCGACGGCCCGCGAGTGCGAGAGAGGCGGGACTAGGCGCCCCCGCGCCACAGCGCCGCACGAGGAGATTCGCCAGAGATACGCTCCGCTACACCACTCGCCGCAAAAACGGGTCCCCGCCAAAACGCCGCGCGGGACACTGCTTAGAATATTTTTTTTTAATTTTCCTTTTTTGGTATTTGCTGTTGTTTTGATCGACAGCCACCGTTAATCATGAGCTGAAGAGGGACAATAACATCGAATCACAGCCAGGTCGCTCAGCAGGCATTTTTATGTCCAAAGTAGTAAACTTCCCCTAGCGGCAATGACTTCCTTTCGCTGCAAAAATTAAGACGGCAACAAAATATTTACTGCGTAAGTGGGCACCACGGCGAGGAGGTGCTACTCGCGGCCGGCACACTGCCAAGCTTTTACGCCTCGGGACCAGCAGCGCAGGGCAGCACGATTCGCAGCGAGAATGATGAAAAAATAAAAGTGCAAAAAAAACGTGGGTGGGAAAATACGAGCACTAGTCCGTCGATGGCGGCAAGGCAGGGCGAGGCACGGCGCGGCACGGCGCGGCGAGACATATCGGCCAACTTCCTGCGCCGCAACGAGCGGCAACAAGCGCGAGGCACAGCGTCGCTCTGTCTCTCTCGCACCGCCGCCAAGAGCGCCGAGCGCCCCACGAGTGCGAGAGAGACAGAGAATCGCTCCACCGCATCGGCCTGCATAGCGGCGGCGTGTTCTGTCCAGCTGCGCGCTGGCTGCGCGCGCTGCGAGGGAGTGATAGTGATGAGCCCCACAATAATTTGCACTTTCTTCCGCGCCGGCCGCCGCTGGCGCCGCAGCAACCCTTTTCCCAATCTGTCGCACGCAAACCGGAAAAGCGAGAAAACAACCTTCCCTCCAGCACGCTCCAGCACGCTCCAGCGGCGGAAAACCACCTCACCGCCAGGCAAACGGGACACGCCGGCGTGGACATGCAGCGACAGCCCATCTACCGGGATCTCGCCGAGTCTCGTTCACTCGCTGCTCTCGTGGTCGGGAGGCTGTGCGGGGCTTTTGTTGCGCCGTCTCTCTCGCACCGCCAGGGGCCGGACCACGACTCCGGGAAGGCGACGCACCATACCTAGGAAAACGGCGTCAAACTGGAATTTCGACCATTTTTGCGAGGCCACAGCTCCCAAATTATCAGCGGTCAATACCTTTCCCGGCACGGGGCACGAAAGAATAGGGCCTTTAGAATACTAGGGCGTTGGGGGAAGCCTTTGGCTGTGATTAAATTGGACGCAGTGGTCGCCCAAAGTCAGACAAAATGGCTAATTTGGTAGATTCAGCCACTATCAGTTTGAGTCCTGTTTAGCGACTCTGGAGCTCAAAACGCGTCTAGAGTTTCGGCCGCCGGCGCCGGTCTGCGGCGCCAGAGACTGGACGCGGCGCGACGCGGCCCCAAGTGTTTAATCGTTCCGGGGCGGAACCAAATAAATCTCGTTGCGAGGTTGGCGGCGCTGCAACGGCCGCAACCGCCACTTTGCGGCGCCGGCGCAAAGCCTTGCGGTGGCGTTTCGTTGTGTTGGCCACACTGCCACACTGGAAGCCCTGCGCCCCCGCGGCAGCGCTGCGCAAGCCGACGAGCGCTTTCAGGAAACGGAGGACTGCTCGTCCAAATCGGCAAACTAATCCCCCCTTTTTGTCTCTTTTTTTGCTTGTCCAAGGGCGCGTGGCGGGTGTGGCCGCCCTTTCTCCTGAATATGAAGTGCGCCCATAAATGCACGGGATTACCATGACAATGCACCGTGCACAGAGTCGATGCTTGAGTGGCCCGTTCTCGCAGAGCTACAAGCAGAACAGTCGCCTGCCGTGCCGAGCCGTGCCGTGCCGCCTTCCTTCCGTAGCGACATGCGTCTGCCACCGCGTATGTCGACATGTGCGCACCTGGAAGGGGCCTAGCCCGCGGCAGGGCGAAGCAGACGACACTAGCGAAAGTGAAGGTTAGGTGCTGCGCTCCCGTTTCTTCGTCTCTTTTCCTTCTGGTCCTTTTTTCCCCCCTCCCTCCTTCTCCTTTTTCACTTTCCTGTGCGCGCCTTACGCGTGGGCGACCCGCACACCCATACATGTCGCTGTGTAGCGGGTGCGCTCCGACACTCACACACGCGCAACCCACACGGACGCGAACCAACACGGAAAGGCATTTCATTCGTTTGGGGGGTCCTTCTGTATTTGGCACGTCTGGTGAGCGACGTGAGTCGCGGTTTCGGGCATGGGAAATCAGTTGACAGGCGAGGGCAGCCACTTTAAATTAGGTGACGCCAAGTTACGTCAGAGTACAGGGCGTCATAAAAATTTCAACTTTCAACCCCTATACACGTATAGTCATGATGCTATACCGATGTATAGGAAAATTGCCATACAAGTGTGTGGTGATATTCCTTTACATGTATATGTGAATTGTTTCATATACATTTTTTTTTTACAGTGTGTTGAAAACGGTGCCTTTTGCGTGTTGCAGGTTGGGCTATGCATACGCCTGTTTGAGGCGGCAGGCGCGCGGTGGGGCGGGCAGACATGCTGCTCGACACGCGGACGAGGACGAGGACCAAGACGAGGGGCGCGCTGAGGGGCCGCCATGATCCTGGGTCTCATCGCCGCCACGGCCGCCTTCAAGACGAGCCTGTGGGTGGTGCCGCTGCTGCTGGCCTCGCTGGCCTACTACCGCTACGACCTGGTGGACCCCGAGAGCAAGCCCTTCGACCAGCGCGTCCTCTACAAGGAGTATGACTTCGTCGTGGTCGGCGGCGGCTCGGCGGGGGCCGTGGTCGCCAACCGACTCTCCGAGGTCAGCCAAGTTCACTTCAAACGCACCAATTTTTATTTTTTTTACATAATTTTTTTGAAGATTTTTTTTTACATAATTTTTTTGAAGATTTTTTTTTTCAATTTTTTAAACGATTTTTTTTTTTAAATTCAAGACTTTTTTTGTTAAAGATTTTTTTTCTGACGCTCCTCCTCTGCTTCCAGGTGCCACACTGGAACACGCTGCTGCTGGAGGCGGGTCCCGACGAGAACGAAATATCCGATGTGCCATCGCTGGCTGCGTACCTGCAGCTCACTGACCTGGACTGGCAGTACAAGACGGAACCCACGGGCAAGTCCTGCCTGGGCATGAAGGTGAGACAGGGGCACACAGTCTTGGAGTGCACGAAATGCTTGACAAGGTTGACGCGGTGGCTTATCGACGTGATGCTCCCCTCCAGGGCGGCCGCTGCAACTGGCCGCGCGGCAAGGTCCTCGGCGGCTCCTCCGTGCTCAACTACATGCTGTACGTGCGCGGCAACCGGCGGGACTACGACCACTGGGAGCAGCTGGGCAACGAGGGCTGGGGCTACAGCAACGTGCTGCACTACTTCAAGAAGAGCGAGGACAACCGCAACCCCTACCTGGCGCGCACGCCGTACCACGGCCGCGGCGGCTACCTGACGGTGCAGGAGGCGCCGTGGAAGACGCCGCTCGTGCTGGCCTTCGTGCAGGCCGGCAGGGAGCTGGGCTACGACAACCGGGACATCAACGGCGAGCTGCAGGACGGCTTCATGATCGCGCAGGGCACCATCCGGCGCGGGTCGCGCTGCTCCACTGCCAAGGCCTTCCTGCGGCCCGTGCGCACGCGGCGCAACCTCCACATCGCCATGCGCGCGCACACCACGCGCGTGCTCATCAACCCCGCCACCATGAGGGCGTACGGCGTCGAGTTCGTGCGCGGCGGCAAGCGGCAGGTCGTCCTGGCCAGGAAGGAGGTGAGCCTCTCTCTCGCACCCCCGCGGGGCGACAGACACAGCGCGACGCTCCAGACGCGCGTTTGCCGCCTTTTTGCCGAGGCTTTCTCAACGTGATCAATATTCAGACGCATCACAGCTTTCACTTGACGGTGCCGCCGAACAGTAGGGCGGTCACCGGCAGCCAATCAGAGGGCTCGGCGCCAAACTTGAACCTCACACGCTGCGCGTTGCAGGTCATCATGTCCGCCGGCGCCATCGGGTCTCCGCAGCTGCTCATGCTGTCCGGCGTCGGCCCCAAGGAGCACCTGCAGCGCGTCGGCATCCCCACGCTGCGCAACCTCCGCGTCGGCGAGAACCTCCAGGACCACGTCGGCATGGCGGGCATGACGTTCCTCGTGGACCCGCCCGTCACCATCGTGCAGAACAGGTTCCAGGTACACAGACCGCGCCCCCAAAGGGAGTCGTCCACGTTCGAAATGGCGAGACCCGACAAGCGCTATTCGGAGGGCGCCACCTCAGCTTCACGGACTTCATCGTGTCCTCCGCATATCGCTTCGGAATCCCGCCATTTAAACGCACCCGCCACGTACAGTAAACGTCTCGCAGACGCCCTTGTGTTGACTTGTCTAATGACTCCTTTACTTGTTGACGGAACTCGGCGTGCTTGTTGTTTGTCGAGTGAGTATCAGGATCGGCCCTCCGTTGCTTTGACTGACCCTTGACCTAACAACGGAGACGAACAGGAATCCAGGTAAGAGCGCGCGTCGACGTAGAGACTTCGACGCCGCCGGGAGGGAAGTGAGTTGGTTGTCGCTGGCCCGGCCCGGCCCAAAAGGTTAAAAGGGGCAGCCAGAGGGGCCGGCCAAGGTGGAGGCCTGCATGTCGAGGAAAGTGAGCGAGCCACTTAGGCCAATTCGGCCTTTCCCACCGCCACTCGGCCGCACTCCGCCAGATCGCACATGTACAGGCGCCGCCCAAAGTGCCTCCCACCACGCACCGCCACCCCGGACTGAGACCGCGGCCGACGAGCAGGAACAAACACCCCGACGAGCCGCACCGACAGGATGCATGAGGTACAGCCCGCGCCCAGAGCAGCACGCTGACGCCCTGCTTCGCCTTGCCCGCAGCCCGTGGCCATCACCACGCAGTACGTGATGCGCGAGCGGGGGCCCATGACGACGCTGGGCGGCGTCGAGGGCCTGGCCTTCGTGCACACCAAGTACTCCAACCGCTCCGACCACTGGCCCGACATCCAGTTCCACTTCGCGCCCGCCTCCATCAACTCGGACGACGGCGTGCGCGTGCGCAAGATCCTGGGCATCACGGAGCGCGTGTACGACGCCGTGTACCGCCCCATCGCCAACCGCGACACCTGGACCCTGCTGCCGCTGCTGCTGCGGCCCTACTCCAGAGGTCAGTCCTTCATTCCGAGAAAACGCAGCTGTTTCGAAATATATTCTGATACTTTCAGCGGGGTCACGCAGTGCGCGTGGCTCAGCCCCCAAACACGAAGCATGTAATTGTGGCCTCATAAAAACCAGAGCCCGACAGGTGTCTGCGCGGGGCACTGGGCCGATTGGAATCAATAAGTAAAGACTGCCGCGGCGCTGGGGCCTCGGCGAGGGGAGGGGGGGGGGGGGGTAATGGGGCGTTGTGTGCCGGCGGGGTGCGGCGAGGCGGGGCGGGGTGGGCGCGTCGTCCAGCAATGTCCGTACGTGTGGGCACGCCGATCGAAACGGGGTCGCGCCTATTATCAGGTAGGATATGGAAAAGGAAGGCACAGTCCTTCCTAGCGCCGCACCCCGCCGCACCCCGCCCCGCCCCGCCCGGTGGGCGCCACCTAGTGGGCAGCGCAGGTCGTGACATAAGCGCGGCTCGGCCGATGCTGTAAGTTGACACTCGCATGGGCGGGCACACGCCGGCAGCAACGCCGGCCGCGACACGCCGACCGACAAGTGCGGCGGCCAGGTGCCGATCCGAAACCGCGGAGCCACCGGGGCGCGCGACGACCCCCGGCAGAGACCCTCAAGGGCCGCGCCGCGAGTGCGACAGAGACAGAGCTCGAACGCCGCCACCGTCCGAGTCGCACCCTCCACTCCACTGCGACATCGACCGCGACACACCAACACGTGTGTAAACAGGGACGCGGACACGTGTACTTTCACAATCGCAATACATCATGGCGCGCGCGGCCCGGCCCGGCCGCTTCGCAATACTGGCCGGCCTGGAACGCGGCCAGGGAGCCGAGCGCCTTACCAATCCAGGGTGGGCCGGCCCGCCGCGCACGGCGACGCAGCGGGCTGCCTACCGCCACGCCTCGCAGGCGCTCACCGCCCTCTCTGTTCCAGGCTGGATCAAGCTGCGCAGCAAGAACCCCTTCCACTACCCCGTGATCCAGGCCAACTACTTCGACGACCCCCGCGACATGGCGACGCTCATCGAGGGCGTCAAGTTCGCGCACCGCATCGCGGGCGCCCACTCGTTCCGGCCGTTCGGGTCGCGCCTGCACCGCCTGCCCATCCCCACGTGCGCCAAGTTCGGCTTCAACACGGAGCGCTACTGGGAGTGCGCCATCCGCCACATCACCATGACCATCTACCACCCGGCCGGCACCTGCAAGATGGGCCCCGCCTGGGACGAGGCCGCCGTCGTGGACCCCCGCCTGCGCGTGCACGGCGTGCAGGGGCTGCGCGTCATCGACGCCTCCATCATGCCCACCATCGTGTCCGGCAACACCAACGCCCCCACCATCATGATCGGCGAGAAGGGCGCCGACATGATCAAGGAGGACTGGGGCGTGCGGTAGCCGCGGGCCGCGCCGGGGTGCCCGCCAAGGCCGCCAAGGCCCCCGGCCTGCACGACGACACGGCGACACGGGTGTGCGGATCTCACGGTGCAAGGACGCGCTGCAGGCGCGCTCCTCGGCATGGCAATCTAGTCCACGGGCACGGCCGGCCCTCTCGTATTTTGTCAATCAGTATTGACGGTCCGACAAACAAGCCAAAACGGTCAACAAAGTAACCTTGTGCCCGTCAATTAGTTTTTTTCACGCCTGTGTTAAAATTCCTTCGCTTTTGTTCCTTTGTCGTCTACGGACGGACCCTCGTGAAAAAGAGAGCGAACGCCCGAAGGCCTTTCCGTGGCCGCGCGGCCGCGCCACTGCAAAGCGCTTCCTGGAACGACCTCCAAACAACAACAACAAACTCAATCAATGCGGTGCAGCAGAACGTTCGTAAAAGTAATGCGGTTCCCGCGCCGCCGGTTCGGGACAGTCATGGCGAAATATTGGCCGCAGAAACGCAGTATGTGCGTGAGTGAGTGAGTGTGTGTGAGTGTGTTTGTGCTCGAGAGTGTGTGTGCGTTATTGAGTATAGAGCACAGCTGTTGTTTTTTATTGCCTATTTCTTCTACTACCAAATTGGACGGGTTTGTTGTCTTTCCGAACGCCACGGAGGGCACGGCACTCTCAAGTTATTTTGTAGGACAAAAACCAATTGTAAATAGCAAAGTGCTGATCGATGTACAATTACGCTTAAGTTTCTTAAAACTTTTGTAACGAAGGCTACAATTACTTTCGCAAATACTTGAACAACCAGTGCGACTGCCACGATTCAAAAATTGTATCCATTCAAAAACTAGTTGATGAAGGTAGACCGTAGCGTAAAGTTACCATCACTACTTTTAAGGCCTAGCAACAAATTTAGAGTAAGACGAGCAGTTACCGTGACGCTTTTAGTCAGTTAATGAAACAGTTAAGTCGTAGCGATAATTAGTGGAGCTAGGTAGGTTAACTTGTGCCAAACGCGCCTCGCGGAAACTAGGCGGTTTTAAAGACTTAAATTGTTGGTGTAGAAGGCGGGAATTTCTTATTGTTGTAAGTACGTCACTATGTGTTCACTCGTCCGCAGCATACCAGATAAAATTAATTTTTTTTAAGAAAATGAATGTAAAATGTAGTTAGTTTAACTTTTTAAACAAATTTAATCACAATTGTAAAAAAAAATTTAAAAGAGAACCGAGACGACGGCAACGAGGAAGGAGAGGGCAAGCCGAGGGCCGCGTGTGTCGCCTTGTCGCCGAGTACACAAAGCGTGTCGACGTAACAGTGCCGCCAACACAATCGTCACAAACTTTTTGGCTGCCCCGAGTGGCATTGTGTGCGGTGCGGTACGGCACGGCACGCCTCGGCGACAACCTCGACCATGTCCTCCTCGGACGTGAGGGGGAAAGACAAAATTCCGCCCCGCGGCGCCTACGGCCTCTGGTCATGTTCAACTCAACCTTTTTTTAAAAAAAAAATTTAAGGGGAAATTTGTACTTGTTTTGTTCTTGTTTCTACTTGTCTTTGATGTTTTTAAAAATTGTTGCTATTGAATTGCCGATGTAGCCGTTTTGAATAAGTGAGTCATCCCTGCAGACCGACTAGTCACGCGTGGCCGATATCTGCAGTGTCATTGATACGCCGGTGTGATAAAATAAAAGTGTAATGAAGAAATAAACGATATCCGAGAAGTCACCTCAATTAACTCATCCAGCCAGCCAGACACTTAGCTTTACTAGAAAATATTCACAAAACCAAAAATCATGTCGAGAGGCATAAAGCACCCTCCAAAAGCGGCATGCGCGTGCACTGACTTAAGGCGGCGTCTCAGAGGTTCGCCACAACACCGCCAGAGCGCGCCACAGCCCGCCCGTGAGCGGAGACTCTCGTCTGGGTGACGTACGTTGGGTTGCCTACCTGCCGGCGACGCAGCCGCCTGGAACTTCCGCGCACAGGCATATGGCACTCACCTGCAAGCAACACACGACATGTCAGTTCCTGGTTCCAGACTGGGAGACAAGTTCACACCCACGACAGACGGACGCAGCAGGTCACAGTGCACCAGGCAGACTCAGTTTCGAATCGTTTGGGCACGTACACCAGTACCGGCTGAGCCGAGCCACGGCGGTCACTCCTCCCAGGGAGACCAGCTGAGCAGACAGCCTGGAGACGCGGGGCGCGCATTCGCGGGCTCAGCAACTACACCGTCAGCGATGCCGGCGAGGCGGCGGGGCCCCGACCGCGGCGCTACTCCAAGAAGGGCCAGTACACGGCCGTGACGCGCGTGCAGAGCGACACCATGCGCACCACGACGGTAAGCCGCCGACGGCCTGGGACGCCCCATGAGTGCGAGAGAGACAGTTCGGACATCCCTCTGGGCTTGCAGGGCCTGCTGGCGCTCCTGCTGGCGGCGGCGCTGCTGCAGGCGGCCGCGGCGCGCGACGACCACGAGCAGGACGACAAGCCCCTCAGCATCCTGGAGAGCACCATGCTCATGTTCGCGGCGCAGCAGCAGTCGGGCAGCCAGCAGGACACGCCGGAGCAGGGCCAGTCCGCCAAGGAGTACGACTTCATCATCGTGGGGGCGGGCACGGCGGGCAGCGTCCTCGCCAACCGGCTCACCGAGGTAAGCGCCACCGCACTGTAGGAACCCCAGACGCGTTTTCAGCTCCAGAGTCGCTAAGCAGGGCTCGAGTCGAGCGTGTGACCCCACCAATGGATTCCTCGTTCGGAGAGCAATCCATTGGTGGGGTCACACGCGCGGTTCGAGTCCCATTTAGCGACTCTGGAGTTCAAAACGCGTCTGGAATTTCGGCCGCCTGGTCTTCTGGCCCACTGTGTCACGTGTCACAGGAGGGCGACTGGCGGGTGCTGCTGCTGGAGGCGGGCCGCAGCGGCAGCTTCGTCATGGACATCCCCCTGGTGGCGAGCTACATCCAGTTCAGCGACGCCAACTGGAAGTACAAGACGGAGCCCAACCTGCAGGCGTGCCTCGGCATGGAGGGCCGCCGCTGCAACTTCCCCCGAGGTGAGTCGCGTCGCTCCGTCTCTCTCGCACTCGCGGCGCGTGCCTGGCGTGCCGCGTGGGTGCGAGAGAGACAGAGCATCGCTATGCTGGGCGCGCGGGGCGCCGGCAACAAGTCGATCGATGGCGCCGCCGCCCTTCGGCCCTGCAGGCCCTGCAGGGGGTGGGGGCACACTGGCACACTGGCGGACACGGCGCCGGAAGTGGCCCCTACCGACCCACGGCGCCGCCCTGCCCGCCCTGCCGGGCCTGATGAGTGTGTTGGGTCGAAACCCCCCGAAAAGCAATTAGCCCGCACTTGGCCGCCCTGCCCTACTCCCTGCATGCCTCTTTCTCTCTCTGTCGCACTCGTGGGGAGAGAGGGGCAGAAGCACTGCCAACACCCAGTGAGCACAAAATTTTGCGCCGGTTTTGAGCTCTAGAGTCACTAAAAGGGACTCGAACCGAACGTGTGACCCCACCAATGGATTGCTCTCCGAACGAGGAATCCATTGGTGGGGTCACACGTTCGGTTCGAGTCCCGTTTAGCGACTCTGGAGCTCAAAACGCGTCTGAGAGTTTTGGTCACCTCCGCCGGTCTTCTGGCCCACTGTGCAAAGGATACCTCCCGCCGCAGGCAAGGCCATGGGCGGGTCCTCGCTGCTCAACTTCATGATCCACTCGCGCGGCAACCGGCGCGACTACGACGGCTGGGCGGCGCGCGGCAACGAGGGCTGGTCCTACGCCGACGTGCTGCCCTACTTCCGCAAGAGCGAGTCCGTGCACCGCGACGTGGCCGGCGACCCGCGCTTCCGCGGCGACCGCGGCCCGCACCCCGTCACCATGCCGTCGTGGCGCACGCCGCTGGCGGAGGCCTTCGTGCAGGCCGGCCCCGCCACCGGGCAGCGCGTCGTCGAGGACTACAACGGCAAGACGCAGACCGGCTTCGCCTACCTCCAGGTACGCGGACTCCGCCTGTCTCTCTCGCACCTCTGCGGAGTGCCCCATGAGTGCGAGAGAGACAGAGCGACAGTCCAGGGGAGGAACCGTGAAACTCAATCATAGATACAAGATAGCGGCGGCTTTGTGTGCGCGGACTGCGCGGCACGGATCCGTCAAGTCACGATAAACGCCCCCATTTCCTCCATCAATCAATAACCCGCTGTCCATGCCGTCCATGCCGCCCAGGTGAGCATGCTCAACGGCACGCGCGTCAGCGAGGCGCGCGCCTACATCAACCCCGTGCGCAACAGGAGGAACCTGTTCGTGCGCAAGCAGGCGCTCGTCACGCGCGTGCTGGTGCACCCCGTGCTCAAGCAGGCCTACGGCGTGCAGTACCAGGCGGGCCGCCGGAACGTGACGGTGCTGGCCAGGAAGGAGGTGAGTGCTTCGGCTTGCCCGTTGCCCCCCGCGTCCCCGGCCACCCATCGGGCGCGCCGCGTGGCGCGTGCGCCTGCGAGGGGGGCAGCCAATCCGACAGCGCGGCCCGGCGGGACGGTATCCCACGGGCGCCTTGTTCACAGTGGGCCAGAAGACCGGTGGAGGCGGTCAAAATGCCTGACGCGTTATGAGCTCCAGAGTCGCTGAATAGGACTCGAACCGAACGTGTGACCCCACCAATGGATTCCTCTTTCGGTGAGCTCAAAACGCGCCTAGAGTTTGGGCCACCGGTGCTCGTCTTCTGGCCCACTGTGCGACAACTTCGAGGCTGACCAGACGTCCTGCTGCAGGTCATCGTGTGCGGTGGCGCCATCAACTCTCCGCAGCTGCTCATGCTGTCGGGGCTGGGCCCGCGGCAGGACCTGGAGGCCGTGGGGGTGCCCGTGCTGCACGACCTGCCCGGCGTGGGCCGCAACCTGGAGGACCACATCGCGCTGGGCGGACTCACGTTCGTCGTCAACCAGAGCGTGTCGCTGCGCGGCGACCGCGTCTACAGCGACCCGCGCTTCTTCAGCGACTACCTGAGCTACCACACGGGCCCCGCGTCCATCCCGGGCGGCTGCGAGGCCGTGGCCTTCTACGACCTGCAGCACCCCGACGACCCCGACGGCTACCCGGACCTGGAGCTGCTCTTCCAGGGCGGCTCGCTCACGTCGGAGCCGGTGCTGCACAAGGCCTTCGGCATCGACCCCAAGCTGTACGAGGCCGTGTACAAGCCCATCGAGGCCCTGGACAGCTGGATGGTGTTCCCCATGCTGCTGCGGCCGCGCAGCAAGGGCCGCATCACGCTGCGCAGCTGGGACCCGCTCAAGGCCCCCGCCATCTACCCCAACTACTTCGAGCACCAGGAGGACCTGGACGTCATCATCGAGGGCGTCAAGCGCGCCATCCAGGTGGCCGAGTCCGAGCCCTTCCGCAAGTTCGGCACCCGCCTGCACGACGTGCCCATCCCGGCGTGCGCCAGGTACGCGCAGCTTGAACCGCTTGGCGGTCGAACCGATCCCGGAAGTGACCGCGCAATCCGTGTTCCAGGTACGGCTTCGGCTCGGACGCGTACTGGGGGTGCGCGGCGCGGCACCTCACCTTCACCATCTACCACCAGAGCGGCACGTGCCGCATGGGCCCCGAGGGCGACGCCGAGGCCGTCGTCGACCCCCGCCTGCGCGTGCACGGCGTGCGGGGGCTGCGCGTCGTCGACGCCTCCGTCATCCCCGTCATCCCGGCCGGACACACCAACGCCCCCGTCATCATGATCGCCGAGAAGGCGGCCGACATCATCAAGGAGGACTGGGGCCGGCGCGAGCACGGCGCGCCCGTCGAGTAGGGCACCGTCGACGAGGTCGCCGACGTCGCCAAGCAGACCGTCACCAGAGTGACTGCACTGGTAGAGGGTGGTCCGATTTTCGGACGGGGCCAAATCAGATCGCACCGCATTTAGCCTGATTTCCGACCTGGGTCGTCTGTTTTCGAAGCCACAATGCGTAAATCGAACTTTCCACCGCCGAAAATTGAGCTAGATGTGGCACGGTCCGATTTCGAACCCCCTTCTAACAGTGTGGTGTGGCCCTGACGGCGCCCTCCGGCCCGGCCTCCCGTTCAGACCGTTCCGAAACCTGGAGATGCAGGAACGCGGCCGGCGAGGACGAGTTTTTAATTCGGCAGCGCGTTCGCCGTTCAAAGTCCCGACAAGTCCACGACTACCCTACCGCCACGACCAATTAGAGACCGGACGACGGAGTACAAAATCGCGCGGGACATCGCCTTGCGCGGAATCCAAACGGCCCGCGCGGCCCGTTACGGCAGAGTGGTTCCGTCGCTCTGTCTCTCTCGCACTCGCGGAGCTCTCGGCAAGGGTGCGACAGAGACGGAGCGACAAACCGCTCCCCTGAATCACACACAAGCAGCCCCCCATCGACGCCTTGCCGACGCGGAGCCCGTCTCCGAGCTCATTTGGCGGCGGCGTCGCTCTGTCTCTCTCGCACTCGTTGGGGCGTCCGGCAGGGGTGCGAGAGAGACAGAGCGACGAGAGCAGCACTCGGATCGCTCCGTCCACCCGCCGTACAGCGGCCATACAGTGGCCAGGACTGTTGGGCAAGTCCGACACGATGCAGTAACGGTACAAAAAAAAAAAAAAAAAAGGTTTAGCCCCCTTGCGGAAACCTGCTTTTGTCTTCATGTTCACGGGCATTCCAGTGAACCACGTGAGTGGACTGCAAAAAAAAAACCTTGTAAATTGTGATTCATTAAAATAAATTTGTTGAAAAATTTCGCCGCTTGCCACATGCAGTAAATAAATTATCTATAATTTTAAGACATAATTCAGTGTGAGAATTTTGAGTTGGTTACCCCTTGTATTGCTGTATAGTACGCTGGTGAATTTGGCCGAGATGGTGGTAGCCTTGACCCATGCCACCCTTCGCCCTCCTCGGCCCCTTCGAGGCCCCTTCGACCTTGCAGCGAGGATGAAAGTGCAAACAATGCGTGGCGACCCGAAGGCCCGAAGGCGATAGGGGCTCGCTCGGTGCTAATGGGTCAGGGTGAGGCCAAAAGCGAAGCGCCACCAGGCGGCACCTTCGAACGGTGCAGCGGCCCGGCCCGGCGGCCCGGAGAGGCAGCGCGTCGCAGCGCGGGGCGCCCGGATGATGCAAGGCAATTGCAGGGTACCGCATAACACGGGCAAACAAACGCATACACACACACAGACACACACATACGCACGCACGTACTCCCCATTTGAGGAGAAGACCCGCCAATAAACGAGGCGGTCATACATCGCCCTTCTTCTTCCTGGCCGAGCAATATTGGCACCTCTCATTTGCACCACAGTTTAGCACCTCTTTTTTTCCAATGCCACTTCCTGCTCGAGTGCGATGGGGTACATCGACAAAGACACTAAAGCCAGTGTTGGTGCACACACACGCTCGCACACACGAACACGCACTTCTGCGATGGCAATGACCGCCAACTGATGGACCGGCAGCCGCCTCTCGCCGCGCGCGGCGCGCTTCCGACCAGTGCTTCTGTCTCTCTCGCACTCGCACGGAGGGTCGGCGGGCCGCACGAGTGCGAGAGAGACAGATGCGAGCCGCGGTTCGGAATCGACCTGCAGCCGGCAGCACTCTCGCGGCAGGAGGAGGAGCGACCGTAGTAGTGAGTCTGAAACGGGAAACGGGACACCGCAGATACGGAGGGGGGCACTTTGGTCCAAATTGGGATTCGGATTCGGGCGGTTCGGAAGTCGGTCAACTGATAGACGCGCGCGCGTCCGCCAAAAAGTGCGGGCTAGCCTCGCCACGGGGCACGCGCGGCACACACGCCCATTCACTACCGATAGCGCGCCACGCTTTTAGCAGAACAAAGTGTTTGCACAGCGATTGGGGGGAGGGGGCGGTCTTGAAGGCGCGCGTCGTACAGAATTCACCGTCCCAAAACAGCCTGCCTTATTGCCGGCTCGGAAAGGCCGTGCGAAAACGAAACAGGTTGCTAATTAAGGGGACCTACGGCCCATTGTGGGTATCGTCATTCGCCATTATAATTTCGTCCTTGAAAACAGACTGTCTGTAAACATGATCCGTCAACATATCCACGCCTAGAGTACAAACGGCAGGTCCTAAATTAAACCTGGCGCTGAGAAGTAGAGGTATCGTCTGCTAAAAATGTGTCCCCAGCTAGACGGCAGGTGACACGGTCTATCCGCGAGGTTCAAGCTCAATGAGTTCGCCGGCCAAAAGTGTGCTCGGGCCGTTGAGCCGGCGGGTCTGGGAAGTGGGCCGCGAGGTCCACCGCGAGGTCCACCGCGTGCTGGCGGAGCGGCAGGGGCGGAGCCACAGGCCGAGCCGCGCGGTCGCGAAGCCCGCCGGTCTGGAGGTGTGTCTGCAGCGTCTGGAGGACGCGCCGGGACGCGCCGGGACGCGCACGTCGCCCAGATCCAGCCAGACCCGTTACCTGCTTCCTGGCGCGCGTTCCTGGCCGCCGTTATCAGTTATGGGATCCAGTCAAAACAGTGCGAATCGGGGTCAGCGGAGATCAACGCCTCGTCGCTTTTCATCGCCCTGGCTCGCCTTTTTATTTTGGCCGCGGAACTATGCCGAGCGGTTGACGTCACGGAGTCCCGGAAGGCGGCGAAAGGCGCCCCTGCCTTAAAGTGTAGCTCCTCGGGGGGCCGCCCTGGCCGCCCTGGCCGCCCTGGCTAGGCCGGTGCCGTTAATCACATGGCGGCCCGCAGAATCATATCACCTGGCGAGATGTACCCTATCGGGGCTGACCCCCATCTGTCGAATCCGTAAGCGGGGCGGGGCGGGGCGGGGCGGGGCGGGGTGAGGCGGGACGGGCAGGGAAGGGAAGGGTAAGGTGAGGCGGGGCGGGCAGGGCAGGGAAGGGTAAGGGGGGCGGGGCGGGGCGGGGGGCGTACCGGGGCGGGCCGGCGTGGCACTTGGCCGGCAGACACCTGGGCTGCGACGGCCACCAACTCCTCAGTCGCGTCCCTGCTTCCCTGCGCGCAAAAGATCCCGGCACTCGGCCCACTCGGCGGGGAAGGCTTGCGCGCGTCCAAGAGCGTGGCCGTGGCAGCGCGACTCGCGAAGCACGCGAAGCACTAGCTCCAGCAGACCACACGGTGAGTGGTACCCAGCAGTGCTTTCGTCGCCGTGTCTCTCTCGCACCCCTGCGCAACGCCCTGTGAGTGAGACAGGGACACGGCGGTCGAGTCCGCAGTGTCTACAAGCCCTCGTCCCCATCCGCAGATGCTCCCCGGGCGCGCGGCGCGCGCTGTGCCCTGGTGGTGGCGGTGGTGGCCGTGGCCGTGCCCCTGGTCGCGTCCCTGGGGCTGCTCTTCCTCACGGCCGCCCAGCAGCAGTACAAGGAGGCCGTGCTGCCCTTCCGGGAGCACCCCTTCACCGGCAACAAGCCCATCCTGGCCGAGTATGACTTCATCATCGTAAGTGCGACAGGGCTCTCTTTACCGTTCTCGCTCCACTCGCTGGCGGCCCGCGTAAGTGGCATGGCGCTACTTCCTCGGACCGCCACCGCACTGTACAAATTACCGCCCCTCCGTCGACATTGTCGCGCTGGCCGCCAGCGAGTGCGGTTAGCGGATCATGCACTTTTTATGGGGAACTCCCTGGGTGGAATCTTTCTTTATAACTGACATACGGACATTAAAAATTCACTCTGAAAAAAATTCTCAAATTAACTCCTTTAAAAAAAAGATAAAAATGCAGAGCAAATATTTAAGACCTGACGTGAGTGAGATCAAGCAGCAGCTAGCTAAGACCCAAATAAAAATCCAGTTCGCTCGTCTTAAGTGCGTCAAAAATTCAAAGTTTTTTTTGTTGTTTTTTTGCGGTACACACATTCGCGCGGGGCGACTGAATGTTGCGTGCCCTTGCCGGTCGGAGTGGGCCGGAGTCTCCGGCATTCGCAAGCCACCGGAGCCGGGCCCCGGAGCCGCCGGGTCCAGACGAGCGCACGCAACCCTCCCTCCCGACCCTGCACCAGGCCGCCAGGGCCAAGGCAGGTCTTGACGACGCGGCCCTGGCGGGGCCCTGGCGGGGCCCTGGCGGGGCCCTGGCTGGCGGGGCCCTGGCCTGGCGGGGCTCGCCGAGGAACCCGTTAACGAGGGGGAGGAGGCGGGCGGCGGGGATCGCGAGGGGGCAATGCCCCCACGACACCGCGACGTCCGTTACACTCTCAATTTCTTTGCCCATGAGCTGAATGCATCACGCGCCAAAACAGTCGTCCGGCCGATCGGGCAAAAAAGTGATAATAACTGGACGTGGCGGGTGCGACGACCTGTCACCGCCACACGCGAGGGGGGCAAATTGGCTAGCGGAGACGAGTGACACGCATCCGTGTTCCAGGTGGGTGCCGGCTCGGCGGGCAGCGTCCTGGCCAACCGGCTGACCGAGAACCCCGAGTGGAAGGTGCTGCTGCTGGAGGCCGGCGAGGAGGACAGCATCGTGTCCGAGATACCCCTCATCGTGGACGAGTTCCAGCTCACCGGCTACAACTGGGGCTACTCCATGGAGAAGCAGGAGGGCGCGTGCCTGGGCATGGACAACCAGTGCGTAATCGTCGCTCTCGGTCACCGAGGCCCACGACGGCGTGTTGACGGCATGGTGACGGTTGTTGCAGGCGGTGCCCGTGGCCCAGGGGCAAGGTGCTTGGCGGCACCTCCACCATCAACTACATGATCTACACGCGCGGCCAGCGCCGCGACTACGACGAGTGGGCCGAGCTGGGCAACTACGGCTGGTCCTACGACGACGTCCTGCCGCACTTCATGAAGATGGAGAGGAACCTCATCCCCGAGCTCAAGGACTCCAAGTAAGGAATGAAGGGTGCCTCTCTCGCACTCATGGCGAGTCATGGGCCGGAACCCTCCGACACGCGAGCTGATGGCAGGTACCACAACCACAACGGCACGCTGTCCGTGGAGAGGGTGCCCCACAAGACGCCGCTGGTGGACGCCTTCGTGCAGGGCGGCCTGTACCAGGGATACAGCGCCATCGACTACAACGACCCCGACCAGAACAGCCAGGGCTTCTCCAGGATCCAGGCCAACATGCACGGCGGCCGCCGCATCAACGGACCCAACGCCTTCCTGCGCCCCATCAGGTCAGTGCGTGTGACCCCACCTATAGATTCCTCGTTCGGAGCGCAATCCATTGGTGGGATCACACGTTCGGTTTGAGTCCCACTCAGCGGCTCTGGGGCTCAAAACGCGTCTAGAATTTTGGCCGCCTCCACCGGTCTTCTGGCCCACTGTGCAGCGCATGCTCACGTTCTCCTACTTCGCGCAGGAAGCGGCCGAACCTGCACATCGCCATCAAGTGCCGCGTGACGAGGGTCCTCATCGACCCCAACACCATGACGGCCACGGCCATCGAGATGACCAAGAACCGCCAGTGGAGGGTCATCAAGGCCAGGAAAGAGATCATCCTCTCGGCGGGCGCCATCAACTCGCCGCACATCCTGATGCACTCCGGCATCGGCCCCGCCGACCACCTCGCCGAGGTGGGCTACAAGGCCCTCAAGGACCTCAAGGTGGGCTACAACCTGATGGAGCACGTCGCCTCCGCGGGGCTCACCTTCTTCGTCAACCAGTCCATCACGGCGACCCTGGCCGCCGCCACGCACCCCACCACCCTGCTCGCCTACATGCAGGGCAAGGGGCTGGCCACGCTGCCGGGCGCCGTCGAGGGCATCGCCTACATCCACACCAAGTACAACAACGACCTGTACGGCCGGCCCGACATGGAGTTCATCTTCGCGGCGGGCGCCCTGTGCGCCGACGCGGGCAGCACCATCAGGTCGGCGATCTTGCAATCATTTTCTCGACTGACTAACGCAACTCACACGCAGGATGCGCATACCTCCCCATCGCGAGGCGCGCGCGCTTGAGATAAATGTCTGCGGCATTAAAATGCAAAATCATTTCGCATCGCCGGGACGCAATCAGCCTTTATTTTTGCTCGTTTCGGCCGGCGGTGCGGCCGCTTGCTTTTTGCTTCTTTTCCGTCCTTGGCTAACGACAAACCGGCTCCTTGGCAGGAGGGGCATGGGCATCTCGGACGAGACGTACTACAGCCTGTTCGACCGCGGCGACGAGTGCGACGCCTTCACCATCTGGCCCATGATCCTGAACCCGCGGTCGCGGGGCCGCATCCTGCTGCGCGACAACAACCCCTTCCACTGGCCCCTCATGCACGGCAACTACTTCGCGGACGTCACCGACCTCAACGTGAGTACATAGTCGCCCTTTCAGTCTCAAGAAATCGACAAAATTTGAGTGCATGAGAGTTGACTTGTTTCGTTTGGCGTGCAGGTGTGCGTGGAGGGCCTCAAGGCGGCCGTGGAGCTGGTCAAGACGCCGCCCTTCCAGAAGTTCAACGCGACGCTCAACACGCGGCCCGTCAAGGGCTGCGAGAACCTCATCTTCGGCTCGGACGAGTACTTCGAGTGCCTCATCCGCACCATCACCACCACGCTGCACCACCAGTCCGGCACGTGCAAGATGGGCCCCGCCAGCGACCCGGACGCCGTCGTGGACCCCGAGCTGCGCGTGTACGGCGTCAACCGCCTGCGCGTGGCCGACGCCTCCATCATCCCCATCCTGCCGCGCGCGCACACCAACGCCGTGGCCTACATGATCGGCGACAAGGCGGCGACCCTCATCAAGCAGGCCTGGCCGTCCATGACGCCGCCGCCCCCGCCGCCGCTGTCCTCGCCTTACAGTGGGCCGTACTACCGCTGGCGCCTCCCCGGCGAGCCCCTGCCCGTCAGCGGCGCCAGGTGGACCGTCTAGCTCGGCGACGAGCCCCTCCAAGCGGCACCACCCCAACGCGGCGCCTGCCACCGGGACCAGCAGGCAGCCACGCAGATCTCACGGGACCGCCACAGCCTCCCCCTAACGCCAAGACTGACAGGAACTTAGGATTAAGTTTAAATTATTATCGGACCTTATTTATTGGATCTTCGCGACCCGCCTATTTATTCGTCGGAAGGTGGGTCCGCCTTCCGCCCTCGACAGGGTACAGAGCCGAAATAAAAACGACAACCACGCCACGCCGCTGCAGTCACGCCATCCCTCGACAAAACACAGAGAGCACCGCAAACCACCACGCCAAAAATTCGAAAAAAAAAAACACGAAAATAACTTGACAGCTTTGGACGTGCGAAGTACGGCTGGCCAATGGGACGGTCGATCTCCAATCAATGCCGCGGGCGTCGCGGTGCTCAGGCGGAGTGACGTCCTGGCGCCCCGCCCCGCCCCGCCCCGCCCCGCCCCGCGCGTCGCTGGAGGCCGAGCGCCCGACAGGTAGGCAGCCCAACGCGCACGGCGGTCGGCGGGGCGGGCCACTCGTCAGGGGCGTGCCACCACCACACCGCCCCTCGAGGGACGTACTCGCACGCCGGGGACGCAGGACATGCCCTGCAGGGCGTGCTTCGTCCTTTACGGCTGCTTTATAGCGACCCTTGTGCTGCCCGCCCTGCCCGCCCTACTGCCCCACATACTGCGCCAAAAAACAACGAAACGGAAAGTTAAGGCCGGTCAATACACCACACTGTGCGACAGATGTTTTCTATTTACTTGTCGAGGGCGCGGCTGTCTTCCTCCCGAGCACGCGTGGGAGTCCGTCCAGTTTCTCCCATCGTTTTTACGGCCCACAGAAGCGGCCCTTAATTGAACGCAATTGGGCTAATTTCGTTACTGAAGGGCCTACCCGGCACTGTAGGACGCTAAGCGCCGCGGACGGCGGCAAGGAGGCCCGCCAACACAGCAGACTGATTCCGTCGGTCTGTCTCTCTCGCACTCGTGGGGCGTCCCGCGCGGTCCGTGCGGGTGCGAGAGAGACAGAGGCGGGGCGCGGCGCCCCAATTCAAGGCGGGCACGCAGTGCAAGGCGGTAGCGGTGTGGCGGCGTGTGTGCCGAAGCATTAGCGGTGGTGTGCGGGGCACGCAACCGAGGTCCACTTTGGGCCACGCGACGCCGCCGACCCTAGGGCGTGGTGGGGCGCGGCCGGGCAGGGCGCAGCCAGGGCACCGAGGGAGGCCAGGGGATGAATAAATGACCAGGGCCAGGAGTCACGTCGGCACCGACATGCCGGAGGACACGAAGGAGCCGCCGAGGACGCCGCCGCCGTCGCAGACACGAAGGCCGACAGACAGCACTCTCGGCAGCAAAGCAAATTCAACTTTTCGCAGAGTGGAGCGCCGCTTGCCGGCCAGTGGGTGGCAGCCCTTGGCAGGGCTGGACTAGTTGCTGTCCATCCTGGCAGGAATCCTCGCCCCGACATAGAGGGAGGTCGCGGCGGACAGGGGCCCTCTCCCCCTCCCCGTCTCGCACTGCTCTAGGGTTTCAGTCCGCGTCGGAGATCGGGCATCGGGCGCCGCCCCGCCCGCCACACCACACCCCACCCTGCCCGGCCTTTCGAGGATAAGCAGAGAGGCACAATGAACGTGCGTGCCCATAAGTCAGAGATAGCCACTGCTTCGCGCTTCGCGTCGCCAGCAGGCTGACTCCACACAGCACTTCGTTCGCATCGTCGCTGTCTCTCTCTGGAAGGACGCACGAGTGCGAGCGAGACAGAGCGACGACGCCGATGACGCCGGAAGGGGGAAACGCCGCCGCCGTCAGAGCCACGCCGTCGTCTCCTCGTCATCCTTATCGGCCGGCACACTCATAGCCGCGTGACGTCATCGCCCCAGGACACCGCGTGACGTCACAAGTCGCAGACCGACGGGAGCACGGCAGCCCTCGCCCAGCAGGGCAGGCGGCCGCTGGCGGCGCGGTCGAACGGAGGCAAGAGTGGTCAAAACCAACTCGCCGCGCCTGCCCGAGCCGAGACGACCTTGACAAGGGTAATGGCGGCGCGGGGCCCAGGCAGGGAGGGGCCACTTGACCGAACCGAACCAGTGGCATGGTACAGGCGGTACCAGCCAGCCTCGTGGCTAACGCACTGTCGCTATCTCTCTCGCACTCGTGCGGCCTTGGCGTTCCGTAGGGATGGGAGAGAGATCTGGTGCGGCCAGGAAATTTCGGACAGCCATCGGGGGCCACACCCAACACACCCGCCCGCCGGGTTTGCAGTGTCCTGGCGGTCCTGGCGGAAGGGTCTCGGACTGGTGCGCTTCCCCGCGGTCCGTCAACAGCGTGGCTCGGCCCACACAGCGTGACTGGCAGCGACAAGGGCAGTGACAGGCCGCCGCGCTCCCACGGTCCCCCTTCAGGGTCCCCGGCCCATGCCCATCCGGGGACCAGGGAGGCAATTCATTAATGAGTGGCGACAAATGCGAGCAAAACCGCAGGAACCGCCCCTCTCCATGAGTCATGAGGCATGCCTCCGTTGTCTCGCACCCCCGCGGGACGCGCCGTGAGTGCGAGAGAGACAGCTCCGCCGTTCGGATTCGCGCGGCAGGCCGGCGTCACGTCGTGACACGCGCGTCGTGCGTCGTCGGGCACCGCAGTGCAAACGAGGAAACGGGGCGAGGGGTGGTGACTGGCGCGCCAGCAGGGCAGCATGGGGCCGGGCCAGGGCCGCCGGCCAGGCCTAGCCTGGCCGCCAGGCCGGCGCCTCTCTCGCCCCGCCAGTCCTCTCCAGCTTCCTCTCCTCCCCGCGCCCCCGCGTCCGCCAACGCCACCCCCGCCGCGCCTCCACTGCTAGGGAGGGATTGGAGGGAAGCTGGGTGGTGAGCCGGCCGACCAGCGACCACCCTCCAGTCACCCCTCTCCCCCTCCCCTCTCCCTCTCACCCCTTCTGGCATGCACTCCGGCGGGGCAATTAGGGCGAAACGCGGTTCAAGGGGAGAGGCGGAGTGTTGAACCAGTTTCCCACCACAGAGTGGTCAAATATTTAAGCGGTTGAAAGTTTCAAGGGCTGGACTGTTGAATCCACATCCGACAACATGATCCGATTTTTGGAGAAACGTATCATGAGCAATGCAATTTACTGCATTTGACATTGGGCAGCAAATTCGTGTGCCTACCTTGACATGACTATGGGGATGCATACGAAAGTTCCTGCTATGCAGGAGCCACTTGGGTAAAATGTCTGGGACGAAACAAGTTACACATGCAAGTTCATTTCAAGTATTTGTTCTTGCACTTCTGAATTAAAATGTGTGAATAGTACTGCATTTAATAAAACAAATGTTTATATTATCAATCATACTCATGTAAAAAAATTATTTAAACAAACCAATCCAAAGAAAAATAATTAGAGATTATCGAGGGAGAGATGATGTAAAACTGAACTTACTCAAAGGATATTATTGTCATGTGCCAGCGAGTTGGCGGGAAACAGATATCGATTAAATTCATACGACAATCGCGGTGAAAACCACTAAAGGATTGGAATTCGTTCCCTAAATAGCACCGGTATGTTTATTCTGACGCACGAACATGTCACGGAGCGAACATAAACAAACGAAGATAGTGGTTACACCTACCTGAGACGATCAGCGCTTGGTTTGGGCCGACTGTGTAGATATTCCCCATGGTGACGGTAATCCAAAAGTTTCACACAAAACACGACACTAATATCAACAATTCCGGGCGCCGCTGACAAGCACAAAACCGTTCGACTTCAGGAATTGTCAATAAAACAACACTATGAACCAACGTGCGCTGCTACACTATTGGCGACACAGCTAGCAGCCGCCGCTGTGAGTAAACCTTTCCCGTCATGCAGTGGGCGTCGGCGGGTCAACTCCGCCTTATGAAAAATTGCTCAGTAGCGAAATTACCAAACGAAATTCAAACGCACTGAAGCGAATTTTCCGCTTTCAAATCGGTTGAGACAGGTTTAAATTTGATGGTGTCCCGTTCCCGTGAATTTTGACTTGTTGAAGGGTTATTGACGATTTTTAAAAAAGCCAAACTGTAAGGTTGACGCAGTCCGACTTCCGGGTATGACCTCAGCCTTGGCTCGGCGAGCCGGCCTTGTGCGCGCGGAGCATTGTGGGTAGCTTATATGACGGACAAAGCTGTTGTTTAGGGCAAGTGTGAACGCCCGATTTTCTGTGAATATTTGCTGGTAAGCCTCCAATTTAAGGTACCCAAGTGTTCACAACATACAGTTTTAAGTTTAGTGCGACCTTGTGATGTTGGGAGAGTGGACATGATTGTGGTTTGACGGGTCTAGAAGGTGGTGCCGATACGAGCTGCTTGAGCTGAGCTTGGTTGGAAACTGGAGCATTTTCACTATTTCAGGCTCCGTGTAAACAAGTGTTGTTTCCAATTGTACTGTTTCAATGCCATGTAATGGTGGTTGTAGTTGTATCTGTTGTGGAACATAAGTCTTCGCTGTATTGGTATATGTGTCTAAGAGGACTGTTGAAAAACGTTATTTAACTTGTCTTAACCTGCCAAAGTGTTGTCCGTTGTGTTGTGTACATATTCATGTCACTTAAGTTTCATCCACAATTATTTTGATTCTTTATTTTATTTTCAATTGGAATTTTCTTTTTCCTTTTTTTTACCTTTTCATATGTTTAACTTTTATTTGTGAAGGATCTCTGTGGCATGATATCAGTGTAGTGTTTTGAGTGCTCATTTGTGTTTCTCACATTGTTACAGTTCCAACATTTTTAACCATGACCAGTGACTCCAGTGATCTGGATAGGCAAATAGAGCAACTGAAGAAATGCGAAATTATCAAGGAATCAGAAGTTAAAGCACTGTGTGCGAAGGCCAGAGAAATTTTAGTTGAAGAAAGTAATGTCCAAAGAGTTGATTCACCCGTCACTGTAAGTAATGAATTGCCTCATTCAACTTTATCTTTAGCTGTACCTTAATGATTGTCATGATGGCACTTATTTTGACCTTGAATCTTGACAGGTTTGTGGTGACATCCATGGTCAGTTCTATGATCTGAAAGAACTCTTTAAAGTGGGCGGCGATGTTCCAGAAACAAATTATCTATTTATGGGTGATTTTGTGGACAGAGGATTTTACAGTGTTGAAACATTCCTTCTACTCCTTGCTCTAAAAGTAAGTTCTTTTATATTTCTATTTGTGATCTTTGCCACTTCGTGTTTTTGTTTTATTTTTATTAATGTTTGTTTCTCTAAAACAAAATCATTAGGTAAGATATCCAGACCGTATAACCTTAATTAGAGGAAATCATGAATCAAGACAAATCACCCAAGTTTATGGCTTCTATGATGAGTGCTTGCGAAAATATGGGAGTGTTACGGTTTGGAGGTACTGCACAGAAATATTTGATTACTTAAGTTTGTCTGCTGTCATTGATGGAAAGGTAAGAATCTTAATCAATCTTTATCTTAATCATTCTACATTGACGCCACATTTAAAAGCTGACCTCTAATATCTCTAATGTATATATTTCAGATTTTCTGTGTTCATGGAGGCTTGTCACCCTCAATTCAGACCTTAGATCAAATTAGGACCATTGACAGGAAACAAGAGGTTCCCCATGATGGGCCCATGTGTGATTTATTATGGTCTGACCCAGAAGGTAAGCTGCATTTACATTTTATTATTGACCATAGAAGTTTGTTGTTGTATTCTCTCATTCATTCATTGACTTAGATATGTCTATGCATTCTTTAGTTTTCCTTATATGTGATGTAATTTGCAATGCCGTCTAACTGAGTTTGGTTTTTGATTGGAGCAGACACTCAGGGTTGGGGAGTAAGCCCTCGCGGAGCCGGCTACTTGTTCGGCTCCGATGTAGTGATTCAGTTCAATGCTGCCAATGACATTGATATGATTTGTCGAGCCCATCAATTGGTCATGGAAGGCTACAAATGGCACTTTAATGAGACAGTCCTTACTGTTTGGTCAGCACCCAACTACTGCTACAGGTTGGTGTTTCAATACCAAGATTTATTAAGTCCCCAAGATTTTTTTTATCTCAATGCTTATTAATTTTATGTTTTGTTCCAGATGTGGTAATGTTGCCGCCATTTTGGAGCTCAATGAACATCTTCAGCGAGATTTCACAATATTTGAAGCTGCACCTCAAGATTGCAGAGGTATTCCATCAAAGAAACCACAAGCTGATTATTTCCTATGAGATTTAATTTTAATTTATTCTATTAATTGATACTGTAGTATTGCATTGTAATCCATGTGGAATAGGTGTATTTCTTTGGTATCTGTAGGTAGCGACTATAATTGTGGAGATTTCTATGCTCTGCAGTAAGGAACTGGGGCCCTAAATATTTTTTTCTGAAATCAGGTTACTAAATTTTCTCTGAGTTCAGATGTCACCTGCCTACTTGTTTTTTAAACAATCTGTGGGTTTTGGTGTCCCAGTTTCTATGTTTCAATATTTCATCAGTGTTTGTGTTACAATGGTTTTTAGTAAAATTAAATGATTATTAAAATATATGCAATACTGACAGTTATCTAAATGACCAGCAGAACAAGATTTGTGTAATGGGAAATGCCTAATCATAACTAACTTTCAATGTGAAACTTGTACATTTGATGTAAAAGTGACTGAATGACATGTAGTGTTCTAACGGATAGTTGGACAGTTTTAAACACCAAACTCTCTGTGCTTTCTTTCAAGAGGTTACTTTTGAGAGCACTCTGATCAGCTCACTTGAGACACCTGTAGAAAATACATACCAATTAGGGCTCAATAGTCTTCTTTTGTAACTTTTTATATACTTCATAACTTATATATATTTAAATGATTATTCGCCCTTTGTTTGAGGCTGAATTTTGTATGATTCCAGTGTAAAAATGCTGTTTTCTGTTTTCTCCCTTCCGCACTAACTTTGAGGTCATGTGTAAGTTAAATACGTAATGTGTTCAGACAAAGTGCCTACATTTACTTCCACAGAGTTGGTATATTTTGAAGACGGATCCAGTCTCATTTGTTTGTATTTGTACTAACGTTATCTTGTTTCAAGATGCAACTTTGAGATATTATCAAACTTAAATTTTCACTATCTGAAATACTGAAATTGTGGGGATCATTTTTGTTCATAATGCAAAAATGCATTTATAGTTTTTACTTTTCTTCCTTTCATTGTGTACTTTTAACATCATTTCCAAGGTTCATTTCGAACCATTCATGTTCCATTTTAGCAAATGAAATTTGGCACCAAGTTAAGAATTCAAGTTTGGTGCTGGCACCTTACAGTGGACTTTTCTCATAGTTGACCGTTTCATTTCATGTGGAATTTCTATAAGTGCTCTGTTATAGGTAACTTGTGAGGGGATTGGGTAGATTTTCCAATACATGTCAAATTATAATGTCAATTTTTTACTCTGTACGTGTTGTTATCGTTTCCAGTATTATTCAACTAAATTTTCCAGTCGTAAAATTGATTCAGGAAAGCCAACTTAATTATGAAATGTTACCGCACAAGTCACTGCTGGTCCCCTGGATCTTTCCTTACAAGCAACAGACTGAAATTATTGTGTTAAGAGTACACCAGGGCCATAGTGCAAATATGACCTCTTGTTTATAAATAAACTGCCTTAATGCAACTTTTGGTAGTGAACTCAACCCTTCCAACCTTCCCACACTCAAATAAAGGGAAATGAGACACAAAACAAATGTATTTAAACATTTTATTTAGATGTGCACTGGTAATCAGAACCAGAGTGTTTGATCACAGCAACCTTACAGCTTAAAAATTTTGCAAAAATACAGTACATGAGTGCCAAGTCACCTCCACTTAAAGGGCCAGTGCAGAGTGAGCTTGCTCCTAAGTCAAACTTCAGTTCTATGAACAAGGCAACATCAAGGTGTACAGCACAAATACAGTTTCACTTTTTCATTCGACTAGAAGATGTGGCACATGCATTAACATAGCAATGTACACTCAAGTCTTAGTAACAAAGAGCCCATTACATACTAAAAACTTAAAAGTACAATGAAATCAATAAATTTTCTAAATCACAGAACAAAAGCAATTGAGAGAGTAGAAGCTCATTAGAACATGATAGGCTAACAGTACAAGCAATGAATCCAGAAAATAGAGGGAACATGGTGTGAAAGTGTGAACTCATTGTCCTAAGTGCAGGATTTACAATTGGCTTCAAAAGAAGCCAAAATGTTAAACCAGGACCACAAAGGGTGTATGGGAATGTAATACTGAACACTTACTCAAAGTAAGTTCTTGAGCACTCACTTGAGCATGAGGCACAAGCATGTATGGCACAAGCTTTGTAAAGTTTAAATAAAAAACCACAAATGGTGATCATGATAAAATAAAGCTGATATCTACACAGCAGAACATTAGAAAAGGAATGCTTGACAAACAACAGTCTCAAAAAATTTAAGAAAGCTACTCTAATTTAAATAAAAAATATATCCTCAAAATTTGAAAACGAGAATACATAAAGGTCAGCTTTTATGTTACTATTAAAAGTGTGATCAGAATTTTGAAATGTATTCGAACAGTAGTGTGGCTCCAAACAAGTATTAAAAAAGCTTGATGAGCTACTTAGCACAGGTATAAAACAGGTAAAGAACAATTTTAACTACTTTGAAACATCTCTGCAGTAATTGGTGAAGATGATATTAACTACTATTGTCTTCTGCATCATACCCATCAACCACATAAAATCAGTCCATTGTTGTCATACAATGGTAGCACCTCTCAAACATTCCTCCAAAAGATTTTACAACAAGTTATTGTTTGTATTTTTAAAATGGCACCAAGCACAAGTTACACATTGATCAAGCTGGTGAAATTGCTATGACATTATCACAAAGAAAAATCTAGTTTACCTTAAAATACAATAATTTTTCTACTTTGGTACGAGTCCACGAGCTTTGGGATACACAACTTTCTTATTACCGACTGATGCAGTGCCCGAAATGGCACTTTTGGACACTGCCGAAATAGGGATGCCTGTGTTTAACGCCATGGAAGGTGGGAGGGGCCGTCCTGAGCGAATGCGGAAGTGGCGCCCGGCGGCAGAGGCATCGACATCCAAGTCATCCTCCTTCTTCAGTGCAGCTTCAAGAACAGACATAATTCCTGGTGCAACAGCTGGTCCTGTGTAATCGTCTGTGGTTCGTGGGTGTGGGTCTAGTTCAAGGCGAATGATATTTTCACCACAAAATCGATGGCTCACACCGACTTTACTGGCAACACGTGCATACTCAGATATAGGACGTCTCATGCCAGCAACTGACACTGGTCTTCTAAATAGCGGCAACTGAAAGGAGAAGATTCAGTGTAAATAAAAACTTGAAGAAAAAAAAGTTCAGAAAAAGAGAAAAATTGTTTAGGATCAAACCTGTTCTGCTGGAGGTGGGTCTGATTTCCAACAATCCTCTTCATCATCATATCTAGAGCGAGCAATCAAGCGTTCCTTTTCTTCAGGAGGAATGAAATTGTCAATTATGAGATATTGAAGTTTAAGGTCCTTCAATAGCTCATTCCTGGTTGCTTCAAGTTCTCGCCTGTCTCTGTTGAATTCTTCAGTAACATCTTGAATTTCCTGGAATAGAATAAAAAGGAGCTTTTATATCATAGTTACATTAAATATATAAACTGGACGAATAAAACTGCAAGTCCCTACCTGTTTCACTAGCTGTAATTTTGCAAACATCTTTTTCAGTTTTTTTGTTTTTATTTCTACTTCTTGTTGAAGATTGGTGTAAGTCTCCCTTATTTCCATGGCCTCTTCTTCCTGAGCATCTAACTTCTGCTTCATTTCAATTTCCCTCCTCTTCCTCTCCACAATTTCTGCTCTTTGCTGCTCTAAAGCTCTTTGCTGTTCATTTGTATGATCAATTATATTTTTGCCTCCACACAGAAGTTTACTTTCCATCGATTTAATTTTAGTTGCAAGCTGTTCGGCATAGGCTTTTTCTTGGGCCAGTAAAGCTCTCTTATCATCAAGCTCTTTTAGTAAACGAGCCTTTTCCTCTTCAGATATGGCATTTTTGTTACTGAGAATTTTTTCTTTCTTCTGATCAAGTTGAGCTTCTTGTGCTTTCAATAAATCTTCCTCAGTTCTGGAGGATTCTTCATCTGATCCCTCTGAATCATCTGCATCTTTATCCTTCTTCTTTTTCTTTTTCTTTTTGCCAGATAGAGTTTGACTTCTTTGAGCAGCACGTTCAGCGAGAATATTCTTTAGCTTTGCTATTTCCTCTTGATACTGTCTAAGCAAAGCATCTTTAGGATCTTCATTAACTCTTGGTTTGTTTTTAATATTCTTAGCTCTATTGGCATATCTCAAAGTTGTCAAACTTTCATCATAATTGTAACTGGCTGGACCTATGTTAGCAACCATAATAGTTTTGGAGTTACCACCAAGGGAATCTTGCAAGAGACGAGTTAATTTGGAATCTCGGTAAGGTACATGTTGGCTCTTCCCATCAACCAAAGCAGATATAACATTACCTAAGAGGTTAAAAATATTCAATAAAACATGAATAAGAAATGAAATTTAATTTAGAAGAACGGAGATTAAAAGTTTCTTATCTTACCCAAAGCTGAAAGTGACAAATTTATTTTGCTGGCTTCTTTTAAACGTTCTCCGGAAGCCCCAGTTTTGCTCTGTCGTTCACTCCCAGCTAAATCTACAAGGTTTAGTTTGCCAACACGAATTTGATTTTTGCCATCCTCTGAGGTCTGGCTCATTTCAATTGTTATCATAAATATGGCATGAGAGCGTGAGCTATGTTCATTCATATTTGTTGCTCCTATGGTTCTGTTTTGATTTCCAACGGTCATCACCTGTAAAATAGAGTGTATCAGGATGTTATTAAAACATTAATGGAAGAACACAAATCAAAGACAAGATATGTACAATACCTGCTCGATTTCTTTCACACTTTTGCATACAAACGACTGTAAGTCTTTCACATACACGCCAGTATCAGGCTTTTCACGGAGGTCGTGTCTTTTATTCTGATCTCTGTCCAAAAGGTCTCTTATTTCTTCTTGATAGATTTCTAAATATGAGGCTCGTACAAGGTACTGCATGTTGACTTGTCGAGCAATGTGGCTGAAAATTTGATCAAATGATTTTGGGATAATGCCTTTTGAATCAGGTTCGGATTTGCAACCTTCCATGGTATAAGTCTTCCCAGTGCCTGTCTGACCATATGCAAATATTGTGCCATTGAATCCGTCCAGGACTGACGATACTAAAGGCCTGATTGTTTCATCATATAAATCCTGTTGCTTTGAGGTCCAATCATAGACTGCATCAAATGTGAAGGTTTTGATACTTTCCCGAGATTCCTCTCTTGGGTTTCGGATCTCCACAACACCTCTTGTTGGAAACATATCAACAACCCTTTCATGACCTTCTCGCGTTTCCCTGTCATTCATGGGCCGACATCTCACTACAACCTGCACTGACTCTTTCTTCACCGGCTTTGTATTTTTCTCCATTGTAGTGTTAGTCGTAGATGTCATTATCTGTTCTGCGTTAGAGAAAGACTCCTGTCAAGACAAAAAGAGGATCATTTTATTATAAAACTAGTGAAACAAAATAACAGAATGCATAACAAGAAACTTTACTGGTCTCATTCACTCGAATTCACTACATTAACGCAACTATTAGATTTTGAACAGTGTAGGTCACTGAAAAAAGTTTCACTAGTGAGCAACATAACACAGAGCTGAAGCGAAAACTCCAGCATATGACAAGACCTTGCCAGAAACAAGGTTTCGTTTCTTGCTTGACAACCGCCGCGAGACGTCAGGTTACGTTCCTGTTTGCAAGGAAACACGACTGAGTCAAGGAAATGGCGCGACCAATGACCCACCTCCTTAATGCTCGACCCGGGGAAGATTCGAAGCCAACAGCCACTGACTCATTTTGAAGAAAACGAGTGCCAAAACCATACTAGCGGCACACCTCAGATTATCTTTCTCCTTGCAGACGATTCGATTTGACAGTTCTCCAAGCAGACGGAATGCGAGACTCGGGTTCACATTCACATTCGTACGGCGCGTAGCGAGACTAGCCCGGACTAGCCGCTCAGAGTATGAGAAATTCACTCCGTCGTGCGTGCTGCCGCCTTACAGGCGCTAACATAATTCCACCAGAACGAGACCAGACTTTCCAGTGGTACGAAACCCAACTGCCGCCTGATCCGGGTGAGGGATCTTTTCGTCGCCCCACCCTTTACACACTCATGAGGTGTCTCGTAGAGCTGCCAGAGATAGATAGATAGAAAACGATCCTTCGGACTCAGGCGGCTGAGAACACCTGAGTGACATTTCTGCGCTTGTTGGGCGTTGGTTGGTGTGCCGGCCCTTCCCTTTCAAGACTTTTCGAAAAGCGGAAGAGTCGGGATTGCAGCCCGGCTGCCAAGCTGCTCCTGCGGCCGCCATAATCTGTCCCTTCCGATCCTCGCGCTTCCGGCCCCAGGGACATCGGGTTGCTTTCGGCTGGTAATCGAGTAAGAGGAGGGAGGTCCCAGGTCCCAGCCCACAGAGAGCGACTCTGCAGACTGTTTCCGAACGGCGCTTTCTTCGCCGCTGTCTCTCTCACACTCCATGGGGCGTCCCCTGGGCCGAAGGGGTGCGAGAGAGACGGAAGGACTGTGGGGAATCAGTCTGCTGTGCCCCAAGCCCAGGCTAGCCCAGGCCCCAGGGAGCGCCTGAGGTGGGAAGGGTGGGGTCTTCTTTTGCGTGCAGCTGGCTTCCCCCCACGCCCCCCGCGAATAACTTCCCCGGCCCGGGGACGGGTCCACGGCGGGGAGCCGGAGCGCACCTCGGGTTCAGGTGAGGCACCTGTCGTTTCACTGCAGCAGGCAGCATCCGTCCTGGAGGGGCCAGGACGGCCTGGACGGCCTGGAGGGGGTAGCCGGCAACCCGTACAGGCTAGGTACGGACGGGGCGCAGGGCGCGGGGGCCAGGGCGCGGGGGCCAGGGCGGGGCGGGCAGGACCGTGCGTTGCCACCAGACACCAGAGTCGGCGCGGACGGGCCGCGGCGTCGCGGCGTTCAGTGTGGGCAGCGCACGGGGAGGAAGAGGGTCGCATCAAGACTTCGGCCCCAGAGCTCCAGGCGCTCCAGGCGCTCCAGGACGCCGTGCAGCCGCGTCTAGGCGCGGAGTGAGTGTCGCGGACCCACTGCGCCGCGGACAGCGCCCCGCCTTGGGACCGCCTAGGGACCGGCCCGCGATGTGCCCGTCAGCCCCGCTGGCGCTGCTGCTGGTGGCGGCCTTGGTGCCGGCCTGGGCCGCGCCGGCGCACCCCGCCGGCCCCATGGACGTGTGGGTCGTCAGCATGCCCCCGGAGTCAACGGCAGCCTCCTCAGCGCAGGTGAGCACATCATCAAACTTTGAGGGGTCAGAAAAAATGTTTCGTACCGAAAGCTTAGTTATCGCTGAGTTTTATTTTTCGGTTCGATCTGCAGTGCCAGTGTGTTCTGAAGATTTTGAAAGAATTAATTCTGACTGAGTGTTGGTGTGTGCGTGTCGCAGGTGGTGGATGAGTCGCGGCCGGTCGACTCGGCCGTGCACTCCGTGGTGGAGGGCCTCAAGAGCATCCTGCGCTCCAACGAGGACAGTCCCCGCGGGCCGCACACTGCGCCGCTGGCCGACCTCGCCGTCGTGCCCCTCGGCTCCGCCCCCGGCTCCGCCCCCGGGTCCGCCCCCGAGGCAGCCCCCGAGGCCATCCCCGCGTCCGCCCCCGCCGCCGCCACGGCCAACCTGGCTGCCGCCCCCAGCGACATCAACGAGCTGGCCGTGAGCTCGGCCTGGGAGCAGCACGACGACGACAAGGACAAGGCCGTCCAGGTCCTGGAGGCCATCCCCAGCCCCGACACCACCACGCTGGTGAGTGCGCAGCAGGACGAGAGTGCCGCCAGCATGGACAAGACCGTCAACGACGTGGTGCTGGCCGTGCAGCAGGAGCCAGTTCAAGAGCCTCTGCAGGTGCCAGTGCAGGAGTCCGTCCAGGAGCCAGTGCAGGGCACCGTGCAGGAGGAGCCGGCCCTAGTGCCTGTCGCAGAGAATCAGCTCGAGTCAGAGCAAAGACCGCAGGAGGTCGCTCAGGTGTCCCAGCAGGACGACACACAGGAGCCTCAACAGGAGAAAATCCACCTGGAGACTGCGCAAATATTGGAGTCAGTGCAGCACACTCTTCAGGAACCAGTTGACAAGCCAGTGAACGAATCCGTGAAGGAGGAACCATTGCAGGAGCCTGTGCAAGAGCCGGCCAAGGAGCTCATTCAGGAATCTCAGGTGGAACAAGCACAGTCCGAACAGGTCGAGCCGGACGCACCTACGCTGCCAAACGCGTCGCAGGATCTCGCAGGACCGCAGCCCGTCCAGGACGCCGTTCCGAGTGACCAGTCGGCTGACAGTCCGGCCCTCCCCACACCGCCACCGGAGCTTCCAGCAGCGCTCGAGGGGATTCCCCCCGCGGACTCCCTGGTGTCGCTCCCCGACGCCAGCAACGCCATCTCCCTGGACGAGGCGGCGCCGCGGCCGCAGGCTTGGCCGCAGGTCAGTGAGTCCAGCTCGGATGTGGAACAGCAAGTTTCGGCTGAGGCAATTGAGGCAGGGCTGGGCGGTCCGGTCCTGGCGGCCGCGGCGGAGGCGGCCGAGCCGGTGCAGCATGTGACATCGGAATCAGGAAGCTTGACCAGCCTGACCCCCGTGGCGACACCGCTCGACCCCGCCGACCCCGCCGCCCCGCAGGTCGTTCTGCCCGCCCTGCAGCCCGCCGTGGCGGCCCTCAACGCCGAGCTCCAGCCCGACGCCCCGCCCTCGGCCGACGAGGCCCCCTTCGTGGCCCCGGCCGCGCCGGCCACCGTCGACGAGGTCGTCTCCGACGCCATCGCCGCCGTCAACAACGAGCTGAGCGGCGGCGCCAGCGACGCTCTGGACTCCGCCAACGACGCCGCGGAGGCGGAGGTGGCGACGCCGCCGACGCAGCAGCAGCAGTTGCACACGCAGGCCGCCCAGATCAACCTGGACCTGTCCCCCGTGGTGGAGGAGCAGGCCGTCGTTTCGGACGCCGTTCTGGCCGGCGCGGTCGGCCCCGCCAACACAGTCGAGGTGCACGAGGTGGACACGGCGGCACCCCCAGCCAGCGGGGCACTCCTGCAAGACCCCCTGGATGACGTTCCCGCCCTGCCGCCATCCGAGATAGAAAGCACCGGGGCTCCGGTTGCGCTGGAGCAGCAGACCACCATCGCCCCGCCCCAGGACGACGAAACGCCCACGGAGGCCAGCCTCGACGCGCTGAACAAGATCCCCGCCGTTGACGCCATTGTGAGCCAAGATGTCCAGCAGGAGGCTGTTCAGAATGTCCATCCGGAAGCTATCCAGGATAGCCCGCAGGAAGTTGTTCAGGCCGATGCTCAGCAAGAGACTGTTCATGACGTGACGACTGAGGCCGCTCAGCAAGAGCTCGTTCAAGAGGTTGCACAGGACGAAGCCGTTCTTGGTTCTCTTCCAGAAATTCCCAATGTGGAACAACCGCAAACTCAGGACGTCCAGGAAGAGGTAACTCAGCAGGCAATTGAAGACATTCAGCAGGCAATGCAACAGACGGTCGTTCAGGACCTCCAGCAAGACACAATACTTGACGTGCAGACCACCGAGCCTTCCGGCGCCACCCAGGACGTGGCCGCCGACGTGCAGAGTGAAGTGGCCACCGACGTGCCCCGAGATAGCGCCGCGACCACGGACGTTCCCTTCGACGCGCTCGCAGACGGCCAAAGCGCGAGCCACGACGTGACCAGCGACACCCAACTTGACGTGCCCACCGAGGCCCCCTCCGTGCCCCAGGACGCCCCTCAGGACGTGCCCCAAGACGTGCCCCAAGACGTGCCCAAGGACATCACCCAGGAAGTACCCCAGAACACACCGCAGGACGTGCCCCAGGAAGTACCCCAGGACGTAGCCCAGGACACACCCCAGGACGTGCCCCAGGACGTGCCAGAGGCGCCAGTTCAAGCAACTCCCACCGACGCACCCCAGACAGTAGACAACGACGTTCCCGCGACCCCTATTGATGTGCCTGAGATTATTGTCGAGCAACCCACGCAGAGCGTCCTCGCTGACGTACTTGACGCCATCGCGCCGGAAGTCCAGGACACCACCCAGGACGCCGTTACTGACGTGCCCCAGATCGCGACTGAAACGCCAAACACTGGTACTGACGCGCCCCAGATCGCGACTGAAACGCCAAACTCTGGCACTGACGCGCCTGAAAACGACGCGCAGGCTCCTGTACAGGGTGACAATTTTTCCAATGACGTGCCCCAAGAGGCCCTCGTTGACGTGCCCGAAATCATCGTCCAACAGTCACCGACCCAGGACGCTATTGAACAGAGCACATCCCAGACGATTGAGGACAACGTCGATGACGTGCCCCAGAACGTGCCTCAGGACGTGCCACAAGACGTACAAGAACAACCGCAGGACGTGCCTCAGAGTGTCCCACAAAGCACCCTGCCAGAGGCGCCACAGATCTTGTCCCAGGACGCGACTCAGGACATCCAGCAGACTCTCCAAGAAGTGCCCCAGGACGCGACGCAAGACGAGGTGAAGGACTCGACCGAGACATTGGCAACCGAAATGGACGCTGGAGGCGGCCCGCCGACCACCCTCTCGCCCTCGCTGGACTCTGCGGCCACTTCGGCGCAAGTGCCAGAGTCCTTGGCATCGCTCGAGTTGGCGGCCGGCCAGGCCGACGACGGCCAGGACGATCAGGACAGCACGACCGCGGCGATTGTAGAAAGTGCTGAGGGTCTGGCCCAGCAACAGCAGGCCGCGCAGGCCGCGCCCACAACGGACTACGCGCCCCCGCCAACCTCGGCGCCGCCTCAGGCACTGCAGGACTCTGACGCGGACGCCCTGGAGAGCTTCAACTCGGCGCTGTCGCCCAGCGCCACGCTGCCGCCCCCCGAGGCCGTGTTCGAGCCCGGCGCGCTGCCCACCCTGCCCGCCGTGCTGCCCGCCGTGGCGGACGTGGACGAGGCCAGCAGCCTCATCGCCGCCATCAACAACGAGCTGCCCGCGGCCACGCCGACGCCCGCGCCAGAGCTGGCCGACGCGACGGAGGCCCTCACCGAGGCCGTCACCGTGGCGCAGCAGAGCGCTGACGACACCAAGAGCCCCGGAGAGCCCTTCCTCGTGCCCGAGGACCCGGACCACCCGCAGAGCAGGCCGGAGACGGAGGAGGAGGTGAACGCCATCCTGGAGGAGGTGGACAACAGCCTCGAGGACGACGACAAGAGCGAGCAGCAGCCCGAAGTTGCGCCGGAAACGACCACCAGCGAAGCCCTGAAGGAAGCCACCACGGTCCAACCTGCTTCCGCGCCCACTGAGCAGCAAACTGAACAGCCCCCGAGCGCCATCGCCACCAATGAGGCCAGCGCCAGCTCGGAGGAGGCCAACGAGAGCGTCGAGCAGCAGAGCAGCGGCCAGGACCAGGCCAGCCACAGCGGCAGCGAGGAGCAGCAGAACAACAGTTCGGAGGAGACGAGCGCGGAGCAGGTGAAGCCAGTGGAGGCGAGCCCCACCACCTTGCCCGTGGAGGCCGAGAAGACCACGACCCTGCCCACCACTGTCAACGAAATCGGAGAGGAAACCACTACAGGCGCCTCCGTCGCTGAGCCAGACAACAAACCAGACGACGAACAGGCCAACAAACCAGAGGAAGAACAGACCAGCAAACCAGAGGACGAGCAGGCCAGCAAACCAGAGGACGAACAGGCCAACAAACCAGAGGACGAACAGGCCAACAAACCAGAGGACGAACAGGCCAACAAACCAGACGACGAACAGGCCAACAAACCAGAGGAGGCAACCACAGCTGCTCCCGCAGTCGCAGCTCCTGAGGACTCCGAAGCCGAGGTAAGGCAGAGCTTATTTTTTTCATCCTTACTTTGCTAACAAAACACGCTCGATTTTCTGAGAAAGGCGTTGAGGAGGCAGATGCATGGCCGCTCTTTCCTCCCGTTTTTGAGAAATTGCATCTAAAAGCAGCATCGTGAGCTTAATGAGCGCTAAACGCACGCTGCGTGTGTGTGTGTGTGTGTGTGTGTGTGTGTGTGTGTGTGTGTGTGTGTGTGTGTGTGTGTGTGTGTGTGTGTGCCGCCAAGAGGGGTTCGTGTCGTTGTTTTCTCATCTGGCTAGCGAGCGATGTTTGCAGCAAATCCCCTCTGAAAGCGACGTGGGAAAGGGAATCGATGCACTCGACTGACTGTGTACGTGTGTGTGCGTGCGTGCGCGGAATAGGAGCGAGCAGCCCTGCGTCACACGCCTTGAGTCGAGGCAGTCCTCGCCGCCGCGCCAAAACGACCAAGACGAGCGAGGCGGACATTAGTGTTCGCATTTACGGCCCTCGATCCGACCAAAAGAATCGCGTAATTAATTGAATATCTTGGATTTTTTTTTGCGTTATGTGACGTGAGGAATTAAAATTGAATTTGGGAGGAGAGGAAGAGAGAGACGGCGCTGCACCGGCCCGACCGACCGGCCCGGCTGCCCGTCGAGTGATTGTCATTTTCATCAGCTCGGCCGCACGCTGCGTGCACGATGCGTGCATGCTGCGAGCATGATCGGCCCGGTCTTCGCCTCTATCCGGTCCGGGCCGCGGTCCAGACGGTCTGGGCCTGCCACTGGCTGCCACTGGCCTGGGCCTGCCAGGGCATACCGGTTTCCAAGTCGAGCCAACAATGGAAGTTGCTGTGAGCAGAAAGCCTGCACGGAGGGCCGGACGAGGGGAGGGGAAGGGTAGGGGGCATCGGAGGCTGTCAGAGTCAGGCCCTAGGGCTGCCTATGGGCCTGCCTTGGGCGGGGCGGTCCTTTTTGCTTATTAATTTGATGCAACCTGGGAAGGTGAATGCACCTTGTGCAAACGTCGTCGGTGTCAGGTTCCGTTAATTCCCTCTGCAACACGGAAAAAGCGCGCGCGCGCGTGTGTGCGCGTCTGTCTGTGTGTGTGAGTGAGTGCGTCTGTGTGCGTTTGTTCCACTTCCGGCCCCGCGACCCGTCCGGTCCGTCCCCGTTTCGGCGCCATTAATTATTTGAGGCGGTCCGGCCGCGTCCACCGGGCAGTCCTGCACGACAATATTATTCGCGGGTTGTCCGACAAGATGGTTACGGCACGCGGCCTCGCACGAGCGGCACGAGCGCGAGGTGGTCCCCACTTTCCATCCATCATACTCTGCTCCGCGCCCCGCAACGCACACCGAGACACACACACGCGCGCCCTCTTCTACTTAATCTCTTCCGTCTTTTAATAGCGGGCTTAGATCCGAAAAAAAATGAGTTAGGAAAGGGTGGGTGACAGTTGAGGGCAGCATGAACGCAAGCATGGAGGAGGCTGGGCCTGCTGTCTGCTGGTGAGGTCACGGGGCCATCCTCGTAGGCGCCCCCGTCGCGGAGGGCGCGCTGTCGTGCTGGGTGGGCGCGCAGTGCAGTGGCAGTGCGGTCACCGTCGCGGGGGCTTGGCGGTCCTGGCCGCCCCCCGCCACGCCCTCATCCTTGACCCCACTGCACTGCAAGGCACTGCAAGGCACTGCAAGGCACTGCAGTGCGCTGCATAGGTAGGGCCGTAATGCTACCGAGAAGCGCCTGGCCACGGAGCACCGCGGAGCCACGCCAAGCGGCCCGGTCGCGCCAAGGAAGCCGCGCTGCGCCGCCACGACCATGGCCGGCACGGCGTGCACGGCGGCCAGGGGAGGGGCAGCGAGTGCCGGGCAGCGCGCGGGTTCAAAGACCCGGTCGTTCATTGTGGTTTATTTTATAGCGACGCGACTATTAGTTCTCAATCGGCCCTGCAGCCCTGCAGCAGCGCGCTGCACGTCAAGCGAGGCATCAGGCTGGCATGCTGCGTGCCCCGGGCCGTGCCCGCGGCCACGTCGGTGTGGCCCAGGAATGCAAGCGGGCCTGGGAATCCAGGAATGTGACGTCAATCGTGTCACGTGTCTCTGAATATTGTGTCACGTTCGTTCCAGTGTGGATCGGTTTGGGCCCGCGCCCGAACGAGGCTAGATGGGGAAATGTCGCGCGTGGAGTGGAGGGTCGCGGTCACGGCTTAGGAGGATCACGACTCCCGCCCCTCCAGCCCCCCGGTTTGAACCCTCGTCGGGCTGCTTTGGGGTTTGACCCCCCGAGGCGCTGGCCTCGCCGACGGCCGCGTGAGCAGTGCGTCCTGGCTCGGAGACTTGCACGAATGGGGCCACGGGAGAGAGGGAGAGAGCACCAGCTGTCAATTTCCCTTCACTCTCACAGTGCGTGCACCGCGTGGCACTGTGTGGCACTGCGTGGTCGTGGGGCCATTTGGCGGCCATTGGGCGCCATCCACACGGTAGGGGCCTTAACGACGTCCTCACCGCAGCCTGCTGCCTACCCGCGCGGCGGCGAGGCGAGGCGACACTGCCCCGAAAAAAAGGATTCCCTTAAAATTTATGGCGCTCCGCCCGGATTTAACGCCGAGTTGTAAATTCCCGGTGGCCGTCCACTGGGAGGACAGCGAAATTTTTATCGCGTCTGGGCGGCGCTCCGGAGTGTCTCTCGCTCCGCAGCGAAGCGCCTGCCGTGGGCCGGGTAGGCAGCCCGGCGACCTGGCCGCGCAGCGGGGCAGCCGCGAGGGAGGCGTCGTCGCCGAGGAAGGAGGTCAGCAATTCGCAGCACGTGGTGCTGGTGATGAGTTCGCGCTGCTCTGCGGGGCCGCGCGCCGCGCGCCCTCTGTCTGGGACAACTAACTGTCTCTCTCTTTCTCTCGCCTCAGTTTCCGTGTCACAGCTATAAGCAAATGTGCGGACACGGCGGAGTTGTCTGCGCGCTCTGTGTGTGTGAGTGGTGCCCGTGTGTGAATGATAACTCTGGAATGGCGCGGGGCTGGTCGCACCGAAAGTAGTCCCGCTGTGGGCACGCTTCGCGCAGCTCGCGCGGCTCGCTCTGTCTCTCTCGCACGCACGCGCGCGCCACTTCGTGACACTTCGTGCCGCGGGGAGACATTCGCACGTTACCGCCGCCTTTAAGACTCAGTCAAAGCGCCCCGGCTGAATGGCCGACCTAGCCGCGGGACGAGTCCGAACCGTGCTTTCTCTGTCCCTCTCTCTGGCACTCGCTCATGCGGCGTCGCGTACGCTCGGCTGACGGGTGCGAGAGAGACAGAGCGACGCGACACTGCTCGGGAACAGCCAGCCCCCTTGGCCTCTGGGCCGATGCGTCAAAGCCTCGGTCAAAGCGCTTCAAGGCGCACCCGGCCCGGTGCGCGAGGCGGGCTTAAACCATCACGCCCGCCGCCTGGGCTCGATCCGGATTCCACGCAACGGCTGAGGACTCAAGGCGCGCGCCGTCTGTGGAACCTGTGGAAATACGTGGCCTGAAACGCAGCGGTGGTTCCGGAGCGACATTGAGTCATCAAGGGGATCAGGGGCTGCTGGCCACTGCTGCAGCACGGCGCAGGCAGGCCTCTGCCGCCAGAGGCCTGCGGATCCAGCCTGAGGCCTGCAGCCTGCAGCCGGGGCAGAACCGGTACAACAGAACCAACAGGACAACTGGACCCGGCGGCACGGCGCGGCGCGGGCCGGCTGCGCTGTGACAACTGTCAACGGCCGATGACCGGCGTTGCCTCAGCGCTGATGACAGACAGCGGTCGTCGCCACGAGAGGCGCGCGCGCGCGGGTCGCGGGTTCAAGCCCCGCCGGCGGCCGTCGTTTGCCACGTCGTGCTCTGTGCTGCAGGCGAAAGGTGTGGACGGTGAAAACCAGTGAAAACCATGTCAAGGATGCGTCCTGGTGCCCTGCGGTGCCCTGCGGCCTGCGCCCGGACGGCCCTCTTCCCTTTTACAGCCCACGACGCGTGGCGGGGCGGGGCGGGGTGCTCCCTGCTGAACGTCCGAAGGCGCGCCGACCCCACTGGAGTTCATTTTTACGAGGTCTTTTACACTTTGCAGTCACACCTCAGCCGCACCGCAGCCCGTTAGCCGGCTGCCAGCCCTGGCAGTGCGGCGCGCCGCCCCGCCGCCCCGGCCGGCCTGGCTTTGCTGGGCGCGCACTGGATTGGCGGAGAAAGGGCGGCCGGGGTTGCCCGGCCGACTTCAGTTTTAATTCAGTCCGGCCCTTTGGGGCCCTTGGCGCGCCCCGTCGCGTCGGGACCTCTTAAAAAGGATGAGTCGAGGCCGTGGCACTGTAACGGCACCGCGGGCACCGCCAGACTCATCCCGAGCGGGGGCTCCCCCTGTCTCTGTCGCACTCGCGGGGCGCCCCGTGAGGGTGCGAGAGAGACAGGCCGACGGCATCCCCCGCTCGGAATGAGTCTGTCAGGGTGCCCGGCTCACGCCCGGCCGGACTGAGCCGCCAAGTAGGGAAAGAAAGGAAGGAAAGGACAGAGCCAACCTCGGAGCCAACAACCTGGCCGACAACCTGGGCAGCCCCGTGCATACAGCGCCGCTCAAATTGCTTGGCCAAACTCGAGTTATTTTGGACACCGCAAGTTGGCCCGCCACGCTCGGCTCGGCTCGGCGGCGTGCCTCGGCCACCGCGTGTCCCGGCTGCGCCCTTCGTCGGCGTGCTCGGCTCGGCTCCGGACACACACGCACAAACACACGGGTTTTTGGGGCCGATGACGAGTCGCCATTTTTTCCAGTCTGGGTCAAGTGGGCTGTCGGTCCACATCGGTCCACATACAGTATCTCTCTCTAACGGTGCCGGCAGGGCAGGGCAGGGCAGGGCAGGGCAGGGCGGGGCGGGGCGGGGCAGGACAGGGCCAGGGCCGCGTGGAAAGCAGTGGAAAGGCGAGACGGACTTAAATCGCATCACCGACCCGGGTCGAGTCGGGCTGAGTGGCGAGGCGGTCCATCGGTCCATCGGCCCAACGGGGGCGCCGCCGTCCGGAGCAGCGGGCCTGCGTCGGCCAGTGGTCCAGGACCTTCAGGACCCGGCGGGCAAAAGCGGCAACGGAACCAGAACGTAATATTTCTGAATCTGATTGACGCGTGACCTAGAACGGGGCGGGCCGGCCGAGCCCGGGAGAGAGAGGGGGAGAGAGGCGGCGCGATCAGCTGGGCCGTGGGTGTCACTGCCTCAGCGTGCCTCACTGCCAATGCCAAGGTCCCCGTCGTGCCGCCGTGCCGCCGACGCGGAGAGAAAGCACGCACGGGAATGCCGCGGACCCCCACGCCGGCAGAGCGATTCACACTCCGTCGCTCTGTCTCCCTCGCACCCCTGCGGTACGCCCTCTGGCCTCTGGAGCGTGAGAGAGACTAAACGAGAGGCCTGCCGGATGCAAGCTGCTCGGAAGCGAAGCCAGGCGCCAAGCGAAGCCAAGCGAAGCGGCAAAGTGATGCAAAAGTGCAGAGAGGTGCAGGTGGCGGTGACGCAACTTGGCGGGGGAGGGGGAAGGGGGCGACGTGCCGCCCGTCGCCGGACATCGCGGCGAGCTTGGTTGCAAAGCGAGCAAATGAAGGAAATCAAAGGAAAACGTTCATCTTCAGGCAGGACACTGTTTGCGTGGCGAATCACGCGCCTACACTGAAAAAATTCAAAGTGTACGTGTGGCACTTAATCTTAAAATCTCGAAAAAAAAAAACGATTTGCGGGGAATCGAACCTGCCACCATTGCTCCATTGACAGCGTCTATACCCCTCACCCACCGGAGTGTACATGTGTTATCAGGTGCAGCCCGTGGCCATCAAGTGGCTGCGCGTGCGGTCCGAGGTGCAGCTCCGCTTCGCGCACACGTCGGTGCGTGCCGCCCTGGACAACCCCGCCGGCCGCGCCCAAGAAGTACAGCTGCAGCTCACCCTGCCCGACACCGCCTACGTCACCGGCCTGTCTCTGTAAGTTACCGACCAAAAATACCTTTATTTTCCCCGCACAGCCGCCAAGCCGTAGTTTTTTTTTTCAAAAGGCATTGTTCCTCCGCGCAAGGAGGTAATTTCAGGTTTGGTGTAATTTTAGCCCTTTCGGCGTGGCTTAGGTCGGGGTCGGCGCTCTGGAGGCTGATTCCGAACCGCGCTATTGTCGCTCTGTCTCTCTCCCACACCCGCGGCGCCCCGCATGGGTGCGAGGGGGACAGAGCGACGAAGCACTCGGAATCAGCCCGCAGGAGGCGACGTCCTAATGGGCCATCGGCTCGCCTTGCGTTGTTAACCAACCCGCCGATGCGCCCCGCCCCGCCCCGCCCCGCCCCGCGCGTTACAACGCTCGCATCACAATCGCTTGTCGCGCCACGCCGCGCCACGCCGCGCTACCGGGCTGCCGGGGCCCTTGCCGGAGCCCTTGCTGGAGCCAGAGTCTCACGGCGTTTTGTCTTTGTCCCTTTTTCGCAGCGAGAGCGGCGGCAACGTGTACAAAGCGTACGTCCGAGAGCGCACGAAGGCGGACGGCGAGTACCAGCAGGCGGCCCTCAACGGCCAGACCGCGGCGCAGGTCCGCCAGACCAGGTAAAACAACAACAACCCTTCGGTCCCTTTTGTTGCTTTTGTTTTAGTTTTTGTGCTGCTGCCGCGAAAAGAGCGCCAAGATCCTTGCTAAGCGTGGCAAGGCATGGCAGTGCATGCCGGCATACTCGTGAGGCCTAACCCAAGCTAATCAAACGCGTTCTTTCGCATTTCTCCGGTCCGCAGCGCGCGCGACAGCTCCATCATGTCCCTGCTCGTGACGGTGGCGGCGCGCTCCTCCCTGACCGTCAACTTGACGTACGAGGAGCTGCTGGGGCGGCGCCGCGGCCGCTACCACCACACCGTCGGCATTGACCCAGGCCAGGTGAGTGCGCGGTGCGCCGGCCGGGGCGGCGGCCAGGGCGGAGAGGGGGCCTTGCCGTGCCGTGCGTGTGCCGGATGGGTGGCCTACCTGGCCGGCGCACCACGCCACTGTTTGCATTGTCGGCGGACAAGGCCCTGGTCCACAGACGGCGACTTAGATGGCAACCTTGAGGAAACTTTAAAATAATTCACTTTCCAGGAGGTGGACGAGGTGCGCGTCGACGTGTTCGTCCTGGAGTCCCGCAACCTCAGCAGCCTGGCGGTCTGCACCGGCGGCCGGGAGCTCTACTCGGTGGACTCGAGGGACATGGCGCAGCAAGGTGGGACGCAGGCAGACACTTGTTCTCTTAGCGGGGTGCCCACACTGGAGAGTGCTTCCCTAACGCGCGGTCCTCGCTCTGTCCTCCCCGTTCGTCCAGGTCTGCAGAACTACTCGTCCGGCGCTCTGGCGGTGCGCCGCGACAAGGGCAACCAGGTCCACGTGCAGGTGGTGGCGGCCCGCGAGCAGCAGTTGTCGCTGTGGCAGGCGGCGCCGCAGCACCGCGCCAGGGCCCCCATCCCCGTCGCCGCCATGCAGGCCGTGCAGGCCGTGCAAGCCCGCAGCGGACACGCCCTGCCCGCCCTCACCGTCACCTACGACGTGGACCGTAGCGCCTCTGCCTCCGGGGACCTCCTGGTGAGCATGCCTTTGTCACGGACTGCGTGCGACAGGGGTAACCAACTCAAGATTTTCATGTACACTGATTATATTTAGAGTATGATTACATGTGATTTCTTTTGATTATTTTATTATTTATCACTGATTATAGGAGGTTATTATGTTGATTATTGGGAAATATTGGGGATTATTTGAGAGCCGACTTCGGAAAGCTGTTAAAGTGTCGGAAATTCAATATTGCTGACTTTGGGCAGCCACTGCGTCAAATTTAGTTGCGGTCATAGGCCTTCCTCGACGCCTTACTATTCTGAAGACCCTACTCTTTCATGCCCCGCCTCGGGAAGGCTTTGACCGCTGATAGTTTGGGAGCAGTGGTCTCGCAAAAATGGTCAAACAGTGAATGAATTTCAGAAAATCACCGTTTTTGCTGACTTTGAGCGGTCACTGCATCCAATTTAGTTGCGGTCAAAGGCCTCCCTCGACGCCTTACTATTCTGAAGACCCTACTCTTTCATGCCCCGCCTCGGGAAGGCTTTGACCGCTGATAGTTTGGGAGCAGTGGTCTCGCAAAAATGGTCAAACAGTGAATGAATTTCAGAAAATCACCGCTTTTGCTGACTTTGAGCGGTCACTGCATCCAATTTAGTTGCGGTCAAAGGCCTCCCTCGACGCCTCACTATTCTGAAGACCCTACTCTTTCATGCCCCGCCTCGGAAAGGCTTTGACCGCTGATAGTTTGGGAGCAGTGGTCTCGCAAAAATGGTCAAAAGTGATTGAATCCCCGAAAGTATGATTGTCATTTCATTGGATGATGTTGATTATTTCACTGATTACCAACTAGACGTGCAATGATTATCTTGAGTTGGGTACCCCTTGGACTGCGATTCCCCGTCGGGAACTGTGTTCCCGCAAAGTCGGCCAAAACGGTGACAACACTGTGCACCCTGCCGCAGCTGATGGACGGCTACTTCGTGCACTTCTTCGCGCCGCCCGAGGTGCCGCCGCTGCGCAAGCACGCCATCTTCGTCCTGGACACGTCCGGCTCCATGTGGGGCCACAAGCTGCGCCAGCTGCAGACGGCCATGGCGCGCATCCTGGACTCGCTGCATCCCGACGACTTCTTCAGCATCGTGCAGTTCTCCAGCCACGTCACGGTAGGAGATTGTTAACGCTGCTGGTCTCATTTTCCTTGTCACGCTCCCCCTTCACCGTGGCCGTCCCTGCTACAGGAGTGGTCCCCGCACACGCTCGAGGTGGTCGGGCTGCGCGACAAGGAGGCCACGCTGCCCGCCAACAAGGACCACATCAACAAGGCCAAGAAGTTCATCAACAGCATGGAAGCGTCTGGCGGTGAGCGCTCTTTCCACAGCCGAACAAGTTAATCCCAACCGAACGAATTTTAAGGTGCAAAAATGATTTCCATCGGCAGGCACCAACATCGGAGGCGCGCTGCGGTCCGCGGTGCGTCTGGCGGGCAAGCGCGACTACGACAGGTGGCCGACGTACCGGGCGGGCTCGGCGGACCGGCCGCAGCCCCTCATCGTCTTCCTCACGGACGGGCTGCCCACCGTGGGCACGCTGTCGCTTGGCAGGGTCCTGGCGCAGACCCGCGCCCAGAACGCCGAGATCAAGGTGAGGATGATTCGCCGGGCGGCCTGTAGCGCCTGAGCTGGAGGCTGTAGGCAACCCGCAGTGCACCGGAGCGTGGTTTGCCTACCCTGCCGGGCGGCCTGGAGCGCCTGAGCTAGCGGCGGTAGGCAACCCGCGGTGTACTGGAGCGTGCTTTGCCTACCCTGCCGGGCGGCCTCACCTCACGCGTCGCAACTAACGTCCCGCGCTGTTGCAGGCCGCCATCTTCAGCTTGTCCTTCGGCTCGAGGAGCAACTGGCGCTTCCTGCAGCGGCTGTCGCTGCAGAACGACGGCTTCGCGCGGCGCATCTACGAGGCGGGCGACGCGGCGCAGCAGCTGCAGGACTTCTACCAAGAGATCTCCAGCCCGCTGCTGGCCAACGTCACCTTCAACTACGTCACGGCCAAGGTCAGTGAGGGCGACGTGAGGTGGTTTTCTAGGGCGGCTTTGTCGAGGGTTTCTGTCAACGGTGCTGTCCGCCCGCAGGTCGACGGCGTGGCCGTGACGCGCCGCAGCTTCCCCATCCTGTACGGCGGCAGCGAGCTGGTGGTGGCCGGCAGGGTCGCGGACGGCGTCAAGGGCCTCGACGCGGAGGTCGAGGTGTGGGGCGCCGCCCCCGGCGCGTCCGCGGCCGTCGGCGCCGCCCCCGGCAGGAGGCTGCTCCGCGCCAAGGCGCAGACCGTGGAGCTGACGCCGCCGCCGCTGCCCGGCAAGAAGAAGGGCGAGGCCAAGCCCCCCGTCGGCATCCTGGAGCGCCTGTGGGCCTACCTCAGCGTCAAGCAGCTGCTCGAGGTGGACCTGATGAAGCACGAGGAGGACATCTTCGACGAGGTGCCCAAGATGGAACCGGGCCTGGACCAGCCCCGCCGCCGCGCCCTGTACCTCGCCCTCAAGGTGAGACTCGTGGTGTAGTACAGCGGTTCTCAACCTTTCTCGGCTCGCGACCCCAAATTTGAAGCCAAAAATTTCTGCGACCCCCAGGAAAAATTTCGCGACCCCACGGGACCCCTCCTTTAACATGCCACGGCGTCTGATCCGAGGCGGGCATTTTGCTCCCTCAACGGGCAACTGGTCTTTGGACCTTCCTTTAATGCCTTGTACGGAGTGCAATTATCAGTCTTAGTTTGGGAGCAGTATTGTCTCAAAGTTGGCCAAAACGCTCAGAAATGTCTATGAAAAATCGGTTTGGGCTGATTTTAAGCAGCCACAGCGTCTGATCCGAGGCGGGCATTTTGCTCCCTCAACGGGCAGTTGGTCTTTGGACCTTCCTTTAGCATGCCTTTGTTACGGAGTGCAATTATCAGTCTTAGTTTGAGAGCAGTATTGTCTCAAAGTTGGCCGAAACGCTCAGAAATGTCTATGAAAAATCGTGTTTGGGCTGATTTTAAGCAGCCACAGCGTCTGATCCGAGGCGGGCATTTTGCTCCCTCAACGGGCAGTTGGTCTCTGGACCTTCCTTTAGCATGCCTTTGTTACGGAGTGCAATTATCAGTCTTAGTTTGAGAGCAGTATTGTCTCAAAGTTGGCCAAAACGCTCAGAAATGTCTATGAAAAATCGTGTTTTGGGCTGATTTTAAGCAGCCACAGCGTCTGATCCGAGGCGGGCATTTTGCTCCCTCAACGGGCAGTTGGTCTTTGGACCTTCCTTTAGCATGCCTTTGTTACGGAGTGCAATTATCAGTCTTAGTTTGAGAGCAGTATTGTCTCAAAGTTGGCCGAAACGCTCAGAAATGTCTATGAAAAATCGTGTTTTGGGCCGATTTTAAGCAGCCACTGCGTCTGATCCGAGGCGGGCATTTTGCTCCCTCAACGGGCAATTGGTCTTTGGACTTCCTTTAGCATGCCTTTGTTACGGAGTGCGATTATCAGTCATAGTTTGGGAGCAGTATTGTCTCAAAGTTGACCAAAATAGTCACAACGATTTTTCAAAGACACTTGCGACCGTTTTGATCGACTTTGAGACAATACTGCTCCCAAACTAAGACTGACAATCGCACTCCGTAACAAAGGCATGCTAAAGGAAGGTCCAAAGACCAATTGCCCGTTGAGGGAGCAAAATGCCCGCCTCGGATCAGACGCAGTGGCTGCTTAAAATCGGCCCAAAACACGATTTTTCATAGACATTTCTGAGCGTTTCGGCCAACTTTGAGACAATACTGCTCCCAAACTAAGACTGATAATTGCACTCCGTAACAAAGGCATGCTAAAGGAAGGTCCAAAGACCGATTGCCCGTTGAGGGAGCAAAATGCCCGCCTCGGATCAGACGCAGTGGCTGCTTAAAATCGGCCTAAAACACGACCCCAGCATCGCCGCGACCCCTTAAAAAAATTTCGCGACCCCGCTTGGGGTCGCGACCCTAAGGTTGAGAACCACTGGTGTAGTACACTGGCAGTGTGCACGCAGTCCCTGTCCCCGCGCCATCACTGACGGCTTGCTCCGTGTTGCAGTACGGCTTCGTGACGAGGGTCACGTCCCTGGTGGTGGTCAAGCCCTCCGCGGGCGACGCCTCGCGCACCCAGGAGACGCCGCTGCGGCCCGTGCCCGCCGACGGCGCGGAGCGGGACGCGGAGAACCTCGCCGGCAACAACAAGTACAGCGAGAGTAAGTCCCGCCGTTTGTTTACTCGCTTCGCCCACTCGTGTTCTGTCAAGTTTCATAACATTTTGTTTTTGTATCCCCGCAGTCCCGCTCACGCGGCCTGGTCCCGGACACGTGCCCATCAGCTTCAAGCCGCTCTTGCTATCGCAACAGTCAGGTGAGGAACTACCCCGCGCGTCGGGGGATCTAGGGAATGCCCAGCCCAGCGGGCGACTGACGCAGCGCTACCCCTTGCTTGCAGACAACGCGACGCAGACGCAGAGCCTGCCGCTGACGGCCATCTCGTGGCTGTCGCAGCACACGGACTCGTCGGGGCGCCTCAGGCTGGGGCCGTCGTCCTTCAGCCTGGAGCTGCCGCCGCCGCAGGACCTGCAGCGCCTCATGGCGGCCGCCAGCAACCAGTGCCCCGGCAGGTCGTGCAGGCCGCTGGCCAGCTGCGTGCAGCACGCCGTGGCGTCCAGCTTCATGGTCTTCAGGGACTACTTCTGCCCGCTGGGAGCGTGAGTCAAGAGGCGGCCCGTTTCACGCGGAGCGCTTTTTTCCGTCGGTTCGTTTCACTGAGTTCCGTTTCCGGTCCGCAGGTACGCGGGCGTGTGCTGCTCGCTGTGACACCGGCACGCCAGGCGAGGCCGAGAAGGCCCCCCAGGACTTGTCCGCCTCCCGCCGCGACGGCCGAGGGGCGGATGACCCTCCGTTTTGCCCACCGCAGCGCGACGCGGCGCGTGGTGCGTTCGCTTCGAGTCGCAGGCCTCGTCGCAGACGCACGCTCCCAGCCAATCCGAGTGCCATCTGTCCGTCCAGTCTTCCCCGTTTCACTGGGTGTGCAAAACAAACTAAACCAATTCCTATTTATACATATTTATATTTAAATTTTGTAGAAATACATGTAAAATAAAAATCTATAAATAATGAAGACCCGCTCTCGTGTTTCGCCCTGCGGTTCGGGCGGCTCAGGGTCCGCCGATGAGGGCGAGCAGCGTGCGCTTGTAGTCGCCAGAGCACTCATTCTGCAAACCAAGAAGAGCACCACTGTAGAGCGTCACTCACTCCGTCGCCTCGAGGCGCGCGCTGCGTCCGGCAGTACACTGTACCTTGACGGCGCTCTCCAGCGTCTTCTCGTACAGGCGCTCGTACTCGCGCTTGATGTCGCCCAGGTCGATCTCGCTGCGGCTCACGATGATCCTGATGAGGGTCTCGTCGTCCGTGCCCGCGCCCGCGATGGCCTTGTGCAGCCGCTCGGCGAAGAAGGCCGCCGGGTTCTGGACGCACTCCACTGCAAAATGCAACATTCCAGAGGAATTAGAAAAAAATTACTTTTGAGGAGCCTCAATTGACGGTGTGTGGTTTGGTTGGTCGTTACCGATGGTGGAGATGGCCTCCTTGAGCTCGCCCCCCAGCTCGTCCCGGATGGCCTGCTGGATGGTGCGGCCCGACACGTTCTTGTACTCCTCGAAGATGAGCCTCAGCTGGTCGAAGCTCTCGTGCGCCAGGATGCGGTTGAACACCTCCTCGTCCGTGCCCAGCTTGCCCTCGCCTGCAACGACCCGGGTGGGCATTACTGTGGTTCTCGCCGGTAACGAAAAGCGGTACTGTATCCACACGACACGCGGAGTGCAACTGGGCCATTTGGGTAGGGGTTCAACACGGCTGCCACAACAGAGGCGTTCTCAAGGCCCGGGGAACACTGAACCATTACCAGGGAGCTCCGAAGATACCCCGCGAGGCAGGGCGTCTGCTCGACCAGGGGTAGCGACGGGCTCGCCTCTCCTGCAGTTCGATTCTGAACAGGGCTCCGTACGTCTGTCTCTCTCGCACCCTTAGGGGCCGTGCCTGAAGTGCGAGAGAGACAGAGCGACGAGCAGCGGGTACATGCCTGCGTTATGCAGCTCGGTGGCCAGCTGCACGGCAGCCTCCTTGTTGGCCGGCTTCTTGGCGTCAGCCCCCGTCTGCAACACAGCGCAACACATCCACAGTGCCGGAGCCGAGGTTAGCCGGGACTAACGGGGTGCACGGGGCTGGGGCAACACAGGGTTACGGGGAAGGGGCGTGTTGTGTTAAGTCACCCCGGGACCTTTCGTTTGCCGTGTTAAGAAGCAGCGTGTCTACCTACCACAAGCAGCACCCATTGCAGACTGATTCCGAGAGTCGTCGCTCTGTCTCCCTCACACCTAAACGGGACGCCCCATGAGTGCGAGAGAGACAGAGCGACGAAAAGGCCCGAACCAGCCTGCAGCCATGCACGGCACCTACCTGCGGCGTGCAGCTGCTCCGCCTGCTCGCGCGCCTTGGCCTGGTCCACGGCCGTGCTCTCGGACCGCACGCCCTGCACCAATCCACAAGCAGATGTACTCCATGCTTGATACAGAGTCATGTCGGCATGCGGGCGAGTCGAGCGCCCTCTAGCGGCGCGACTAAGAGATCAAGGCGCTCATTCCGTACAGTGCTTCGTCACTCTGTCTCTGAGAGAGACAGCGACGAAACCGCTGTTTGGAATCAGTACGACGCTCAAGTGAAGCAAGGCCTTTCATACAGTGAGGAAGGCGAAAAGGGCGAGCGAGCGCGAGTGCCACGGGGCGGTCGGAACGGCTTCGATACAATCGAACCGACGCCGTTTCGACCGCTCCGTTCGTTTCTCTCTAGAGTAGGGGCAGAAAGGATCAATAAATAGTGACCAAATCGCAAAGGCACTCACCGTGACGATGAGGGTCAGCAGCCGGCGGAAGTCTCCCGAAGTCTCGCTGCACATGTGCTCGGCCAGGGGCCGGTCGTACACTGGGACAAGGACGCGGACAAATTACCCACCAATTTTACCCACATTACTGCATTTTTTATTAAGTCTTCTTTTGTCACGCGGCAAGGTCGACTCACGGCGCTCGTAGGCGGTGACGAGGTCCTGCACCTCCGAGTTGGACCTGGAGCAGAGGATCTCGATGAGGGTGTGCTCGTTGGTGCCCATGCCCTCCATGGCCTTGTGCAGCTGCTTGCAGAGGTAGTCCGCCGGCGGCCGCACCAGGGCCACCACCACGTCCTCGAAGTGGCCGCCAAGTTCGCTCTTGAGGTCATCGATCAGGTCCTAGAAAAACCAGAACAGTCACCGTCAGTCTGCAGCATTTTTCATTTTTGTAGAGAAACTTGAGGACTTTGGACGGGACTCACCCTGCCGTACTCGGTGGTGAAGTAGCGCGCCATCTCCTGGCGCTGGGCGTTGGAGCGCGTCGTCAGGATGTCGATGATGGCCTGCTCGTCCGTGCCGAAGCCCTTCATGGCGGCGCGCAGCGCGGCGCCGTCGTCGGCGGCGCTGAAGTTGGCCGCCGGCACCACAGTGGGAACACCCTGCGCGTAGAAAACCAAACGGCTGTCATTTTCGTCCGGTTCCCAAGGTGTGAGGGGGGAGGGGGTCCGAGCCGGCATCCGCTCGGCCAGGAGTTCGCGCCAATTGCCGAGATTGGATCCGCTGCCCTGCAAGCTCGTTCCGTCTCTCTCGCACCCCTGCGGTCAGCCCTTGAGTGCGAGAGAGACAGAGCGACGACGCGACCCTAGAGGCTCAAGGCCGCGACGTCAGGAGCGATTCCGCACGGCGATGTCGTCGCTCTGTCTCTCTTACTCATGCTCGTCCCATAAGGGTGAGGAAGAGAGAGAGACCGAGCGAGAGGGTGAGGCCCCGAAGGGCCCGAAGCACAGCGGCGTCCTTCCGCATCGATTGGAGGCTTTCCTGCCCCTGACAGGTGCGTCAACACACCGCAAAATTGCTGTCCGCCCTCCGGGGATCGATGGCCTGCTGCAGTGCTCTGTCTGTCTCTCTCGCACCTATAGGGGACGCCGCATGCGGGCAAGAGAGACAGAGCGAGCGACGGCCCTGGAGCGGACCTCTGGAGTGGACCCTGCCCCGCCCCCCTCCGCGCCGATAACTCCTGATAACAGTGACTCAGTACGCGCGAGGAATCTGCCTGGACCCGCATGAGTCACTGCCGGCCGCGGCGCGGGGCCTCCCGACGATCCGCCTCTCTCTCGCACCCAAGAGGGACGTCCCACGAGTGCGAGAGAGAGGGAGCATGCCCGCGGAATGTGTGTACTACGGCGGCCAAGGATAGACAGCCAGGATCTAGAGATGCAAGCGGAGATGAGCCCGCCGCCGGCACAGTGTGGAGGGAGAGAGACCGTGGGGAGGGAGGGGGCCGCCAAATTGATTTTTCCGTCCTTGAAGAGCGTCTGGACCTCTGATTGCGTGCCGGCCCGTGCGAGGGCCGCGAAGGTGCGGAGGACGCGAAGCAAGACACCAGGGCGGCCGTCAAGCAAGGCAGCAGGGCCAGGGCCAGGCCGCCGAGGGTATAAATAGCGCAATTGGTAAACGGCGTCATGCGCGGCGCGGCCCTACGACGAGGCTAGTTTCAAACGCGACACGCCCACGCCAATATAGGCCCGCGCTGTACAAATTGGCAGAAATTGAACTTTGGCGAGACTGCAGCCACCCCTCCCCTCTGCTCACGACAGTGAGCCCCCCTCCCTCCCCCATCCAAACACGGAACTCCGCACCGACAAATTTTTTTTCCAGCCACTCGAACAGCGCTCAAGTTCGCGATGGTTGTCAACGTGGTGTGGTTCGTCGCGCAGCGCCGTCGGCAGAAACGCGCGCGTCAAAACGACAAAATGACAGCGCGCCGCCGCTCTGGCCGTCCATCTAGAGTACTGTACTGTCGCGAGGGGTTTCGATCGCGGGGGTTGTAGGCGTAGGCACAGTACGCTGGCAGAGTACGCGGTTTCAACTCACCCGTGGACTCATGGCTGTTGACTGGAATGTGGGTGCGCGCTGGCCGGGCTGTGGAGGCTTCTCTCGTGACACGCCCAACGAACGACGCCGACGGTCTACTGTCTGGCTGCTCTCTGCTGCTGCTGCCTGCATTCAGCCGGCCTGCCGGCGCGGCGGGTGAAGGGGGCGGGGGGGAAACCGGGCCGCACCGCGGCGGCGAAGGGAAAAGGGGAGGGGGGGGGGGTGAAGGGGCCCCTCGTGGGTACCGGCTGTACCGGCCGGGGGAAAGGGAAGGGCGACGGGGAGGCAGTGGAGGCCCGCACGGGTTGACGCCCAAAGCCGGCGGGTAGTGGGGTGGGAAAGGGGTGGGGTAGGAGAACGCTGGAATGGAGTTTCATTTTGTTCAAACGTTCATTTTGTTCAGGCGTTATGATTCGGGGTGATTTTCGAATGGGACTTTCTCTTAGAGATGCGTCTGCGAAGCTGGGTCCAAAGGAAAGGGAATGACGGTTTTCCCAGGAAAACGTGAACACAAGCCCGCTGTACCACGCGACTGCATTCGAACTTGCCGCCAGGCGCGCCTCTCTAAGACCGCTTCGATTAGTCGAAATCACCGTCGATGGCTCCCCCACCAACGCGACCGCGGGAATGACGTCAATGAGGCTCTCGACCAATGGGATTAGACCACATTCGCCCGTGGCCCGCCAATGACAGCGCTGGAAAGTAGTCCTGCTTCGTTGTCTGCTTGTGTTGCATCAGCATGGAGCGCTAGCGAGAAGGAGCAAAACAGAATGCATTCCAGGCGAAGAAGTTGCGCGGAACGGATGGACATGCGTTGTTAGACGGTGCAGAGCCATCGCAGTGTGATAATTTCTCGATGCCGGTACATGTCAGTGCGTGAAAATTGGAATTTGTGAACATGGTGACGTCTCAAGCTTTCATCATCACCGTCCCAGCCCAGGCTGCTGGCGGTGACAGCGGGATCCAGCAATCACCAGCAATGATTGAACCCACGGTCTCCAACAGGAAGAGGCGGCTGGCGCACCTCACCTTGGAGGAGAAGCAGTACAGGAAGTAAGTGTCTGGCGCAGTGCAGGCTGCCGCCGCTCTCCAGCTACTGGCGATAAACGCGGCGTTCTGGAACCTTCCACGGCAGGGGCGGAACCAGGGCAGGGCGCCTTAATGAGGCCACCCCCTTAACTGTTGTCTTTGGCTTCCCTCATTGTTTCATGGTGTTGTCGATACAATCACTGAAATGAGGCCCATTTTATGATACATAAATCATGTCTATGTGATGATTTTGACAGCTGATAATGACAGCTCCCAAATGTCGCTACAGTGTTGCATCAGCCTCAACATCTCGTTTGGCTCTTTTGCCGTTTGACTAATTCATCTGTTTGCCTGGGTTTTCAGGAAATTAAAAAATCGTGTTGCTGCACAAACATCAAGAGATCGTAAAAAGCAACGGATGGATGAATTGGAATCATCCATTGTACTAATGTCTCAGGAGGTGTGTTCATAATATCAGTAGCCTCTCAATAATTTTAATACTTTTAGGAGACTTCTATTGTTTTATAAAATACTAGGGCTCACTGTAATGTATTTGCTTTGCTTTTTTACAGCTTGAAGCCATGACTAAACAGAATGCAACATTGGCCACTGAAAACGCCTTACTAAAACAACAACTACACGATGCCCAGATGACCACTACAGCACTGCTTGAGACTTTACAATCAGAGAAGTGCTCATGTGGCAAGAGTCCTAAAGGCAATGCCCAGGCAACGCCTGCTGAACTCCCGTCCGTTTCGTCACGACCTGCTGAGTCGACTAGACACCCTCTGCTGAAGGGATTGGACGGGAAGCAAGTAGACAGCCTGAGCGTCTTGAGGATCTTGTTGATGACATTCCTTCTCTCCCGGAGCTCCTTGCAGACCTGGGATCTAGTGAAGATCTCCCAGACCTTGGAGACTTGGAGCGATTTGCGGAAAGCCTCCTCCAAGAAGCCTTTGCCAGTGAAGAGGTGCGGGTCATACTTTTATTGGCTCCAAGTAATATATTGTTTCTTTATTTCAATTTTAATAAAAATGTTTTCTTTCAATTTTTCAGAATATCTCAAGCGTGGAACCAGTGGTGGGGAAGGCATCAGAAATCATGGAACCCTGTCGAAGAAGTGCCAGCGTAACTGAACGCATGGAAGTTGAGATGCTTCCTGTAGAGACCCCTTCGCGCAGTGTTCAACGGCCACTTCGGAAAAAGACCCAAATTCGTCAGTCAAAACAAACCATGAAGAAAAGCCCTCTTCAAGCACAGCCAACAATTTTACCAGCCCAACATAATTTGTGCTTCACTACTGGTACACCAACATGTGTTACGTTACCAGTCAAATCCCCGCAACCAGACATTCTTGCCAGTGCCCTAAACAGTGCATTTTCCCCCGATGAGTGTATCACCATCATTGTTCCAACCCCTGATGACAGTGGTGATTGTGTTATCCTTGGAGAAGCTGTCCAAGAAGTTACTACATCTTATCTGATGCCACCCTTTAAAGATGAACCATTGTCTCCTCAGAGTGACATTACAGAAGCTGTCAAATCAGACTGTGGTTACGAATCGTTTGGATCACCACATAGTGATATTTCCTCCTCAGATGCTATGAGTGATTTATGGAATGAAAGTTTTACTCAACTATTCCAAATTTAGGGTGCTGACTTTTTTGCCTGTTGTATTTAATTTATTTTAAGGTTTAATTAGCAGCTGTGCTCCTTTGTAAATATTTCTCTTTGTTTATGGTATAAGTTTGATAAAGTAATTTAATTGTATAGGGGCAGGTCCTCTGCCAATAAGAACCTGTATGCTTGCGTGTCTCTACATTAAACACCTCAACTAAATTTTTGAGTTTTTTTTTATGACCTCAATTATCGAGATAAAAAATGACACATCACAGATAATACTGACACTCGTTTTTAATACATGATGGAAAGAAATATGAAGGAATGTTCATTTTTCAATGGACAAAAGTATATAGACTGTTCTACATGTCTTAAAAGATTACATGTAAAAAAATAATGTGGGCACTTATGACCCAATGGGTCAATTTAAGTACATCTATAAATTAAAATACATATCACATGCCAACGCAAGAATCTTTGGGGCCTCAGACTTTGGCACAAACTTCAGCCTATATATAAAAAAGATAAATGTTTCACTTATAAAAAGATAAGGATCACAGAGAGTCAGACCACAATGCATGGTTCACTACTAAAGACACAACAAATTTAAAAGCAAACAACACAAAAAACTAAAACAAAGGAAAAAAATAACAAAAAAACATGATGAATCACAAGAGAAAGTCAAATGGTAATATCCTTGTCGGTTGAAACAAAATTGGAAACAAAACAAATATTGTTCTTAACAAAAAGATAACAACATGTAAATTTTGCAAACAAAAGTCGAGCATTGTGATGCCAAATACCAGACCTATTAGTGAAACCTCCTCAGATCAAACAAAAACCAACAAGAGTTAAAATAACAATTAAAAGAAAAGGAATAAAAATTTGACAGGCGTCAAAAGTACCGAATCATCAGGGTAAAAATAGATACCAATATGGATTTAAAAAAATAAAAACAATAGCAAAATAAATACAAAACCCATCACAGAATATGTTAAACATGCTGCACAACAGCAGCAGTCCTCTCTATATTAACACCAACGTCTCTTTCCACTGATTTAAGTTCCACCTTGAGATTGTGCAGGAGAGCCTTTAAATCATCTAATACTGCTGGTGACAGACGATTGCTTTCTTGAATGAGTGCGGAGAGCCCTTCTTCATCACAGGGCACTGGGTCAGGAACATTACTGCTCATCTGCGGACAAGAGGACGGGGGAATCAGGTAGGTTTCCAGCGCACAGGTGCGACCGGTGCAAGCGTCAAGGTGAAGAGCGCTTACTTTTCTCAGGGCTTCCGAAAACTCCCGCTGCGCTTGCTGCAGCTCCTTCTGCAGCTCCTCGTAGTCGCGCCGCGCCGCGGCCCTCTGCCGCTCCATCTGCACGCGCAGGGCGTCGTGCTCGCGGTCCCGCAGCGCCAGGCGGTCCTGCAGTGCACGCACCTCCCCGGACCGCTGGTGGAGGTGGTATCCCAGGGCCTGGCGGCAAGACAACAAGGACCCCAAAATTAGCGCCACTGCAGCCCGTTCGCTTCGCCTTCGCCCGCGATGTAGTTCTCGGGGAAGTCCCGAGCGTCCCGGACACAGACTCCCCGGGGTCCCTTAAGGAGTACCTCAAGGATGGGCGACGCGCTGCCTGAGCCGCCACCGAACCCTCTGACTCAGGTTCAGGTTGGGGTTGGGGTTGGGGTGGCTCAGGAACGAGTTGAGCCGGCTGCTGCTGCCGAGCCACAGCCCCGCGTCCAACGCGTCCTAGAGAGGGGACAGGAAGCGCGGCTGTCTGAGAGGCTCCCGACGCGGCGGGCTAGACTGGTCCAATTCCGTCACTCCCTTCTGTCCCATTCCCTATCGAGTTTACCCATGCATGTTTGTTGGAGGGGTAAGGGCACTGATCACTACGCCTCCGGCCTAGCGCCTGCGGTGCTCCGGATAGGCCAGCCCGCCGAACCTCCCTGCGCGGCGGGCTGGCCTACCGTGGAGTCGTCAGGCGCCCCAGTCACAACTGTTCCAGAGAAGCACGTGGTGACTCTGTCCCTCTCGCACCCCAGCGGAACGCCCCCTACCTTGATGTTGGACTCCATGAGGGGGTCCTTGGCGCGCGCCTCCTGCAGTTGCTCCTGCAGTTGCTCCAGGCGGAGGCGGCAGTCCTCGTGGTCGCGCTGCTCCTTCTCGAAGCGCAGCTCCAGCTGCTCCTTGGACACCTTGAGCACCTGGCCGTACGCCTCGCTGCGGCCCAGCGCCACCTTGTTGCTGTCCAGCATGTCGTTGGCCGTGTCCAGCCCCAGGCGCAGGCTGGACACCTCCTTGCGCAGCTGCGACAGGTCGCGCCGCTCGTTGAACAGCTGCAGGTGCAGCTCGGCGATGTTGGCCTTCAGGTCGCACACCTCCTGCTCCAGGCGCCGGCGCTCGGCCTCACGCTCGGCGTCGTGCTCGGCCACGGACAGGCTGTCTCCTGGAAAGGCGTTCAACGTCTTTTACAAAAATTGTTTCGGCTGCGCCCGTGGAAGTCCGTCGCGCCTTCGCTGCCACCACAAACGGCGTCGTCGGCCGGCAGATGAACAAATGATGCGCATCGACCGCGATGCGCCGCGTTCTGAAAGGCTGAATCTTTGATGGGCTGCCGGCACGGCGCGGGCGCGGGCCTCGCTGGGTCACCTTGGACGCCATTAAGCTAAGCCGGCCCGCCCCAGATCCGATCGCCGGCACCATCGACCCACTTCGGAATGCACGCTTTGACACGAACCGGCACGAACGAGGCGCGCGAGTGTTGGATAATGAATAAAAAAGATGGCACCCGCTGCGACGAAATCCTCCCCGACAACAAAGCGGGAAGGGTGAGTCGCAGGGAACTCACCGAACTCACCTGCCGCGGGGGCGCCCCCGTTGAGCGCGCAAGCGTGGCAGTCGTGGTCCAGGCCGTGGTCCAGGCCGGGGCCCTTGCCGTTGGTCACCCCAAGCGCCGCCAACTTGTCCTCGGCCGCCTTGCGCGCGAGGACCTGGTCCTTGAGGCGGCCCAGCAGCGCGCGCACCATGTCATCCCGGCGGTTGGCGCGCTCCTCCAGGGCCTCCAAGGCGTCGGGGCGGCCGCCGTGCGCCAGCCCGAGCACCTCAAGGCTGGCGGCTAACTTGTCCAGAGCGCAGGCGAGCTCCTGCCGGTCCGCGCCCTCCCCGAGGCCCTCCCCGATGACGTGATCGCCATGGCCGTCGTGCACGCCGTTGGCGCGGTGGGTCTCGCGCGCGCGGTACAAGCACACCTGCAGCAGGGCGAGGAGGCCGCGGACGTCGTCCTTCTTCGACGCGGTCTGCAAGTCCTCGCCCTTCCCCAAGTCCTTCCCGGACGACGCCAGCAAGTCGGGCGTCGCGTGCGCGTCGGTGGCCAGGCCGTTTGTGGCGGCTGTGGCCTTGTCCAGGACGGCGTCGAGCTTGCGCTGCAGTGCCGCAGCGTGCAGGGCCAGTTCGCTGTTGGCGTCGCGAAGCACCTCCAGCTGGCCGCGAGCGTCCTCGGGCACGTCCAGCACGGCCTCCACGTGCACCGGCGACGTGCTGAGCCGCCGCAGCCGCTCTTCGGTGGAGCCCTCCGCCCCGAGGCGCATGCCCTGCGTCATGGTGTCCAGCCACAGGCTGAGCTCGTCGACGCGCGCGCCCAGGTCGTGCTTGTCGCGCTGCAGCAGGCTGTTCTCGGCCCGCAGCTGCGCCACCAGACCGTCCTGGCCCTGCTGCACCTGCAGCTGCTGCCTCAGCTCCGCCATCTCCGTCTCCAGCACCTGCAGGCTCTGCGTCAGCTCGGCCAGGCGCGCCGTGCTCTTCTGCACCTGGCTCAGGAGGCGACTGTTCTCGGCTTGCAGCTGCTCCACTTGCACGCCGCTGCCGCGCAGCTGGACCTGCAGCTGCGCATGCTCCACCTGCATCTGGTCCACCTTGGCCTGCTGCGCCGCGCCGTCCTGCTCCCTGACGCCCGACCCGGTGTTCTGTTGCAGCAGCGCGGACAGCCGCTCCACCTGGGCCTGCAGCAGGTCGTTGCGGCCGGCCAGCTGCAGGTTCTCGGCGTGCAGGTTGTCGGCGCGCTGGTGTGCGCCGCGCGCGCTGTCCAGGCCCTCGCGCAGCGCTCGCACCTCGCCCTCCAGCTGGGCCTCGCGCGCGCCCCTCGCGGCGTCGCGGTCCTCGGCCTGCAGCTTGGCGGTCAGGGTGTGCGTCTGCTCGCGGCGCGCCGCGTCGTCCAGGCGCGCCAGGGCGGCGTCGCGCTCCGCCTGGGCCGCGCGAGTCTCCTCCCTGCGAGCCTCGGCCTCCTCGCGCAGCCTCTGCGTCTCGGCGCGCATGGCGTTGAAGCGCGACGACACGTTGGTGAAGTTGCGCGTGAGCGTCTGCAGCGCCTCGTCCTGGTCGGCGCGCTCGCGGGCCTGGCACTCCAGCTTGACGGACAGCGTGGTGTGCTCCTGCGACAGCAGCGCCAGCGCGCGCTCACGCTCCTGCAGGGCGGCCTCCGCCTTGTCGCGGTCCTTGGTGGCGGCCAGGAGGCGGTCCTGGTCCTCCTGCAGCCTCATCTTGGTCTCGCTCAGCTCGCGCTGCAGCTGCAGGCTGCGGGACACCAGGCGGTCGATCTCCGTCCCGGACCGCTCCAGGTTGCTGTTGCTGGCCTCCAGGCTGAGCTCCAGGTCCGAGACGCGCTGCTTGAGCTCTGTGACGGCATGGTCCTCCTGGAGAAACAAAGGACAGTTTCAAAGTTTGAAGAAAAACAGAAAGAAAGAGAAGTTGTGCTGTGACATGGGTTGTGAACTTACCGCCACCTTTTGAGATTTGTTGGGGTTCTCATGGTTGGGAAGATGTGTCGAGAATGCCAAGGCCTTTTCTAATCGCATGGTAAAATTTTGTTTTTCCTTTAAACTTTTTTCTTCAGACTCTTTCAGTTGATCTTGAACCCGCTTCAAATCTGACCTCAGTCTTTCTAGTTCATGAGCTTGGCGAACCACATCTTCTTGTGTTGACATCAATTGGTTTTGCAAAGTGCACCGCTCCACTTGAGTCAGATGAAGCTGCTCTCTGTACCATAGCTCTGACTTCTTAATGCTGTCCAGCTAGATGATTTATGATAAAATTTAAAATAAATAATACTATACTGTGTAGGACCTTAAGAAACATTATAATGTTTTAAGTACCTGAGCCAGCTGTGCTTTGCTATCTCGTTCAAATTGTCTTCTACGTTCATTAATATCATCATTCTCCATAAATTGTTGGGCAACCTTAGCTTTGAGGCCATGAAGTGAAGCATTGCGGGCAGCTAGTTCTATTTCCAGCTCCGACACCTTAGTTCGTAGTTTAGCAACACATTCAGAAGATTCTCCTGCCTCTTTTTCCCATCTGGCACATTTAGAATCAGCCAACTCGACCTGAAAAAAGTAATGTTTGAATTTAAAACAAGCAGAAGGTAACAGAAATTCAAAATATTTCAGAGGATGGAGCCAAAATTCGGACAGCTTTCTACTGGAAACAAAAACAAAAACAAAATACTTTACCTGATGCTTCAACTCTAAACATCCCTTAACAGTAGCGTGCAGGCGCTCTTCAAGTGCTATTCGACAGTGACACACCTTAATCTACATATTAAAACAAAAACAAAAAACAAAAAAAATCAAAGAAAAAAAATGCAGAAGAAACGAGTGCAAGCACTAAATATGCATGCATGGCAAAACAAAAAAAAAATCTAAAGAAATATTTATATGTGAACATAATACAACTCTATTAAAAACAACTAGCAGAAACGAACCTCTGTTCCATGATGATCCACAGCATCCAAATGGACTAAAAAACAGAAAAAAGAAAAGAAAATTAACTTCAGAAAATTCTTGAACACAATAATGCAAAGGCTTATCATATATGCTTACTTTCTTCATTTGACGCCATAGAACTATTGATGTGTTGGGGTGATTTTAATGCTTCTAATTCTTGCTCTATCGAAGCCAACAACACTGATGATGATACTTCATGAGCAGGCCCCTCTTTCACTATGGTAATGAAGCCAGGGGGGTAAGGTTGCAACTTGTCAGTAGTTACAACAGGCACTTGGTAGGATTCCAAATTATTACCAGGATCAAAGTCGCTCAGCACCACTGAATTTCCAGGGATGTTGGGCTTTGAACTATCTGAGGGCCTTTTCTTCGATGTTATGCCATTAGAAACAAGTTCCTGTTCAGCAGCACTGACCCGTGCATTTTTAATTTGAGGTCTCTTGGCGACCTCATCAGGACTCTGAGTATCATCCCTTTGATATTCCAGATGGTGGTTTATAAGATCAGGCTGAAACACTCTTGAACTTGTCACCTGCAACAAACACAGATTACCTGGTTAGCAAGCAACATGTGTGCCAAAGGCTTGCACCCTCAGAACCCACAAGGTCTACCATTAAAAATTTTTAAATTAATTACTTACATCAGCAGCTCTACCAACAGAGTGAACACGGGCAAGAGAAAGGTCTAGAGCACCATGTTTCCTCAAGTTTCCCAAACCTAAACAGATAAAAAGAAAATATTTGAAAATAGGATGAATGACATTTAGAGCCAATGGGTGAAAGCTAAAATTTCGTACCTAGGCGTATTATATTGCAGTCAACAGAGGTACTAAGATCCACTGCACAGTCCGTCAATGAAACAGAGGGGCTTATTGATGAACTGCTGCTGCTTCTGCGTGCATTTACCCACATGGCATGCTGGACCCAAAAAATCAATTAATCGTACAAGCACTGAGCACATGCCTAAGCTAAAGAATAGAGCAACTTAGAACAATTGATTGAAGCAGAGCAGCTCAGGCTAATAATTAACCGGATCACTTAAGAAGAGAATAAGCAGAGTTATGTCAGCAGCATGAAGCATGGAGTTGTTAACTGTACCTTAACCTTTCTGCCGGTTTGGTCTGCATTGCTTTCAAAAGCCATGATTGATTTTTTTCACATTTCAGTTTGCAAGAGCAGCAGCTGCCAAAGGACAAAACATACAGCAAGCTAGCACACACTAGAAGGTATTGAGGTCATGAACACACATAAATTTTGAGGTCGGGGTTGAGGATGTGAATTTGAAACAGAGACACTACACATTTTAGAAAAATTAAATAATGCTCTAGTTTGAATGAATCGCGGTAGCAAGGGTGGTTGGGAAAAACAGAGCATTGTTACCTGCTGTGACAACAATGCACACTTCTGTCATCTACAGAGCTATCAACTGCACAATTAAGCTAACATAAAAGTCCTTTCGTATAAGATAGAACTGTGATTTGATTATCAATTGAAAACCTTACCGGCAAGGACACTTGCATTTGAGAACTGTCAAACTATCATTTTTGTGTCACAAAATGTAAACACACGTCGACAGTCGGTGACAGACGACAACCAGCAACAACAACAGACGACAGGAAAAATGAAACACTCCTCCACTCTTGCAACGTAGCTACATCAACAGTCTGGTCATTTTCCAAAAATATTTCATCAATCTCATCAGATTTCTTAAAAAAATATTTTAAAAATTATTTAATATTTTTTAAGTTGTAATTTAAGAGCTTGAGCGATGTTTCAACGACGCAATTTTAGCAAGTTTAGTTCTTAAGGTTGGGAGTATGTAACGTGTCGGGAAGCCTGCCTCATCTGCCATCAGCGGGTTTCGGGATTATTTGCAGGCAACGGGGTGATCGATAGCTGTGGTGGGGAGGGGTTTGTCGGCTGGTTCTGGTTTGTTTCCACATATGTTTTCTTTTGTATGTATAGTTATCGCTCGGCCCAGCACAGTGACGCCAAGTCCCATGTGTGTGGCATGAGTGGCATGCATCTCAACTAGCTTTCAACCCAGGAAGAGCGAAGGGACGCAACAGTCGCAAAGGGTGAGTACGAATTTGGGGATGCGGGCTCTTTGTTATTGCTGCATCGGACCAGCCTTATTGGAACACCTCTAGCTTCTTTTTATCCTTTGCCCGTGCTTCTTTGTCCTGCAGTTATTCCTTGAATTCCTATTTCAAGTACACGCGACTCCGGTAGTCCGTGATAAGCCATGGATGACATATCTAGGGTAGACTCTGTGAACGCGACCACTTCCGAGGATGACTCAGAGCAAGAGCAGCAAGGATGCGGGGGCAGCTCCTGCTGCAACCCCAAAAGCTGCATTTACAGGTTTTGCGGGCTTGTGCTGATGTGCCTGTTAGGTTTTGGTAAGTATTCCTGTCTTTTTACCACAGTTACTTCATGACATTTCATGACCCATTTAAAAGACTCTGGATGTTGATATGATTTTTACCTCGGTATGTAACCATCTTTTTTCGTCTTTTATCGCAGGTTCCTACTTCTGTTATGACAATCCCGCTGCTTTGCAGGATAACTTCATGAAAGATTTGAACCTCAGTACTAGTCAGTTTGTTTACTTGTATTCATGGTATTCATGGCCCAGTGTAGTACTTTGTATTGTTGGTGGATTCCTCATGGACAGGTAACAATAACTTTCTATTATCTCTGCCTTCTAACTGACCTATTCTCTCAGAGTTGACATTGAAGTGCTTTACCCTTTCAGAGTATTTGGCATCCGTCTGGGAACATGCATTTTTGCTCTTTTAGTCGTTGTTGGTGTCACAATTGTTGCTCTGGGGGCAATTTTGAATAAATTTTGGCTCATGGTTGCTGGACGATTCATTTTTGGGTATGTCTTTAAGGTTGCAGTTTTTGAAAATTTGACAAATTTGGTGTCATTATAACTTCAATTTATGATAAATATTTTTTGTTCTTCAGTATTGGAGGAGAGTCGCTTGCAGTGGCTCAGAACACATATGCTGTCCTTTGGTTCAAAGGAAAGGAACTGAATATGGTATTTGGTCTTCAAATGAGCTTTGCTCGAGTGGGATCGACTGTCAATTTCAGTGTTATGGAACCTCTCTACAAATGGGTCAGCACTTATTATGACGGTTTCACATGTACAGGGGTGGTTCTTTTCATAGGTAATTACTGAACTCAATCATGTGATAAGTTTGGGTCTACTTTTATATTTATTGTGTTCATTATTTCTCTTTGCTGCTAGCCTCTGCAACAACAGTACTATCCTTACTCAGTACTATCATTTTGGCTTGGATGGACCGTCGAGCAGAAAGGCTTCTAAAACGAAGAGATAACCAATCTGGAGAGGTGGTACGCATTACTGATATAAAGGACTTTCCTGCCAGCTTTTGGATGATCGCTCTTGTCTGTGTAGCGTATTACGTTGCAATTTTCCCCTTCATTGCACTTGGAAAGTAAGTCATTTATGTATGATGTCAGTTTGAATGTTATCATGTATTTTGCTCTTGGAACCCCATGAAAATGTTGTTGTTTGCCTTTTTTTAAAGGGTTTTCTTCATCAGAAAGTTTGGGTTGTCTCCTGCTGAAGCCAATACTGTGAACAGCATTGTTTATACAATTTCTGCAGTATCTTCGCCACTCTTTGGTATCTTAGTCGACAAATTTGGGCGCAACATTGTTTGTTGTTTTGTATCTATTCTTGTGACAATTGGAAGCCATGCCCTTCTTGCTTTCTCATTTGTCAACCCATTTGTGGGCACTGTAAGTAATAACAATAATAATAATTGATACTATCTCCATATTCATTAAATTTTAAGAGTAACTAATAGAAATATATATTGTTTCACAGTCCCTGATGGGTTTAGGATACTCGATGCTTGCTAGTGGTTTGTGGCCAATGACAGCAATGGTTATCCCAGAGCACCAACTTGGCACGGCTTATGGAGTGTATGTATATCATAGTAATTATTTGTGGACCAAATTCTTACAAAATTATCATCTGTGCTTTTGTTAACTTTTTTTTTTACTCTTACTTTTAGCATGCAGTCTGTCCAAAACTTGGGCCTAGCCTTGATTACTCTCCTGTGTGGAATAATTGTTGACAATGGAGGCTACCTTATGCTGGAAATATTCTTCCTTGCTTGTCTTTGTGGTAATATTTCAGTTTCAATTTTTTCCAGATATTTAAATTTATTGTACTCTATGTTGCTATTATTATTATTTTTCAGTGGCTCTTGTCACTACTGTAGTGATCTATTTGTACGACTCCAGTCATGGAGGAATCCTTAACATGTCTGCTGCAGAACGAGAAGTCTATGAAAAGAATAGAATGTAAGTAGAACAAATGATCTAATTTGTATTCTATTTCTTGACATTTTCACAAATCTGTTCTTTCCTAATTTCCATGTTCTTGTGACAGCTCTGCGGAAGATCTGGAACGAGAAAAATTGGTAGCTGCAGGATCTATGTCCGATATCACACCTCAAGATCTTCTTCAACCCCATTCTGACTTCCACATAAGAAACCGGTACTTGTCCCGCATTGGAGCAAATGTAAGTGTCAAATGTTGGTTATTTTTTAAAATTCTTATTTTCTTGAACATTACTTAAATTAATTTCTGTTTTGTTTCTGTTTTTGCAGTTACCATCTCATTACAATGAAAACCAGAAGGGTCTTGCTTACAGAGCTTTGCGATAAATGTATGAGGCCCTAGGAAACCCATGCCAAAGCCGAAGAGTGACTTGCTGAGCCTCTCTTATTATGATTTTTTCCTGCTTGATGAGTAACTGTGATAAGTTTGAAGTATGTAGTGTCAACTTGTCCTCCTGTTTCTGGACAGCAATTCGTGATTCATTTTTAAATCGGTATTTTTGTTTAAGATTGTATTGTTTAGTCCATATTGTTTATCACTGAATTTAAACTGCGTACCATAGTTTCAACCACTCTGGTTTGTTACCAATTGGTTGGAACACTTGTCAGAATCAAGCAGTCACCATTTTTTGTTCTCTATGTATAAACCTGCATAAATCAATGTCTTTTATTATCCCAACATTTGATGCTATGGACATTCTTAATGATAGTCATGATTTTGAAAGTATGACATTTTATGCAGTACGATGGAAAATATCTATTTTTCTTGAATGATTTGATGGTTGATGACTATTTGATGTACATTCCAGCCTTATTAGAGTGAGAAAAGAAAGTGGAATTAGTAATATTAGGTACGTATTTTTGTGACATTTTGTTGACCTCAGCAATGATCGTGAAGAGTAAAATTTCTTCTGATAATTTGTGTAGCATCTATGTTTAATGAAGCTTGGTGTCAAAGAGATCTCTGTTCAGATGTTTGTGTAGTTAATTGAATTCATTGGCATTATGAAAACGACTTAGTTTCTCACAAGTTTGAACAATTTCTGGATCATCATTAGTAATCTCCCTGTTGTAGCAAGGAAACCCTGGCTTCAGAGAACTCAGGACTACTGTAATGCATTTAATTTTGTCAATTTGTGCATGATATAAAATAAATTAAATTCATGGATTGTGGTTGTTTGGTCGAGAACTGTCTTATGTTAGTAATGAATCTCAAAAGTTAAAATTAATTAGTTTGCAATAGCTGTGTAGATAGAGATGTGTGGGCCAAAACTGATGTAAATTTTTAAACTCAAAGGTGTATTTTTGAAATAATTTTGCAGAGTTTTAAGGTTTTATGTTAGTCAAGGCTTTACTGATATTAAAAGCCTTTTATCATTATTCACACTGGTGTTTGATCCTCTTCTAGAGTTACTTTGTGTATACATACAGTGGATATCAGATCAAACTTAATTACATATTATATCTTTGTTTTTAGATGTGGCTTTAGTCATGAGCAAGGGAAGCTAAGTTTATTTATAATGAAGTGTTCTGATTTCAGTATTATGACAGTTCATAGATTTTATCAAGATATGTGATGATGAATTAGAATAAGGGTCAGTCTGTGGTGTTAACATATCTTGACTTTGAAGTAGTAATGGATATAGGTTGTTAAGTTACCCTATTTTTTGTTGATCTTTTTTTGGACAATGCCTCAACATTTGCAGGAGGCATTTCTTGACTTGCCATCATGTTTATACTTTATACATATTCAATGCTTATGAGTTAGTATTATTATATATTTTCTTTGGCTGTATCTAATAATGTTAGCTTGATTTGTGTGAATTTCGGTCATGAATTGGGGTGCAGGAGTGCAAAGTTGCAGGATGATACTGGATGGAAAATGGGTAAAGATTATCTTATTGTATTTGGTGCCCTTGTGATTGCTAAAGTCATCTGTCAAGGATGTCATTCCCTCTTGCAAACTTGTATTTAGCTTTTGCTCTTGGTGCTGAAGATATCATAGGAAAATTTGATCAATTGTTCTGTTGAACTAGCCGTCAATTAGAAGTTGTAACAATCTATGGTATGGGCTGTCATCTTCTAGAAGAAAATTAATTACATTGCCAAGAATGCGGACTTGCTGAGCTTGTGTAAGCTCCCAATTAGGTAGTACGTTGTCGCGTTATACCCTATGCTTCATACCTTCAAAAGTGCTATGGCACATATTTTAATGGTAATAAACATCAGCATCATGTGAACCCTTTGTATATCTCAGACTTATTTCTTTCAAAATCATTTAATTGGTATCTAGAACTACAAAACAATGACATGCTCCTGTTCCAATCATAGTTGCTCTCTTTGTTGATTCCATTCTCACAATACTGGGTTTCAGCACATTTTCTTGTGCTCCAGTCCCACAATTGCCATGTTCATTCCAACCCCAGCTTAATATATCTCTCTTTTCTGGAAGCCAAATCACATAATCTCAAATTTGCACACACCCAGTAGCAAACACAAAAGGAAGGTTGGAAAAGATAGAACACGGCAAAGAGAGACCTACCTGTTAACACAACATTATGTTCGGACCCCACAGCAACCTGCCTTAATTTTTCATCCATTCTAAGAATAGAGGGATCCCATGTCGCAACTCTCTCCTGAGAATCACATCCAAGTTGTCCATAAGAATTTCGGCCCCAATTGATCAGCTCCTCATTATCTTAAGGGGGGAAAACAAGATTGGTTTAAAAATAGGCAATAAAGTTAGGTACAATTACTAATGCACTTCGTCAAGAAAGACGCTCGGGTGAAAGAAAAAGAGACCTGTAAGTACAACGGAGTGCGTCCAACCCGCAAACAAGGCAGAGGGAAGTCCCTTAATTTCTGGTAAAGAAATTTGTAGCTCATGAGGGGTATATACAACTGGATGAATAGCTGGGTCCAGACCAAGCTGGCCAAATCTATTGTCACCCCAAACAAAAATTTTTCCACTTTTTGAGAGCGCTATATTGTGATGCTGGCCACAAGATATACCTACAATATCATCTAAGAATGGCACTGAAAAAAATAGAAATATTCAAAGAAAGCAGATGATTTAAAAAAAAATTATATGCAGGGATTAAATAAAAGAGGTACCTTGAGTTATATTCTGTGACTCTGAGAGGGGACGTCCACTAGAATCCACAATTCCAAGCTGGCCTTTGTTTCCAGCTCCAGAAGCATAAACTTTGCCAGCCTCAGAAACAATAACCAAATGGCGTAAACCAAGTGATGCCTGCTTTACACGTGCAACAGGTATTCTTTGAGGAGATTTTGTAGATTTGAGCTTAAAATAGGAAGTAATCCAAAATTTGAACCTTGGTATAATCTTGTACAGTCATTAATGATTGGATCATAATAAACTTACTTTCTGCTTACTAAGTCCAAGCTGGCTATAGGCATTGGACCCCCAAACTAAGAGCGAGCCGTTTGATGTCAGAGCCGAACTTGAATCCCAGCCGCAAGCCAATTGATTGACTCGATAACCATGTAAGGATTGTACACTTTGGAAAGAAGTAACATCATCACCTTCCAGTCCTAGTTGGCCCTTATTATTCCATCCAGCTGCAAACACATTGCCAGAACGATCCAAGACCAGAGAGTGGCCACCCCCGCCAACAATAGAAACAATAGAGGCTGGATCCATGCAAGATGCACTTATTTCAGTGGGAAGACAACAAGCTTCCGAAATACTGCCCTGACCCAACTGTCCATGAGAGTTGGCACCCTAAACAGAAAGTTCGGAATGAGTTGTTGTACTGAAAAGGCCCAATGGGATTGTTGTTACCTCAGAACTGTGCATTTTACCCAAGAAAAGAGCTTCATTTTATAGTGTTAATTAAACAGTGTTGACAACTATGATGTACAGGTGTTCGGCAGCTCTTAAAATAAGAAGTTCCACGATGCTTAAGTCACAAAACGAGTGGCTGCCTCAAAGAGACCTTAAAATTGAAATGGGCCTCATCGTTGTCTTTCGTCTGTCGTCTGCTACACTGCTTCTGCTACGACGAAACTAATAACAATAAATGAGGCAAAATATTTCCTTTTCAGTGAGAAAGTGAGTGAGGCAAAACGAGTTCAAAAAATATTTTATGACACAAAATCAAATAAAAATGGTAAAGTTCTTGCAATAGACGTGAAAAATTAATAAAACAGGACCTTTATTCTTGCTGCAATAGTGGTGCTCATGCTGCCCACGTGACCCGAAAGCCGCAGCTGCGGCAGCTGCAGCCGGCATCCGGATGTACGTTGAGTGTTTCTGCTGTGCAGCTGCAGACGTGATTTGTGAGTTTCTTCAACTATTGTTGAAAAGTGCCGTTTTCAGCACTGATCATGGTTGAACCAAAGCATTTACTGCACAGCGGGTACTTCCACCCGGTTTTGCGCAGTTGGCAAAGCACGAATTGTGAGATTTCTGCAATTAATTTGATGTATCCCGTGTTTATTGTGTGAGTAAAGGTTATATTTTTGTTAAAACAACAACACAAAGGTGCTGTTTGGTTTAACTGTATTTAGTTTCTCAGTTTCAGTTTTAATTTTAATGTTGACGTCATCTATTTTTTGTGTGCAGAGATGATCCCAATGCTGTTCAACCTGTGGCTAGCATGCCAGGTGTTAGCCGATATGGAGTCAATCGACTGAAAGAAGCACTTGAGCCCATTGTGAAAAAGGGTTTGAAGTCCATTCTGTTATTTGGTGTAGCAGAGTCTCTTCCAAAGGTATGGTATTGTGCTGCATGGGGGTTCCTCTCCTTTGATGTGTTTTGTATTTGGGCATTGACATCTTACATTTATTTTCAGGATGCTGTTGGATCAAATGCTGATTCCAAAATAAATCCTGTGGTCATAGCAATACCTCTGCTCAAGAAGTGGTTTCCAGATCTTGTTATTGCTTGTGATGTAAGTTCGGTTTCATTGTTGAAGGTACTTTGCCATTAATTCTTTTTATCACCTTTACTTTGATTTTCTCAAAAGGTTTGCCTATGCCCATATACTTCCCATGGTCACTGTGGGCTTTTGTTGCCCTCAGGTGCCATCAACAATGAAGCCAGTATAAAACGAATTGCAGAAGTGGCTCTTGCATATGCAGTTGCAGGTGTGTATCAAAAGGGGCTCCTGGTTCAACCTCTATTTTTGCTCACCACTGACAGTTAATTTTGACGATATTCAGGTGCTCACATTGTTGCTCCATCGGACATGATGGATGGCCGAATTGGAGCCATCAAGAAAGCTTTAGCAGGTGCCGGCCTATCCAACACTGTCAGTGTCCTCTCATATGCTGCCAAGTTTGCTTCTGGCTTCTATGGGCCATTCCGTGACGCAGCCAAATCTGCTCCATCAAGTGGGGACCGCAAATGCTATCAGCTTCCAGCAGGCAGCAAAGGCTTGGCAGCTCGAGCTACAGTAAGATCTTTGATCTAGAAAATATTTTCCTACAATGTCTTTGTGATCTAATTTTTTGCATTGATTGGCAGTTGAGGGATGTCAATGAAGGAGCAGATATGTTGATGGTGAAACCAGGTCTTGCCTACCTGGACATTGTTCGTCAAACCAAAGATGCCCACCCGGCACACCCTTTGTTCATCTATCAGGTAGGACTCCAGGTATCTGGTGTCTTATCTTGTTTGCTGTATCAACTTCTGTTCAAACGGTATTTTGCAGGTTTCAGGAGAATTTGCAATGATAATGCATGCAGCTAAGGCAGGAGCTATTGACTTACGGACTGTTTTGGAAGAAGTTCTTCTCTCAATGCGTAGAGCTGGTGAGTTGTTTTACATAATTTTTTTTCTGGTGTGAACGCCAATTATTTTATCTTTAAATAAACTGATTATTTCCAGGTGGGGACTGCATCATAACATACTTCACTCCTCTAATTTTGGACTGGATTCAAGTGAAAGCGAAACTTTAAGAAGTTGCCTTCCTACATTTTTACAATTTTGGGTTTAGTTAAAGTAATGAATTGGTTGAGCTGTCCTTAAAGTGGACTTAGGTGGATACGGAAATGAACTTTGTGGCTAATTCAGTGTTGTAATTTATTAGATCTCATTTTTAATTTGTGTTAAATATTGTTGATTTTGTTTTTAATGTTGACACTTGTTTAAATAGTTGAGGCTTTTCTCATTCTATTCTTCACCAGATTTCTATCAATTTTGTTCCTATAATCCTAAACTTTCATATGCTCAATGTGAATCTCATTTATTTTTATTTCTCGCACTTTGTAAGCTGCACCAGTCAAATGTGGCAAATGACAATTTCATACTCTGTGATATGCATTTCATTACCTGATGTTGAGCAGCACCACCTAGAGTCTCTCTAGTCCTGTCCATTCCAGGCGCCCGAGAGCGTCCGCGTAGGCAACCCATCCGACTTCTCTCTTATGGTGGCGGTGATGGTGGAGGTGGTTTTAGTTCGCAGATCATAGTTAGACTGACTGAATTGTTGATGTATTTTCATTCGAAGTAAACGAGCCAAAACAATGCGCGAGATCGGTTTGACTCATTTTCCAGCCAACCCGTGCGTGACCGGTCGCGGCCGCCGCGGCTCAGAACGGTGCGAGAGAGACAGGCTCAAAGGGGAGCAAAGGCGACGCCGATCACGCTCCGCGACAAGAACGTCGCGATGCCGCATGCCTACAATGCCGCAGTCCCAGCCCGGCAGGTTGACGATTTTCACGTGACCGCTCCCCGCCCCTTCCTCCCCCGGGGCACCTTGGGGCACCTTGGGGCACCCAGGCCCCCTTGACGCGCACTAATCTCATTGTACGATGGTAAAACGAGCCCTCGGCCTGCTCGGCCTCGCACCGGAGCGCCCACCGGATGTCCGCAACCTGCGTCGGGGCACGTCTCGCACCTCCACCGCCTCCCTCCCACGGCGGCGAAGGGTTGAAAAAGGCACGCACACGGACAATGGGTGTTTCGGGAATTCCACTGAAGACTTCGTTTCACAAAGCAATGGGAACGGTAACCCAAATGGTGCTCCGCGTTGTCACTTCACGTTCCCGCGCAACCGGGAGACTTTTGCTTGTCGCTGAGGGCTTATTTGTGTATTTCCGCGTCGTTCGTGAACGAATTCCCAATGTCCAATGAAACTCGCACGCCGACGCTCGCGGGACGCCTCCCTCGCCAGCGTCGCTCGGGGACGACCCCTCCCCTCCCCTCCCCCGGTCCCCGCCCGGCGCCCGGCTCGCTCGGCCCGCTTGGCTTGGCGACAGTTTCCCCGAGTTTGTTGTGACGGCTGCGGGCTGCTTCCGAGGAGACGCGCTGTCTCTCTCGCACTCATGGGGCGTTGCGTAGGGGTGCGAGAGAGACAGAGCACCGTTCGGAATCAACCCGCTGGCCCGGTTCTATGGGCCGCTATCGCGACAATCGATGCGGCAAGCGGCATCCACCCCTGCGTCGCATGCTGCGACACTGCAAGTTTGGTGTCGTCGCCCAGGCGCCGCCCCCCCTCCCCCCTCGGCCTAATTGTGGGCGGGACGCGTGTCGCCCAGTTGGCGAGCGAAGCAGTGCACCACCACTGGCACGGCCACTGCGTCTGATCCAAGGCGGGCCTTCGTACTTTCTCAACGGCCAATTGGTCTTTGGACCTTCCTTTAGCATGCCTTTGTTACGGAGTGCGATTATCTGCCTTAGTTTGGGAGCAGTATTGCCGCAAAGTTGACCAAAACGGTCACAAATGTCTTTGAAAAATCGTGTTTTGGGCCGACTTTAAGCAGCCACTGCGTCTGATCCGAGGCGGTATTTCGTCCTCCCTCAACGGGCAATTGGTCTTTGGACCTTCCTTTAGCATGCCTTTGTTACGGAGTGCGATTATCTGCCTTAGTTTGGGAGCAGTATTGCCGCAAAGTTGATCAAAACGGGCACAACGCTTTTTCAAAGACATTTGTGACCGTTTTGATCAACTTTGCGGCAATACTGCTCCCAAACTAAGGCAGATAATCGCACTCCGTAACAAAGGCATGCTAAAGGAAGGTCCAAAGACCAATTGCCCGTTGAGGGAGCAAAATGCCCGCCTCGGATCAGACGCAGTGGCTGCTTAAGATCGGCCCAAAACACGATTTTTCATAGACATTTCTGAGCGTTTCGGCCAACTTTGAGACAATACTGCTCCCAAACTAAGACTGATAATTGCACTCCGTAACAAAGGCATGCTAAAGGAAGGTCCAAAGACCAATTGCCCGTTGAGGGAGGACAAAATGCCGCCTCGGATCAGACGCAGTGGCTGCTTAAAGTCAGCCCAAAACACGATTTTTCAAAGGCATTTTTGACCGGGCGGAGGCAGCCTCCAACAGCTGCGAGAAGGGCAGCAGTGCAGCAGCAGGTGCTTCCCGGAGGAGGCGGTGCAGGCCAGCATCCTGAAAGCGCCACCGGTGGCATCGTGATCGGAGCGGATCGGAGCGGCGGGGGAGGGGGGGGGTTCATTCACGGCGCGCGTTGCTGCGGCGGTGGCGGTGGCAGCGGCGCTTCGTTTCATTCACGGATTCGGTGCGGGGAGGGGAGGGGGGGGGGGGCGGAACGAAGCCGCGCGCCGCTCTCCAGCCACCCCCTCCACCCGAGCGGCCAAGCGGCCGGCCGAAGCGAAGCGGGCGACGGCAGCCGAGCGCCGCTCGGTCCGCTTCACCTGGAGCGTTCCCGCCCCACCCCTCCAGCCACCCCCACCCCTGCGCCCCGCCGCCCCGCCGGCCAGGCGTCCTGTGGCTGCCGCTGCCGCCTGCGTCCTGTGGTTGAGCCGGACTGAGTTGAGTCGTTGTTGTTTAGTAGTGTGTCGGGACTCCGGTGAGAGAGGTCCTGTCGGCTGTCGCTCCGCGCCGGCCGCATCGCGAGCACGTGACGAACACGCGCGTGCGTGAACGGTCGCGAGTGTGTCTGTGCGTTAGTGCCCTTGCGTCGTATGTGTGTGTGTGTGTGTTCGCCGATTTCAAGACAAGTGTAGCCGGCCACCACGCGCCGCATGGTGCGAAGTGAATCAAGTTCTCATTGCCGTACGATAGAAGTAGCTTTTTCGCTGCTGTGTTTCTGAGTGCGTCTGTGTGTGTGTGCCAAAATGCCTCGACTCGGCGATCTGCTGCGTCTCTCCGCCCTCGCGCTTTTTGGATTAATTCAATCATGTAAGTGCAACGTCGGCCACCTGGCCGGCATCTCACTGCCCAAGGTGCTTACAGCGAGTGGCAAGTTGCAAGTTAGGGGTTCCACCGTACTTAGGCCGTCTGGACTGGGCTGATGCAGAGAGTCGTTTTCGTCGCACTCACGGTGCGTCGCGGGCGTGTGCGAGAGAGACAGCGACTCAGAGTCAGTCGGCTGTCCTATTCCAATCTGTTCCGGATGAGTCCTTCCAACGCCACTTGGCACGCAGCCTGCCGGGTGGTTCAGAAGAGTCCTTGCGTCGCTCTGTCTCTCTCGCACTCACGGGGCTCCCCGCTAGGGTGCGAGAGAGACAGAGCGATCTTCTGAATCGCCCGGCAGGCGCCCGGCCGGCACCTGAGCCCCTCGCTTCCTGTACCGATCGCAGAGGATTAAATAACCGTGCATCCGTCTACGCCGCATCGCCGCATCGCACTGCCCGTCCAGTCCAGTGCTCCTGTCTGCCAGCCGGGCTGGCCGCCGCCGGCCGCCGCGCCGGGGGCTTACAGTGTCTTTGTCTCCTTTCTAATCCAGCGGGTCGGGCAGCCACGGGCAGCCGGTGCCGCATAAGAGGCTTTGGCGATTGCCTCGTCTCTATCGGCGTGTCACTTTGTCGCCCGGTGTCACTGCCGCGTCTCTGCCGCGGTGTAGTTTTGCGTTTCGCGGGGCGCGGCCGCGGTCACTCAACTCTCCGCCAGATCGTGGGACCCACAGCCACCCACCTCCGCCACCACGGCGTTGGCCGGCCGGCCGCGCGGCGACAGTGTGCCTTCATAGTCTTGGCGGTTCGGAGGAAACGGGAATAAAACAAATCCAGCGTCCCCGGCCTCCGGACGCTGTCGGTCCCGTGGGTCCGGCCAGCCCAGCCCAGCCAGACGTGCCGAGCTGGCCGTTCCACGACTCGGTCCCCCCGCAGACCGACGCCCCCGTCTCTCTCTCACACTGCAAGGGTCGCGGGTCGGCGCGAGAGAGACAGAGCGGTGAAAAGGACTCTCTGAATCGGTGTGCTGCTGGCCGTGCTGGCCCCGGTGGTCTTTGGTCTTTGGCGGTACAGGTGTGAGGACGGCGAGGACGCGGACAGGGGTGGCAGGGGGCTGGCGGGGTGCACCCTGTGTTTGCGACAATTGTGGTGCGCTGGGAGTCAGGGAGGGGGTGGCGAGGGCGTCCTACCTGCGCTGCCTTGGAGGCCCCCCCCCCCCCCCCGGCCTTGCAGTGGCGGTGCACCTGAAAGAGCGTTTCCTTTCGTGGAGAAGTCCCGCTGCAGCGCCGCAGCGTGCTCAGGCAGGCGGATTCGTTTTCCTATAATTTTGCTCTCATCGACGCGGGACCGGCGCGGCGGGCCCCCATTCCGGGCAGAGCTAATTCGTCGCTCTGTCTCTCTCGCACTCGCGGCGCGTCCCGCTCGGGTGCGAGAGAGACAGAGCGAAGAGTTCGCCCGTCTTGTTCCTGCAAGTGCACCCAGGGCGCCAATTCGATGACAGCCTTTGGTCTGTTGGGAGGTGCAAGTGCCGGAAAAACAGTGTACGCGCCGCGATCGTCGCTACCCCGCACTTTACAAATGGAATGCCGGGGCGGGGGGTATCTACGGAGTCAGTCTCTTTCGGCCGCTGTGTGTGTCCCCATTGTTTATTTGCAGCCTCCGTTGAGCGAAACTGTCCGTGCGGAAATCCGTCCGACTGTTTCCGGTCCAGCGTCCAGCAGCAGTGCCCCGCTGGCCCCGCTGGCCCCGCTGGCGGCGTGTAAAATGGGCAGGGGGCTCTGCGCTGCGGGCAGCCCCGCCTTTGACCGCCCCGCCCCGCCCCGCCCTCATTATTCATCCCCCTAATTCCGGCCGATGCTGAGACACTCGCCGTGCGCATTGACAAGGACACCGCCCCTATGCTGTGGCATGCACCTCGGCGGGGCGGGGCGGGGCGGGGCGGGCAGTGCGGCCATTCTTATTTTGACGCCCGTGGGTAGCCGCGCGGCCGCCGGAGTATTTATGGTATAAAAAGTAAAACGGTATTTGAAAAGGTGTCTATGTAAAAAAGTGGGGGGGGGGGAGGTCGAGGACGTAACGTCTTTATCACCGTCGACCAGTCGGGCAGCGTGTCTATTGGACGGCCCCATTAACGAGCCCACTTGATAGGCAAAGCAGGTACTAGGCCGACGATCTAACAGTGTAGGCCCGCCTCGGCTTTTGACGCCAGCAACAACAACAAGAAGGACGCGCTGACAACAGCAGCAGCAACAACAGCAGCAGCACCTTTTCGCCGGCCGGTGTGACTTCTGCGAAACGGGGTGTGCGAAAGACGGCTCTGGAATTTATGGGGAGCGAGAGAGAAAGAGAGGGAGGGACTGTCAATATCACAACTGCGAGCACTACTGCACTGTGCTTTCGTCGCTCTGTCTCTCTTGCACTCGCGGGGCGTCCCGTTGGCGTGCGAGAGAGACAGAGCGACGAAGCGCTGTGCCGGTGGTTCCGTTTGCCGCCGCCGTCCGTTCGGCGCCGAATTCATCATTTTTCCACGAGTTTTGGTCTCATTAGACGCTGCCAGGGCGAACGACCGGCCCGCCCCGCCCCGCCCCGCCCCGCCCCGCGCGGCGCGGCGCCTCCATGGCCTCCATGCCGCTGACCAGCCTATTGTTTACACGGCCGGCTAATCAGAATTCAGGCGGTGGGTTTGCAGCCCGGTCCAGTCAATCCAGGCTCGCCGGCTCGCTGGTCTCGCTCCAGCCGCTCCAGCGGGGCACGGCGCAACGGGACGCGGAGCCCTCCCTGGAACTCCAGCAAGCCTGCTTGAAAAAAAAATAATTCAAATTTTTGAAAAAATTGGAGAGTTTTAATTTGTGGGGATTTGAACCCGTGACCCTGCTCTTACATTCCGCAGTTTGTGGCGCGGTTTGTGACGAGGGCGCGCCCGGCGTCCGCGACCACGCTCTCGACCACCGCGCCGCGCCGCGCGCTGCGATCTGCCGGCCGGATAGAGGCGCTGCAGGGCGGTTCCGAACCGTGCCGTATATCTGTCTCTCTCGCACTCGCGGCCCGGCGGGCCCGGCCCGCGAGTGCGAGAGAGACAGAGAGACGGCGCGCTGTTCGGAACCGCCGGCCCGGCGCGCATTTGCATGGAGCGAGAACATGACTGGAGGTGAGGACAATTGCGGCATCGTGATGCAGCGATGCAGCGCGTGTGGGTGGACCGTGGACCATACAGTGCCGCGGAGTGGCGCAGATATCCCGCTTTGGAGAGGCGCGGTCGCGGGTTCGAATACCGCGCACTGCGCGGAAAGTGTTGGGCTCTGTCGCACTCATGGGGAGTCCCGGAGGGGTTCGAGAGAGACAGACAGTGCTCGCAATCAGGCGGCTGGACGAGTCGGCGCGAAGCTTGGCCACTACACTGCAGTGCTGCACCGCCTGGATTCCACGGGGATTACATTATGAGGGCAACCCACGTCGTAAACAGCTGAGCGGCTGCGGTGCCGCGACGACCAGCCGGGAACGCCCCTGGGAACGCCCCTCGGTCGCTGGAACGCCCTTCTTGTTGCTGCCGGGGCGGGGCGGGGCGGGGCGCGTCGCTGGAGCTGGAGTCAGTGGACTGGAGGCTGGCTCGGCCTCAGAGTGGGTGGTCAGTGCCCCCCCCCCCTTCCCCTCCACCGTAATCCCCCAGGCTTCTGCCGGCCGGATTAGAGGACGGCACCTGATAATGCGGTGACGCGACCCCGACGGCCCTCTCCATCTCTCTCGCACTCACGGGGCGTGCCGGCGAGCCGCAGGGGTGCGAGAGAGACAGAGCGCCCCCTCGGCCGGATGTGCGGGCGGGCGTGTTGCTTCCGGGGGGATTTGGGGCCGAAACGCGAGGAGAAGAATTGGCTTCTAATGGTCGTGGGGCCGATGGCAGTGGGAGCCTTTTTGCCAAGGGCTTGTCGGTGTTTGGGTGCGTCTCTGTCTTTTTTTTCAGTTTTTTTTTCCTGTGGAGGTGGAAGAGGATGACGTGTCTTCGCAGGTAAGGCCCTACCCGTTGCGGCGGGCCAGGAACTGAGCTATTTAGGCACTCTCCCCTGGATTAAGCGATTCGCGATTAAAATGCAGTCAGACAGACGGGCGGACAGCGAGATGGCGAGCCGGCAGGAAGAAGCACCTCGGGGAAGTCGGAGGTGAACAGGTGAAGAAACCACGAGGAAACACACAGCGTGCGTGTCACGGCCGTGGCCCGTCGCAGTGCCGTGCCGTGGGGTTGGTTCGACGCGCCGATCGCAGCGCAGAAAAAGCATCGCCGCGCGCCGAAAAAATATCGCCATAGTATGCAAATGTCGGCGATATGTAGAGGAAAAGAAACGTGGAATGTGGGAATGTTGTCACTGGGCATTAGCATGAAGGGGCCGGGCCGGGCCGCGTGCCGCCGGGAAATGCGTGCGCCCGGCTGCGTCGCTCTGTCTCTCTCGCTCTCGTGGGGCGTCCCGCAGGGAGCGAGAGAGACAGAGCGATAGAGCGATCCGCGCGGCCGGTCGCGCGCCGCGTTGCGACATCGCAATGCCGTCCGGGGACCGTCCGCGAGCGCGTCTCTCGCACGTGGGCCAGAATGCCGGCAGGAGAGCGGCCAGAACTCCAGACGCGTATTGAGTGCAGATCGCAGGGCCGGTCGCGCGCCGCGTTGCGACATCGCAATGCCGTCCGGGGACCGTCCGCGAGCGCCGTCGCCGCACAGTGGGCCAGAAGACCGGCGGAGGCGGCCAGAACTCCAGACGCGTTTTGAGCTGCAGAGTCGCTCAGGCGTTCGAGGCTCGAAGGCCTCGTGGAGGTTGCGTTGCATTACGCTTTAGTCATGAGCGGAGGGTGTGGTAAAAATGCATCGCGGGGAGACGCGGTGGGAGATAGCGGAGGTCATGGTTCAGGCGGCGCGGCCGGCGCGGCCGGCGTGGCCATTCAAGTGCCTCATCTCGCAGGGTCCCCGGCGGTGGCGCGCGCATGCGGCTCGCCGACGCCAAGCCCGTCGATCTGATACCGGGACGGCCTCAGGTCCCACAGTGGAGTAACACTGCGGTAACACTGGGGTAACACTGGGGTAACTGCGCCGCGGGGGCGTGCTTAGTTACAGCAGTGTTGCGCGCCGCCAGTCCAGCGCAGCTTCGTGGCTCTGTCTCTCTCGCACCGCTGCGGACCGCTGCTGGAGTGCGAGGGAGGCAGACGGGACCTGCCTGCCCGCACGGCCGGCACCTGGACTGGTCCACCACGGTCCACCCGCCCCTCGTCCCGTGGCGGTGCATCGCAGCGGCCCGGCTCGGCTCGGCTCGGCTCATCGGTGCTGGATGATGCACACGGGCTTTCTTTCGTCCTTGTTGATTTTGTTGTTGTTTTTTCATCCGGATTTCCGCGCGACTCGAATACACAATGATGCGCGTCTCTTCGGGGGCCTCTGCCGGCCAGGCGGCCAGCCAGGCAGCCAGCCAGCCGGGCCGGAGAGAAGGCGGCGACTGTGGGACCTGTCGGCCCGAATCTGCAGCGATCCACCGCACCGCCTTGCGTATCGCTCCGTCTCGCTCGCACCCTCACGTCCCTCGCGGGGCGCGGCGGGACGCCCCATGAGTGCGAGAGAGACGGAGCGACGAGATCAGTGCCCAGCCTGCAGCCGCGGCGTGCAGCACTGCGTCCACCGCGTGACCAACCTCGGCGAAGCCTGGCGTGGGCGCAGCAAGGCGCAGCCAAGCCTCACGTCTGGCCGTTTGTCGCGGGGCGGGGCGGGGCGGGGCGGGGCGGGGCGGGCCGCAGCCTCCTATCACATTGTCTCTCATATTATTCATCTCTGCTCGTGTCTCCTCCTCTCCTGCTGTCGCTTATATTGTTGTCGTTTCGAGCTCGGTGCGCGCATAGCTTTTTCCCCCCAAGTCTGTTATGATCAAATCCAGTGACACGGCTCTCAAATCCGGATATAGCCATGCAGTGTGTGTGTGTGTGTGTCTGCTTGTCTGTCCTTCCGTCTGTCCGTCTGTCCTGTGGGAACGCAGCGAGGAGTGTGGCGCTGCAACGGAACGGACCGAATGCAAGAGGTGACAAGGTGAGGGGTGTCGCGAGGCCAGCCGAGTGTGGCAGTGTACGTACGAGTCGCACAATTAGCGTTGCGATCGTGGGTGTGTGGAAAATATGAACGTGTGTGTGTGTGTGTGTGTGTGAATTTTTCCACACTTTTTAATTTTGTCCCAAATTGAATTTTAAACACCGGGTGAAGATAAGACAGCTCATTGTTTGCTCGCGGTAGGTACGTACTATGTACCGATAGTACGTGCCCCCCCCCCCCCCCCTCGCGAGCCTGGCGGGCCGCTAATGCTTGTTTACGGCGGTCGTTGTACCGCATTGTGCGTACCAAGGGGCGCTGAGCGGCCCGCTCGCTGTTTATCGCTTGATTGTGTCGCGGTTCCTGATTCACATTCGGATCGGCGCGAGGCACGTTATTAATTTTCGGTTTCGGCTTTCGGCCACCCCGACGCGGCGCCGGCACACCGCGAGTGGCGGTCGGTCGTTTGGGGGCCGAAACGACAAGGCCTGTATTAATGGCGGCACGATATTTATTATATCAAAACCAACCAAAACGAAAAAAAAAAGAAAAACGATGGTACTGTAAAACACACGAAAAGAGAAACGACGCAGCCCGTTTTTGGTGGGCTCTGGGCTTTTGTCTCACACAATGGCGTCTGCTACACGGCGAGACGGACGCTGCGACGCTTGCGGTGTAGTGGCGTCTCATCAAAATTATTCCAGCCCATTGTTCTCCAGTTCCGAACGGTCTGTCTCTCTCGCGCTCGCGGGCTGTTGCGCCGGGGCGCGACAGAGACAGAGCGACGAATCAGCCCGCGCTGCAGGACGCGTCGCGTGACGCACCGGCCAAGTGTGCCAAAATGCGACTGCGAGTACACTGCAAGCGGATTAGTGCAAACTCGCACACACACAAACACACACGACAGCAGTCCGCGCCGCAATCTCTCCGCCACTGCATCCGGTCTGCTCCGCGCTGCTCGCGGGCCCAAGTGCAGCGTGCAGTGTGCCCTTGTCTCAAGCACAGTTATTGCATGCTTCTGCCATGTGAACGGCCTCTTTGTGCGCGCTGTGTGTGTGTGTGTGTGCGTGTGCTGCATTGCGGTAGGTCGCGGAGGCCTGCGCTAAGGCGTGTGCGTACGCAAAAGCCTTTCCCACCATACATATTGCGCGCTTGCTGCTAGCATAGCCACGTGCGTGTGCGTGTGTGTGTGTGTGAGTGCGCGCTGCGACTGTGACCCCCTGGCTGCGCAGACCACGCTCGGTCAGAGCCAGAGCCGGAGTGGGCTTGCAAATCAGCGAGATCCCCTTCGGGTTCTCCTTGACTGGCGCGGCTCCGCGGCTCTAACATAACATACGTTTTGCCCGGCGTCTCGCCGTGGTGGCGTGGTGGCACCCTGCCGACTTGGTCGCTCTGTCTGTCTCTCTCGCACTCGCGGGGCGTGCCGTGCGGGTGCGAGAGAGACGGCGCGAGGACAGCAGCACTGCTGCCGCTGCCCTTTCCGTGCCGTGTCCGGCCGCTTTTCGTCCGGCCGGGCTCGGCCAGGCCTCCCGATTTCGATTCCCGTTACCTCTACAAGGACATTCACCGCGCGCGTCGTCTGGATCGAGAAAGGGCCCAGTTGGGCCCCGCCCCGCCCCGCCCCGCCCCGCTTGGGCGCTCCGGATCTCGACTCGGAAAGAATAAATTGGCGGTGATGGCCTTATTTGGGTGCAAGCCGACGTGGCGGGGCGGGGCGGGGCGGGGCGGGGCGGGGCGGCGTGTGCGGTTTCCATTTCCACGGCGCACAGGGCGTTCCGCAAACGCCGCGCCGCCGTCGCCGTCACGATGATGATGGCCGAGACCGAGGCCGGCAGTCGTCGCCGTCCTGGCCTGCAGACTGATTCCGAGAGTCGTCTTCGTCGCCCTGTCTCTCTCGCACCCATCCGAACGCCCCTTGAGAGAGAGAAAGAGACAGAGCGACGAAGACGGAATGAGTCTGCCGTGGGAAGCGCATTAGGCATCGGGCGTTCCGTGGCGTTCCGTGGCGTTCCGTGGCGTTCCCTACAAGGGTCTCGGATCGCGGCGTGCGGCGGAAGCAAAAAGGAGAGGGAGCGGCGACGCCAAATAATTGCGCGAGCGAGAGGACGACAAAAACAAAAACATGATAAAAGTGCGCGCGACGTTAGACTCGACACTGTAAAAGCAATTTTTTTTCGGAGGGAAATTCCCGGAGAATTTCTGCAGTCGCCTCGGATCTTGGGAATTTTAGGGTGACGCCTCCGTCGCGGACAGGCGTCGTCGCTCGCAGCGAAAACAACAACAACAACAGCATTCAACAAAAACACGGCAAAAACGTAAAACAAGAGGCGAGGATGGCTGTGCGGCCTTACGCGCGGTCGGTGCGTCGGTACGCCGGCTCGCGCGGAATCCGTGTTCCGTTGTCGTCGCGTGCCGCGGGGCGGGGGCCATTAGCGCCGCGGTCCAGACGATATAGCGCGTGGGCGTGGCGAACAACAACAAAAACAACAACTCGCGAATCCGTCTCTCTCGCACTCGTGACGGCGTCGCGTGGGTGCGAGAGAGACAGAGCGGTCGGTGGGCAGGTGCGGTGCCCTTCTGGTCGTCCTTGCGGCGGCGCGCCCTGTCGGTCTCCAGCCCTGCGCGGCCCTGCGCTAGTTCCTTGTGTGGGGGCGGCGGTCCCCGCCGGTTCCCATGGACCCCGGTGCGCTGCTGCGCCTACCGGTGCGGTGCCCAAGGCCGAGGGGCTGTGTGGCGCTGAGGGTGAGATCCTGGGGCGCAGGACCCGTGGGGGTGTCGGACCGAGGATGTGGTGGAAGGGGGAGGCCCCAGCCGCCCCAGCCGCCGCCCATGTGTTACGAAGGCGCCCTCTTCACACGGGGCCGAGGCCGTCGAGGCCAGGGCGAATCCCGTGCGAAGATGAGCGCCTAGCCTAACGAGCCAGCCGGCCGCGCTGTAAAAGTGTTAGCGTCTGTCCGCCGCTGTGTGTGTTTTTGTGGTTTCAGGAAGGAAGCTCATTATTAGGGGCCGTATCGCCGCCTCTCTCTCACACTCGTTGGAAGAAGGTGCCATAGCGTTACGTGGACCATCGCTGGTGTGGAGGATCAGGTCTCATGAAAACGGCCGTAGAGATCTGCGGGTATCGAACCCGGGACCGCAGCTGTTGGACCTCACGCAGCCCGTCGCGAGCCGAGGCGCGCATGTCCCCTTTTCTGAAACCGAAATGGAAATGTAAGAGGATTTGACAAAACGGGCGAGCGGAGCCGTGCGGCTGCATTCCATCGAGCTGGAGCCTCGGCTGGAGCCGCTGGAACGGAGCCAGGAGTGCAGACAGTGCAGGCACGGTGCACGCAGGCAGTGCAGGTGACGCACGGGCAGCCTGGAGTCCAGGCTGGAGTCCAGGCTGGAGTCCAGGCCGCGCGGGGGGCAGGCAGGGCAGGCAGGGCGACGCATTCAATCGGCCCGTGCAGGTACAGTATTATTTGCACGACTCGTGGCGCGACGGAAAGAAGGACAGCCGTTAAATTTAAGCACGCAATTTTTTAGAAAGCATTTTTATTGTATTACTTTTTTTTTGAATGGCGCAGTGAGTCATCGCACCCTTGGTGCTGCATACAGTGTGTGTGTGTGGGGGGGGGGGTATGTTTTTTTTTTCCGGTGTGGTCGTGCCCCCACCTAGGCGGTCCGCGGCGGCCCCCTTGGGGCAGGGCGGGCAGGGCCACTACAATGCAAACAGCGAGTGAGACGTCGTGAGTCCCCGTGGGGCGGCCGGATTAGAGCATTCCAGGGGAAACTCCAGGGGAATGGGACTGGAAGACGAAGGCAGACACAAAGCCGGCCAGAGGTGCCAAGTGCGCGTACACTGTGAGTCCTTCTCGTCTCTCTGTCTCTCTCGCACCTGTACAGGACGCCTCGTGAGTGCGAGAGAGACAGAGCGACGGTGCGTGAGGCTGGCCCATCGCTCGCGCTCATCACGGGTAATGAACCCGAGTTCTTCTTTATTCCCACTGTAAGTTCTTTCCAAAACAAGGAAAAGAAGTTTTTTGTTGTTGGCTGCCGCTCATCTCTGAGCAGTCACACCTTTGAAGCCCCGACCTTTCACAGTGGTGCAGCAGGCCTGCTGTCTCTCTCGCACTCACGAGTCAACGGCCACGACTTAGAGCAGACCTTACTGGAAAAGTGAATTTTCTGGACTTTTTCTGGACTTTTTCTGGACTTTTTCCTATACCAGTGCGGCCACCTGTCGGTGAAGGTAAAGTAGGGCCATACGCCGCTGGAATTCGGAACCATAGGGCGCGGGCCGCGCTGGCGGGCGGGCATGGGCAGGGCCCAGCTCAGCCATTATTTATTTTATCTGGCGTTCGGATCTGGAAGCGTTTCCTTGTCGACTCCCCTTCCACTTTCTTCCAGGCTTACAGTGCAGGTACGGGCCGAGTCCCAGGTTGGCCAGGGCGAAGCCGGGGCGCTATCGGGGGGCAAACATCCCCGCGCGTGATGGATCTCCGTCGGGGGGAGGGGGGGGATTTATCTGGAAACAAACTGCGCTATCAAATGCCATGGGCAGCGCGGCGCGGCTCGCCACGGCGCGGCACGCTCTTAGCGCACCGACTTATGAATGGAGGAGAAGCATTGTGAATGGGAGGCTGGCTGCGGCACGGCGGTACGGCCCGGCAGGTAGCCGGTAGCCCCCCCCCCCCCTCTTTTTCCCTCTTCCCGGCTGGATCTCATTCTCACCGCGTGCACCGCATCCCCCAACTTGGAATTCTTCTCCGCCTCCTCGATGCCTGGCCAGGCCGTGGCCTGGCGCAGGCTCAGACGTGTCCGCCGCCCCCGCAGGTGGTGCTTCTGCTGCATCCCCACCCCCTTTTCCCGAAATCCGTTTCATTCCTGAAATGGATTCTTTGTCGTGCCCCCGTCGTCGTCGTGGTCGTCGTCGTCGTCGGCGGTTCCGAAATAAAGGCGACGATTCGATAAAGGATGGCGGTGGTTGGTCCGGTGCTTCGAGTGTTGACTCTGCAGATTGGCGGTAGAGGACGTTTGGAAAACATGTCGAAATGCTGCTGCTGGGATGCACTGGGATGGTCATACCTCCAGCACGGTGCCTCCAGGATGGTGCCCAGCACGGTGCCTCCAGCACGGTGCCTCCAGGACGGTGCCTCCAGGATGGTGCCTCCAGGACGGTGCCTCCAGGATGGTGCCTCCAGGACGGTGCCTCCAGGATGGTGCCTCCAGGATGGTGCCTCCTGCCTCCAGGACAGGACAGTGCCTCCAGGCTACAGGAAGAGGCCTGCAGCCCGGCCTGGAGGCTCCAGGCGCTCCAGGCGGTGGCTGCGCTGGTTGCACGGCCGGTTTGGCGCTGCCAGCGCCTCCCTTTGTTTCTGCAGGTGTCTTGCACTCCCATTGTACACTACCTGGGCTGGCGTGGCAGTGGCGTGGCTGCCGGACCCTGCCGCCCTCGTAACGTCCGCGGTCTCAGCAAAGCTCTGCCCTGCAAAATTTTGGCCCGGGACCTGACGAATGACGTCATCATGACGGTCGTCGACGACAAAGCCAGCGGGCAGCGAATTGCAGCGTGAGAGTGTGAAAAGTCTCGGACATGGCGATCTATTTACCGACGTACCTTCGTTTTCCGAATCTCTGTCCCCCCTCCCCCTCCCACTCTCTTTATCCGCTTCCAGCTGCCGCCTTCCGATCGGGGCGGCGTGTCCACACACACACACACACACACGCCTCGTCTGATTCAGGTCCTATTACATTATTTACGGAATGCGACATGCGCTGCCATTCAGGGATTATTTCGGTTTGAATGGGCGCGAGAGAGTCTGGGGCACCGCTGCCGATCGCATCTCGCGTCTCGCTCCGGAGAGGGGGGGGGGGGGGGGGGGGAATCGGTCTGTGCGTCGCATTACGGATATAATGCCGGGCGACGTGTGACTCAGACATGCACGTTCGGCGAAAGACGCCAATTGAGACGCTTTTGTGGCTGAGCAGTGTGCTTTCGTCGCTCCGTCTCTCTCGCACCCGAAGGGACGGCCCGGTGGTGCGTGCGAGGGAGACAGACACTGACGTATTCATATCGACGTGTTGTCATGCAGCCGTTGTGACAGAAGGCCTGTGTCGGTGTCCCTTTTCATGCACGCCCGCCGAAATATAGGGCAGGCCATGGGAATTTCCCCCTAATTGTGTGTGTGTTTTTTGTCTGTTTCAGGTAAGTCCCACTTCCGGCTGCAGCGAGGCGTAGCCATGGCGTGGCGTGCTTACAGTGGCGTGCGTAACTGGAGACGGGCGCCGGGCGGACGAGCGTCAACGCCACCCTGGACGCAGGCCTGGAATCCAGGAGACCCAATGGAAGGAAACTAGTGCCTTTTCATGCGCAATCAAGTGAAACAAAATTGCCGAGTATAGTCCACAACACCGGCACTGCACTGGCCCCAATTTAATTAAATTTTTTTCTCTGGAGTGGGGGTGATTTTTTTTATTTGCGCACTCGGAGCATTCGCACAAAGACATGTGTCTGTAGATTCGACAGCAATTCATCAAAAACAAAACTTTTGAGTCGGTATTTTGCTTTGTCGATCCACTTGTGTCTGTCTGGGTCGATCCCTCACTAACAGTGTGATTGGCAGTGCAGTGGTGCAATGCGCCGCGTTACCGGAGACCGACGGGGGGAAGGCCGGTTCCGGAAAAGAGTCGCACCGTCGCTCTGTCTCCGTCGCACTGGTGGGGCGTGTCGTGGGGGTGCGAGAGAGACAGAGCGACCAACAACGCTCACCTGGTCGCACCACCCAAGAGGGCCTCCTCTTTTTATCGCCCTTTATTGTGGGTTCCCGGAGGACACAGTGTCCTCTGTGTCCTGCCGGCCGAAGGATCGTTCTGTCGCTCTGTCTCTCTCGCACCCCGAGGGGACGCCCCACGAGTGCGACAGAGACAGAGACAGTCTGGGATTACGTTGTCCTGCGTCCTGCTGGCCGAGTCGGCGCGGCACACTGTGAGTTTTCTCGGGACAGCCGGGGTCAATGCACGTCCAATAAAAATGCCGATAAGTTTTGGGATGGATTTGTCAAAGCACCGCGGCGTCGCGGCGGGCAGGGCAGGGCACGGCAGGGCGTCCCCGCTGTCCGTTTTACGCCTTCCTGGGACGGTCGGTGCGACACAGGTGCACCCGGCGGGGAACTCGTGGGGGCCGCGGCTTATAAAGATAAACATAAACAACAAGACAAAAAGTTGGCTTTTTTTCCGGTGGCGTGACCGTCCCAGGTGTGAACCGCACGTGGCGACACGTGGCGACAGTGTAGATGCAGATGAGGCCCGCTCAGCGCGCTCAGCGCGTGGCAGATGGGTCGCGGCCCTCCCTGCGAATAGCGATTCCAGCTTATCGGCAGATGGCTTATCAGCAGAAAGAGGGAGTTTGGGTCTTTTTTGCCGCTGTCAAACATTCCCGCTGCGGTCGCCGCGACGCTCTACAGGTGCGTCATCTGCGCGCAGAGGGTGCCGGATCGCGGTGTAGTGGGGTTTCTTGCTTCGCCCCTCGCAGCCCCACAGCTGTTGCCCGGGCTCCGGGGTTGCGCAATAAATTCCACACTGCCTTGCGGTTAATTTGGGACCCGGAAAATCAAAAACCCCACGCGGGTATTCGAACCCGGAACCTCGCGCTCGTGACGCCGAGTCGCTAACCGCTCGGCCACCGCGTTATCGCCCCTTTTGTTTGCCTTGATAGGGGGCGTTGCGAGCGTATTAGGGCCGGCCGGCATGCCTGCCGGGTTGTGTGTTTATCAGACGCTGGTAATGAGCCGCTGCCGTTTCTCGTGGAGGAGCGAGAGAGAGAGGAAGAGAGAGGGAGCGGAGAGAATCGAGGGATAATTTCACTCTGGCGTGGAATGTGGAACTGAGGCCGTCCGAGGCGCATCTCTCCGACCCTGGTGATATATCACCTGGGGAACCACCGCGCCCTGGTGAAGCCAGCCTGCGCCACCACGGTGCAGTGGCGTACCCGAAAACGGTCTCTGGACCCCTTCAGTGCTACTCCCTCCCTACAGGCTGCAAGCACACTGTGGCCGGCCGGACTGCAGTCTGGCTGAGTCCGATTGAGAGATCGAGGCAGTGGGCCCCCGCAGCCCCCGCAGCCTCTCGCCGTCGTTCGTCCCGCTCGGTTTGCCTCATTCACGCGATTAATAAAGCTAATAATAATGATGATGATGATTGCGATAACGAAGAAATTTGCGAAAAATCCGGGCGAGGCGTGCGGAACCACCAACGACGCACGCACACACGCACGCTCACACACACACACAAACACACGCGGCACGTTTTAATGAAGGCGCTGCACCGGTTTCGGCCTGGTCATAATGACCTGTAAAATTAGCAGTGCTGTGTTTCCCTGCTCCGCGCGCTCGGCGCGCTCGGCTCTCGGCCGTCGGAGGAAATCTCTCAGCCTTCGCCGCTGTCTCTGTCTCTGTCGCACTCGCGAGTGGCGCCGTGGGAGTGAGAGAGACAGCGATAGTGGCGGCGTGTCACCAGCGCGCGTGCGTCTGGCCGTCCGCGCGTCCGCGCCGGTACGCTGTTAGCGCAGTGTGTGGTCCCTGGTCCGGCAGCGCGCAGCGCAGGCAGCGCAGGCCCATCGCATTATAAAGCTAAATACGTAACGATATGCCGGGCGAGACGAGCCAAGGGGCCCAAGGGGCGGTCCGGCCGGCCAGGCGGCCAAGCCCAGCGGCCCCGCCAGTCTGTCTCTCTCGCACCCGACGGCGCTGCGGCGCTCCCCGCGGGAGCGAGAGAGACAGAGAGACGCAGGCCGGAGGGGCGCGCGCCTCACTAATCGATCTCCGTGGCTCGCGGTGGCTGCGGGTCGCTTGCGGCCCGGACGCACAGTGGGCCAGAAGGCCGGTGGAGGCGGACAAAACTCTAGACGCGTTTTGAGCTGCAGCGTCGCTAAATGGGACTCGAACCGAACGTGTGACCCCACCAATGGATTGCTCTCCGAACGAGGAGTCCATTGATGGGGTCACACGTTCGGTTCGAGCCCTGTTTAGCGACTCTGGAGCTCAAAACGCGTCTAGAGTTTTGGCCGCCTCCACTGCTCTTCTGGCCCACTGTGGGACGCCGCGTTCGGCGCTCTGTCTCCGTCGCACTCGCGCGGCGCGCCGCGGCCCCCGCGGGGGTGCGAGAGAGACGGAGCGGGATCGCTGTACCGCTCGCTGCTCGATTTGAATAAGTGATGGCGGTGTCGGGCCGCATGTGGTCGCACGGCGCGGCGCACGGCGGGGCACCACGAGTACCTCGGGTACCAACGGACCTCCACCCGGCTGTCCGGCAGTGGAGTGGTCCAGCTCCAGCCTCCAGCCGGGCCGCAGCCGCGGGGGACCCGGCGGGGACCCGGGGACATATTTCCCGTTCGGACGTTCCAGCAGGCCGAGTCCGAACCGCAGTGTCCCCCCGGCACTCGTGCGAGAGAGACAGAGAGTGCTAGCACACTGTTCTGAGTGAGGCGCGGCGACTCCGCGGTAGTGACCCGGCTGACCCGCCGCGCAGGGCGTGGCCATGCTGCCACCGGCTGCCACCCCTCGGCCTCGGCCGCCTCGGCACGCGCCCCCATTCATCTCGCTAGCACACCGGAAACGCGGCCAGCGTCTGCGTTTTCGGCTCAAGGAGTGTGTGTGCGTGTGTGTGTGTGTGTGTTCGTGCCTTATCTCGCCGGCATTGTGAGTCGAAAGCCGAAATCGCGGCCCCCTTTTTCCCTTTTCCCTCTTTATACAATTCTCAGGTCGCTTCGCGCACGTCGCTGCGTCCGTCGCTCCTCGCTCCTCCGCGCTTACATGGTGCCCGCGCGCTGCCCGCGAGGTTCCTCAAACGGTTCTCCGGATTCGTTGGCGAGGCCGCGAAGCCCTTTTGTCCGACCCCCTCCCCCTTCCCCTTCCCCTTGCCCGCCCTTGGCCCTGCTTGAGACTGACTGGCTACGTATCGCGCGCGTTTTGTTTTGCGTGTGCGCGCGCGGAGGTTGGCTTAGAGCTCTCTCTTCCAAAAAAAAGATCAAAAAAATTCAAAAACACAAATTTTTTGAATTTATTATTTGTTTGGTTTTAAATGGGGATGTTTTCATCTGGTTTCACCACGGTTCGGAGCTGGCGGGCGGTGTCGCCTTTTTAGCGGTGTGCCCGGCTTGCCGTTCCCACGCGGCCGCGGACGTCCCGGCGGCGGCGCCCACGCCGACCCCGCGACCCGCACTCGCTGCACCGCCGCGCCCCGCCGAGTCGATGACTGTCGCCAAGCTGCACACACTCTTACCAAGTTGCACCAAGTTGCACCAAGTTAAGCTCGAAGTTGCTCGAAGTTGAGGCAGGCTCCCCTTCGCGACGAGGACTTCCGGACTTGCACTTCCGGTCCTGCCAGCCGATTGCTCCCCCATTATCACCCTCTCGGTCCCGGATTCGCCGCCAGGGCTAATTTTTCCGGCCTTGCGACATCAGATTAGGACACGCACACACGACACGAGCGCGTGTTCCTTCATTAGCCCCCCACTTGAGTGTGTGCTTTGCCCGCTTTGTGTTTGTCAGTGACGCGTCACTGACGTGTCGTGTCCTTGCCGCCGACAGCGCCGCGAACAGCCGCCCCCGGGGGGCTCGACGCCAGCCAGACGGACGGACGGACAGACAGATGGTCAGACAGACAGACAGACAGACGGACGGACAGGACAGACAGATGGTCAGACAGACAGACAGACAGACAGACAGGCAGACGGACGGACAGACTCGCAGACTGCAGCGTGCGCGTCTTGCCCCAATTAATTCCTGAATTAAGAGCCGGCTCGGCTCCCAATTAGAAGTCCCTCCGCGCGCGGCGGCCCCGCTCTACCCCGCCAGCCCCCCCTAGCCCCCGCTAGACCAGCCGGGCCTCCTCCGCGTTCAGAACCGCCGGCGAGGGCGAAGCATCACGGTTTGCCTAGGTGGCCAAAAAAGCCCTCAGTCGACCCACCCCTCGTCGTGGGTGGGGTGCTCCGGTCGGACAGTTGTGGTCGCAATTAGCTCTTTCTTCAAACATGAATCGACTTTTTCTTTCTTCCTTCCGTTATTATTATTTTTTTTTAGCGTGGAAATCGCGAGAATGCGTTTTGGGCGGTGAGGTGACGTGAGGTGGCCAACAGGTGTCTGCAATAAATTGTGGCGCTACCTGCGCGCCCCGATTCGCTCCGTCTCTCTCGCACACTGCGGGACGCCCTGCTAGTGCACTGTGCGGAATCCGACTGCTGTCTCTCTCGCACTTGTATGGATTCGCATGGAGTTTGGTTAATGCTGTACAAAGTTTTTTCGTCACGCGGTGCTAGGATTCTTAGGATTGGACTGCTGTGGCGCCTCGGGTGGAGGACCAAGGTGGCAGCGTCCCATACCGCACTAATCACGGTCTCATGTTTGAAGTGAGAGGGGCGTGGGCGTAGGCCGGCTCTTTTCCTATTTGTTTTCTCTCTCTCTCTCTCTCTCTCTCTCTCTCTCTCTCTCTCTCTCTCTCTCTCTCTCTCTCTCTCTCTCTCTCTCTCTCTCTCTCTCTCTCTCTCTCTCTCTCTCGGCGCCGAAAATGAAAATGACCGGCCGGGCAATCAAAGGCCGTGCGCGGCTCCTTTCATCATCCCACACAACACCTGTCGCTCCGTCTCTCTCGCACCCGCACGCGGCGCCCCGTCAGGCCGTGAGTGCGAGAGAGACAGACTATGCCGCGCGACGCGTGTGGGAACCCGCGAGGAACACAACCGCCGTCACTGCACGGCGGGGCCCCGGCCTTTCGATTCGCAACTGTCTGTGAGGAATCAGACCAGAAACAAAGAAGGCACGCGAGAGGGAGAGAGAGAGAAGGTTTGCTATCTCCCGTGGAGTCGAGGGGGAAAAAATACCACAAGTTTTGTTTTGTAGTCGCTGTGGCGAGCGCTATGCAGCCATAACGTCATAATCTGCGCAAACACAAAAAATTAAGGTATAAAAAATAAACAAACAAAAATGACATCTACACAAATACTCTCTCTGTCCGTCTCACCCCTTTCACCTCTCGGTGCGCTAAGCGCGACCCCTGGGCACGTTCTCCGGGCTGTGCTCGCTGTGCTCGCTAGGTGTCTGAGTGGGCATCTGACACCTGGCTGCCACAATGGGAATGGGACCCCGCCCCGAGAGCATTGCCGTGAATACAGATAACCCGCTTGCTGCTCGCTAGACAGACTCTCTCTGTCTCTCTCACTCCTAGCGCTCTCGGCCTCTTCGGGCGTTCAGGTCTCCCCCGAAAAGTCGGCGCACACGTGCGAGAGAGAGAGAGCGAGGAGAAAAATAACTTTTGCGCCCCGGGTTCGACAACTGATGTTGTTGTCCGCGGTTAAAATGAGCTTTTTTTCGTCAGTTTGTGTTCACGGTCCGCCGCGCGCATTGTCGAGGGAATGTCGCTCCAGGGCCGCGTCCTCCAGTCCTCAGAGCGACGCCGCGAGCGACAGAGACGGATCGATAGATCGATAGTCGGAGCGGGATCGGCGCGCGGTTTCCTCTGATTGTGTTTTATGATGATGAGTGCTCTTCATCAGGAATGCAACGAATTTTTACGGACGGCCTCGGCGCGGCCTCGGCGCGGGAGAGAGAGAGAGACGGAGATAGGAGTCGCCGCGGGAGAGAGAGAGAGAGAGAGGCAGAAGGGCTGCTGCGCTGTTAAAAGGCGTAACGCCGGGCGCCGCCAACGCCATCCAAAGGCAGCGCTATCGGCCGTCCGATCGAGGGACAGGGGCAGCCGGCCGCGAGTGCGAGAGAGACAGAGCGAGTAGCCCTGCAGCCCTGCGACTCCTTCCCGTCATGCTGGGCCTGCTGGCCGTGGGCGCCGCTGCTCCACTGCGCTTTTTTCCCGATACGTGAGGCTGCCGGGCCGCCAGCCTGCCAACATTCATTCTTGACAGAAAATGGAATTTTTTTTCGGCTGCCGAAAAAATAAATTTAAAAAACGGGTGAGTGTATTATCCTCGCGGATCCGCGTGTCTTTTCATACCTGGCTGGCGAGCTCGCGTGTCGCGTAAGGCGAGTGCTGCTCCTTTCTGTCGGACAAAGGATAGGAAAGTCGACGCCCCTCGGTATTCGATCCGCGGACCCCGGCCCCGCGGATGCACGCCCGATCGCGCTCGGCCGTTGTGGATTAATTTATTTGCCTGGGAGTGATTCTGAGCCATTCCCTCGCCGCCACGCTCGCCCGGAGCCGAGTCCGAGTCCCGGCTAATTCCCACGTGAGTCCCCCGGAGGCCGGTCGCTCTGTCTCTCTCGCACCCCTCCGGGCCGCCCCGTGAGTGCGAGAGAGACAGAGCGACGAAGCGCTGCGGGCCGCGCCGGCCGTGCCTACGTGTGCTGCATGCATACATGTCAGCGCCGTTCGGGAAAGTCCATCGCATCGACTCGGCCGCTTGCTCGGCTCGTTCCGACCCAGTCCCCTTCCGGTCGCGGCGCACAGTGGGCCAGAAGACCGGCGGAGGTGCGAGAGAGACGGAGCGACGACTCTCAGTGTGCAGCCCTTTGCAGTGTGGGCGAAGGGAAGGGAAAGGACGCCCTCCGAGTCATTAGCCATCATTACGTTAATCTAAATTGAATGCGTCGGACCTGCCAGGCCGCGCGGCACGGCGTCACCCCGCGGTCCTCTAGCTGTCTCTGTCGCTCTTACGGTGTCGGGCGGCCGGTGCGACGGAGACAGAGAGTGCGGCCGGACGAGGTCCTCGAACAGAACGGAACCCTCCTCCTGGAGTGGCTCGCACCGCGTCGCACCGCGTCGCAACGCCACAATGAATCGAGTCTGTCTGTCTGTCTTCTGTCCGTCCGTCGCTCGCGGTGCTTCGCAGCGGTTGGAAGGCGTCGCGGGTTGTGACGCAATCCTCCCTGTCCATCGGTCTGTCCGTCCGTCCGACGCGGTGCTTGATCGGCGGACAGGAAGTCGCGACGGGGATGACGCGTGGGTGCGCGACGGAAGCGGCGTCGGGTTTCCGTTGACTCGGCCGATCGGGGCGCGCGAACCGGGGCGGCGCGCCCAGTGAGTGCGAGAGAGACAGAGCGACGAAAACGACTCTCGGGGCGTTTCATTCTGGGCCGGCATGAATGCGACAAACAACGAACGGGTCGCGTTTCGGTCCGTCGTCACGTCCGCAGGTTTCGTTGACTGCGCCGTTCCGACACGTTGGCGTTTTTCGACGTTTCCCGCCTGCACGCCACTGTAAGCGCCACTGCCCCGAGGGCCATTCCGTCGCTCTGTCTCTCTCGCACGGCCCTGCGGCCCCAGCAGTGCGAGAGAGAGAGAGAGAGAGAGAGAGAGAGAGAGAGAGAGAGAGAGAGAGAGAGAGAGAGAGAGAGAGAGAGAGAGAGAGAGAGAGAGAGAGAGAGAGAGAGCCCCTGCGCCCGGTAGCGCCGCAGGTGCCTGCACTACAAGACACTACACCAGCAAGCCGCGCAGCCAGCAGCCATGTGATCCAATTTCGCTGCGGTAATGGACGATTAATGACCGCCAGTCATCAGCGGGCTTGTACTACACGCAGAGCGCGTCTGTGTGTGTGTGCGTGCGTGTGTGTGTGTGTGTGAAAAGAAGCAGCGAACGGGGAGAATTTATTTGACATGCGGTGGGTGCCACGCGACCGGGTTCGGATAATTAATAATTTTTTAATTTTTCCGTCTTTGAATAATGGGTTTCAATTTTCAGCCCCCCTCCCTGCCGGTGTGTGTTTAGCGCTCGCGGCCACTAGCGTGGGATTCGGCCAAATTTCACGCGTCGCGGGGTTCGCGCGGCCTTCGCGGAACGGCCGGTGCCGCACCGCACTCGCTCCGTCTCTCTCGCACGGCCGCGGCGAGGCGGCGCGCCCCGCGAGTGCGAGAGAGACGGAGCGACACGGTACGGCACGGCCGTGATTACGCGGCGTGAGTCGGCGGGCCCCAAATCGTGGACGCGCCTGCACTGCAATTTCGCGGGGCAGGAACTGGAAAGCAGGCAACGGCTCATTACTGCCCTTATTTATGACTGGAATTTAGGCGATTATTTGTTGGACGCGCAGCTAAAGCTCCGAGGACGCGTTTGTTTAGATTTTAGATTAAATATCTGAACTTGAATAAAAAGTGTGCATGACCAGTCAGGGCGCGCACCTCGCATTGCGTGCCGCTGACCCTACTCTGCCAAAACAATCAAGCGATTTGCATCTAGTGTTGTCCTTTTTTTCTTCGCTTCCGTCCGCGACGCGCTCGCGGCGACTTCTCATCGCCGCGCGGCGAGTTTTTTTTTCCCTCCCCATTTTTTTTTTTCGAGTGGCGTGTTGCGTCCTCCGTTCCGTTCGTGTGTGCGGCCACCTGACTCCCTACCCATTGACTAAACCTCTTTCAAATTAAGGAAGCGGCAGAGGGGGAAGGAGTTGACGCCGCCGCCGCCGGGCTTTGCGTCTTTGCGTGGCCCCGGGCCGCGCTCTGTCTCTCTCACTGGAGTGCGAGAGAGACAGCGCGTATAGGGACGCGGTACACGACACGTCGTGCTAATCACTCCCTTCTCCAGCTTGCTAATAGCTTTCTTCTCCAGCTTGCCTGTTCGTGCTCTCCACGTTCGTGCGCCACGCTCGGCTGCTGGCGGGGCTCGCCGTGGCCCGCCGCCGCACGCGAAGCACGCGAACGTCCGTCTCTGTCGCACCCACTGCCAGGCCGGGCCGCCGTCCGCCCGGAAGCTTGTTGGCAGTGGCGGGTCCAGGCGGAGGGAGGGTTCGCGACGCGGCGGCCCGCGCAGCGTGGAGCGCCTGCGAATGCCAGTGTAGGCAACACCGCAGCGCAGCCGTGCGTCGCGCCGCCGCCTTGCCTACCTCAGCCTGACGCCATGGCGGCCCGCACCTGCTGAACGATTGTCGTTTTCGCCGCGCTGTCTCTCTCGGGACGCCCCGCGAGTGCGAGAGAGACAGCGCCACGGTAATTGGAACATTGTCGGTGGCGTGCACGTCGGCGCGTGACCTGGCCCGTGGGGTGCACGAGGGAGGCTAGGCCTGGCCCGCCGCCCCCGGGGCCCTGCCGGCCGGCCCGGGTGTCGCTTCGATTGAATCATCGGGGTGCTCGTGCTGGAGGGACGGTGGCGGCGACCGGCGGCCGTAGACGCCCCGGCCGGCCCGGCCTAGACCGCAACGACCAGCACCACCTGCTGCACGTAAACAAACGGCCCGCGGCGGACGGCGCGGTCGGGGGCGCCGCCAATCAGACGAGCGGCTCCCCGAAGACCCTGAAGACACAGTGGGCCAGAAGACCGGCGGTCAAAATCCAGGACGCGTTTTGAGCTCCAGAGTCGCTGAATAGGACTAGAACCGAACGTGTGACCCCACCGATGGATTGCTCTCCGAACAAGGAATCCAAAGGTGGGGTCACACGCTCGGTTCGAGTCCTGTTTAGCGACTCTGGAGCTCATAACGCGCCTGGAGTTTTGGCCGGCTGCGCCGGTCATCCGGCCCACTGCGCAGCGCGTTTCTCGGTCCGATTTTTTCCCCTTCCGAACCCCACTTGCGATAGAAAGCCGTTTTTATTACTTTGCTTCGCACGTCGGCGCTAACGCGCATTCCGCCTCGCGACTCGCCGCCACAATGGTCGCACCGTGCCGTCAGGCCGGCAGCCCGGCAGGCAGCCCGGCAGGCCGCGACGGAATAACGCGGTGCCTTCACGGCACTTGACACTCCGCAGTCGCTCCGTCTCTCTCGCACCCCTGGGGGACGCCCCATCAGGGCCGCGAGTGCGAGAGAGACAGAGCGACGAGGAACCGCAGCGCTTCTCCGCGTTGCTTCGCGTGTCCGCCCGGCCCATTCCCACACGGCGATGAAAACGGCTCTAAAACGCGGTGCCGCGCCGCGTCCAGGCTGACGGGGACGTCCACGTCGCGGAGGACCGCTCCGCCACCTTCGTGCCTTCGTGCTTCGTGTTCGAGGACGCCGCCGGGACGCCACCAGGACACGCCAGCGTCACATGTTGTGTTATTATTTACATTTCTTTCCACCTGTGTGTGCGCGCGTGTGTGTCTGTGTAGTGACTGTGTGTGTGTGAACGCTGCAGCGCGTATGTTTTTAAAATCTACAGAATACATAGAGGACGTTCGAGCTGGAACGCATTCCAGCAAGCACACACACGCACATGTATCTAAGCAAGCACTCTTCGGACGTCCAGATCACACATTTTTCGAGGCAACACTGATACCGTGAGGCGAAACCTCTCCTAAAGAAGACGCACCGCTCTAGCACAGTGGGCCAGAAAACCGGCGCCGGCGGCCGAAACTCGATTCGAGGGCTGCTAAAACCTTCGGACGTGTTTTCATTTTTATCGGTCCCTGATTGACAACTTGTTCTGCCCGCAGTCGGTCGGTATCAGATCGCCTGTCGGAGATCATCATTCCATTTTGGGAGCAAACGGTTATCGGCAGCGCGTGTTGTCCCGTTTTCTCGTCCAGCGTTTTATTTTTTCGAGCTAATCCACCAGCGGCCCGAGGGTGGCGGCGGCGGCATGGGCAGGCAGCGGCATACTGATTCCGAGAGTCGTCGCTCTGTCTCTCTCGCACTCATGGGGCGTCCCGTGTGGGTGCGAGAGAGACAGAGCGACGAAGCCACACACGGCGCCGCGGAGCGAGGCAGAGCGCGGCGGCGAGCGTTGCATGCGGAGTGCCTGCTTGGCTTGCCGGCCTGCAGGACCATTCCGAGCACTGCGCTCTGTCTCTCTCGCACCGCCGCGACACCCCGTGAGTGCGAGAGAGACAGACAGAGCGACGGAATGACTCCTCGGAGTCGGCCTCCTTGTGCTTGTCGGCAACTCGGCGACCCCGCGCGGCCGGCCGGTCGTTCGATTCTTCGATTGTCGCTTTTTGCCTCGGCCGCCGCGAGCTTTCGAGAGATCGATACAATAAAAGTAAAGAGGCAAGCGCGGCACTGCACTGCAAGGGCACTCGGATTTTGTTTTCTCGCCTTTGTTGGTGATTGTGATCGGGACCACCGCCGCACCCCTTTTTTTTGTTGTGGTTTCTCTCTCGGCCGGTCCGGTCCCCTCGCGGTGACGGCTAGCTGCCTGATTCCGAACAGTGTGCTCGCTCTCTCTCGCACGCACGGGGCCTGCCGTGGGGGTGCGAGCGCGACAGAGCGACTGGAACGCGTCGGCTTTTGGCCGCGAGCGCCGCCGAGTGGCTCGAGTAGCTTCACAGTGCCGTGGTGAACGCCCTCTCTCTCTTTCCCTCCCTCCCTCCTCCTCCTTGAATACGCTTCGTTTTTTCGTCGGCAGTCCTGCGCTCTCTCGGTACCGCTTCATCGTTGTATGCGCCCGTGAGAAATGGATTTGGGAAGGATGCGCGGTAGCGGGGAAGGGGGGGGGGGCCTCATTCACGCTCCCTGAATGATTGGGAGGAAGAGACGCCGCTGCTGGGCTGCGGCTCGGTGGCTCGGCTGCTCCCTCTCGCGGAGTGCATCTCGCTCTCGCTTTCGACTCCTCGAATATCGACTTCGATACATCGCGATATCGCACCAAGCCAGTCGCCGAGCTGACGAGCGACGCGGGCCAGACGGCGCTGGCAGACGACCCACCGGCCAGACGACGCTGGCAGACGACGTGAGAGCAGGCCCGGGCAATTAGCCTTGCAATTACAGTGGAGGGTGCCGCCCCCGCCTCGGCCGAGCCGCCGGAGCCTGGCGTGGCGTGTCGCGAAAAGGAGGCGCCGCCGAAAAGGACCGGTGAATTGGGGGGGGGGGGGGGGTAAGTGGGCCGAGTCGGGCAGGCCGCCATGCAGTGGCGTTGCAGCGACGGTTGCACGTGTCTGTCCGTCTGGTTGGTTGTCAACGCCTCGAGGGCAGCACACCCTGCCACCTTTACACCTCCCACCCGCCCAAAAAAAAAAGGGTTAGGATTGATTTAAATTTCCAGTTCCACGTTTTCGGACGCTTCAACTGAACGAGGCATTCTGAAGAGTGCGGACGAGAGCCTCACCTTAGGCAGTGCCGCGGCCCGGAGCCTGAGTCACCACCGCCTCGGTCTTGGCAGTGTACCGGGGCGCGAGGCCCTGGACCGAAGCCCTGCCCGACCCATCCTCCGGGGATCACGGATGAGGTCATTCCCTCTATTTTAATTTGGGTACCGGCATAGACCACCCCCGCTCTGGGCGTGGGTCGGTACTGTACTGTACAGTGTCGGTGCACCGATAGGCCGGCCGGCCGGTGGGTCGGCGCCCTTCAAGGGCCAAGGGCCTGCCCTCCGCGGCCCCGCGGCCCTCGGAGGGCTTATTGCCCGGCGCGGCCCGTACCGCCCTTCGCACCTCCGCGACCTCTTGAGCCCGCATGTCAATCCCTTTTGAAGGGTCCCATTTAAAGGGCTGTAAATTGGTGAGCGGTGCGCCCGGGCCGGGGGCCCAGCGGGGCCTCTCGTCCGTCTCTCTCGCACCCCTGCGGGACGCCCGGACGAGAGAGAGAGAGAGAGAGAGAGAGAGAGAGAGAGAGAGAGAGAGAGACGGACACTGCGAGTGCAGCACGGAAAGCGCACCGCCATACGATCTGAATCTTTTTCGGTAATTGATGACGAAGGCCCACCGCCGCGCCGAGCTGTGGTGTGTGTGCGCGTGTGTGTGTGCGTGATCGTGTATGTGTGAGGGTGGCGGCGCCAGCGTCCGGCAACGTCTCGTTAGCAGTATCTCGCAGGCAGGTAGATTTAATAACAGGCCGCCCAGTGTATCATCGGCACTACACCACGAGAGGCGCGCGCATCCCGCCGCCCGTCGCGTTCTCGCGGTTCTAAACTTGAGGCAGGACCATGCCAGGCGTTGCCGCGTCGCGGGTTCGATCCCCGCCGCCGCCGCCCGTTAGCCGCGTTTTGCTGGCTTTGCTGCGCGATTTCGCTCCGCTGACATGGGAGGCGAACGGTACACCGCAAGGCGCGCACCGCGCCTCGGAACTGACGTGTGTATGGGCTGCATGTGTGTGTGTGTCAATGCGAGTGCACACACATAAATACTTGCATTCCGATCATAATGGGCTGAGTCACCGACTTGTGCCGTGTTTGTGAGTGTGTGTGTGTGTGTGTGTGCGCGCGCGCATAGCTTTGACGCCCTCGGGGCGCTCACGCGACTTAGTGCGCGCGCACGCCAAGCAGGCCGCATGCGAGTACGGTCGCCTTCCCTATGGAACGGCTATGGCTGTTTGGAAACACAAAGACACACACACACACACACAGACAGCGCGTCCGTCGCGAGGCTTTACTACCGAGTACCCGGTGTGGTAGCCACGGCGGTGCCCGGTTGGCCAGCCCCTCCCCCTGTAACCCCTCCCCCCCCTCCCCTCCCCCGCGGCTCTCGGGTGGTAATAGTAGGGTACGCGGCACGTACTGGCCCGGCTGATTTACATGTCAGGCCGTCATCTCCGTTTTGCTAATAATTGCTGTATCGCTGCTGGGTCGGTATCGCCGCGGCATCGCCGCCGTCATCTGGATCAGCCCCGCAGGCCAGTCGCGGCCGATGCTGAGAGTCGTTTTCGTCGCTCTGTCTCTCTCGCACTAATGGGGCGTCCCGTGTCGGTGCGAGAGAGACAGAGCGACGGAAACGACTCTCGGAATCGGTCCAAGACTGGCCCAGGCCGGACGCGAAGCGATAACAAACAAACGTTTCGATTTTATTGATTGATTTCTTTTATTTGGAAAAAAATTCTGTTATTTTTTATTTTCTTTGCTTTTTAAAGGGTAAAATCGAAATGTTTGACTTCCGCCCGTTCGACTCGGGCAATAACGCATCCCCAGCGGGAGGGGCCGGGGAGCGAGAGACAGACTCCCACACGGGCGGGGCGGGGCGGGCCGGGGCGGGCCGGCTCGGCTCTCACAAGGTGCATGTAAATGCCGGCGCTTTGGAGAGGGGTTATTAGTGCTCAATTGAGGTGCACGTACGACCCGTACGGTACGCGCGGGACCCGCTGTGAGTGTGTGTGTGTGTGTGTGCGTGTGTATGTGAGTATGTGTATGTTGTACCGTAGTGTGCAACGTCTCTCTCTTTCACTCGCTCTCTCACTTTCACACGGGCGCACTTCCAGAAAACGCGACTCGTCGTTCGAATCAGCTACCTTGACGTATTTATTCGAAGGCCCGAACAGAGGAAAGGAGAAACCGTTCGAGACGGAATTAAATTTTCCAGTGAGGCACACTGTATGCGGGATAGACGGACGGCCTGGCCATGCCGCCGCAGGTCGGGACGGCCGGGCCGGACCAGTCGGGACGACAGTGGGATAGGATTTAGGGAGATGTGTGTGTTTGTGAGTCTGTGCCCGTGGAGCCTAGCCTCGTAAGGCCGAGGCCGGGGAAGGGGAATCCTTGTCTAATCCCGATGTGGCTCCTTCCGATCACATTCCAGCGGCCGCCCACGCCCAGTTCCTGCCGCCCCGCCCCGCCGCGCCACGCCACGCCGGGCGCCCTGCTAGCGGCGCGAGAGCATATCTCGGTCCTCGGGCTAAAAGCCCCCCCCCCCCTCCCCCCCCCCTCCCCTCCCCCCCCCCCCCCCTCCCCCCCCCCCTCCCCTCCCCTCCCCCCCCCCCTCCCCCCCCCCCCCCCCCCTCCCCCCCCCCCCCTCCCCCCCCCCCCTTCCCCCCTCGCATTGTAAATTCCACGGGTGGCGTTACACGGCTCTTCGCTTGGTCGGTACAGACATACCTCATGCAGGACTCGCTGGATTTCTTCTCCTTTTACGTCTCCGCGGCCCCGGCACCTATGTAGTATGCCCCCCCCCCCTGGATCTGACCCGGAACCAACCCCGCTCGTTTCATGTTCAGTATTTTGATAGTTTCGCGGTTTTCCTCACATTGCAGTGGCGTAGTCAGACGGCGTTCTTGTTAGAGATAGAGAAAGCCGTGTCCTTATCTCTTGCCACGCCACCACTCATGCTTTGCCGCGCCGTGCAGAGAGAGACCCTTTCGCGGTCCGCGGGGCCGCGGCGGTGCGAGTGAGACAGAGCGACGCGGCACTGGGATCAGCCTTCTGGGTGGTTGGTGCTTTGCCGTCGCCGCCGTGCATGCTGGCATGCGTGCCGCGCTATCTCGCCTGTCTGGCAGTCGCTCTGTCTCTCTCGCACCCCCGGCGGGACGCCCCGCGAGTGCGAGAGAGACAGAGCGTCCGCTGCTGAGTGAGGGCGCTGAAGGCATCGGAGCCGTCTAGTCCGCCCTGGTGTCCGCTACTGTCAGCGAAAGTGCGGTGACGCGACGCAGCAGCGCCCCGGCCGTGACTCATGTGACACACACACACACACACACACACACACACACACACACACACACACACCACACAAACACACACACACACACACACATACACAAGCACGCGGAGAGCGGGCCGGCAAGCTGAGACAGGTCCGAGCGAGCGGCATACGCCCCGGCGGTGACGGTGACGGTGACGGCCGCTTGGTGCCCGTTGTGCAACCCTAGACGCGCCGCGCGTCACAAAAAGAACGAAATGGAGACTTTACGCTGTGCCAGTCCAGGACGCCATGGGACGCCTGCCTGGCCGGCTCGGTATCCGGCGCGTCCACGATGACGGCGACGGCTGCTGGGAAGACGGAGAGGAAATACAGCTCGCTGGATTCGGTTTTCTTTTCGGAGGTTGAGCCTCGGCGAGCGGGCAAGACTCTGGAGCTCAAAACGCGTCTGGGGTTTTGGGCCCCCTCCCCGGCTTCTGGACGGGAAGGGGCCGGAACGGCCCCCGCTTTCGGTGGGGTGCCCCCCCGGGGTTTTTTTTGCGAAATGAGAGCGGCGAGGGCGGCGGCGAGGCGGGGGCACCGCAAGGCCCCCGGGTTTTCCGGGTTTTTCTTTTCCTCAAACAGATGATGCGCGGCGAGCGGGCGGTGGGGCGGCAGGCCGTTTTACGAGAAGGCAGTAACAAAGGACGCAAGTGAATGGCAGAAGGGCCCCCCCCCCCCCCCCCCCTTCTCCCCGACCGGTCCCGCTCTGCTCCAGGGGCTCCTGTGACTACAGTATAACCTGGTTTATAGTCGACCAGAACGACTGTCGTCGTCCTCAAACGTCTCGACTGTTTTCAAACGCCTTTCCTTTCCCGTCTCCGATTTCCGCCCGGCATTCGGGCCGACGACTCTGCGAGCGAAAGGGGGAGGGGGGGGGAGAGGAAAGCAAGCGAGGAAGTATTAAATATTGCACGCATCGCGCCGTCGTTTAGTTTACTGCATTTCCGCCGCCTTTTGTTGTTGTTTTGTTTTAATGTCTCCGTTTCGCGATGTCGAGTGTGTGTTCGCGGCGATTGCCTGGTAGTAGCGCCTCCTCACGGCTTTCTTTTGTTTCTTCCTCGCTCCGAGGAATGTCGGCGGGCCGCCCCACCCCACCACACGGGGACTCGCGTGCCTGCCCATCCTGGCTAATTCGCCTGCTGATTGAATACGTCCGTGCGACTGACGATTTGCACCCCACTTGTTGTTGCTGCTGCTGTGTGTGCGTGTGTGTGTGACTGACGTTGTTCTCTCCGCCTGTTCCAGGTGAGTATGCGCGCGGACTGTCGGTGCTGGAGCACTGGAGGTACCTGCCGGCAGAGTACCTGCCTGGCGGGGCCGGGCCGGGCCGGCGCTGCGGGTAGGGCCGCGCCGGCCGCGCCGAGACGACCGAGTCGGGTGTGGGTATTGACATTCCGAGGTGAGTAAGCCCCAGCGCCGCACCCCGCCCCGCCCCGCCCCGCCCCGCCCCACCACGCCCCAGTTGGAATCACCGCGACAAATCAACGTTTGGCGCACAACGAGAGTCGCTCGCACCTCGTCGGCGAGCGGCCGTCCGGATGAGAGAAAGAGAGACAGAGAGGGATATAAAGAGAGAGAGAGAGAGCAAGCGGCTGTCCGGGTGAGAAAGAGGGTACTTCGGTACCAAAATCGGAACTGAGAAGGAGATGTCCGTGATTCTGACTCTAGTGCGTATTCCCTGAACGTCGCGCTCCAGGCTCCAGGTTCCAGCCCGCTGGCGCCAGGCCAGCCAGGCCAGCCAGGCGAGTCTAGGCCGCTGGAGGCTCCAGGCCGGGCGGCGCGCAGGCAAAGGCCTCTGGAGGCGAGGCTGGAGCTGGAGGCCCTCGTTGGGGTGCGTGGCGCACGGCGCACGCGCTGGTCGCTGCTGGCGTGATGGAGAGGCTGTGAGGCCGGCCAGCGTCGCTGCACACTGTGAGTCTCCGTCTCTCTCGCACTCATGGGGCGCGCCGCGTGGGAGCGAGAGAGACAGAGCGCTGGCGCTGGGACGGGTCGGCTGGACCGCGGTGTCTTTGACGTCGGCCAGCCTCCACCAGCTTGGACCGGGCTTGGACCGGTGCCACCACGCCGGGCTGCAAGGGCATAATAAAGCACTGTCCGTCTCTCTCGCACTCGCCAGCGCGGCTGGGGTGCGACAGAGACAGACGGAGCGCTCACGCGCGAGGCGCCTCGACGGCGTCCTGGCTGGCGGCGCGACCGCCGTGCTGGGTAGGCAGTCCTGTCGAGCAGGGGTGCGGCCGGGTTGCCTACCCGCACGGCGCTCTACCGAACAGTCTGTCTGCGCTTCCCGTTACTGTGTCCTTGTCTAGCCGCTGGTCGTCGCACTCTCACGTCCGAGTGCGGACCGAGCCGAGCCGAGCCGACCGGGATATCAATTACGAAGACGGAGGGAGGCTGTCTCGCCGCTTTGTTTCTCACTCATCCCTGCTGCCTTTTAGGGCGGCACCATTTCGCACCGCCGCCGGCGGCTCGGCTCGGCTCGGCTCGGCTCGGTGCGCCGCACTGAAAGCAAATGAAATTAGATTGCATTCGCGCACGTATCCGAGTCTTGTTGTTGCTGCTGTTGTTGTCTGCGGTCAGTGGAACGTACACGCATCAGGCGCACGGCCGCGCGGCCACTGTAAGTCTGAATCACGGGCTGCATTGATTCCTCATTCCCCGCAGCCAGGAGCCGAACCTCGCGTGCTCTCGTCGTTTTTGTTTTTTCGTTGTTGTTTTACCGGATTTATTTTTCCGCCGCATCCGGGTCCCCCCCGGGGCGCCCGGCCCAGTTTGAAGGGTGTCGCTCTGTCTCTCTCGCACGCATGCGGCGTCCCGTGTGGGTGCGAGAGAGACGGAGCGACCAAAGGAGGGCCCCGCCCGCCGCCCGGGCGCGGAGGAGTTGTGAGCACACCGTCGGCGACGTCCAGGGCGACGTCCAGCGGACAAACGGAAGGGTCGAGTCGTTTTGATGTGGCCGTGCCGTGGGGACCGCGGGGACCACGGGGACCTCGGGGACCGTCCTGCCGATCTGGCGATCGTTTGATTTAACGAGGCGGCCGTCCGAGCCCGGCCCGATCTCCCTAATGAATACGCCCTTGTTGTTGGCGCTGGTGTGTGTGTGTGTGTGCGTGAGAGTCGTAACTCGGGTTCCAGGTTCGGGATGTCGTTCGCCGGCCGCGGCGGTGCCCAGGCGGTGCCCAGGCAGTGCCGTTGACTCCGGTGACTCCGTCGTTGCCTCGGTGGCCGGGTATCGGCCTCCCTTCCGCCCTTCCCACATTTACCTCCAGACGCCCCCCTCCCCTTTCCCCCGCCCCCTCCCGCGCCACTGCCTAATTGTCACTAATGGACTTTACAAAACGCGTCGCCGTCGCGGCGGACGGACGCTCTTCGGCGCGCCGCGCTGCGTCGGTGACGCCGACGCCTTGGCTGCTCCCCCCGGAGGAGGAGGAGGAGGATGGAAATGAAAATACCAAATTGAATTATATAAAGGAAATTATGGCGCGGCGGAAGAGGCCCGGACGTGGCGCGCGCATTCCCAAGCCCCCCCCCCCCCCGACGCGCGGTGCGACGTTTTTATCAGAAATGAAGTGTCTCCGCTATAAACGTCAGATTAGGGCGGACAACCTCATCCATTGGCCGGCGGCTGGCCTGGCCGACCGGGCGCGGCGGACGCGGCGGACACGGCGCTGTCGATGGGGATAGGTCCTGGAGGAGGTCCTGCAGGACGAGGAAGAGGAGGAGGCTGACACCCCATGCGTCTTCCTCTCTGTCGGCCTAAGTTGGGTCATTACGGGACGGAAGTAGTGTCGACCCTTTTTATTGAACTTTCCAGTTTCCTTGTGTCCTTGTCTGTTTTTTTAGTATTGTTGTTGTTGGCCGGTTGGGTGGGTGTGGGTTTTTTTTTTCACCGCCACTGCACTGCTTTCATAAACTGGTAAAAAAGTCGAGCGGCGTCATCGTCCGTGGGATTTGCCCGTGAAGGCGCTTGACCGTCGGGGCGGGGCGGGGCGGGGCGGGGCGGGGCGGCCTATCTTTGTAAGACATCTCGCGGCCTCCCCTTGACTAGGCAGTGCGGCCCTTGGCTTGGCCCTCGGCTTGGCCCCTGGCCCTTCCGCCGATGTGGAAAAGTGATGACCGGGCCCTCCGTTTCCCATTGAAAGGCACCGCTGCCTGCCCGCCTGGCTGCATTCAGCTGGCTGCCTGCCTGCATCGTCTGGGCCGCGCACCTGCACTGGAAAGCGAGTGTCTTTTCGTCAGGTGCAAGCCCTGCACGCGAAAGGGGGCGGCGACGGCGACGAGGCGCGAGACGGGTGGGAAGTCAAACCTCTGGTGACTCACACCGCTCACACACACACACACACACACACACACACACACACACACACACACACACAGATAATGATTTCTGGCGGTCGTGGTGCAGCCAGGGCAGGGCGACAGCGCCGCGACGACGGGAAATAAATATATGAAACGTAAAAGCAAATACGCAAACACTTGAAACTATGTAGCGAGGCGGCCGGGACGTTCCCCACCGCCCCTCCTGGTTTATCTTCGGCTTAGCTCAAACATCATACCTCCGCGCGCGCGTGTGTTAGTATGTGTGTGTGTGTGTGTGGTGTGTGTGTGTGTGTGTGCGTGTGTGTGTGTATGTGTTCTGGCGCCGGGCCAGCCCGTTGGTGCATGGGAATCAAACACAAGGTGGCCTGGTTGCACTGCGGCTGCACGCGGCCCCCAAAGCGCTTCGCGGCCCCCTCTCTCTCTCTCTCTCTCTCTCTCTCTCTCTCCCTCTCGTCTCCGGACGCCCCGCGAGTGCGAGAGAGACAGACGGAGCGACAGGGCGTTCGGAATGCCCCGACCGGGCCCGTGTATGTAAATAGGGTCCGGTTCGGAGCCACAGGCCACGCGGGCCGCGCGGTCGGATATATGGGTCCATTTCACCCACATTAGTTGGAAAACGTATGGCGTGGCCGAGGCCGCGTGCCTTTAGGATATACGTGTGCCGCCGTGCCGTGCCGTGCCGCGCCGCGCCGCGCCGCTCGGAGATCGATTTATTACTTTAATTTGGGTCGAGACGCGAAGCCATTAGACGCTAGTCGACGCACGCTTGCGGCGCGTGTGCGAGATCGCACGTGCGTGTGTGTGTGTGTGTGTGTGTGTGTGTGTGTGTGTGTGTGGTGGTGTGTGTGCGTGTGTGTGTGCGTACCCGTGTGTGGTTGAGCTTGGACTGAATGAGCGAGTCCTTATTTGTGTTTACGGACTGGTGCGCAAGTGCGCGACTGATTCACAAAGGATCTCATTGAGGTGCGACACATAGAGACGGACGGGTGTTGTCGGTAGTGCCACACAGTAATTTGACGTGTAAATTTGCGGCCCGAAGGAAGGAGGGAGGGGGGGGGGGAGCACTCGACGACGGCAAATTTACTCAAGGCTCGGGGCAAATAAACAAGTCGTTGGTACATCAGGACGGACGTTGCCTGTTTTTCATTGGCTGCTTTTACTGACTGACTCGACTCCACTGGACCCACCTGTGAACCGGAATTCGACGAATGTGACGCGGGCAATCTAACGAACGCGACAACAAGGATTTACACTCGTTTAAACGGACGGCCAGAAGTGTGATGGGATGGAGACGCTGTGAGTGCGAGAGAGAGAGAGAGAGAGAGAGAGAGAGAGAGAGAGAGAGAGAGAGAGAGAGAGAGAGAGAGAGAGAGAGAGAGAGAGAGAGACAGAGAGTTCACGACCTGCAAGAAAGAAGCTGGTGTCCGCTGTCGGCGATTTCAATTCAACTGACGGCCGTTCCAGTCGAGCAGGGCGGGCAGCAGACTGATGCCGAGAGTCGCTCCGTCTCTCTCGCACCTGCACGGCACGCCCCGTGAGTGCGAGAGAGACAGAGCGACAGGGCGGGCGGGGCGGAGCGGCCTGCCCCTCGGCCGTCTTGCCGTCTTGCTTGGACGAGGCGTATTACCTATTTATCGCCGGCGGCCGTCTCTGTCGCTCCCCTACGGGCCTTCGGGGCGCCCCGCGAGTGCGAGTGAGACAGAGCGTGCCGGTGAATGAAATGCTGCGCGTTGCCGTCGGCGCGGCCGGCTTTTACTCGCGTTTAAACTTATTATTGGTTGGCTTCATTTGCAGGCGGACAGTGCAGGCGGCAAGCCGAGGCTGGCAGCCTCAGGCCCGTTCGCACGGCGAAGGCTCGGGCCTGTGATCAGGCCGGCCAACGCTTGGGAAACGCTCTGGAAAAAAAAACGCGAAAAAAAAGAGCATGGAACGACGGACTCGCGCGCGCGAAGCGGAGGAAAATGCTAAGTTCGCAAATGGCAGCAGTTTAGCGCGGCGACGACGTGACTCTCGGAAACGGTTTTTCGCGAGCAGTTTTTGATGTCGGTGGGAAAAAGGCGGCGCAGCGACAATCGCTGTGCAGTCGTTTCGTTTCGTTTCGTTTCGTTCCTCGGCGGAGTCAAAGTCAAAGTCGGCCTCCACAGCCGCACGCCCGCGCGCCCTTTCAGACGCGCAGCCTTTGCTGCCTTTCAGCGAGCACCGCCGCCATCTCGTAAAATCCAGAATCCATTTATTTTCCTCCTTTCCCGCGACCACGCTCCACCACCACCACCACCAGCAGCTTTGGTGAACTCGATATTTTTATTTTTTTCGGTTTGGTGTATGCGTTTGTGTGTCTGTCTGTCTGTCGTCTGTCTGTCTGTCTGTCTGTCTGTCTGTGTGCGTATTCGTTCGTGCGCTTGCATACGTTCTCGCGAAAGCGCTCGCGGGTGGAGCCAGCCGGTTGTGTTGCACCAGACAGACAGACAGACAGACAGACAGACAGACAGACAGACAGACAGACAGACAGGACAGACAGACAGACCAGGAACGTCGCGAGGAAATGGATGACGAAGAAGGCCGAGTGGCTGCCCCCGCCGCCCAAGTTTCGGTCGCATTGAGAAACATTTGTGCGCGGGTAGCGGCATAGACGACGACGACGACCTCCTCGACATGGTTATACGCGTCTTGTTCTTCTTATGGCCTCGCTGCTCTGCTGCCTCGCTTGTTGCGGCCGCCGGTTTACTGCGCGGCCTCGGCGGCCTTCCCCGCGGTCCGGGGGCCTCGGGGGCCGCGACGTCGGGCCGCGACGGGGACAGGGACACTGTGGGTGGGTGGTCCCGGACACGGCCGCGCTGCCACGGACCGCCCCGGCGGACCCTGGCCTGGCCGGCAGAGCTATGTATGCGCGGCTGCGCGGCCCGAGTCAGTACACTGCACGCTCGTATCGACCGCGCGGATCCGCCAACTGCACTGCAAAGCTGTCTCCGTCTCTCTCGCACTCGCGCGGAGTATAGTAGCGGCCCGCCCGTGTCACTGCGGTCGACTTTGCGGGGCAAAACGCTTTGACATGGAAGCGCGTTTTGATGAGGAGGCGAGGATGGGAATTAAAGAAAGCTAAAAAATGCGGGTGGAAAATAATGACTCAGGATGCAGACCGACTTTGGTGCATGATGGACTCGGACTGTGTGTGTGTGTGTGTGATGATAATTGGGGCAATTATCGCTCGGCGTGCCCCGCTGCGCCGCTGCGTGCGTGCGGCACACTGGCAGCACGCCTTGCAAGGCAGGACGCGTGCGTGCCGACACCTGTTGGTCGGCCCTCGCCACCCTCGCTCGCTCTGTCTCTCTCTGTCTCTCTCGCACCCCCGCGGGACGCGCGGGACGTACGTACGCCCCCCAGGATCGCCGCGCGAGAGCGGCAGGGCGACGAAAGCGGCCTTTCGGCATCAGCCAGGCCCTGGCGCCGGGCCCATCCCTGCATCAATATTTTTGTAGGCCGCGAAAAAGAAACAGACAGCAGACAGACAGACAGACAGACAGACAGACAGACAGACAGACAGACAGACAGACAGACAGACGGGCGGATCTGTTTTTGCCGGCTATCCATCATACGAGCGCTCCTCCGCGCCGCTGCCCTGCTCGTCCGTCACCCGGCTGCATTCCGCTGCCGCGCGAGAATAGGAGAAAAAGAGACGGAGAGAGAGAGAAGGGGAAAAAAAGAGGGGCCGCCGCCGGTAGGACTTGAACCCGCGTGACAGACTGGAGACACGCGACGCGCCACCCGCGAGTTTATATGGGAAGGGAAGGGGAGGAAAAAATGACGCGTAGCTTGACAAATACCACGCCAGAAAAATGGGACGCGGGTTTTGCTGTACATGGTCATCCGACGAGGGCTCTATCCAGCTCTATCGTGACTCACCGCAATCATGGGCCGTCCGAGGGAGAGAGATAGAAGCCCCATCGGATGACAGCGAGCGTGGAAGGCATGGACACTACTACTGTGCCCTGCAGGTCGGAAAAAGGAACTGCTTTACCCCCTCCCCGCGAAAATCCTGGTTCCGCGCCTGGTGCAGCGGGCTGCGTTTGTGAATCGTGTGCAATCCTATGGTCGCTCTGTCTCTCTCGCACCCGCACGGCGCGCCCCCCGCGAGTGCGACAGAGCGACGAGCCCTCCTGGGCACGGCCTGGCACGGCCGTAATGCCGACTGTTTACCCTAATATCCACTGCACCGCCGCTCCGTCTCTCTCGCACCCGCACGGGGCGCCCCGCGAGTGCGAGAGAGACGGACTCTCGCTCGGAAAATCAGTGCGCGCCGCGATAGTTACGGCCGCCGAACGGATCGGCCCGTCACGAAGGGACGATTTGAGGGGGGAGGGGGCAAGCACGTGTAATCGGCCCATTCCGTTCCGGCGCTGGGTAAACAAGTGTTTTGTTTCCGAGGGCGGACGAGACGGCCGCGGCTTGCTCCATATTCCACGTGTACAGTCCCACCTGCCCCCCCCCTCCAAGGACTGCAATCGCGATTGCAGCGCCGCCAGCCAACCTGTCATTACACTGAACACGATCCGCCGAAAAATTATTATTGTTGTTGTTTATTTTTGGTTTTGTTTCCCCCTTTTCTGCGCGCTGCCGCCGGGTCGGGAGGACGACGTTTTAATTGCGCCGCCGTGTGATGCGATGCATGCTGATGCCGTCCCCGTCGTCGACGTGCTGTGTGCACGAGTGGCCCGCTTCTCCCTCCGTCTGTGTGTGTGTGTGTGTGTGTGTGACTTTGCCCGTGTGAAAGTGTTCGTGTGTGTGTGTGCTCCACTGCGTGTGTCGCTTTGACACCCCCTCACATGACGAAGAGTGCCTCGGGAGACCTCGACGCGGGAGCCAGCCCAGAGCGCCACCGCGGCTCCACCAACGCCACTCCGCCTCGTCGTGGGAATGCTCGGCTGGACAGGAATCGTGGCGCTTGATTTGGTTTCCACATTTTAACGTCGTTCTTCTCACTTTTGTTGTTTTTGTTTCGATTTATTTTTTTTTCCGAGGAAACGCAGGCGGCGACAATAATAACAGTTTAAGGATCCGCGGCGCCGGAAGCCCCATCGGGGGCCCCATCATGCCGCCAATAGCGAGGAGGAACAATCGCGTGGCCGGGGGAACAATGAGGACAAGAAAAGGGACAAAAACAAAAAGCCCGCGGCCGTGTAATGTTTGTTGGTGTCACGACGTTCTCGTTATTTTGAGAAGGCGTCGCGGCGCTGGGAGGCGCGGCCATTAGAGCGGCGTCAACGCGGCAGCGGCGGTCTCGCGCAAAAGCGGAACCACTGTCACACCGGGGAACGACTGTCACGCTGTTGGAACGACTGTCACACTGTTGGAACGACTGTCACACTGTTGGAGCGACTGTCACTCTACTGGAACGACTGTCACACTGTTGGAACGGCTGTCACACTGTAGGAACGACTGTGAACCTGGAGGAACGACTGTCACACTGCTGGAACGGCAGTCACGCTGCTGAGAGAGCTGGGCCGCTTGGAGGCCGCAGTGATACGCGTCGGCGCCCGCGGCGCCTCGTTCATATTCATATTGCGCGGGAAAGCGGAGGATCGGGATTCGGATCGGGGTTCGGATCGGCGTCCGGCCGAGTTGCATCACGTCGGACGTCTGAATGGGGCTGGGCGGCGGCGAAGGTGGCGGCGAAGGCAATGAAGAAGGCAGTGCAGGCGACGCGAGAGGCCGTCGGGCGTGGCCCCTCCTCGCGTGCGACACCTGGCAGAGCCAGAGCAGAGCAATGCGAGGAACGCGTCGCAGCGTCGCGGCGTCGCACGCCATGCCGGCGAATTAAGATCCAAATCGCGCCACTGCCGCGCTGGAAGCCAAGCTGGAAGCCAAGCTGGAGGCTCTGCTGGAAATGATGATGTGGGAACGAATGCCCCCTCGGACTGACTCCCTGACTCGCCCGGCACGGCCCGATGTCTCGTAGGGAGAGAGGCGACAACTCGGGAGCCTTTGGCCCTACGAGGCTCTCTTAGCTCGCCGAGTCTCGCCCTGCAGACTGACTCCGAGTGGCTCCGTCTCTCTCGCACTGATGGGGCGCCCCGTATGGGTGCGAGAGAGACGGACGAGTCCACTGGATGCCGCGGGTGGTCCCGCAGGCCCTCTTCCTCCAGGACGTCGAGGCCGTCTCGCTCTCCCATCCCAATTATCCCGGTAGTCCGGCGTCGCGTAGACAGACGCGCGGTTTGCGTCGGATGGCCCACGACAAGGGGAAACGTAATGTGAAGCCTGGAGCCTGGAAAAGCTACTCTGGGCAAAATCTTCAGGTGTGCCTTTGAAATTTATTCTGGGAAAGCATTTTTGTGGGAACCCCTGTCAAGCTTTAACTGGAGTGTATGCGCTAGGGTGCATGCTTCATCCAGAGCCAACCGCACACCGCTGAGTTCGTAGAGCAGACACGTCGGGGCAGTGCAGTGCCACTGCCACTGGGTTCGCCAAACCGAGTACAGTAACATTTCCCCATAAAGGAGCACAATGGGCACTAGGCCGGCTGTCTCTCTCGCGCGCAATGCGCCTCGCGCAGCAGATGCCGCCTAGATTAAGGCTAAACAAGGCCAGCCTTAATCTCTGCCGGACTAATTTTCTAATTCTAGCCGACGTTGTGTGAGAGTGTCCCACGCACTGCCTCGTTGCCGCCGATTCGACAAGCTGTTTCCGCGATGTTTGAGGGCGCATGGTAATCCAAGTACGGCCTCAGTTTCGGTCTGGAATGTCCGGCAACGATGAAGCATGCGAAAAATAAAGCCGGGAGAGAGGAGGGGAGGGAGAAAAAAAATGGTGATGACGGTAGCTGCCTGGTAGCAACCTGATTATGGGCTCCGAGATTCTGGATCAGCATCGAAAAGCAGTCTGTCGATTGGCGGCTACGTGAGTCTCGCTGTGGATTGTGTTGCCGTTCGTATTCAATTGGCCCCTCGCTGCCTCCTTGAACCTCGGACCCTGGGTGCTGACTTTCCCCCGCCGGACTGACTGGCGTATCTGAAACCGAGAGCGATCTAAGTTGCTGTCAAACACATTATTTTTGTAAAAAAAAAAACTATTGTAAAAAATACTATTGTAAAAAATGCTATTGCAAAAAATACTTTTGTAAAAAAAAACTAATGTCAAAAAATGTTTAAAAAATGAAAGTGGGACACTTACATTTTAAAAAGACGTGAAAATAGTTTTTTGATGGGGGGAGAATTAGGCTGTTTTCGTTGCCCTTATTCGACTAGGGAAAACAAATCTCTCTCTCTGTGAGTCGAAACGCGAGACGCTGGCGTTGCTACCGGTCACGTCGTATGCGGCCGCGACCTCTGCAGCCCTCCGGAATGTAATTACAGCCAATACGAATTACATGCGCGATTTCAATCATCCCGCGAGTAAGTATACGGTCAAGTCCTTAAAGGAGAGCAAACAAAAAAAAATGAATCACAAAGACAGTGTAGTGAAACGTACCGTGATTTTTTTGTGTGTGTGTGTGTGTGTGTGTGTGTGTGTGTGTGGCTACCGGTGCCTCATAATTACTATCCTGGCCGGGGCATATCGGACGGGGCCACTCCGGCTGCATCCACTCACGTCCCTCTGTTCCAAGATGGATGCATCATATACCGTGAAATTTCCGGTTGATTCGAAGGTTTAACACCCGTACACTCTCTCATTGTTGAAGTCGTCGGGGGAAGCAGAGGAATCCGGTCGGTCTCTGGGAAAAGATGCACGCGGCCGAGAGATTATTGCGCATGTGTTGCGTGTGTGTGTGTGAGTGTGTGTGTGTGTGTGATTATCCGAGATCGATATCCGATTCGAAAATGACATAACATGTGTTGGTAATTGAGCGCGCAATCAAAGTGAATCTCTCCCACCGCTCGATCCTGGAACCCTGGAACCTTGAGCGTGCCGGCGGCGAGGTGGGCTGTCCAGCAAAGAGGTAGTAGTATCGGACATGGAAGTGGCAAATTTGTCGCCTTAACGTTCCACTGTGGAGTCAAATTTGGCACTGCAAGTGAAGGCTATGTCTCCGACTAAACCTTAGCCGCAGCCAAAACCACTAATGCATCCCCCACCACCACTAGAAAAAGAAGTGCAAAGAAAAAGGCTTGTCATTTTTTTTTTTTTGGCCTTACATGAGTGTCGGCAGCAGAGCGAAAACAAAGCAAATAAGCTGTTGGCGGCGGAACGCGACGCGGAGGTGCCGGGAGAGGCACCCTGCTTCTCGGAGCACGGCGAGCGAGGCGCCGGTCCGCCGGTTACCGAATTCCTGCAGCCTGCAGGGCCAGCAGGGCCCAGATTGGCTGTCATTACGACCGCTGCCGCTGCCTACCTGGGGTCATATCCGGCGGGGCGGGGCGTGGCGTGATTGGGGGTGGCGGGCCAGGGCCACGGCGGCGCCGTCCTCGGACTGATATTTGTTTTGGAGTGGAACGCGCGGGCCGAACGCGTCCTTGGGGCCCTGGAGCCGCGGCGGGGCCGCCGTGGGCCCTTTCGGGGGCCCTGCGTCATTACAGCGTCGCTCTGTCTCTCTCGCGCGGTGCCCCGCGAGTGCGAGAGAGACGGGCCGGACCTACCGGGAAGGCAAGCGAAGGGCGAGACCAGGCAGCCAGCGAGTGAATGAATGAATGAGTCAACCTGCGTACGACGCAACAGCAAAAAAGAATGAAGGGGAACAGAAAATTCCGAATGAAAAATGAATGAGATCGTGGGCGGCGGGTGCGCGAGACTCACGAGACGGACAAGCGGGCATGTATATCACCGATGCGTTCTTCGTTCCTTAATCAGCGCTGAGTGAACATGACGTCTGCCTCTCTCGCATTCACAGGCGACGCCCCACGAGTGCGAGAGGGACAGAGTAACGAGCCTGCTGCCTGGTGGTCGTGGTTCTAAAGCCGACTCTGCTTGGTTCTCGTTGCAGGTACGGCGGGATGCTACTTCCCCGCGGAGCTGCAGGGCCAGTTCGTGATGCAGCTGCAGTTCCAGGGCACGCAGGCCCTGGCGCAGGCTGGCATCGGGCACGTCCAGTACTCGCAGGTCAACATCAGCTCGGACAACATCCCCATCTGGGGCCGCTGCCACCGCCGCATCGGCAACAACGTCATCCTGCTGGACAGGTGAGTCAACCTCCACGGAGGTTCAGACGACTTCAGACGCGTTTTGAGCTCCAGAGTCGCTAAACAGGACTCGAACCCCACCTGTGACCCCACCAACAGGCTCGGACTGGCCAGGGCAGACAGGCAGAAAAATCTGCCGGGGCCTTTCGGGTTTGGGACCAGTAACGTCACAAAGTTGGTCAAAGAGTCCTAGTATATATAGGACGAAAGTAGCCGTTTTCGCTGATTTTGGGCGGCCACTGCGTCCGATCTAATTGCGGTCAACGGCCTCCCTCGACGCCCTAGTATTCTTAAGACCCTACTCTTTCATGCCCTGCATCGGGAAGACGTTGACCACAACGATTTTGGCTTTGACCGCAACGATTTTCCGACTAAGTTGGTCAAAAAGTGGTCGAATCTCGGAAATTTGCTGATTTTGCTGACTTTGGATGGCCACTGTGTCCAATCTAGTCGCCGTAGAAGGCCTCCCTCGACGTCCTAGTATTCTTAAGACCCTACTCTTTCATGCCCTGTATCGGGAAGACGTTGACCACAACGATTTTGGCTTTGACCGCAACGACTTTCCGACTAAGTTGGTCAAAAAATGGTCGAATCTCGGAAATTTGCTGATTTTGCTGACTTTTGGGTGGCCCCTGTGTCCAATCTAGTCGCCGTAGAAGGCCTCCCTCGACGCCCTAGTATTCTTAAGACCCTACTCTTTCATGCCCTGTATCGGGAAGACGTTGACCACAACGTTTTTGGGCTTTGACCGCAACGACTTTCCGACTAATTTGGTCAAAAAGTGGTCGAATTCGGAAACATGCTGATTTTGCTGATTTTGGGCGGCCACTGTGTCCAATCTAGTGCCGTAAAGGCTTCCCTCGACGCCTAGTATTCTTAAGCCCCTACTTTCATCCCCTGTATCGGGAAGGCTATTGACCGCAACTATTTTGGGAGCGGTAGCCTCACAAAGTTGGTCATAAAGGGGTAAAAACAAATGATGATCGGGCCCTTTTTGGCGGTCTTATCCGCTGGGGACTTTTGGGGGCCAGTCCGAGCCTGCCCACCAATGGATTCCTCGTTCGGAGAGCAATCCATTGGTGGGGTCACACGTTAGATTCGAGTGTCATTTCAAAACTGGAGCTCCTTTGTTTATTGCGTCCACAAATTTGATGAGATTCGTTGTGTGGAAAATTAGCCTTGGTGGTCGTCAAGTGACAACCAAAGTCTCGACAGACGACACTGTAATGAATCTACATCAGCCGCCTGTCAAGCCGCCTGATGCGCAGCCGCTATCAACCTCACGTTTGCAGCTTCTTCTTCTCCTTCCTCCTCGATAACACCTTCGCCGGAAATTTCCTCGCACTGCGCCCCCCCCCCCCCCTCTCTAACCCGTGAAGGGCTTCATCTGGCGAGCGGGTCCCTCTCGTTGTTTCTTTTGCCTGCCCCTTTCCGGCGGTCGAAAGGGTTTTCGGAACCACCTGTTGCTGCCTCCACTCCCGGGTCCCAGCGAGTCAGTGGCCCATTCGTTCCGCCGTCGCTCCGTCTCTCTCGCACCCTCACGGTCCGCCCCGCGAGAGAGACAGAGCGACGAGCGTGGAGCAGGCAGCAGCGCGGGCATTCCGGGCGACAATGTTGGCGGCTGCGCGGCGAGCGCACCGGACGATGCGCGTTTTCGTCGCTCTGTCTCTGTCGCACCGCCGCGGCCCCCCGGTGCGCCCCGCGAGTGCGAGAGAGACAGAAGAGCAGTGCGGGCCGTAGCGCCGCTCTGCGTGTCGCGCGGTATCGGCGCCGGGAATCAAAGGTTATTTGGAACGCAGAGAGAGAGACAGAGATAGGCGAAGCGAGTAGGCAAGGCGAAAGATATAGGCAAGGCGAGTGGCTAAACGAGACTCAACGAGATAGGCAAACCGAGATGCAACGCGCCACGGCGGCGGCACTGCCACAGGCATTTTTTTGGACCTGTCGCATTCGCAGATCCTTATCCGTTTGGCCACGATAAACCGCGCGCCCGGCCGGAGCACTCACTGTAGGTGTGTGTGTGTGTGTGTGTGTGTGTGTGTGTGTGTGTGTGTGAGGGGCCGTGTTCGTTCGGGGACATTGTTATCGATAGCTGATTACATCGATTGGATCTGACACTCTGGGTATTGTCCTCGCCGACCCGAATGAATGCTGTAAATCGGGAAATCTGATTGGAAGCGGATTTGAGGAGAATGCGCGCCGCACCGTATAAATCTCGCTTTATCTTTATTTTTCGGACCGCTAACATGCCCAAGTGGCCGCGGCTCGTTTCTTTATTTATCTGTTTGTTTATTTATTTGACCGCGTCGTTTGGCATGTTAGTTTCTGCCTTCGGTTCTTCGGGATTCGGGGAAGGCGCGCTGGGTTGCCGATCGGGGTTAGGCCGCAGTGACGAAAACAACGTGTTCATGCCCGCTGTTCGTTCCCTGCCATAGAGCCACACTAAACTCCAACTATTCGGGCCCGTTTCGATGAGTCAGTCTGCTCTGCGAGCGAAGACGTGTGTAAATTTCTCCCCGGCCATCACTCTCGCCAGGGACTTCTAGGAGGAGGAGGACCGCGGGAGGACGCTGCCCTGGCCGCGGGGGGCGCCTGCCTGCCCCTCCGGCCCCCACACTGGAACCAGCTGGAACACCGGAGTCTTGTTTCCGGTGAAAGGGCCCCAGCGTGTGTTTGGGAACTTCAGTCACACCGTCACACACACACACTCACACACGGAGACAAGTGGAGTGTCTTTGGCACATTCCGATGGGGTGAGAATGGCGCCGGCTGGTGCCATTCTTGAAAAGAAAACAATCGCGTGCTAGGCGCTCGTTTTGCGGCCGGCGTGTGTGGCTGTGCGACTCCACCGCATAATGTCTGTGTCTACACGACCGCAAGCCGAAAGCAAATTTCTTTATATCTGTGTTTGTATGTGTGTGTGTGTCAGTGCAGTATGGGAACGGCCCCGCAAAGCCCTTCTATTCCGCAGGATGATTGACAGTTCTGAAAAAAAAAAAAAGGGACGGGCGGTGCATAGCATAGTGTCTTTTCTCTTTTCGTTACTGGCGGTCTAATTTGCCTACGGTAGTTTGAGTTTCATTTTCTGTGTGCCATGTTCCCCTGACGCATCATGGGCCAGACGCAAACGTCCTATGATCGCAAAGGTCTATGATCGCGAAGCCCCTGATGTGACCAGCCAGGCCCTGCAGTGCTTACGACGAAGGCCCTAACGAAGGCCAGCAAGGCGGCCGCGAAGGCTCAGCGAGCAGCCCATGGCGCTCGGTCGGTCGGTAACGGTCCACAGCGGAACAAAGTAACAAAGTAAAAAGATGACACAGGGAAATGTGATTAATTCGAGTCCGCGGAGGAGGAAGCGCTGCCCATTATTCGCCCTGTTCATTATGGCCGCCTTCTTTCTCTCTCTTTCTCACTGCCTCTTTCTTCCTGCGGTTTTCGTACTCACTTACTTACGCCGCGGCGTTCCGTTTGCGGCGTCGGTGGGATCCACTTGAAAATAAGGTGAAAGGAGAAATCCACGAAAAAAAATGAGAGCGAAGAGTTTGATTTTCGGGAGTGAGTCAGCGTTGAGACACATTTGCTGCATCGGGTTCTCACCATTTGAGTTTCCCTGGATGTCAAATGATAAAATCGCATTGGGATTTGAATATCGCCAGGAAATCTCGGGATAAGGTTCAAAGCAAACGAAGGGTTTCGCAGCTCCGATTTATTTTCCAAGCGATCCGCCAGGAAATTCTTTGCAATTACTGTAGGAAAGAAAAAAATTCTTGCTATAATTAAATCACCCGGCACTCTTATCATCAGGTTGGATAAAACAGGAACCTTGTTCGGCATTCTCAGTATGCGAGAAGGACAAGGACGCCAAATTCGAGGCTGGGCAAAATGGATTCACGTCGGAATACACTTTGGCTCAAGAGGACGGCCGCATGTTCTTTGCTGGCAGCCATTTGTAAGCGTGCAATGTCCCGCCGTCCACCTTGGGAGCCTGCTGCGAGTCTTGGGGACCCGACACTGCCAAAATTTGTCTTCTTTTTTGATAAAATAATATTGGACGACATTTTCATCAGTTTAAAATGATGACCGTTTCGTCCTCAAAGTGACGGCATTTTTATCAGAGCTCCTGTATATACTTATTGCATAGGAGCGACAACAATGCCAAGACCACCCTCGAACATACGCCGCGCTCCACTGTGGAAACTTTTGTTGTTATCACTTTGATGACAATGTCAAGCTAATTTTTGCCCACAAGAATGTGTTCAAACCAGTATCTAAATTTGGTCGAATCAGTGAAACGTTTTTCAGAGTGTGAGCCCGCCTGATTCGAATATTCACTTTGCCATTGAGATAAGGTTGGCGCCGCGTCGGCCGGGCTGCGTGGACGGCGTGGACGGACACCGCCTGCCCGGCCTGCACCGCCTGCACCGCATTCCAGGGGCGTTATACGGCACCCCGGCTAATTTTATTTTTCTCCTTTTCGTTTTCGTCGCTGCCGAGGATGAAAGCATACATTGTAGGCGCGCCGCCGGCCGCGCCAGGGGACAGCTGGACACCGCAGCACAGTGTGCCAGGGCCAGAAGACCGGCGAAAACTCCAGACGCGTTTTGAGCTCCAGAGTCGCTAAATGGGACTCAAACCGGACGTGTGACCGACCCCACCAATGGATTGCTCTCCGAACGAGGAATCCATTGGTGGGGTCACACGGTCGGTTCGACTCCCATTTAGCGACTCTGGAGCTGGAATTTTGACCGCCTCCACCGGTCTTCCGGCCCACTGTGCACAGGCAGGCCGAGGCAGGCACGGTTCCCAGTGGTTCCCAGCCGATAATGCTTTTGCCGCCAACTCCTTAACGGTGTAATGGTCCTCCGCCTTGTAGGGCAGCATCGATCTCGCCGCCACTACACTGCCGCGGTCCACTGCAGGGCCCCGAAGGGCCGGCAGAGGGCGCTGCGGCGCTAGGGAAGTCAACACACCGCCGCCAGCGAATCGAAAAGTGAATGGAACATCCCGCGGTGGTGTGGTCGTTCGTGAACTGGCCCGTCCGCCGCGGGCTGATTCTGTCTCTCTCGCACCCTCGCGGGGCGCCCCGTGGGTGCGAGAGAGACAGAGCGACCGCCAAGGTTTTTGATTCATGGCTATTGGCTGGCCGAGTAACGACGTCGGCGTAAACCTCGCACAGCGGAGCAGCGGAGCAGCGCCAAGCGACCCGGGTTTGTCGCCCGAGGCGCCGAGCCGGCCGGCCACAGCGGCCCGGACGCCAGGGCATAAATAGTGCCTGATTAACAGCAGAGTGCCCCGTCGCCCTGTCTCTCTCGCGCCGCAAGGGCGGTCCCCGCGAGTGCGAGGGAGAGAGCGAATCAGCAGTGGACCGCCGATTGGCGGTGTAGGAGGACGCGCCAGCACGCCGATTCCGGACAGCGCTTTCGTCGCTCTGTCTCTCTCGCACTCGCAGGCCGTCCCGCTGGTGTGCGAGAGAGACAGAAGTCGCTGCGGCGCGTAATTATGGACTTGAATTACCGCTAGACGCAGCGAGGCTGCCAGACGCGCCGCCGCCTGCACACTGTCGTCTCTCTCGCCTGATTGGAACGCGCCGTGAGTGCGAGAGAGACAGTGACGGTGCACTGCAGAGTCCCGCGCGGTTTCCAGAACTGGCTGATCAAGCTCTTGACGAGTAGCCGCGCAGCCGCGCGCACCGGCCGCGCCAGCCCGCCTCGCTCTGTCTCTCTCGCACTCGCAGGGCAGGCCGCGGGAGTGCGAGAGAGACAGCGACGAAAGCACTTGAGTCTGCCTGTCCGCCATCAAGCCCATCAAGTGGAGCTTCCTCATTTCTGCGCGCTGCGCTGCGTGCTGGTAATGGAGTCGCGAGGACCACAAAGCGCGGAGCTAGACGGCGAGCACGGCCTGCTTGAGGTCGCGCGGGGCCGCCTTGCACTTGCTCCGCGAGGCCGCCGTCGACGGCGACCTGCTTTGGCGGACGCGTTCCGCCGTTTCGCTAACCAGGACTCGAAGCGAGCGTGTGACCCCACCAATGGATTCCTCGTTCGGAGAGCAATCCATTGGTGGGGTCACACGTTCAAGTCCCATTTAGCGACTCTGGAGTATCGGTCTTCTGGCCCACTGTGCGATGTGTCCCTAATGTTCTCGTTTTCCGTTGCAGCTCCGGCAGCGCCAACTGCACGCGCTGCTTCCACCTCAAGCTGGTGGCGCGCAACGTGCTGCAGGTGCACACCGAGGAGCTCTCCAAGTGCTACACCACGGAGGAGGCGGCCATGCGGACGTGCCCCGACGAGACGACGCTCAAGACCCGCTCCAAGGAGATCCTGCTCTACAGTGAGTGTCCCCGTTTGCAAGTAGGACCAGTCGGCGGTAGAGAGACGGTGGTCTCTCTAGTCTGCCTGGAGAGTCAATCTAGCCTATCTGGAGCGCCATTGTACCTAGAGAACCTGGAGTCTCTCCAGTCCACTGTACTATTTAGAGAGTCCCGAGTCTCTCCAGCCCCTCCGCGGTCTCTCTACCTCTGACCGGGGTGGTCTGCTGATAAGGGACGCGACCCCCATCCCCGTCGGCGTGATAACCGACCGCGCTGACGCGCACCTGCGCGACTTGGGCGCCCCTCCGTCGCGCCACTGCAGTGCTCCGCCACCCACGCGGCGCGCGGTGTCACCGCGCCTCCCCTTCATGCAGGCCGCCAGCCATTATCAGGGCCAGATAAGCAGGAATGCGCCGCGTTCCCACACGCGCCGCGTCGCGCCAACGACCGATTGTCTGGTGCACTAATTAATCCTCGTGACACCGGGCCCGCCGCGCCCCGCTTTTACGGAAAGTGCATCTTTCGGCGCGGTGTTTCGTGTCGCTGGCTGTCGTCCCCGGTCGGTGCGTTTCCCCTCGCGGCACACTGCCTCCCCGTCTCCCCGTGGCGCGGGAGTGGAGGGGAGGGGAGCTAATGGTCGTTTGGTGCGCACAGGGCTGGCACGGGGGAGGAGCGGCACCAACTGTCTCGAAACGCGGAGGAAGCACGAGTAGGGCCCAGCAGGGCTGTCTCTGTCTCTCTCTCTCTCTCGCCGTCCCGTAGGGCCGAGAGAGAGAGAGAGAGAGAGAGAGAGAGAGAGAGAGAGAGAGAGAGACGCGGCACTGTTGGGAACTAGCCTACCACCACCAGGGGGTTACGCCCGTGCGCGGCGCTGGCCGCGGTGGCGGTGCACTCCGCCCAGACAGGCATTTTCATTCATTCATTCATATTTCGTTGTCCGTCCGCCACGCACGCGGAGGGCTAGACACACGTGGAGCCGGAAAGGGCAGTGGAGTGGCCGCCCGGCTGAAGGGCAGTGCAGCGCGCCGCCCCCGCCGCCCCCGCCGCCCCCGCCCTCCGTATTTGAAGAACAGCCGCCCCGTCCGCCGGCAATGCCCGGCGTGGTCGATTGGCACACTGAGTGCTGCCCCCGGTATTGTATCGTGTCGGGGGCGGGGAGGGGGTGGGGGCGGCGCGTCGCGACGGCGCCGCTCGCGCCCCGTGCTCCACCGCCCCGGCGCCTCCATCTCCGGTCCTTGTTCGGCGAGGCCGGCGGATTGCCTTGGGCGCGGTGCACGCTAGTGGCAGCGTGGCAACGCGCCAGGGAGGGGGACTTTGCAAAATTGTGTCATCAACGCGATTATCTCTGTCTCTCTCTCTCTCTCTTTGCGCTTCGTGCGCTGCCGGTGGCGGAGTCTAGTTCCAAGCGACTCGGACACCGCGCCGCGCTCCGCTTCCTGGAAAGCAGTCTGCGTGCTTTGCAGTGCCCTGGCAGTGCCTCGCGCCCCTCGCCGGCCGACTCCGAAAGCTCGGCGCGCTCTGTCTCTCTCGCACTCATGGGGGTGCCGTAGGGGTGCGAGGGAGACGGCGCGACGAGGGTGCCGTTCGGAACGGAGCCCGCTGGCCGACCGGCCAGTGTGGGCAGCACGCGCGTGACGAGGGTGGACGCGTGCGCGGCGCGGTCGCGTGGCGCTGCCGCGTGCGGTCGCCTCGGAAACAACAACAACAACTAAAACACCCTCCAGAAACCGAAAAGCAGCGAGTTTGACGTTTTCTGGAAGGCAGCGCCCGGTTCTTCGTTATTCCGAACGGGAGTTACGGCCGGACGGTCCCCGCCCGCTGCGCTGCTGCGTCCCGTGGAAAAAAAGAGAAAAACGAAAAGCACAAAAAAGAAAGAAAATCAAATTCCGAGTGAATTTGTCTCGGGTACTCGGCCGGGTGCTCTCGGCAGTACCCAAACACAAACAAGCGAGCGGGGCGGGGCGGGGCGGGGCTACAGCCGCCGGGACGTGGGCCGGAGGATGTAACGCTCGAATCCGAAACGCGTTGGGCGGACTGGGCGGAGCCCCGGAGTCCCCGAGTCAGTGTCCCCTGAGAATGGACGCCGGGAATGCCGAAAACAACGGGAAAAAAAAAAAACACATAAACGAAACTCGGAAAAGCCGGGGAAAGTGACTGAACCGCGTGACGCATGCGTTGCACTCGGTCTACGTGGAGTAGTCACACCACACATCAGGGCGAGGCGCTTGATGTTTACGTTGTTGGCCGCCGGCGGGAGTCGAACGCGCGCCTGGGAACAGAGGCAGCCTCGTAACCGACTGCGCCACTTCGGCACTGCTAAAAGTAAATGGCAAAATCCCGAAAAACAGTCGCAAGATTTTGTTTTTTACAGTGGCTTGTTCTTTCGCCGCTTCCGCTGAGAAGGAAAGTGCCCCGAAGCTTGTCGTGTTTGCGAAGTCACGGCCGTGTTCGAATCAATCGGTGTTTCGTCATTTTCCAGTGGCCCGCTTCGCCCGCATCGCCGCGGTTCCCACACCGTCCACGCCGCCGGCCCAGTCAGCCGACAGTCAGCCCACCGCGGCTCTCATTAGGAATGTTCGGAGGAGAGGGGAAAGACAAAAAGAGGAAACTCTTCCGGGATTCGAACCCGCGTCCGGCACGCCCTTCCTCACCCCGGCCGACCGTGGGACGGGACGCGGCGTCGCGACGCCCCGACGCCGCGGCACCGATTTCCGTCCCGGAGTTCCGGAACCAGAAGACCGGAGGCCCCGGAGGCAGGGGCGCAAGCTGCTGTGGCAGGCCAGGGCGGATCCAGCAGCGGGTTCAGGGGGGACACCACCACCGCGGCGCCGACTCCCCCTCCCCCTTCCCTTCTCGGTTTTCGCAGGGTGCTCCACTCTCTCTCTCTCTCTCCCTCCTAGACCGCCATGGGTGCGAGAGAGACGCAGACACGTGCTGACCCTGCGCGGAATGCGCTGTGTGCGGTGACTCCACTGCATCCGGTGCGGGCGGGGCGCCGTGGGGCGTGGCGGGGCGGGGCACCCCGGTGCAGGTGATGACGAGTGCGTCGTGCGGCAGGCCCTCGACGGCGGCGGCGGCGGCTATCCGTGTGGACTCATTCCGTGGCCCGGAGGACCCGAAGGCGAGCCCAAAGGGGAGACTAAAGGGCTGAGGGCTGGCGTCGCTGGCGAGGCGAGCCCTTGAATGGGCCAGGGGCCGTCACGGGGCGCGCCGACAAGGGAAGCGCAAGTCACGCCCCGCCCCGCCCCGCCCCGCCCCGCCCCGCGCGACAAAGTGATCCTCCCTTTGTTTCCTCGCCGCGGTCCTCGGCCCCCCTTCCCCTCCCCTTTGATCCGGGATGATCCTGGACTGCAGTGTGGTTTCCGGCTAATATCCAGCTGAATGGGCCCCGATGGGCCCCAGTGAGTGCGGCGGCCCCGGAGCGTCGCGTCGCTCTGTCTCTCTCGCACCGCAGCGGGACGCCCCTCGAGTGCGACAGAGACAGAGCGACGCCCTTCGCCTGGAGACCGCTGGACACGGCGAGTCCGGCCGGACGACAAGTCATGGAGGGCTTCTGGCTGCCTGCCGGGGGGAGGGGGGGGGCACCCCGATGGCGGCGGCGGGCCCAGCGGGGTGCCGTTTCGGCGTTTACCTCGCCGAAGGTCGAACGTCAGGGCGCTGCTTCTTCAGGCGCGTCTCCCGGCCGAAAAAGAAGCTCGGCCGGCCTGCGCCCCTGCGAGGTAGGCCGCGCGCCGACGCCGCTGTGTTACGGGTTTGCCTACGCCACAGGCGTTTCGCTCTTAAGGCGCGCGCTAGCAGACCAGGCATAAGACACGAGGTTCTGACGGAACGGCAAGTGGAGTTGGAAGTGTCTGCGTCTCTCTCTCTCTCTCCGTCCTCATCTCTTGCAAACAATGTGAGTGAGAGAGAGAGGCGACAGCGCGACGAAACTTTACCAGCGCTGTTCGGAATGGGACAACCGTTGTGTCGTTTTGACGACAGTGGTGGGTCGTCACCATCAACGGCGTCATGGTGACAGGCGTGCGCTGGACGCAATCAACACGCCCCCCCCCCCCCCCCCCAGTACACGACGGTCGGCGCGGTTTTATCGTCCGTATTTATGAAGCGGCAGTGCAGGGACTGCAGGGCTTGCCTGCCCGGACGGGGCGGCGAGCGCGCGCCGAGCCACGCCGAGCCACGCGGACGGGGCCCTGCACAGGAAACTGCCACCGTCTTCTTGTTGGTCTTGTTGGCGCGATGGCAGCGCGACGGCCCGATCAAATGGCGACCCAGCCCAGCGCGCGCGCGGAGAGAACACTGCGAGTACAGCGAGTGCACACTGTAAAAAAATGTCGTCACTTTGTACATAGCTAACTATGGATAACGTCATTTTCATTTGGGCTGAACAACAATGATGTCATGTGAGCAAAATTTGCCTCGGAATGGTCGGCAAGTGCCGATCAAACTTTTGACAGTGCAGCGGATACGAAGTAAACAGCGAGCCGGAGAGATTATTATTTGGCATGGGGGGACGGAGCGGACGACTTCTCGTTGTAAACTCCGTCTTTATGTGCTCTGTGGCCTGTGCCGTTCTCATGCCTCCGGGACTGGGCATTCCTCACAGTGCTGCTGGTTCGTGGAGGGTGCGTGCGTAGTGCTGCTGTGCGTGCTTTGTTTTTCGACTTACGACTAAACGAACTTACTACACACGCGTCTCGCTGTGGATGGAGTTGGTTAAAAAAGTCCCCCGCATACTGCAGCACCGCCTGCATTCTGAATCGGAATAATCGTTTAGTCGAAGGGCAACCTGCACCCATCGGTAGACGGTAGCTGACCACGTGCATACGTAACGACTCTGTGTGTGTGTGTGTGTGTGTGTGTGTGTGTGTGTGTGTGTGTGTGTGTGTGTGTGAAGCTGTACGTGCGCATGTATGGCTGTCGGTAGTATCCGGTGCTTTGCTCTGGTATGTGTCTCCCAGTGGCCGCCCCCCTTGCCATTCCGACCAATCACATCAGCAAGTCAAGGGGAGGGAGGGGGAGGGGGCTCTTTACTTCCTGTGCCCCCCCCCTCCAGGCCTTTCCACCCGTTTTCACCTCTTTGATGGCGGTGCGGGCGGATCGAATTAATTGAGTGCAGAATAATGAATGCGTCGGCCCTGTCCCTCATAGCGCTCTCCCTCCTCCTTTATCTCGCATTGGAGAGAGAGAGAGAGAGAGAGAGAGAGAGAGAGAGAGAGAGAGAGAGAGAGAGAGAGAGGATAACGCCCGCGTGCTGGCGCCGCGACCTGGCCGTGCCGTGCTGCAGGTGGCGCGGTGTCGGCGCCCTCAGCCTTGCCGCCAACAACAACAACATCGTGAGACTGCTGAAATTTAATTTTCCCGCTCTGTGGGCCGAACGAGTCGAAAAGGTCGGTTTTACTGTCGATCGGAACGAGTCGTCCGGGCCGTTGGCCGCGTCGGCCGTCGGCGTGTCCAGCCGTCCGGCCGGCCGGCGTGCCTACAGTGTACACGCAGTGAATCCCCACAGCCGCGCGTCCTGCGTCCTGTGCTCGCCGGAAACGATTTCAAACGGGGCCAGGATGGAGGGGGGCTCTTCCGGCAAGGCTCATGGTTGAACACCCCTCCCCCCCCCTTCCTCTTGTTTTTTCAATGTCGCTGTATTCATCAGGTCGCCATGGCGGCCAATGGGAGCCGTACGCGCGGTGCTGTACAGTAGTCCACGCTTTTCCAGCGGGAGGAATTCATGCGCAGTCCCGCGTGATGACAAAAGTGTCAAAAGTGTCAAAAGTGTGGCCAGGCCAGGCCAAAACCCTCGGTGACAGAGAGACTCCGGCAAGTGCGCTGCTAATTGAAGTAATTGGGTGCGCGCTGCTTGGGTCTGGCCGGTCCCTCGGCCCGTGCATGTCGACGTGCGCGTCTTTAGTCTTTAGTCCGCAGCCGCTGCCCCGCGGTATGCGGCCGTGGGGCCCGGCATAATTAGCAGTGCAGGGCCCACGGGGCCGGCGGGGCCGGCGGGGCCGACCGCACGGCGCACTGTGCCGCGCCACCCGCGCAGCGCGGGCCGCGTCCGGGGCAGCACGGCGGCGGGCGGCCGGGCCTCGCCCCGGGCAGCCCGGAGGCGTGGCGGCGACGTCCCGCCTCGGAGGCAGCCGCCTCGGGCCTCGGCTCGCCTCGCCGGCGGACCGGAAACTGCGGTGGCGGGGAAATTAAAAAGCTTACATTCGGATTGACTCGTCGACTCGTCGGCGGGGAGCTTATGGCTGTCATCCCGTGGCAAAGGCCCCGGCCTCCACGAGCGGCGTGGCGGCGCGGCTCACCGCATCGGATGCTAAGTCGGCACTCGGCGTCGCGGGGGGTCCCCGATCTGCATCGGGGGCGGGGCGGCGGCGGCAGCGGCGTCCCGCGGCAGGGCTGGCTTGGCGGAGGCAGCGGCGGGCTGCCCGCGTTCGGGAGGGACACCAGGGCGGCCGTCGAGACTCCACGCGACAGAGAGAGAGAGAGCGCCAGCAAAACGACACGGCATCAACGTGTCACGCGTCGCGGGGTATTGCCTATTGGTGTGTGTGTGTGTGTGTGTGTGTGTGTGTGTGTGTGTGTGTGTGTGTGTGTGTGGAAGGGGGCGCTAAGAAGGGGTGTGGCGCAGGTGCAATAGCGCGATACGGCGCCGACAGGTGTTGTTTCCCCCTCCCCTCCCCTTCCCCTCCGACCGTGACACGCTAAGCCCATGGCTGTACCACGGTGTACGGCACACATACGTGTCAAGTGGTCCATAAAGAGGCGTGGCGGCGGCGGCGGCCCCCCCCCCCCCCCACACCACCGTGTCGCATAGCTCCGTCTCTCTCGCACCCCTGCGGAGCGCCCCGCGAGCGCGAGAGAGACGGAGCGACACCGTCCCTTTTCCTCCCTTCGGCGCGTGACGAGACGTGACGAGACGTGACGAGACGTGACGAGACGTGACGAGACGTGACGAGAGTGACTGGCCGAAGGGATCCGCCGCCGTGTCCGCGTGCCCCTTGGCGCACCTCGGCGTCGACGTCGACGGCCACGTGCTGACGACGCCGCCGCGGACAAAGTGTATCTCACCGCCAATTGATTGCGAAAATGACTCGGCCCTCTTTCCCCGTGTTGCTGCGGTTCCGCGCTAACCACTACACTGTAGCGGGCGCCGACGCCGACACTGCGAAAATGGATCCGCGCGCTCATCCCGTCCGCCGCCCTTTCGTTTTCCGTGTTCTCGTTTTTGTTTTTTTCGGAGGCGGCACGAATGAGGGTCGTTCGCCCATCGACGTCACGCGACCGCCGCCACGCCACGCCACGCCACGCCACGCCACGGCGCATGTGAAGCGGAGCGGCGCGCACTCTGGCGTCGCGACGGCACCAGCCCATATCGCACCGAGAGGAGAGAGGGAGAGAGAGAGAGAGAGAGAGAGAGAGAGAGAGAGAGAGAGAGAGAGTGTTCCCGTGTGACCTTTGAGGCACGCACGGCCCTCTCGCGGCGTGCTACGCGGTGCTACGCGGTGCTACGCTGCGGCTGCGCGCCCAGATTGACGTGACAGGAAGTTGCCGTCTACTTCGCCGTGCCTGCGGGCCGCGGGATGATTCGTCGCTCTGTCTCTCTCGCACCCTCACGGGACGCCGCGTGTGCGAGAGAGACAGAGCGAGCGTCGTGTGCGGCAGCGTTTGCAGCCTGTTTCCGAACTAGCGCGTTTCTGCGGTCAGTTGGTGGCTGGGTCCGACGCTGGGCCGGTGGCACTCGCAGTGTGCCCACCTCTTGCCTAATGACCTGCTGACTCAGACCATTCCGGACCGAAGGTTCGATTCATTCATCTCAGTGGTTAGTGATTGTCATTCCCTTGGCCACTTTTTAATGTATCGTCGGTTCGTGCGCGGGGCCTCTGTCGGTCTGAATCGGCGCGTTTCGACCGCGCGTGCCGCGAGGCTTTTACAAGCCCCCCCCCTCCCCCTCCCCCTGCAGGTAGCTATGGGTAGCCGTGTAGCATACCGGTCGGCGGGGCGGGGCGGGGCGGGGCGGTGGCGCGTGACCCCCTACAGCCACGTTGTGAACCCGCACGGCTCGCGGCTCACCGCAACGCTCTATCTCTCTCTTCAGCATGCGCGGCGCGCGCGCTCTCTCTCTGCCTCTCACGTGGTTTACACACTACATTTGCTCGCAATTCGATTCACGACGGGTTTTTGAAAAAGTCAGGTCTTTTTCTTAAAATTTCCAGAGTTTTTACAAAATGATTCCCCTGAAGGTGGCGATGCTCGTCGAAGCCTCTAAAGGGCGCCGCGCCGCGCATGCCGGAGACGCCCACGCCGAGACGGATATCCAGCTGGTCCGTCTGGGCGTGCGAGAGAGACAGAGCCCGTCCGCGGCGGCGGGTGCGAGAGAGACGGAAGGCGCTGCAGCCCGCGGCGACCACGATCCTCAGCGTCGTCATGGGCGGAGTGGACCTGGCCGGGTCCAGCGTCCCAGCCAGCGCCTGATGGCTTCACTTCGGCCGGCACTCCGCTCGCTCCGTCTCGCTCGCACTCACGGGGCGTCCCGCAGCGGTGCGAGAGAGACAGAGCGACGAAGCTGTGTGCGCGGAACCAGTGTAGTGGTGCATTGCCTATGGCGCCCACCGGCTGGAACCTGGAGCCCCGCGCTGCAGCGTCGAGACCAGCATGCATTGTTCATGTCGCACCGCGAGTCACATTTCAAGACGGAGATTCCTTAAGCAAAAGAAAAATCCGGGGCAGCCAGGACAAAAACGCGAGCATTAGCTCCCATCCTGGTTTTGCTTTCAGACCCGGCGAAAAAACACCCTTTTTATCCCTGTGTGTTGTTACTTTTTCATATAAGCGGCAGCAGAATTGATGGATTTGACGAGCCGTCGCGACGTTACAGTGCGGCGGGGGGTCGCCGCTGCGCTGCGCGGCTCCGGAATGTTGTAAATTAAGGACGACCCCCCCGCGGTCCCGTGGCAGGACCCTGCCAGGACACCGCCCGGCCACCGCCCATGCCATCCCGGCTCCAACCGGCCAATGGGCCTGCTTTATTCTTATGTTGCGCGCGCGCCCGTCGCGAACCCGCCCCGCCCCGCCCGCCCCGCCCCGCCACCGACTGGCCTCAGGAATGCACCCAGGGGGGGGGGGGCTTTAATTTGAATGCCATGCTCCGCTTCGTATGACACGCGAATTTGGCGTCATTAGACAACATTCTGCTGATACGTTACTGGGCCGTGAGGGCGTTCCACCGGGGCGTTCCACCGGGGCGTTCCACCGGGGCGTTCCACCGGGGCGTTCCACCGGGGCGTTCCGCCGGGGCGTTCTCCGGCGCGGACATGAGCGCCCCGAGACTGGACGACTCTGGCGGCGCGCTGGCCACTCGGCTGGCCACGGTAATGGCATCGGAATGCCATGGATTAGACGCCTTTCGTCTTTATCACAATAATTTGACGGTTATCGACGGTGGAGGGCCTTGGGCTGCCCTGGGCGCCGCGAAGACCAAGGAGGCCCCCCTTTGCTACGCACCGCGTGCCGCGCCGCGGGGCCCCTCCCCGGGGCTCAACAGAGCAGTGTAGTGCTTGGAGGACCCCGACGGGGCCTCCCGCCCACGACAGCCGCAGTTTCATAAATATATCGAGCAGCGCAGCGCTTGTCGCGTGGAATTGGTTATGCGGACGAGATTAAATTAAAGCGGTCGGGTTTTACGGCTACCGAATGCACACACGCACACACACACTCGCACTCACTCGGGAACTGGGGGTTTCAAGGTACCAGGCTGGACTCTCAACTTCCTTCGGACGCCTGATTGGTAGGCAATTTGTAGTGCTTTCCGCCTGGTAAGCTGGCAAAAAGTGCGACCGCTTTCGTCGCTCTGTCTCTCTCGCGACCCCGTACGGGACGCCCCGTGAGTGCGAGAGAGACAGAGCGAGGGATGAGACGGATCGGAATGTGGCGTGGCAACGCGCGAGCCTTGACGACTCCGGCAGTTTGAGGCGACTGTTACGGTGGTCAGGAGACCGCGACCCCGCATGCTGTCTCTCTCGCACCCGCACGGGACGCCCCGCGAGTGCGAGAGAGACGGGGCGCAAGGGTCCCCCGCGACCTTAATGGCTGTCCTTTTCGGTCAGTGCAATCCTATCCCCCGTGGCGGCGTGGCGGCGTCAGTCCGTGGCAGTGTGGCAGTCCATGGCAGTCCATGGCAGTGCCGCCACCATTCCCGACTGACGACGTTTTAATGGCCGCGGCCTTTCTTTGTCGGTTATTAAAGGTGTGCGGCAGAAAAAAGTGGCGATGCAGGGCGCGATGTTGTTGTTGTTGTTGTTTTTGGAGGGGAGGCGTTGGTGGTCACGGATGACGCGCCCCGTCACAGTGGTGTCACAGTAAGGGTACCTGGACTGCATCCTCGTCATCGACATGTTTCTCCTTCGCCTTCCAGTAGCCCGCTCCGCCCTCACGAACCGCAATCCTGCTCGCCCTGCTCCGGCTCCCGATTGGGATTGGGATTCGCGAGCCGATTGAGTACTTGCAGTGCCTCGCGGCGGGCCGCTCGGCCAATCACGGGAGTGTTTCTCGAGTGAGGGAGAGATGCATATCTCGGGCTCGGCACTTGTCAGGGCCGGAAACCGGCCGTCGCCGTGCGCCCGAGTCCGCCCGAGTCTGCCCCTCGGCCGAGTCCGAGTCCGTTCCGAGAACAAGGCGGTGCGGTGCGCGACAAGCTGTACAGTCGCGAAAAACGGAGCGAGCACGGATGGCTGCACATGCACGAAGTGGTGCACGGAGCGAAAACCGAAGGAGGATTATTGAGTCGTCATGAGAGGCGTTTTCGTTCTCTTTCCCTTTCCCCGCGCGGCCCCGCCTGGCCGCGACTGGGTGACCAATGGGCGGTGGGTCTCGTTGTGCAAGCGGCCCGGCCAGCCCGCCGGGCTGCGTTCGAGGAATCGTCAATTTATTTGCCGATAGAGAGCGGCCCGCAGGTCGATTCCGAACGGTGCCCTCGTCGGTCTGTCTCTCTCGCTCCCTTTTCGGGACGCCCCGTGAGTGCGAGAGAGACAGACCTCTGCAGAGCGAAGCTGCCCGGAATGCGGGACCGCCCCGGACGCGGCCGGCTGGCTTCGCCGGGCTTAGCCGGGCTGGGCGTTGTCTCACGGAGCGGAGGCCACGTGACCGGCTGGGGAATATATTAAATGCATCCCGACGAACGCCTTGGGTGCACGGGGCGTACGTCGTACGTGTGTTTGTTGCCGCTGCCTTCGGCGAGCTTCGCGCGTGCTTCGCCAAGTTCTCAGTGCCCGGACGTGTCTGACGTGTCGGGGAAGTCCTGGCGCCCGAAGGTGCCCGAAGGTGCCCGAAGGTGCCCAAGGTGCCGAAGGTGCCCGAAGGTGCCCCCAAAGGTGCCCGAAGGTGACCCCGAAGGTGCCCCCAAAGGTGCCCGAAGATGACCCCGAAGGTGCCCGAAGGTGCCCCCAAAGGTGCCCCGAAGATGCCCCCGAAGGTGCCCGAAGGTGCCCCCGAAGGTGCCCCCGAAGGTGCCCGAAGGTGTCGACCCCGTACGGACAGAAACAGAGTCATGGAATATGAAAATGAACAAGGACGGGGCTGTCGCCCACGCAGCCCGGATGTCCCTAACAGGCCGGGCGGACAGGTCCTCATAGGGCCCGTCTCTCTGTCTCTCTCGCACTGGCGGGCCGTCCCGTGGCGCGCCATGGCGGTGCGAGAGAGACAGAGCGACGCTGCGATGGATGCCCAGCCTCACTGATAACGTCAGTCTGTCACTGGGGCGTGGCGTGCAGTGGCGCGGCGCTGCGGGTGACAGACGCCCTCCATCCTTCATTCACAAAGACGCAGCATGCCTGGCACGGCAGCGGGGCCGCCAGGGCCTAGACCGGGGTGGCCCAGCAGCCGGACGGGACAGCGCGCCGGAGACCTGCTCGCCCGAGCTCCACAAGAGAGCCGACACATCTCAACTCTAGAATTTTCCCCCCAGGATAAAAATTTACGGTGTTCCCATTCAGCTTCCAGCCAGCACTCGTGCCTGCAGTCCCCAGGCACAGCTTGGCTCCAGTAAGCCTCCAGCGGCGGGGCGGCCCCATGAGAGTAGGACTTGCCTCCGTGGGCCCATCCAATGGCACGATGCTATCTCCCGGACAAATGCTGTCACACGAAAGGCGCGATATGTATCGAAACTCGGAGATGACTCAACAGCCGAGGCGGCGGCGGCCGCGGGCGGTAAAAAATATCTGGAATAACAGTCAAAGTGGCGGGCTCCCGCACTTGGAGGCTTTTAAAGATGGAAATGAGGCGAAGGGAATTCCATCCATTTTCGGAGCCGCACCGAAAAGCCAGCAGGAGAATCAATCCCTCTGGGGTTTTTGTTTTCGTTTTGGTAATTAGAGCTTGAGTGGGCAGGCCGGGCAGGCAGTGCCCGCAGGCTGCGCAGGCTGCTGCGAGGCCTTCAAAGGAGCGTCTCTAGGAAACGAGTCGAGTTGCACTGAGGCGGAGTGGAGCCCTTTTTGCTCCGTTTCGCTCGTACCGCCCTCTTTACGACTTTCTTTACAATGGCGTTTCGTTTTCGACCACACAAGCCACGAGCCTGACCTTCGTCCTTCGTCTGGAGTGTCTGGAGCGGGCCGATTTGAGCCCTTTGAAATCGGCGCTGGAACTCGCTCGGGCCCTCCAGGTGTGGGGCCGGAACGGTGTCGCTATCCGTCTCTCTCGCACTCCTGGGACGTCCCCCAGGGGTGCGAGAGAGACAGGGAGCCCCCAGGGAGGCCCGGGTCAGGTCAGGATGTGTGCCATTACACTCGCTTCCTTCCGTTGTCGGCTCGTCGGCCCCGTCGGCCCGGGCGCTGCAAATTATCGCTCAAATGTAAAGCGAATTAGTGCTAACCGTCTTACCTGGCCCGTCCGCGCGCCCTGCTCGCTCTGCTCGTCCAAGACCCCCGTCGTTGCGCCGACCAATCAGTGACACGCAAGAATGCCGAGCAGACGGTGGAAAAGAGGGGGGGGGGTCATTTGACCCCGAGGCTGAAGACGCGACGCAGCGCGGGCGAGACGGCGTGTGACCACTTTGCTAACGCAGGATTTGTTCTTCGTGTTGCAGAAACCAAGGAGCTGGACGGCGAGGAGGTGCTGAAGGAGTACTGCCCCGTGTCGGGCAGGTTCACCTTCACGTACAACGTCAACGACGGCCTGGAGAACAAGCAGGAGTGCCCCACGCCCGACTCGGAGCTGGACAACTGCCCCGCCGGCAACGCCATGAACGTTCGCTTTAGGGGCTGCTCCTTCGAGAACCACAGTGAGTAATCAGACGAGAAAAAGCGCGTGAAGCCGGTATTCGAAGCCGCGGCCGCGCAGCGTCGCTCTGTCTCTCTCGCACCCCTACGGCCCCGCGGGACGCCCCGCGAGTGCGAGAGAGACAGAGCGACGGGAACGAGTCTTGCAAACATTTCCGTCATCAGTCAGGCGGGAGGCACGGGGACACACAAAGGCATAATGGATAGTCATACCTGGGCCTTCATTTGTCCGCGTTCATTCGGCCGCTCATTCAGCCGCCCCGCCCCGCCCCGCCGAGATCCATAATCCCTTTCCAAAGCGCACCGTTCGAATTTGTTGGCTCTCTTCTCTCCACCGCCACACTGCGGCACCTGCCACACGTCTGGCGTCGAAAGCTGTTACAAATGCAGCCACTGGGCCGCCTAGTCGGACTCCGAACGACGCTCTCTCCGTCTCTCTCGCACCCTCACGGGGCGGCCCGCGAGTGCGAGAGAGACGGAGCGACCGCGGTTCGGGATCAGCCCGCCGCTTCGGGGCGTGTTGATTGATGAGCAAGCAGCTAGGCTGCCGGCACGGCCGGAGAGGCAGGGCTACTGTTGCGCCTCCGCAGCGGCCCACAGTGGGCCAGAAGACCGGTGGAGGCGGCCAAAATTCTAGACGCGTTTTGAGCTCCAGAGTCGCTAACAGGACTCAAACCGAGCGTATGACCCCATCAATGGATTCCTCGTTCGGAGAGCAATCCATTGGTGGGGTCACACGTTCGGTTCTACTCCCTTTTAGCGACTCTGGAGTCAAGAATTTTGGCCGCTACCACCGGTCTTCTGGCCCACTGTGCGGCCGAGCGCGCGTCGTTCGTTCGTTAGCCCGTCCATAGGCAGTCTGTTTACACGCCCCGGTTCCGACCACCACTATGCAAACACTGCCTCACTCGAGTTGGATTAGTAAGCTCACGCGATTTTTCTCCCTGCTGCGTCCGTGACGAAATCAGTTTTGCGAAAAGTAAATAAAAATAAATGAGATGATAATGTCGCATGGCATCGCGGTTATCGGCCCCGATGAAAGACTTTTGGAGGCGCGCCGCGGGCCGCCGCTCCGCTTTTACAAACAAAACAAAAATTGAGAGAGCGATGAGCAATTTGAGGCGGCGTCCTCCTTGTCGGCCCGCAGGCTGCCGCCGAACGGTGCTCTGTCTCTCTCGCACTCCCTCGGGGCGCCCCGTGAGTGCGAGAGAGAGAGAGAGAGAGACTGCAGAGGGACCAGCCATCGATCAATCGGCAATCGACGTGCCTCCGGCCGTCCCGTCCCCGTCCAGCACACTGATTCCGCGAGTCGTCGCTCTGTCTCTCTCGCACCGACAGAACACGCCCCGTGCGTGCGAGCGAGACAGAGCGGCGACTCTCGGAATCAGTGTGCTGTCCGGCTTCCACTTTTATTTTACCCCCGGCTTCGAAATGGCTCCACGCTCCTCGGCGCTGCCGTGCGCTTTCGGCCCTTCGCTCTGTCTCTCTCGCACTCGCGGGCCGCACCGTGGCCGCCGTGGCGGTGCGAGAGAGACAGACAGAGAGAGGGAGCGGCCCGCGGAGGACGCCGCGCCGGTGCCGCCTCGCCACCGCCCCGAAGTTCAAGCCATTCGATTGTTTCCGAGAGTGGCTCGCCTTTCTCACAGAGGGCCGGAATGCGGACGGACGACGGACAGGTGCTAGCCGGACGTGACGGACGGACAGACAGACAGACAGACAGACAGACAGACGGACGCAGGGCGCTGGCCGATTTGGACGCCGCGAAAGGTGCATGGCCCTTCGGGCCCGCGGCCTGCGCAATCTACAGCCCATTGAAGGCGACTATTCATTCACACGGTGCTCTTGTTTGCCCTTTCCAGACATCACGTTCGAGTGCCTGGGCCACTGGACGGGCACCGACAACCAGCGCTACCTCGCCCTGCTGGACACCAGGGTGGACGCCGTGCGCCGCGCCCAGTACCGATGCGCCGTAAGTATGGTTACAGTGTAGAAGCCGCGGTGACGCGCTGGTGCTGGCCGTGGACGCCGATGAGTGTCTTCGGGCGTCTCGCTGCCCTCCTTCATCTGATAGTCGCCGCTTCTCGGCGCACGCAGCGAACGACGTCGTATTATTCCCCGACGCGCCAAAAAGGACCAAAAGGACCTGCCGGACCTGCGGGACTTGCAGGACCGGCGCGGCGAGACGCGTATCTCCGGCGATCCGACGCGCCGCATCGGCCGAAGGCGGCCGAAGGCGCCCCGCGCACCGCGGCCATCGCCGTCTCGCTCTGTCTCTCTCGCACCCGCGGGGCGGCCCGCGGAGCCGCAGGGGTGCGAGAGAGACAGAGCGCTGACCGCGGCGCGCTTTCGAGGAGCCCCGCGAGGACGCGCGGGAATGCGACCGCGGTGACCGCCGCGCCGCGCCGCCTATTAGAACGCGGCCACGCACCGCGCGACAATCGACCGTCTCTCTCGCGCCCGCACGGGCCGGGCCGCGAGTGCGAGAGAGACGGACACACACTGCCGGCGGAATGCACTGAAATGCAGCGACAGAGCCGCCGAGGCCGTCCGGGCCGTCGCGGCATTCCCCGGGCATCGATTCCCTGACCGGCGATCATCAAAATTGTTGAGCGATTCGTCGGTCCGGTCGGCCGACAAGCCAGCGGGCCAGCACGCAGCGCCGCGCCGACGCGTCCTCGTCCACCGTCCGCATCGCGAGCATTTTTCCCTTTTTGCCCGTGGCCTGGTCGGGAAAGCCGGAGTAAAAATCACTGCAACAAACCGCTCAAACAAAAAAAATGCTAGAAAATCGCCAAAAACAAGGCAAGTTTGCGCGCGAAATCCAATATGAGAATCAGTGAAGCCACCGCTGGAAATGGAAGGCCTTCGGTGCGAGATAGAGGATCGGCGGAGTCACTGCGGTTTTAAAAATAGTGGCGCTGCATGTCATTAGCAGTGCGTCGAAAACGAAAGTGGCCGACAGAGAGAAAGAATGAGAGGCAAAAGTGAGAGGAGACGCCATGCGTGGCGGCGCGGCGCGGTGCGCTACGGCCTTGGCGCGTCCCGTCCCGCCGCGTCCCGCGCTTCCGGCGGCCTTATCACGTCGCTCTGTCTCTCTCGCACCCCCACGGGCAGACCGCGAGTGCGAGAGAGACGGAGCGACGAGATGCGGCGTCGCGATAAGTATACGCGAGTGCGAGGGAGACAGATCGAGTGAGACTGTATGCGCGGATTCGCCCGGCAGCGGGAAAAAAGCGCGCGCGCGCGTACACTGTATATATTAGTGTAGTGGTATGCGCGGGGGCGTCACCATGGCAACGCGATCCGCTCGGCTGGTCCCGGATTGCGAGGCACGGTGTGGACCCGACCAGAAAGACACAAATTTCCGGCTTTTTGGGGGGGCATTTTTGAAACGCGGATGAAGAGAAGAAGTCATGGAACTAATTTCGTTTGAGTACGGTGTTCGCGGCAGCGCCCCGATTGGTCGACCACCCAACGGAAATAAGGCTCAACAAACACACACACACACACACACACACACACACACACACACACACCAGCATCGTTGATCAGGTACCGTCGGTCGCGTTCTGACGGATGAAATTACACACACACGGCTTTTTAATCGACAGAGACGTGGGACTAATTATTTTTTTGAGAAATTAATTAAGCCTTCCTTTTGGATATGGCACTTGATGGACACCGTTTCAGCTGGCCGTGGGGCCACGTACGTTCGGTCGGAGCCTGTCCGGGGCTGCTGTGTGTGTGGGGGTTAGGGGGGGGGGGGCAGCAAACACACAGGGCAGATGAAGATAGGTGTGATGCAGCAGGCGGGGCTGTCCGGCGGGCGGGGGCCCCGTCGCCCCGTCCTGAGGGACGCCGAGTCCACTCCAGACTCCGACGGCGACGCGAGCGACGCGCCGATTCCCCGATTGGAACGATTCAAACTTGCCGTCCCGCGGCCGCCCACCGCCTCTGCCGGCATGTGTGTGTGTGTGTGTGCGCAGAGCATGCAGTGCGTGCGCCTGGATGGCGAAACGCGTCCGCGAAGACGCACCAACATGCAGAGACAGCGGGCCGGACATCTCGCGGTCCGCGACTTGAGTTATGGTTATTGGTGCCGGGCCGCCCCGCCCCGCCCCGCCGGGGGGCTTGGACCAGGTTAAAGGGGCCGTCCGTCCGCGGGCCACACCGCCAGGACCGCCACACTGTTCAACATGTCCTGGCGCTGCACTGCGGGCTGCGGGGCCCGCGGCATGCGGCACTGGCACTGCCCAGGTGGTCCGGTCCGGCCGGCCGCTGCACCGTGCGGCAACTTGTCTTCGTCCTTCGCGTCTTCCCTCTCTCTCTGTCTCTCTCTGACCGTCGCGCTGTCGCGTCCCTGTTGCAGATGTACCGCGAGGACGAGGCCACGGGCATGACGTACATCGCCTTCTCCAGCGACTCGACGTGCTCCACGGACCTGCACTCGGCCACCCAGGGCTACGAGACGCTGACCCTCCGCAAGGTGCCGACGGCGCCCTGGCCGCGCCGCGTGGAGACGGCCGCCTGCAGGTGCGTACACTGCCATGTTTCCATGACGATTTTTGAAAATGATGGCGGGCGTCTGCAGTGTCCCTGACGTTGTTGTTGTTGTCCGGCAGGTTCCCGTCGTGGGCGCAGGGCCGCTGGGAGCACGTGACGGTGGGCCACAACTCGCTGACGTACCGCGACCACGCCGAGCTCAAGACGTTCTCGCTGCGCTGCATCGGCCCCGACCAGGGCGAGTCCTCGGAGCGCGTGCCCGTCTACTACCGCACGCAGTGCGGCCACGAGAAGTACACGTGCGTGTGGCTCAAGCACCACGGCAGCAACGTGCTGGAGTTCCAGATCGGTGAGTTGGACGAGTTGGACCGGGGCGCTACACTGCTAAACGCCAAATCGCGCACATTTATCCGCCCACAGCCGTGTCACCTGCCTCGACGCGGCGAACTCGCGGAGTCTGTCCTCTGGTTATCACCCGCCCGCAGCGTGGCGCGTCTGCGGACTGTTTCCGAAGGCTTCCTCGTCCCTCTCGCACTCATGGGGTGCGAGAGGGACAGAGCGGCGCCCAGGCCTCGCCGCCGTGCCGTACAGTGCCTTGCCGCCGCGCCGCGTGCAGCCTGGCTAGCACGGCCCGGCCGGCCGTTCTGGTCCGCGGCGCCGCGGTGAGGGCGTCATGTGGCGCGGTCGTTGGCTCGCTCGCGTGCCGTGCCGTGCCGTGCCGCGCCGTGCTGTACGTGCGAGCGCGAGCACTGCCGCCGGTAATTGCGCACGGCCCCGCGAGAAGCCGCGAAGCGACTGACTGCCTTATTTGCGGCGCGCGGATCCGAATCCGGGATGATCCGCGCTGTCTCTGTCTCTCTCGCACTCGCGGGGCGGGTCGTAGGGGTGCGAGGGAGACGGAGCGACGACGGTGACCTGGCGGGGGCGCTGACCAGGGTACACCGGCTGGGCAGTACCAGGGTACCAACGGCACTGGGACGTGGGGTGGGAAGCGGGGGCAGGTGGAGGGGCAAGTTTCCGGGGCGAAATCTGAGTCGGGGCAAACGCCGAGACGAGTGGGTGAATATGGCGGGGAAACACGAGCTGGCGGCGCGGCGAGGCGAGCCAGAGGCCTGGCGGGGGAGGGGAAGGCTTAGCTTGGGGTGACAGGCGCGGACAGCTTCAGCGGGCCGCAGCCTTTCCAACTTTATTTTTTGTCCCGCGTTTTTGCTCCCATGCCGCTGCGGCCCCTTTATCCTTTCTCGGGTGATTTTATTCGTCAACACGATATTTTTGTCAAATCGAAACTCTGTCGTTGTGTTTGTGGTCCTTTATTCGGAACAGAGCCTGTCCCTCTCTGGAGTTCCGCTGCTCTTGCGACCGGAAACGTGTACACTGGTGGTACCGGGGGAAAAGGGAGAGAGGGGGGGGGGCGATACGGCTACGCGTTTTTAATTAAGGCACCGTACCGATGCAAGGGGAGGGGGGATAGGCAAGGCAGCGAAAAGTGAATCATGTTGCATTCCCTTCGCCTCACGTGTGTGCCGTTTGGTGCCGTGTGCGGGGATGGGCCCTTCATGCACTGTTTCGCGGGGGAAAGGCGGGGGGGCTCAAAGTAGTCGCTCGCGGCTGACAGTCTATCTCTCTTGTCCTTGTTACTGACCGTCTTCGCTTCTTCGTCTCGTTGCAGGCCTCCAGGAGAGCGACCGCTTCAACAACAGCCTCTGCTCGCTGAGCAACTTCCGTGAGAAGATCTGGGTCACACAAGGAAGTGCGTATCATTTTTCTCAAACTGCATTCGCGAATCTCAAAGGACTCTACTAATTGCGCGCCTTTTCGGGGCCTTTTCAGGAACGGACCGCGTGCAGGAGTCCCCCTGCCCCATCACCGGCGAGTACAACGGCCTGATCCCGGACGCGGACGGGCTGTGCGCCAAACTGTCGTCCGACTGCGCCAACCCCGACGTCATGTACTACACCGTCTCGGACTGCGGCGACGAAGTGTACGAAGGTGCGTATCCACCGCTGCCTGTATCTCGTCTCCAAAAGGCTAATTTTATTTTTATTTTGCGAGGACAGACGCTTCAAGCTGTTGTATACAACTGCATGGTGTAAAATAATGGTGTACAGTATAGCGTAGCCGCTGCTGCCTACCGTCTGCGTTCGCTGCCCCGTCGTTGCTGTTGATAACTGCAGGCTTTCCTGGACCGCGGCCGTTGCAGTGGTGTAGCATCGTAGCAGTGCAGTGCCCGCGTGACGTTCCCCTTGCTTTGCAGACCGCTCCCAGTCCAGGTACCCGCGGCCGAGGTCGAGGCAGCGTCGCGACGCCGAGGCCGCGGCCGACGACGCCGCCGTCGGCAGGCAGGCCCTGCTGCAAGACGCCGCGGCCGCAGAGACCGCCGCCGCCGCGCCCCAGCTCGGCCAGGTGCCGCCCTCCACGGCGTCCGCCACCGCCGCGTCCAGGATCTACCGCATCAGCAGCAGTCCTCGGCAGACGAGCGCCGCGCCCGGCGACCAGCAGCAGGAGGCGTCCTGGGCCTCGGTCAGCAACCGCAGCACCTCGACGTGGGGGCAGCGCACCGACTCCACCCTGGTGGCGTACTCCCTCCCCCACGCCGTGCCGCACGCCGTGCCGCTGCCGCACACCAACCCCAACCCGCAGCCCCGCCACGCCTCGGCGCACGGGCCCATGTACCCGTCGTCCTACAACGCGCTGCTCAACCTGACCACCTCCACCGCCGCCCCGGCGTCCACCACGTCCACCACGGTGGCCTCGCGGTCGGGCTCCGCGCCGGCGACCTTCTCAGAGGAGGAGTACGACCCCTGGGCGTTCCCCAAGATGCACGGCCTGCAGACCACCAGCCCCGGGCCCCGCGTCGCCGACGCCATGCACGCCAGGCCCGTCATGTACTTCAACAGCCAGAGCGGGTACCGCGACCCGGTGCGGGAGGCGCCCCCGCAGCAGCAGCCCAACCCGTTCTACTACCACGGCCCCGCGATGGAGCCGCCACCGCCGGCGTCGTCCCCGCTGCCCGCGCTGCCCGCGGCGCGCGAAGTGTCCATCGGCTGGCCCGGTGCGCGCGCCTCGGCGATGCCGCCGTCGCCGGCCGCGGACCTGACGGCCACGAGCACGGCCGGGATGGGCAGCGCGGGGATGGGCACGGGCACGGCGATGGGGGGCACCTACCGCGGACGGCCCGTCGAGATCCCAGGGCTGCCGCCGTCGCCCTTCCTCGAGTCCCGCAGCGGCACCGGCTTCCGCATGCGCATCGTGCCCATGGCCGTGCCCGTGCACGGCGTCATGGCGCTCAGCGCGCGCGCCCCCACGGACCGCGGCATGGAGTTTGGCGAGCGGGGCGCGCTGTCCTCCGGCGTGTACTCCATCCAGGAGAGGAGCTCCACGCCGCGCCGCGCGCTGCAGCCGCACGACTCCGGCTGGACCCTGGAGGGAGGCTCCCAGGGCACGGCCTTCAGGCCCGTCGCGGCGCCCAGAACCGAGGCCCGCAGCGCCGCCACACCATTCCGCATGGAAGGTAGTCCGTGCCTGTGTGTGTGCGTGTGTGTGATTACTTGTTTGTGTTTTCATGTGCGTTCCCTGTCACCTGTTCGCCATCCACCTCACCCCTAGAGTCCTAGAACTCTTGGACTCTACTCACCCCCTCCCTCCTCTCACTTTATGCCATGAAATTTCTTGAGAAGAATTTCAGCCAGGGTTTGATGTGTTTGTTTCTGTGATGCACCATTTGTTCCACCTTTGTACTTGCATGTTTGTCTAAACCAAGAACATGAATCAAAGCTTCGAAAGTGGGGTGGCTTAATCAAGGCCACTGCTGCTGGAAGATTTGAATCAAAGTTTTCTGATTTGACCACTGTGTGTGAATATTTGCAGCACGCTGTCACTTTTGTTTTATTGTCCTACACATTGCCTTTTTGAAAATATTGCTAGAATTTTCACTTGTTTTACTTGTTTTGGTGTTTTTGTTTGCCCAGCCTTGTTTGCACCAGCCATCTGATTGCTACTCAAAGCACTGCATTTTTGTGTTTTTGTGAATTTTTTGCACCTTTATAATTATGTTTCCCTTGCGTCTCTCTGTTTGGTTTTTGTTGTTTTTTTGTTTTTTGTCTAACAGATTATAGTCTGTTGAAAATTATGGATCTCTTTGCTATGTATTAATGTGGTGATTTATTCTGTTACAGAGAGGCAGTATCGTTGCCTTGGCCAGTGGCAGGAAGGCAAACTGTTGTACACTTACACACAGCGTAAAGATGTTGGAACATACGAGTGTTTTGTTGGCTCCAAGATTTCCCCGACAGAAATTTACATCAAGGAAGCAGGTGAACACTGTGAAAGGGATGCCAATCCACTTGAACGTGGCATGCTTCTTCACAGGAAAGGTAAGTTTTAGCAGTGTGTCGTGCCCATGAGCCCATGGTGCAGGTCCGATGAAACTGTCTATTTCAAAAGAGATGAGATATTCATTTGGTTTTTCAATTTGTTGGTGGCACAGATGCTTGCGTGGGATCCGTTCCTGTCCCTCCACCTGCTCCATCCTCCCCAACTCCTCGGCCAAGACCAACAACACAATGGTCGGTCACAAGGCGGCCAGTGGAAACTCACACAAAACCCTGGAAACCAATCACAGGTGAGAATAGTGGAGATATTAGACATTCAGTGCTTTTACTATTGATTTTTCCAATAACATTATGTTTGCTTTCTATTTGTTAACAGCACCACCTCGTCCGAAGCTACCAGTCCAGAGCACAGCATCAGCACTTCAATCATCTGCATTGTGTTTCTTATCATGTATTCTAATCATTCTTCTGAAACAATTATAAAAAAGACTGCAACCATTTTGGACCTAAGGGTACTGTTAAACAGGCAAATATAATGCCAAACTCAAAAACATTTGGAACCTTAGGGTTTGTGATATGTCTAAATTTACTGAGGGTTTTCACTGCAGTTTTTGCTTGTGGAAACCTTTCAGACTTGATCTCGCTAAAACTCAAAAGGCTGGGACATTGAAAAAAAAAAGTTTTATTGTTGAAACCAATTGCTCTCTGTGATTAATGTACTTGTACATTTTCATCAGTATTTGCAAACAAGCAGTGCCTATCTATAAAACAGGGTACAGAAGCCTGATAAGAGAATGGTAAACTAGATATATGTATACTTAAAATGGGGAATCTACTTATGCCATTTTGTCATGTATATCAGTGTGATACAATAGTTTGCTTTGAGTCCTACATCAAGGTTGCATATTTATTGGAACCATCTTCACTAGTCTTTAGATGAATGTTTTAAATAAGGAAGGCTTGAATTCAAATTATAAAACCAGTAGTACAACTTATTAAGCCTCTGCAGGTCTCCTGTAGATTTTGGAGATTGGCTGAACAGTTCCTTCAAACTCATGGTTTTAGCCACCAGTTCAGAAATTTTCAATGTAGTTGTCAAAGGCGTCACTTAATCATCTCCATATGTTTTGGACATTACCTTCTGTAAGAACATTGATCACAGGACACTCTTGCTATTGTGAGTACTTCTATTATTTATTTGTGTATATGTATTTTATTTTGATCTATCTGTAATTAAGTTTACATTTATTTATTGCACTTTAATTGGAGTGTATTTTACACCAGGTTTTTAGTCATTATATTTAGTTGTTTATATCAAATCGTCCAGAGGGAGAATGCCATGTGTTGATTTTAATTTGTGTGAACTGGTATGCAGTTGGTATGCAGTTTTTTCTTGCCAGAATTAGTAACTCGAACAAATGACATTTTTTTTTCCATTGATTATCTGTTCAAAGTATACCTTTAAATCTATTCCAGTTGTTATTCTAATTGCATACCATGTACTTCATGCAGGGATTGTTTTATGTATATGATTTAAGGCATAATTTGTATTAATATGTGATGCGTGTGATAGAAGAGAAAGAGGAAGCATGTGTAATATAGCTAAATTACTTTTATGTTCTTGTAGATATTCTGTGAAGATAATGATTTTTCTTGTTATTCCCTTAGGACCTCAGCATTTGAACTGTACATAAAATGTTCCTATATTTGATTTTTCAAAAATATTCTATAAGGTTGATGATGTGGTCATTTGGGTGAACAAGTATTTTGTACATACCTAGTAATCTACACTGTCTCAAATAAAGTATGTGATGTGAAAGAAATTAATTTTATGCATTCCACTTCATTCCAACAAAATAAACCCCTCACTTCTTGGCTAAACAGCAACTCATTACAAGAAACAATGAGCAATTTGAACCTGTCTCATTTTTCCACACTTAAAATTCGAATGATGATAAAAAATACTGCTTATGAACAGTTAGTAGAACACCTTCTGGACCCAGCTCCAAAAGTCAAAGCAAAATTGCAGCACCTCAATTCATGCTGGAATCACTTAAAGTTATCTGTGATCCACAAAATTTATGTTAAAATGATGTACCCGAAAGAAAACAGAAAATTAAGACCAAATCCAAGCACAAATCAGGAGCGTGGAGCGACAGCTGTGACTACTGTACACAAACCTGAAGGAAAACATGGATGGACCTGCTGGCGGGCGGGTCATTCCCCGAGGCAAAGAAAATTCATAGGCAATTAGGCATTTTGGCAGTGTTTCATGGGTTGCCACAATAAGGCAACCGGACATGTAGGCGTGGGATTACCTGTTCACCTGGTGGACCGACCATTGTTGCTACTTTGAATGTGAAGGGAAGCGGAAACACTTCCGAGCGCAGCCACAGCGTGCAGTCTGGCAGAGATCATGGCGGTACATCGAGATCTCGTTTCGTAAGGATCCAGCAAGCGGCGGGATATGGTGACGTCAGACCCTTGTAGGCCGCCATTTCAGAAGCCCAAACACCTCCTTCTTCAACTTGAAATTTCGTCCGTTAATCTAATTTAATCCGCCTGTATTTAACATCATCGGTGTTCTTATTGTGTGCAAGTTAACTTCAGTTTTCCATTTCCAATGGCCGAAACGAATAATTGGAATATAGACGCTATTATTGCCAGGTTACTCGAAGGTAAATATACTGCGACGACCTCTCAAGAGCCTATGCCAATCTTCACCTCAAATTCTTGCCACTCTCTCTTCCTACACACCCAAATAACTATACTGTACTAATCAAACTTCCATATTTTAAAGAATTAAAATTTCGCCACTCATTTTCCGCCTTGAAAAGTCCTTAGAAGCTAAACTCTCTGTACAAATTACGTTGTTTAAGATTGGAAACAGAATGTAGGCCTAGGCTATGGCCTTGAACAAGTATAGCGGTAGTGTGGATTTTGTCTTCCGGGGGTTTGGTTTGCTACGAAATTCCGTCCGGGGCTTTATTTCTGGCCCCACACATATCACACATTCCTTCCTTTCCATCCTTTTCTGTCAAGACCTCGACACTTCTAACTGTATTTATAGCCTATATTTTTGAGGTTGTAATTACACCTGTTTCTGTGTTCCCTCAAAGAATATTTACTGGTGCTATATAGCTTTTAAAACACACTGTAGATCAATTTTCAGATTTGCCTCCTATTAAAGTTTTTACTCTTTCCAACCTAGCACTTTTGTGCCACTTCCTGAACATGGTGGTCAGGTTGCATTTCTGGGACTTACTTTGTATGTGTACATGTAATCAATTAAATTTGGATTTTATCTTTCACTGCTTTCACCCAAGCATAACCTATGTTATTCTGTACTGACGTTTCTATTAGACTAACCTCTTGTACCTTTTTTTGACACATCTTGACATATTTCATTCACACTGTTGTCATTTTCTGTAGGAGCATTTTAGTGCTAGTTTAACATTTCCTACTGTTTATCCATCAGTTCGCGGCGGCAGACCGGGCAAAAATGTCCAACTGACAGAAGCAGAAATCAGAAACTTGTGTCTGAAATCAAGGGAAATATTTCTATCCCAGCCAATCCTGTTGGAACTTGAAGCTCCATTGAAGATTTGTGGTATGTTATTGTATTCTATTTTTCTGTATTTTTGTTGCTTGTTAACGCTATAATTCTGCTCTTATTCACAATTGTTGCCTTGCTCTCATTTTAGGTGATATTCATGGACAATACTATGACCTCCTCCGTCTCTTCGAATATGGTGGTTTCCCTCCAGAATCAAATTATCTCTTCCTTGGAGATTACGTTGATAGAGGCAAGCAATCACTGGAAACCATCTGTATCTTGTTGGCATACAAGATAAAGTACCCTGAGAACTTTTTCTTACTGAGAGGCAACCATGAATGTGCATCAATTAACAGGATATATGGCTTTTATGATGAATGTAAGTATTTGCTCATCTGGAATCTGCCTGTATAAGCCTCATCAAAGATTTTATTAATTTTTGTGCTCCATTTTTGTAGGCAAACGACGGTACAACATTAAGCTGTGGAAGACTTTCACAGACTGCTTTAACTGTCTGCCTGTGGCAGCTATTGTTGATGAGAAAATTTTCTGCTGCCATGGTGGCTTGAGCCCTGATCTTCACAGCATGGAACAGATTCGGCGGATCATGAGGCCCACTGATGTTCCAGACCAAGGTCTCCTGTGTGATCTTCTTTGGTCAGATCCTGATAAGGTTAGTTGCACTGCACTTTTTCTTGTGATGGCAATTGTATGTAGTTTTGTTGAAATCTTGCTGATAGCAGTTTGATGGGATTTTTGCCTACAGGACACAATGGGATGGGGTGAAAACGACAGAGGTGTTTCCTTCACATTTGGAGCTGAAGTTGTAGCGAAGTTCTTACACAAACACGACTTTGACCTGATCTGCAGAGCACATCAGGTAGGTTTTAAAGACTGTCAAAGTGATTTGTTTTTAACATAAGCTCTTAATTTTCTCTTTATCATTGTGTATTTTGCTAATTACTAACTTGTTTCCCAGGTTGTTGAAGATGGATATGAATTTTTCGCCAAACGCCAGCTGGTGACATTATTCTCTGCACCTAACTATTGTGGGGAGTTTGATAATGCTGGAGCAATGATGTCAGTTGATGAGACATTAATGTGCTCATTTCAGATACTGAAAGTAAGTCACTACATACCTCAAGTTTTCAAAGCTTGTATCTCAGTGATGCTGATTTTCCTTCTCTCATCTTTCAGCCCGCTGATAAGAGGAAGTTTACCTATGGTGGACTGAATGCCGGAAGACCTGTTACACCACCTCGTGGAGCCACCAACAAAAACAAGAAGAAGTGAGTGAGTGAATGTTGGGCTAAGTGAAATTGTGTGTGTGATTGCTTGGACGATAGCTTTTTTCAGGTTTCATTCCTCTTGAAAGGTTGAGTGAGAGTGTTGCCTGTGGTGTATCATGTTTTCACAAATCTCCTTGAGTTTTATTTTTTTTTTAATTTCTATATTTGGGTAGTTGGCTCATTTGACTTCATTTCTCTTCATAACAATCAAAACTACCCTGCAGTGAGATTATCCTTTCATAATTTTTTTATAACTGAGCATTTTCCAGTGAATTGAAAGTCTGTAGTTTAAAGCACATCAACTTGAGTGTTCTATTTGTTACGGTTTTGAATACCCTTATTAATAGTTAAATGTGAAAGCCTCGTTTCATGTCATCCGAGTTGTCATGTCATATCTGAGCCATGTCAATGCCATGGTAGGCTAACATCTTGTAGATATTTGTTGTTGACTCTTCTATGCATTCAAAATGAGAGGCAACCTCCTAGGCTTTTATTAATTCGTCAGGGAATTAAGACCATGTATGCCCTCCGTTCACTGACTTCACATTGTTAGTGCACACTTCTGTCTATTTGGCTCTGTTAGTCTTGTTGGAGTTTTGAAATTCTCCTTGAGAATTTTGACCCTCTAGTAATCATACGTGGTATAGGGTTTCAAGTGTGTTAAAGCATTTTGTGTCTAAAATCATACTCCTATGCTGGACATTTGCCACTCCTCCAGTCAATTTTCCCCCTGACTTGAGTGGCATTTATAATTGTGATCTAGTTAATATGTTAGGAATGGTTAAAATTTGTGAAAGTTTCTTGAGAGTAATTATGTTGTTTGCTGCCCATTTTCATGGCTGTTATAGTTAAAGTTATTGGTGCTGGGATTTTTGAATTCCCAGTTTCATTTAATGGTAGTCAGCATTATTATTTACCAGGTCTTGTTGTTAAATTTTTCTTATATAACATCAAGTTCTCTTGTGGGGAAGAACTCTTAAAATGTTTGTAAGGCCTATTTTTATTTTTTTATTTTTTTGAGCTTTGACACATTATATTCTTTTGCATACTTGGAGTCTTTGCAGTAGTTTCTATCCTAAATCATCAAACAATTAGATCAAATTTTGTGGCAATTTTGTAGATGTTCCTGGTGGAACCGAAATTGTAAAATGTTGTCTGATGTTGAGCCCTGATAATTACTCAAAAGTTCCTGTGCAGTAAGCCTTATGGAACTGCTTCTTTTAGTGCTTGTGTGTGTCTCTTGCCTAGATAACGATGGAGAGTCTCTAATTTAAGGAAGTCTACAAATGCATTTATAGTAGTTCATACCTCTGTGGTTGTTGCCGTCTACGGTCTTGGCCATTGGAGCTGTATTGTCTTTTTAGGGCGCTGCCACTATCAGGTTGATTTTGTTAAGCTTTGTAGCATTTGTTCCCTCATTTACTTTTCTACACCACATTTTTGATAAGTGAAAGAGGTCTGGTAGAATGTGACGAAGGGCATTGCAAGTGTTTGCGTGAAATCTTTGTGGGCTGCCTCCCTTCCCCTCTAACAAGGTAGACTTTTGACAGTATTTATTTTGATGTATTGTTTAGACTTAAAAGGTCTGCCCAGCATGTCTTCCATCATTGTAATAAAAGTGCTCCCTTTGCTTTGGGCTACCACAGTGCACCATTTACCACCTCACCTCTTCCTGCTTGGTTTCTATTAAATGCTTATGGGCAGACTTTTTTTCATTTCCCCCCCTTTTTTGGATTTTGCTGTAGCTGATCAGGAATTGTTCCAACAGTGTAAGCGAACAAACTTCTGAAGTTTCACAGCAACTTTTCAATAATAGAATTAGATTGTGAAACAGGAACAGACATAAAGTACTAATTTGGAGGTCAGCAGCTAATGAATTAGTATTTAAAGTATTTTATTTATAAGGAAGGATAATAGTTACACTATATTAGTCTCACTACTTATATTTGTTGAGTCAAACTTCCTTCTATGACGAATATTTTTTATTTAGAATGCCAGGAATCGTTAATCCATCCATTAAACTGACTGTGGACCATTGATTTCATTTGATGGCAGTAAGGAGTTTGTTCCTCTTAGCAATTTTATTTGTTCATTTATTTTTCATTTTTTAAAAATTTGTTTTGTCCATGGCCAGTAATCTCAGCCATTATTTTTTCTTTTGTAAATGTTTTACTGATTTTCAACCCCTATTCACTGTCCCATTAATGAAATGCAATTTTTAACCATATAGTTAGTTCATGTGTCGCATATTTATTTTGACTGGAGATCTTGGTTATCTCAACACCAGGTATGATGTTTTATTCAAAGAAATACAAAGAATAATTGAGTAAGCAATTGTGTTCCTTACTATGCCTTTTGTCCTTCCTCACATTCTAACCAGTTTCATTGGGAGTGGGAGAATTCATCAGAACACAGTAGATCATGGCTTTCAGAAGTAATATTACAGACTGACCGGTTTTTCTCTACTTTTTATGGCCTTCTAATTGACTTTGCAGCACATCTGTGGTTGCAGTTAATTGTGGCTTTTGTATCATACTAGTAAAGCTGCTTGTAGCTTTATCCCAGCCAAGAGATGACAATTTCTTTTCCATTTGCTAACAAAGATGACAGACAGCTCTGAGTGCATGATTCATGCTTTGCTTGAAATACTGCATGTCATCCCCTTCTCACACATTTGCATCTGACCAATGTGAAGCACAATGTAAAATATAATTTGGGAGAGAATAAATGTACCTGGTATGCTAGCTAGCTCTGTGCACTGAAATAGTCGATGATTTGTTTTATAATTTATGGATCCCCTAATAGAGAAATTGGTTCAGAAATAAGTATGGTGAAACCTAAGTAATGGACACTGACTTACTTTTTGTTTTGGTGCAGTTGACAACGTTCTGATGCAGTTAAGAATGGACAATGAGATTTACATCCTTGCAATGTCACCTTAATCTATTGGTGGGTAACGAAATACTTTTAAAATTGTCATACCTTCAGTCATTTTTATGCCTATATCTAATGAAGTGTTCTTTGCCTCTTGGTTTTCAGTATAGTATAGTGGTCCATTCTCTTGTACAGTTAGGTCTTTTTTTAGGTAAGTTTCATTGGTAAGAGTTAAATTGAGATTCCCTTGATTGACTTCAGTGTCAGTAATTGTCTCTATTTATTATTGCAGAACCAATCAAGACACTGGAGCACTTTTCCTCCAGGACTCCAGCCTATGTGTTAATACGTCATCGCACATCGCAACAAATTCTGCATCTTGTTAACCCCATATCAGCATTGTCTTCAGTTTTGTACGTTCCTCATTTCTCTAATAAGTGGTGTGTTCTGTACACATCTTGTGGTAGCACCAATTGTGATGGTGTGTTCATTTTCCATGATATTGAAAATGATTTTATTTGATATAACGTCAATAGCTATGTTTTGTTTACTATTGATGTTTGTCATAAGCAAGTACTGCTCCTCTCTTCTAAAATATTAATATTATTTGAAAAATGTGTCTAATATGGGTGACAAGTGACACCAAATGTTATTATAGTTTGGTCAAAAATTGTACATTTTACTCCTTGGCCAGTTTTCCAGACATTCAGAAGCCTGAATGTGTGCATATATGAAGTGTATCTTTGTTTCATTTTCAGTTTATCAGCCTTCTGTTACATTACATAGTTTTACAGAAAAAAACTATTATATTAAACTGTTATATTTTAGGTTTCAGTAATTTGTATTCGTACTTGTACTATTGGCAAATATTTCATTTATAAAAGATACACATAAGACAGAAACTGTGATCTGTTCATGACAACAAATAAATACTACTAGACAAAATGGCTTTTTTTTTTACGTTCCCATTTGAGGACAGAGAATGCTGAACGGCGTGTGATTGAGACTGAGAAGCAAAGGGGATGAATGACGGCGCTGACACCGGGGTTGGAGTGCGCGAAAACACGTTTATTGACCCAAACGCACAGGGCTGGTTTTCACCGGTGGTGTGGGTGGGGCGTGGCAGGGGCGTCCAGAGTGCCAGCCGGTGCTCTTGGACGCGAGACCCTCGCCGTCCGCTCCGCGCCGTGTGCCTGTCCCTCTCACTCCATCGCGCGGTAGTCGCGTGGACTACGCGGCGGCCCTGCCGAACCGCATGTGGCCGTACTCGGCGAAGTCGTTCTCGCCGCCCCGCTTCCCGAAGCGCATGTGGCCGTAGTCGTCCGACATCTGGCGCTTGTTGGCCTCGAACAGCGACTCCTCGTCGTCGTCCAGCACGTCGAGGGGCACCTGCGGCAGCAGGAAGGGGAACCGGCGCATCCGCGGGACGACGCCGCTGGCCCCGCCGCCACCGGCCACGGCCCTCGCCCTGGCCGCGCGCGCCGCGCCCGGTCCGCCCGCACCGTCCGCGGACAAGGAGGGCGCCGCAGAGGCCGTGGCCGCGCCCAGCAGCGGCAGCAGCAGCGGCAGCACGCCCACGAGCACCAGGAGGGCGGTAGCACGGCGCCAAGACATGGCTATCCCGGACCTGGGGCAGGACAGGGACAAGTTGCGTTAGCCTAACCGGCCACCTCACAGCAAAGCACTGCAGGGGCAAGGTAGGCCAGCGTCTCCGCACCGGTGCGTGGCGGGGCCGATTCCTGGCCTACCTGCCAGGCGCTACAGGCAGACGAGCTCGTCAGGGGCTAACGGGGATGTTTTGACACAAAATACAGTTTACTAGAGTTCAAACACAGTTCATTTGTGCCCATAGAAGTGGGAGAACCATTACCATAAAACGCGGGTAGTACAACATAGCAATTCGTCACCTGCCGTTGAGGACAGGGCTGGCGCTGGCGCTCCCCTTGGTCGGATTCAGATTCGGCGGTATTTTGGCCACTTCTTGACACGCCCCGCCGCCCGCCCCGCCCAGATTACGCACGCCTTGCGTCACGGACTCTAAAATTACTCGGACAGCATCCCGGCAGTGGCGGAGGGCGGCGCGGTCGGCCGAAGAAGAAGCTCGCAAGTTTGGACGGACTATACTCACGCAAGTGGAACACTGCCTCTCCTCTCCAGCGCTTGGCGCCGGCAATACAGTCTGGCACTCACCTGTGCTCCTGGACCGGATGTCGTTGAATGAGGTCCTGCCCGGCGGCCCCCGCCCTTTTATCAGCTTCGCGGCTGCAGGCGAAGGAGGGCGCGGTTGTCGTCAGGGGGCTCCACGCGCCTGTTTTCCCCTCTTCATCCTCCAGGGGCGACGGCGACAAAACAGCCCTTCTGAGGCGCGCCGCCCCGCCCCGCCCCGCCCCCGCGGCTTATTTATTATGTTGGCCCCGCAGCGCCGTCCTCGGAGAATCGAGTTAGCTTGACGTTTGCCGCGGCGTGGAGCTATTCAGGGCGCACCTGAGAACCGCGAGCCACGCGCGGGGAACCAAGTGGGGCGTGGCGGGGTGGTCTCAGCAAACGGCCAAAGCGCGTCTGGACTCGGCTGCGCAATGCACGGGGACTGCTGGAGCGCGCCGACGCCGCCGCCACTCCCAAGGGAATCGGGGTCCCGTTGATTTGCCCTGGCTTTGCTCAGGCGTGGCTTGGGGCAAAGAATTTCATTCGTCGTCCGCCGTTTAGGGACTTGGCTCGGCGGCTTTGAGAAGAAGAAGAGGAGGAGGACGCATTCCACCTGTACAGAGCCTTTATTGTTCTTTCCACGCACACACAATTACAAGAGATCCAAAGCTAAATTAAAAACTAGTCTGTGATTTATTTATTTTTTTACACGATGCGGGGACCGTCCGAGCTGAAGGCACATGGGTGGGGCTGGGGCTTCACCGCCGCGTTCACCGCGCCTGGTAGGGCTGGTAGGGCGTCACGCCGCGGTCGAACGTCAAGATGACTCTCGGCCACACCGGCCCTCGCAGGCCGCGCTCTCCGACGACCACCTTCTTCTGCTGCCGGCCGCGGCTGGTGCTGGCCCCGCTGGCCGAGGCCTGCGCCCCAGCCGCGCCGCCACAGGGACGGCCCGTCGCCGCCCCCGCGCCGCCCCCGGGCCGCCGTCGGATGCTGAGCAGGCTGCGGAGGCCGGGGCCGAGGCCGCCGTGGGGCATGTCCACCTCGCGCAGCCCCGCGGTGGAGGCGGCGCTGGGGCCGCGGTGCGGGTCGTGGAGGGACCACGCCCTGGTCATGCCTGCACCCTGCCCGCACGGCCTCGGCCCCACCTGGCGGCCTCGCGACGGCAGCTGCACCGCCACGGGGACCTCCTCGGCAGAGACGTGGAAGGCCTCCTCGAACATGCGCTGCGTCTCGTACATGACGCTGGAGAACTTGCTGCGGCTGCGGTAGCGCGCCGAGGAGGCGTGCTGAGGCCGAGGCCGAGGCGCCTGCCACGCCGCCATCTCCCTCTCCAGCACGGCGGGCACGTCGTTGCGGGAGTAGATGGTGTCCTCCGCGTCATCCTCGTCGTCCTCCAGGCCGTACACGTACGCGCTGTACCGCGGCGTCGGCGCCCGGGCGAAGCGCGGCGAGAACAAGGCCAGGTCCCCGATGACGCTGTCGCCCTGGCGGTCGAAGACGGCGGCGCGTCGCATGGCTGCCTGGTACGACGGCGGCGGCTGCTCCTCCATCGGGGGCGTGGGCGGCGGCTGGTACCGCACCTCGATGTAGTCCTGGCTCATGGAGATGACTGGCTCCCGCTCGCCGCAGTTCGGACGCGGCGGTGGCGGAGGCAGGGCGTCATCCTGGGGCTGGTCGACGTGGTCCCGGAAGAGCAGCGCGCCCGACGCCCCCGAAGCGCGCTCCTGCGGCGAGGGCACGTAGGGCGCGCAGCAGCCCTCCTGGGGGCACGGCACCGCGGCCAGCGACGTGGCCGTCGACGCGGGGGCGGCACCCAGCTGCCGGCAGACCACGCAGTTCTCCACGCGGAAGGGGTAGTACACGATGTCCACGGCGGGCATGGACGGCGACGTGCTGCGCCCGGTCCGCGGTCGGCACTTTTCGAACACGATGGCGGTCGGGGCCGCGTTGGGCGTGTTGGGCGGCTGAGGCGTCTGGCGCCGGCGTGGCCTGGAACACGCCTTGGCGGCACACTGTGCTGCAGGGGCGACGGCCAGGGTGGCGGTGCCGGCGACGACGGGCCGCGCAGTGCGCCCGATGCTCTGCAGCCGCTGGGCGCATGCCTTCAACGGGTTGCTCCGGGGCACGGCGGCGGCGTCGGGTGCAGACCTCGTCCGCGGCGGCCTGCCGGGCCTGTCCGGCCTGTCGGCCTTGTCGCTGGAGTGCAGCTTGCTGTAGCCCTGGCCGAGGCCGTGGCCGAGGCCCTGGCACGCCGCCAGCCACCGGTCCAGCCGCGCGGCCAGCCACTCGGCCTCCTCCGCCCACCACTGCAGGCGCGGACGCATGTTGGCAGGCCAGGCAGCAGACCTGTGGCAGAGCAAGAACCAGAGCCAAGGTGAGAAGGGAAGCGAGAGAAGCTGCCGAGCGGTGCAGGTGAGTCATTTCGCCACCCTGTCTAGGGGTGCGAGAGAGACAGAGCGACGAAACGGTCCTGCGGAATCGCTCGGCTGGTTCAACTTGAACTTGGCCGTCGCGTCGACCGCGTCCCTTGGCACGGAGCCGGCCGAAAATAAAATAAAATATTATTCTTCCGCGAGTTGAGGCAACTGACCTGGGCGGTGTGCCTGCGACGCCGGTCCGAGTCCGCCCGTCACTCGACGGTGACGTCACGGCGTCGCCACATCGTCACGGCAGGCACTGCCAGTGCTCGTGGGGGTTGCCGCCGAAGGTGCCGAACCGGTACAGGAGGCAGGCGACCACCTGGCCGACCAGCGCGAACACGCTGCTTACGGAGATGCAGAACACTAGGCAGATCTGGCCGCAGTCCGTCTCATCCTGCTCCCACGGCCGCCGCCGGCCCGCGGACCCCGTGGAGAGCGCGGGGCTGAGCGCCGTGGCTGTGCCGTGGCGACGGCGACCTCGAGGGGCGCCGGAGCTGCGAGCCTCGAGCTGCTAAAGCTACATGCCCCGAGCTGCACGTCGAGCCCCTTGGCTGCGGCCGCGACGTTGTGATTGGCGATGCCGAGCCTCCATTCCGCGAGGAAGAGGAGTCCTCGACGGCGACCTCACTGCTCGACACTCACCACCAGCCACGCACTGCGCGCACACTGCAACGCGGGTGCTGCCGGAGATGACTCTTGATTGCTTCTTGTCGGGCTTTCCCTCGATTCCTCTGGGGAGTAGTCTTGGGGCTGCAAGCTGATGCTGCTGCGGGCTCGCGGCCACTGCCCGTCGGCCTGTCGGGGTTCGACTGCCCTTCCCCGTCCCTTCCCTAAACGTGTCCCCCGAGTGGTGCGGTGCTGGGTAGTCCACGGCTTCAATGCGCCTAAGGTCACAGACAAATCTTGTTAGCTGAGCCCCAAACTGGATTATTTACCCCCACCCTACCCTAGCCTGTCTCACGCTCACACCCACGCCTTGGCTGCGCGCTGCGCTGGGCTGTCTGCCCCGCCCCATGGCATGCCACTCCACTCTCAGCTGCCTCCAAGGTTTCCGAAGTCATGCCCAGCTATAATTTTGGCAAGGAAAGCCCGGCAGGAGGGGTCCTCTGACTGCCATTTCCGGTTGGGGGGCCATTCAGCGCTCGTGTCTCCGGTTCCATCTGTGTTCTGTGTTGCACCTGAACAAAGGAGAGCTCAGAGGTGGGCACTATTCTTCGTTTCACTTCCAAAATAACTTGAGACAATGGCATGGGAGATTAAGTTTTAATGTTGCTTCGACATTAGGTCTCAATTACCACATTGAGTACATACATTATAACTAACAACTTAGAACATGTAGCCCCAAGTTGCCAAATAAAATCCTATTTCAATATGATAAGATGGTATAGTAGTATGGGCTGCACACAAGGAACAGAACATTCTAAAAATGTATCTAATGCATTTGGTATACTCCACTACGTAAATGGCACCATAAATGGTAACACCCACTGCACACACATACATTATGACGAAATGATTACCATACCACTTAAAAATACACTGAAGTACCTGTATGTTGGCAAATATGCAATAGTGTATTTGAACACCTTTCTTTTTATATTGAAAAACAAAGCAACACATGATAATGATTCAAAACAGAAATGAATATTTTTAGATTTGAGTGATGAAAAATAAAGATGTTCCTTGGTAAGTACAGTACCAGGCTAAGAATTATTATTGTTTTTGAGACAATAATTTCCACAATCAATCAATTAAAAAAAAGCCCAAAAAACATACAAAAAAAAACAACTCAGAATTTCATGACAGACCACATAAATGGCACAGCTAGAGAAATTCAATCATTTCATTTTGATACACAGATTGAATAGAATGATAATTCCTAAAAAGAAAAATCAACTGTGAGCCAGTAGTAGAAACATCGTGTATTGTGCTATGGCAGAAATTGCACCCTTTGTACTGCATCAACAGCCAGACATACACTATGCTAACAGCTGGCTTAGAGCAGATTTCCCTCCTGTTAAAATAACTCGCCCACCCCTTACACACACGCACGCACGCAAGCACGCACAGACACACACAAAAAGAGAAAGAAAAAGAGTGCACATAGAGAGGAAACAGCAAACTTCAATTTGCTGATCTGATAATCACTGCAAGAAAAATTGAGTGATAAAAGGAGCAAAACAGTAAAATGGCTGAAGGTGAACAATGCTTCACATAATTAATTAATATCTGCCCCCTTGGCTTTTGGCACTTGTGAAGCATTTATAACCATATCCAAACCAAGCTGATTTAAGGTATACACTAAAAGGATGACAAAATTGAAACAGTCGTAGATCTGTTGGAGACAAAGCAGAATCAGAACTTGGTGTGGTAAAGATATTTAAATGGACACTTCAAAACCGAAAATTGAACTCTTGCTCTTGCATTTTATCACATAATTATCCTTTGAGTCAATTGTTGAATATTGAAATACATACATTCTCTTTTAAATAACATTACTTAAAATATTTTGCCTGTACATAAATGTCTACTCCTTAAACAAACTTGGTTTTAAGAACATTAACAACACTCTTCCTATGCATAAAAACATTATGTACAACACTGATTACCTGGCATAGACATTTACTCAAAATATACAAAGCTATTGAATTTTGTGCAATGGAAGTGGAAAGTTTGGCTCTTGCAGCAGTTCACAGCCATCCTTGTGTGAGGAACGACAATGACTAAGAGAAGACTTTCCGCTGCTTAAGGCAGACTAGCTTTATTAAATTAATTTATTACAACTTCATAAGGAAATATTGGAACACATGCATCTCAAAGCACCATCAAATTAAAAACTTTCTATAATTCTATCTTTGGATGCCAGAAGTAAGGAATGAAGATATTGGTGTCTGATAGATTCAGAATTGGAACAATTCTTTGCAGCATTACAGTGGCTGTGCTATTTGTCAAACTAGACTCAACCACAACAAAGAATATTAAAAACCAGTTTACTGAAGAACTTAAACTAATGCTTTACTTTAAACACACAAGTCACCTAATGAAACATTCACTACACTGATGAGGATGTAGTAAATGTCTAGAAGGGGGGAAAAGAAAAATAGAGTAGTATCTTAACAAAACTAACAGTCATTATGATGGTACAATGTTCAACCATGTCTTATCCCCAACAGTTCCCGATGGTATTTTAATCTGAACAAGATGCACAGGTCCCGATTCGCCTTGGACCACTTGTGTTTCACCGTCTTGAAGACCTGTAATGATTTCTCCCTCTCCATCATGTTCCACAACATCTCCATAGTTTGCAAGATGTGGTGTTGCTGGTACGACGAGTGCACGGTGTCCTCCAATAGTGTAGGTCTCCCCGCCTTCACCCTCAACTTGCTCAATACCAGCAAGATCAGAGGCATCCGCAAATTGAACTTGCTGCAATACAAAGTAAAACAGGAAAGTTTAATAGCCTAATTAAATGAATTCATCTGTGAAGATACTACAAAGTGAAAATATTATGAAAGTTTACAAAAAAAAAAAAATCTCGAACCTGTCCGTCAATGATGAGATGGCCTACTCCCCCTTCTGTCACAATGTGGTGCTCAGCCAGTTCACGCAGATCTTGACCATCTCTCAACACAATGCGCTCTTGTCCATCTTCACCATCTTGAATGATTACATGTTCTTTCAGTTCTGCTATGTACACCTACAAAAGACAAAAAGATTATCAGCATCAGCAAACAGCACAGGCTTTGGACAAAATCAATTAAACTTGGCCAGACTTACAGGTTGCCCTCCTTGAAGTTCATCTTCACCAACAATAGTCATCTCCATCTCTTCACCACCTTCTGCTATGATATCCTCCTCTGTGGTTAGTCTTGGCTGGTTAACCACAATGGTGTCATTCAGATGTCCCTGAAAGAGTAGGAAAAGGGCTTGTGAGCATTTTGTTGCAGATGAAATTGTAATCCATCAACATTAAGTTACTTCACACATACCTGAGATTGCATGTGGTTGTAGAGTAAAGGTTTCCGCATGAAGCCCATTCCACAAACCAAACACTCGTATGGCTTTTTGTCACTGTGGACAAAGCGGTGAGCATTACGGTTGTCACGGCTGTTAAATGCTTTACCACACACCTGGAGAGAAAATAATAAATTTGAATTAAGAAGTGCAAACTACAAAATTGGAAATTCACTGATAAATTTGAAATACCCACCTCACAGTGATACGGCTTTTCACCAGTATGAATACGACGATGCTTCTTGAAGTGTTCAGGATACACAAAAGTAGCATCACATGTGTTGCACTTATAAGGTCTTTCTCCAGTATGGGCAGCTTTCATGTGATAGTCCAACAAACGGCGCCTCTTGAAGGCCTTTGTGCATTCAGTACACTTGTAGCGCTTGTCATCGTAGTGAGTAGCTCGTTTGTGAGACTGCAAGTTACTACGTTGGCTGAATGTGGCACCACAGAACTCACATTGGTATGGTTTCTCACCAGTGTGAGTACGCTCATGGTCACGAATTTCAGCCTTTCGTGCAAATGCTTTGCCACACATCCTACAAATAAATGGCTTGAAACCTGTATGGACGATTGCATGCACCTCCAAGTTTCGGGCAGTGCCAAATCCTTTACCTGTAACATTAATAGCAACATTAGGATCACATTAATACAGACCGAAGATAGCACATGAATCTTAAGTACATACCACATTGCTTGCAAATGAAGTTTTTGACTTCTGAATGTGTTCGAAGATGCTGTGTCAGATTTTGAGAGGTCAGGAAAGTTTTATCACATTCAGTGCAAGCAAAGGGGCGAGGACGCTGCTCATGAATTCTAATATGAGCCTTGTAAGTGTATTTAGAAGCAAAACTTTTGCCACATTGACACACATATGGCCTGGCTCCTGTATGAGTATTGATGTGTTCTTCCAACAGATTCCGAGAACTAAGAAAGAAAGAGGAAAATAAAACCGCATTAAGCAATTGACAACTAAGCCAACATCATGCACATTTGTTAAACCAAAGGCAAGCTCACCTGTAGCGTTTCCCACATGTATCACAGGTGTGCAGTTTGGATGTAGGATAATGCATTCTCTTGTGGATGCGGAAAAGACGCAAATTACTGAAAATACGGTTGCACACCTCACATTGGAAATCACCTTGTTCATTAGCCACATGTTCATCCAAGTGAGTAGACATCTCTGTGCGTTTACGGAATACTGCACCACAAATGTCACACACGTATAGCCTGAACTCATGCACGTCCCGCATGTGCAGAGTCATAGTTTTGTCATCTCCTGTAACCTTCTGATCAGTGCACACCAAGCACACATATTGACCCTCTTCACGTGCCACCATTTCTTCAACAAGTCTCGTTTCCTCTGGTTTCACCTTAATGGCAGGTTTGCGGCCTCGTTTCTTTGCCATTCTCCTCCTTCTTTTGACTTGAGGATATGACACTTTTTTAGGAGACTCTTGACCATCTTCAACCTGGAGAAAATAATAAAGATACAGTAAGAAAATCTAAATGCGGTTAGCCAATAAATTTCAAGAACTATGGCTTTTCTTCTGACCTTTGATGGTCCATCTTCAGCAGTTTCTCCTTCTGCACCTTCTCCCTCTTCAGCTTCAGGGACATCATTGGCGTCATATTCAATTTCAAACTCTTCAACAATTGTGCCCTCACCTTCATTCTCCTGTAGCACAAAACAAATTAGGCATTAAATTATGTAAATGAGAGACTAACAGTAATTTGCTTAATAGAGACAAAATTTACCTTTTGTTCACCATCAACATGCTCTACTTTAATAGTCCGCTTCACCATGGTTTTCTTACGACCTCTAGCAGATGGTTGTGCATTACCATCCTCCAATGGTAGTTTTATTTGAGGTTTGTATTCTCGATCGTCAGCAGCCCAACCTGACTCATCTAAGGCCTCCTCATCCTCAGCTTCTTCTTCCACTAGGTCTCCATTTCGCTTGGCTAGAGTACGATTGTAGTTGGAGGACAATTCCATCCGTAGCTCAACAAGCCTTTCTTCCAGTTCATCGAATTCATTTAACAGTTTATAGCACTTTTTGCAAACCTAAACATAAGCGAAAAATTGAATACATTGACGTCCTCGCAGAAAGTCAACCAATTATATCTGAAATGTACTGACCACATCGCTGTGCACTGTTTCTTGAGACAGTTCCTGATTAAGGACTAAACCGATGGTGGCTGCAACAGTTCTCTCTGATGATGTCACATTTTGCTGAAAGATGGGGCAGCTGTTTCTAGTGGAAACTCCCACCCTACTGTTACACAGCAAGCAATGTGGGCTCTTCTCGACATCAGCCGTCATGGCTGCGGAAATGGGTTTAACACCAGTCTCAAGTTAATGACCTAAAACAAAACAAAAAACAACAACATATGTAAGAAGTCAAGTAAACAAACTTTGGGGATAAACAAATTTCAGTGAGAACGCATTCAATGAAGAGGGACAGTATTTAGAAACTGGGGCCTTCATAAGATCTAACCTCACTTCAGACAGTTGGAAACACAAACATCGTAACGTACAGGCGTCAAAAACAAAGTAAATAATCTTGACATCCCACCCCGATGAGAAAAATTGTCCGACAAGCTAAATAAAGTGACATTCGCGCTCGAATGAGGCATTGGTGGGCCCGAACCGGCTCGACTCACAATTCAGTCAGTTTGGAGGGAAAATTTTAATGGAAATTGCCAGGTATCCATTTTGCTAGGACTAATAAACGAACTCAGATGCCTACTTGGAGCTGTCATATAATTTTGAATACAAATAAAATGAATTCCAAACAAACAAAACGTACGATTTCTGATTTCAAATTATGGCAAACCTTTATTAACAAGTAAGGCAACTTTTCAGGCAATGGCGATGCGAGTGCAACGCAAGCTTTGGCTGTTGTCAAGACTTCGGATGAATAACTGGCCTAACAGTGGTCGAATTTAGAGTGGGGCGGAGCTAGAGTTTCGAAAATCGTCAAAGCGTCCGACTGTCGCAGCAAATTTTCAAAATTGAGAACTTGAAAGATGTCATTTTCTTGTATACCATTGCACTGCCAAGCGTCCGCGAGCCCCCCCAAACCCAAGCCACAACCCAAGGGTAACGCGGTGAACAAGCCTACAGCGATTCTAGCATTACGCCGCCAAGCAGCGGTACATGCACCCTAAACAAGATCCGCCCCGGACAGCAGAAGGTCCTAAACTTGAGAATTAACGCCAACTTGGGTCAAAATAACGAAAACACTTACAATGTCCGTCGGATTGAAAGTTGTCAGCCCTGCCCTGGAAAATGGCGAAGCCAGCAAGATGGGCGCCACGGCCCCCTGGATTCGTTGCCGTAGCGTGACGCGTCGCCGCCGAGCGGCGCGGCGCGAGGCTAGCGGAAGCGAGGCTTCACGGGGCCGTGGCGCGGTCTTTTGACCACTTCCGGTTTCGGAAGGCGCCTTCTTTTCAGGAGCGTCGCGTCGCTGTGCCTTCGAGCTGTTTTACATTTTGATAAGAATGGGGCTCCTGATCGACCAACCAAACACATTCGACGGGCTTCTCTTTTTTTGTCAGTTTTATTAAAACATTCATAGCAGTACAACGCAGTACAATTTTCACAGAGGCGGGTATAAATAACACAGCAGGAATGTTCTCATGGCACAAGTAAGCTCACACGCACGAATAATTTACATTTAGTCATGTTGCAGTACAAAATTATGGGACAAAAATAAAATACATCTCACCTTAACAAAACGGTTACTGTACTATCAATCCAAATTTTTGAGACGCGTCGGGATCGAGGATAATATTTTTCAACCGGATGCCTATGGTGGGCTTCTCAAAGACTTTGACAAAAACACATTCTGTCTAATGATAATATTTAAAAAATTAAAAATGCATGATAGCGAAGGAGAGCAGAACGTCTCATACGTAACGATAGCTGCATAATCTACAGGGAGAGCACGACTGATTTTTCCGAACACAATGCACTGGAAAAATTAATTAGAGAGGCGGCAGTTGTTGATGAGATCAGCTCAGCACTCAAGCTTGTTACCTTTCGTAATATCTCTAAGAGCAGCCATAGGACTTAATTATTTTATCACAATCATAAGAATAATTACCCCCTACTTAGGAGACGCGGGCCTCATGGGGACACACAAAAACGAGTTACTTTAAGTAGGAAAACGTGACGCCTGCGATACCCCACGCGCAGAGTATCAGTCACAGTCACAGGAAACGTCACTATCCCGCGCGCTGAGTTTGCCCGCCGCGCAGAGAGGGGCCGCCTGGGTCACCGGCAGCCAGCAGGGCGACTCAGTCCTCCGTTTCGACAACGATTCCCAGTGGACTTGCTCTACAGTTCGGCGTTGCGCACGGAGGAGCTGTTCCGGTAGTCGGACGAGAAGAGCGTGTTGGTGCTGGTGGTCTTGCCGCGGACGGCCAGGTGCAGGCGGCAGTCCGTCTGGATGGACGGGTTGGTGGAGTAGGCCGGCGGCGGCGGCGCGCGGCCCAGCCGCACCGCCAGCGCCCGCATCACCTTGCGCTTGAGCACGAAGATGGCGAAGATCATGACGCCCTGCAGCGCGTTGGCCGCGTCCGACAGGTAGAACACGGCGTGCTCGTGCGGGAAGAAGGTGGACACGATCTCCAGCACCCACGTCACCCCCATCACCACGAACAGCTTGGCGTTCATCTTGAGCCTGCAACAGCGAGAGGGGAGGCGCTCAGTGTCGGCACGCCGGCAAAACAAAACAAAAGAGTCACGATGCACCAGGGTCGAAACGGTTGCCCCGCCTAACCTAACCTTACCTAACCTAACCTCACCTCACGACTCTGGTGCATCGTGGGGATGGCCTCCTTGTGGTGGAATACTTACTTGTTGGAGTCGGCCTGGAACTTCTTGACCTTGCTCGAGTTGGGCGCCTGGTGCAGCCTGCTGATCTCACTCTTGATGTGCGAGTAGTTCTTGACGGTGAGCACGAACAGCACCAGGTTGGAGCACGTCTGCACCATCAGCGGGCCCACGAAGAAGATCAGCAGCGCGTAGGCTGTGGATTCAAACATACCAATCATACCAATCCAACCAATTTAAAACACTGCAAAAGAATACACGTACATTTCTCCCAGATGGGCCCCGACGACTCGGTGCGGAACCAGCAGGAGCCGTCGCCCATCTGCGGCCGGAAGAGGCTCTTGTCGTTGCCGGGCCACTGGTCCACGGCCACGCACGCCGCCAGGATGCCGCTGGACAAGCCCCACGCGTACGCGCAGTACCAGCGGAAGCGCCGCGACGCGCTGGACCTCTTGATGGCCCGCGACGACGTCATGCCCCTGCGGAACAACAACAACAACATCAGCAACAACACTTGGGGAACACGTCGAGTCGTGCAAATGAGGTGTGACCCGTGAAGTAGAGTGACATTCGTCGCGGGGGTAGAAGGGGTGGGAGAGGGCTCAGGTGATAGGGCGCGGGCAAAACCCAACGGCGCGGAAGGAACGCGCTGCGCGGAAGGGTTGACTCTGTCTCGCTCGCAGCGCCTTCATTAAATCCTCTGGAAAAATTAAGCGCACCGGAAAAACCGATTGATCGAATTGAACTCGAAGACAGCGTCCTCGATTATTTCGCGCGGCGCGGTGGCCGACTGTTCCTTGTTTGTGTGCTTCCGCGACGACTTCGGGCCCACGTTCTGGGCGTGGCAGGCGGGGCAGGGCGCGAATTTCGTTAATGAGTTGATTTAGGGCGTCGAGGCGGTCTCTAGGGCGTCTAGGGCTGACGGCGGCCGGGCCGACGGCAGGCCAGCGGGATCCGGTGTGTACTAGTGTACCGCCCAGGTAGCGCACCGCCGCTCCGCCGCTTGCCGAAGCGCGCCGTCAGGCTGGCCAGCTACGCCTCTCTGTCCCTCTCGCACCCTTCGCCCCATGAGTGCGAGAGGGACAGAGCGATCCCCGTTCGGAATCAGCCCCGCAGGTAAGCTAAACGGGCCATTTGGGTCAATTACTCGCGTGTCGTTGCTCGTGCTCATGAGGGGTCCTTCGCCGTGGGGTCCTTCTCCTTCACCGAGGGCCCCTCGGCGCCCGGCCGCCCAGCGTGTCGCCTCGTTGTGCTTCGGCGTTATGGGCTCCAAGGACGAAGGGCCGGCCTTCCTGGGGGGCATGCCGCCAGCCCTGCGGCAGCCCTACGGCAGCAAGGCGACCCAGTGTCCCTTCGCAGCGACCACGTTGTCGAATCCCGCGCGAGTATTTTTTATTTTCTTTTTTTTATCGGGCAACAGCTGGAAGGATGGGGTTATCTGGCTCGTGTTTGGCTCTGTGTGTGTGTGTGTGTGTGTGTGTGTGTGCGTGTGTGTGATTGCGGACGTGTGCGTGTGTGCGCACGCCTGTTGCGGCCAAAGGCCAAGGGAAAAGGGAGGGAGGGGGTGCACAAGGACCAACATTGAGCTGCGTTGAGCACGGCCAAGTGATAGCACAGTGCTGTCTCGGGGTTCCCCTCCCCCTCTCCCCTCCCCCTCTCCCCCCCCCTCTCCCCCCTCCCCCTCCCTCCCCGCCCAACCCTTCAACGCCACCCTTATCGCTGCTCGTCCTAATGCCGTTCATTTGTCAACTGCCATTTGTCTGCACTCACGTCGCGCGGACGGTCAGCGCCCTGCACTGCAAAAAGACTGAAGAGAGTGGAAAAGGAGGAGGCGCGGAGGGATGGCTTCAAACCGCGGTTCAGATTTAGCACGCTTCGCTTCTCCGGACTTGGCCCATGAGTGCGAGAGAGACAGAGCGACGAAAACGACTCTCAGTCTGCAGTTCCACGAATGCGGCGCCGAGGCAGACGAGTCTCGGCACAGAAAGGCTGTCAGTCGTCGCGGGGGAGGATCCAGGACCACCACACTCCAGAGGAAGCACCCCGTTGTTAAAAACAGTGTGCCCGGGACTCCACGACGACCCGCTGTCCACCGCACTGACAAATGCCGCTGTAAACTACACCGGCAAATGCGCGGGAACATGCTCCCACTCATGAGTGCCAGGAAGTCGACATTGTATTTCCAGGTGGCGCGTCATTTCGGAGAGAGCATTCGTGCCATCGTCGCGTCCACGCCCTGCGCCCTCAAGGCCGGCCGCGCGGCCACGTCCAGGGCGGAGAGGGGCGACAACTATTAGGACGATGAGGTCGAGAAGGGGGGAGGGGAGGGGGAAGGCAACCCCACGACGCCGGTGCCGGTGCGTGGTGCGTCCGAGCCGGTCCGAGCGGTATCGCAGAGACCTAAGGGGTTTGTCTCATTGAGCTCCACTCCCCTCCCTCTTCCTTCCCTCTTCCTTCCCTCTTCCTTCCCTCTCTCTCTTTATCCCTCTGATTGCTCACCCGAACGTTCTCCAAATGTCGAAGCACATGACGTTGAGCCACGAGAACGCCGAGAGGAACGTGAACAGAACGACGTAACCTGAAACAGGCAAAACAGACAAATATTCTGTTGAAAAATAGATAGACAAAAATTTTAAAATAAAACGTAATTATGTAAAAACACTTAAATTTTTAGATATGATTTTTTAGCAGATGATACCCTCACACTTGAAACATACTTAAAACTACTATACACATGAAGGTGTCAGCGTGCTTTTACTCTCGAGTCCAGAAACAAGTATTAACCGAGAAATTTGAAAGGGAAAATAAAAAAAAATTGAGCTCTACACCCCCTCCCCAGTCTTAATGGGGAGGCCTCCTGCTTTACTTCGGTGTTCGGGATGGGAACCGGTGCTATCAGGTACCTGGGGTTAATCCCGTCAGCGACCCAAGCGTTCGCCGGGGGACCCAGTAGGACCCCAAAGCTCAGGCAGCTGGGTGAGAGCACCCAGTACGAAGCTCTTTGAGGGGCGGGACGTAGAGTGAGACGACAGAGAGACAGAGAGAGACTCAGACAGAGAAGAGGTTTGGTGGGAGCTTCTTGTTTTCGTAGGGTTGGTTGTGTACCCCATGGTACCCCCACTGTCCGGCGCTCCCGTACCGAACATACAGCGTTTTAGGCCAGCTTCAAAGGACTTATCATCGCCTCCCCGACGAGTCAAGGAGGCACCATCCGCAACCACACACCGGATGGTCTGGATTGATGGATCAAATACTCCATCGCTCCAGTGCCGAGGCCAACCCGCCGAAGCGGATTGCTTTTTAGACACCCACAGCGGAGGGGCCAGGTGAATGTGACTCTGACCACTACGCTATCACGCTTGTACGTCTGGCAGCGTGTTGGACGACGGGTTTGAGTTGCAGTGGGAGGAAGGCGGTCGAAAAATGTAATGAAATGATGGGATTCGATCCCCGGACCCCGCCATCGGGATCACACGACTTTACGCTCTCGGCCACCACGGCCCATGATGAGGGGATCGGCGTGAGGTGGGTTCTTGACGCAACAGGACTCGACCGACCCGGTCAAAATTTCGCAAGAAGTTGGGGGAGTCGAACCGCCGACACCATCATTGGGAACCGACGCCTCTACTCCCTGGACCACCACATCCCATGCATGGAGTGGGCTCACGTTCACGGGTTTCAACCGCACTGGGTGAGGCAGTAAAATTAAATGGAAATATTTGTTAGGAGTCGAACCTCCGGCATGTGGGTCTGTTGCACACGGCTCCGCTCGGATGGCCTCGAACCACCACCCTTAGGATAGTAAGTCGAAAAAACGTATGTGACGCTGGTATTCGAACGCCCGCCCACGGTAACTCGATCCCACGTCTCTAACCTCTCGGCTATCACAGCAGATGTGAAATGCGACGGATCATCTGCTTTCATTAACGTTCGTTGAATGAGATTTTTTTATATCTTGTCGCTATTTCAGTGAGACGCGCGATTTTACCCAGCAGGGCGCAAAGTGCATTACAAATCGACACAAAGAACTGTTGTACACATGGATCTACTCCAAGAAGCCACACGCGTTTACACCCCACCTCGCCGAAGTGTAAACAATCGGCCGACCCCAAATAGCGGGGGAAGGGGGGAAAAGGGGGGGGGGCACTGACACGGTGCTCGACTTCGGCCAAACGCCGTACTCCAACAAGGGTTCGCGTCGAATTAGAATTCAAAGAGTGAAAATATTCTCGTCTCGATAAATCGCGCTCTATATTCTTGTCACCTTCAGCATGCATACTGATCAGCCCAGGCAAAAGTGCGTAAGCAACCCTCCCCCCCCCCCAAAAAAAAAACACACAAAAAAAACTCTCACACACACCCCTTTGCTGACACACACACACACACACGCACTTAAAACTGAGAGGCGAGGCTGCGAAAGACCTGCCAGTTTTCGCCCACTCACGATAGTAAAAACGCAATATAAAAAGGTTAGCCTTGTAAAATCGCCACTGATACAGACACACGCGCTAGCTCGCGCGCGCTCTCTATCTCTAAGTTTAGACTCGATCTGATCTCGGAGGGAGTGTTTACCGTGTATAAACGGTGCGCCCTTTTCGTTCGCGTCGTCTTCGCCTCGGCTATCCGATTAATCTTTAGTCTTTAGTAAGAACAGACGAACAAAACGCAAAAAAAAAAAAAAAAAACTTTACGTTTATTTTGTTTTTGTTTTTAGATTGTGGGAGTGTTCATCTTTGGTGAAGACCCGAGATCTCCTCGTCATTGATAAAACAGAAGTCATCAATAATTTTAACGATAGAGCAGGTATTGTTCTTGATGAAAAATTGATCAATCAGAGACGGGGCCCGGCTAGAGAGAGACGGCGTGACGTCTAGTGCGTGAGTGCGAGTGAGAGGTCCGAGCGGTTCCGCCTCGCAGCGCACTGCGTAGTGCTGCGTACCGATGATGGAGCAGAGGTAGTCGTCCTTCTCGGCGAAGCGCCACGTGAAGAGCTGCGTCATGGCGAGGCACAGGTAGGCCACGAGCAGGCTCGACACGTGACACATGAGGGTCTTGCCGTGCAGGTTCTGCAGCGCGGGCAGGCAGCAGTAGGTGGCCAGGGTGGCGGCCAGGAACATGCACGAGATGAGCAGCCCCACCGCGATGGCCAGCAGCCGGCCGCCCTCCTCCAGCTGCAGGAGCAAGCAGGCAGTACACTGGATGAGGTGCAAAATCTCACACAAAATACACTAAAAATCTGATAGTCATCGACAATAGCTTCTTGTTTGACTTGGTGTGCCGGCAAACCTTGAGCGGCTCGTCCGCGAAGCACACGAGCACGGTGACGTTGTAGACGCCGGGCACCACGGACTCCTGGTCGTCCATGCAGTACACGGTGGTGGCGATCTCGCGCCACCCGGTGTGGTACAGCGTGCCGAAGCGGTCCATGAACCACTCGTCCGTCTCGTCCAGGTCGTAGCGGTTGTCGGGGCACACGTTGTCCACGACGGACGAGAAGGTGACCTGCTGCGGCCGCTGGTCGCGGTGGTAGCGCTCCTGGGCCGCGGCCACCAGCTCGGCCGCCGTCTGCTCCCTGTAGCCCTCCGACATGTTGAGGTTGAACGGCGGCGGCGGGTCGTGCACCTGGAGGAGTGAGAGTTTTTCGTTTAGTTTGCAACTGTTCGGAGAGATTTTGGGGCTTAAGTGTAACTAACCCAGTGGTTCTCAACTTGGGGTCGCGAAAAAATTTTAAGGGGTCGCGGCGAGGTAGCTGGGGTCGTGTTTTGGGCCGATTTTAAGCAGCCACGGCGTCTGATCCGAGGCGGGCATTTTGCTCCCTCAACGGGCAATTGGTCTTTGGACCTTCCTTTAGCATGCCTTTGTTACGGAGTGCGATTATCAGTCTTAGTTTGGGAGCAGTATTGTCTCAAAGTTTACCAAAACGGTCAGAAATGTCTTTGAAAAATCGTGTTTTGGGCCTATTTTAAGCAGCCACTGCGTCTGACCCGAGGCGGTATTTCGTCCTCCTTCAACGGGCAATTGGTCTTTGGACCTTCTTTTAGCATGCCTTTGTTACGGAGTGTGATTATCAGTCTTAGTTTGGGAGCAGTATTGTCTCAAAGTTGGCCGAAACGCTCAGAAATGTCTTTGAAAAATCGTTGTGCCTGTTTTGGTCAACTTTGAGACAATACTGCTCCCAAACTAAGACTGATAATCGCATTCCGTAACAGAGGCATGCTAAAGGAAGGTCCAAAGAACAATTGCCCGTTGAGGGAGCAAAATGCCCGCCTCGGATCAGACGCAGTAGCTGCTTAAAATCGACCCAAAACATGATTTTTTTTAGACATTTCTGAGCGTTTTGGCCAACTTTGAGACAATACTGCTCCCAAACTAAGACTGATAATCGCACTCCGTAACAGAGGCATGCTAAAGGAAGGTCCAAAGACCAATTGCCCGTTGAGGGAGCAAAATGCCCGCCTCGGATCAGACGCAGTGGCTGCTTAAAATCGACCCAAAACATGATTTTTTAAGACATTTCTGAGCGTTTTGGCTAACTTTGAGACAATACTGCTCCCAAACTAAGACTGATAATCGCTTTCCGTAACAGAGGCATGCTAAAGGAAGGTCCAAAGACCAATTGCCCGTTGAGGGAGCAAAATGCCCGCCTCGGATCAGACGCAGTGGCATGCTAAAGGAGGGGTCCCGTGGGGTCGCGAAACTTTTCCTGGGGGTCGCGGAAATTTTTGGCTACAAATTTGGGGTCGCGAGCCGAGAAAGGTTGAGAACCGCTGAACTAACCTGCGGTCGCAGCGGGCCGCCGTCCGGCCGGGGCACGCAGCCGTGCGACAGCGCGAAGTACTCGTGGTGCGCGCAGCATTTCCGGAAGCAGCCGAAGCGGCGGCACACCTTGGCGTGGGTGGCGTCCGCGCTGGACAGGCACGCTTTCACCACCAGCGCGCCCTCCTTGGCCCCCTTGCCGTCCGCGACGCCGGCCTGCGCGCCGCCCAGGGCCTCGTCCACGCAGTAGTCGCCGGGCCGCAGCCGCAGCGTGGGGCCGTCGTCCTCCACGGCCATGGCCTCCACGTCCTCGGCGGCCGAACGCAGTGGCGTGGGCCTCACCGTCGCCATGCCCTGCGCGTCCACCAGGTGCTCGTCCCAGGGCAGCTCGAACACCGCCACGTCCAGCAGGGCCTGCAGCACCACGCTGGAGTCAGACTTCCCCCGGGCTTCCCCCAGCACCGCCACGTCGGCGTCCTCACCATGTTGTCGTAGCTGCGCCTGCTGTCCTCGTCCTCCTCTTGCTCGGCCAGGGGGCCGCGCGGCCGCTCGCAGTCCGGCAGCCCGACGCTCATGTCCACGAGCGCGGTGAGGTTCTTGTCGAACACCCGGGCCAGCAGCGCGGACACGGAGCGCCGCCGGTAGTCGGCCGGCAGCACGATGCCGGGCAGCGTCGTCGAGGCCTCGTCGGCGTCCTCGGCGTCCTCCGCCGCGCCCTCGCTGTCCGTGCACATGCGCGTCACCAGGTCGTAGGACTGGTGCAGCGGACAGCACTTGCGGAACGCCACGACGGGCACCCCGGGGAAGGGCGACGACGCGCGCAGACGGCCTGCTTGGGCTCCGCCGGAGTCCGCACTCCTGCCCACGTCGTAGCCTGCCACCGGGAGGAAGGTTACAGTGTCGTCAACGTATCTGGCCCTCGGAGGGCCTCTGGAGAGATTCAGCATTCGCACGCCGCGCGCGCTCCGGAAAGCGCCTGCGGGGTAGGCAATCCCGGGCACGGCCATGCACCACAGTGTAACGGGACGGCCTACCCAGCAAGGCGCTCTGGCCGCGAGACTTGTTTTTGCATTTTGTCTGAGCATTTTGTTTTAGATTTTCTCTGCCATTTTGTTTTCCGAAGCCTATTTTAGCGTCGGTATCACAAACCTCATTGACCTTGCCACACACAAAACAAAACAAAAACAACTCGCAGCCGCACCCAGATGGGCCTGGCGGGCTTGGCGGGCCCGGCGGGCTTACCGAACTCCGCCCCCTTGATGCAGGCCATGCCGGCCATGACCTGCCGCAGCATCTGCCCGCTGTGGTCCGTCTCCACCAGCTTGTCCACGCAGTGGGGCTCGTCGGGGTGCTGGGCGGGGTGCGAGGCGTTGCCGAGCAGCACGAGGTGGCAGCGCTCGCGGGGGCACGCCGTCGGGAAGCCGTACTCCCCCGCGGCCGCGCCCGCCTGCAGCGACCACAGGATGGAGGAGCCGGAGGCGTCGTCGCCGTCGTCCGGGATCTTGCAGGTGACCTGGTTGTCGCAGCCGGGCGCGTTGACACGGTACATGCTCAGCCCCGGCGGGCAGCACTTCCGCGCGCTGGTGGTCGGCGGCGGCGGCTCGGGGGCCACGGCCGCGGTGGCGTCCTCCGTCAAGTTAGCGAACACCTCGACGTCGGTGAGGTCCTCGAGGCCCGCGACCAGCGGCAGCAGCAGTAGCGACAGGAGCGCGGCGCCCGCCATGCCGGCCGTCGGCCTCGACGCCCTGCTCGCCCTGGACGCGAGTCCACGGCCCGCGTCGCCACACCGCGAAGCGCGCGCACTGGCCGCCAGGACGGCCAGGCTCGCCGCCAGGGCGGGGGCGGGGCAGCGGCAGGGCGGACCAGGGTGGAGCAGCTGTTGCTTCTCCGCGGCGCCGCGCCCCGCCACGCCGCCCCCTCCGCCCCCACCGCCGCAGCCTTGTGTGCCGCCTTTGTGGGCGCCAGGGGCGGCGGAGCAGGCCGTGCAGGCCGTGATGCTGACAGCTGCGGCGCGGGGCGTGGCGGCGCGTGGCGGCGACGACGGAAGGGGTGGCCAGGCCCCCACTACTCGCGGGGCTGCATGGCGGCCGCGGGGCGGGGCTGCAAGCAGGGGTTGAGAAGCACAGATGAGAACCGCTACGAAATGACCGCCAGGATCGGGCCCAAACTCCCGACAAAGTCCATTCGTTTGTGATTAAAAGACGCCCCCTGTCCGCGGACTGCTTGCTTGTTCTGCAGGCCCAAGGGCGCCCTTCCGAGTACCGCCCCCTCCGCCCCCGCCGCCCCCGCGTTGCGAGAAGCCGACAATGACCCTCGCGTGGTCCACGAACCGCACCAAGGCCCCGCAGGCCCCACGTCAGGACTGCGGACTGATTCCGAACGGGGGCTGCTGTCGGCCAGTCTCGCCCCACGAGTGCAAGAGAGAGCCCTCTCGCTCGGAGGCAGCGTGCAGGACACGCAGCGGGCGCGGTCCTCGGAAGGGCGGCAGAACAGAAGAGGAGGATCGTCGGGGCGTCTCAAATGAAACACAGTGGTTCCACAGAATGGTTCTACGAAGCCGCCGTCACGGCGGCCGGCCAATTAGTTGGCCAATCCGTGATTCATCAATAATCCGTCCGATTGGCGATTGGCACCTAGATACCGCGGGCCTTCCGGCACCGAGCCGCGCCGCGCCCGTCCGGCCGATCAGCGCGTTCCGTCGCTCTGTCTCTCTCGCACCTCTGCGGGCCGCGCCGTGAGTGCGAGAGAGACAGGCGCTGCGCGGAATCGCAGCGGTGTATACTTATTGACGGGCCACTGGGAGTGGCGTTCTGGCGGCGCCTCTGTAAATAGGACGGGTCCTTCGTCCTGCGGCCCGCGCAGCACCGCGCGCAGACGGCCTGTCGCCTGTTTGCAGTAAGATATCGAGTTTGATCGCCGCCAACGAGGAGCGGGTATAAAAAGACACCGACAGGACAGGGGGCTCAGGGACTCGCGTCAAGGAAAAAGGGCGCCCCAGCGGGAATCGAACCCACGTCCACGTCGTTGCGGGAGCGGGACGCGGTCCGCCTGGCCGCTCGGCCACACGCCTCCCCACGTGGTGAACGGACACTTCGACTTCTAATTGAGGCGCAAATTGTCTGCCAGGAACCGCGGCGGACGGACAGCAGACAGACAGATGGACGGACGGACGGACGGGAAGACTGCTGGAAGCGCGGGACTGGGCAAAACCTAATGGGCATAACCTCGGCGGCGGACTGTTGTCAGACTGTCGGGCGAGGTGTGACGGCAGACACCACCGCGCGACGCTGTACGCGTGTGCGACGCACTGTAAAAGCTACGCAGGGCTACGCGCTGCGCGGGGCTTAGTGGGACTTCCCTTATCGCAGCGAATGGCACCAACGCATATGTGCGACACGCTGCGTGTTCCGCGGACGGGCACACTGCAAAAACAGTCATGGCGAGCCATTTTTTTTTTTTTTGGCTGCGGTTAATTAATCTCCAGAAATAGGGTTTCTCAGAATAATGAAAAATTTTAAAATTGTTCTACGAGCTTTTTTGTGGTGTCCCTTTCCGACCTCCAGGTTTGCCTTTTCCGCATTGGGTCCGGAGTCCGGAGCTTGACCTGAGGTCTGTTGACTTAGCGTTCCTTCCGAGCGTTCGCGAGGCCATGCTGAGACTCCCATAGCGCGTGCTGGGGCTGGGTGAACTTACCGACTCGAAAATCTTTGGTAATCCTTTAGCTGTGCCGCGCTCTCTTCATGTGTAATCCAAAATGGTCTCCTTTGGCCGCACTCACACAACACTTTTCACATCGAGAAAAACCACACAGATGACTTGGGATTCGAACCCTCGCCCCGGCGCTGGCGGTGCTCCCGGATCGACTTCGCGGACGCGCGGGCAGTGGCGCTGCGAGGCGGTGAGCGAGGCGCCAGGAGTATCACTGCGTCCGCTCCGCCGCGGTTCGGGCGAGTGGTGCGCGTCCTGCGCGTTGTGCGCGTTCTGCGGCCCGAGGCTCGGGACGGTGTGGCAGGAAATCGCTAGCCCGGGGCGTCCACCGCGCCGTGCCGTGCCATGCCGTGCCGCGCCCGGCCGAACCCTTCTATCAGTTCGGCAAACTGAGCGCGGCCTGGCCTCTACGCCCCGCCAGGCCAGGCCGCCGGCCTCGGTGCCTGTTCAAAGCCTGGACAGGGAGCGCGGCGCGGGGCCGTGCTGAGCGGCAGGATGACTCAGGCCTCCGTCGCTCTGTCTCTCTCTAGACGCGGTGCGAAAGGCGTGCGAGAGAGACAGAGCACTGTTCGCAGTGAGCCGAGTTCGCGAGGCCTGCACCGCGGCGGTATCTCTCTCCCGCGCAGCCATACTCGACTGCAGGCGCGAGCGCGAGGTCCACCCGGATGCTGGGCGGTGCAAGCTTACTCGGATTCGACTGTGGAACGCTCCGCGCCTTCGGCCGTTCGGCTCGCGCGGGGCGGGCTGGTGTGCCGGGATGGGCGCATGTGTGTGCGCGAGAGAGAAAGAGTATACTCGGGTACGCCAAACAACGAAGCTACCCGCTCAGAAATGGGCTGGAAGAGTGAATTTCCGTCACGACGGACGGCAGAGTAGAGGGTAACCGTTTTGCAAGCTGGATGATAAGGCTAGCACCGTGATGACAAGACGTCAAAGACAGTCAATGTCCTCAGCCGTCATCACACCCCTCCGTTCGCGGTACAGCTTCGCCCGCACCCTCTACGCTCCGGGGCCTCAACTCTTCGCCCCCTCCTTGCTCGAGGCGTGCAAGTTGGGTTGCCTGCCCGCGGGCGCCTCTTTCGCTAGAGCCTGCGACCTTGCCTGCGTCGGTTGGGTTGCCTATGCGAATGGCGCCAGCCCACTCTAGCGATAAAAGAACAAGCGTGAAGAATAAAACTATAATGTTAACTTTATTATTAAATTAAGGTACATTTCATGTACGGTCCACTGGGGAACGAGACTACAATCAGAATACTCGCAGATCATATCCGTCCTTAAAATACATAGTAAATATACATGTAAAATTGGCACAAAACATCCAAATACACTTCGCTAAAACTACAAACAAATTATGAGTGGATGAGTATTATAAGAAAATGTAGCTGTCAGCGCTTGCTAACGACTGATTGATGAATTTCATATCACTACGTCAAACACTGAAAAGGCACTCACTGGTTTCCAATTCTTGGTCCTCTCATTCGCTAAAACCTCGACATAAAATACGTTGACGGTTATTTACAGACATTAATACTATATAATAAACGGTGTGTTTTAAATTATCACCTCGTGGTTTTCAAAAACTCTTCTAATGTTAAACAACAAGGAAAGAAAAATAGAGCATCACATTGGCACCATTTTGGTACTGGAATGAAGCAGCAATGCCTTACCTAACACAATCCACCAAGGTATCACATTTCGGAAGATATGTTAATGGCTAAAGACATCAGGATTCCGAGCAGAAGTCGGACTGCAGAAACACGGGAACCACGTCCCAACAAGTTTTAGCACCTTGGAAATCTTTATAATCTATTGCCTTTTAGTTCACTTATTATGTCATTTAAATTACAACAGTGTTAAGTACTATCACATTTGAAGGCACACTCGAAGGACGCCAGAGAGGGACTCAAACCTCTGCTGGAACCAATTACAAAATAAACGCTGTCTAGATTATGAATGGCGGTTACACAACAAACTTTGTCAGTTGCAGAAAACTGCTACAGATAAACAGTTTTTTAAAAATATATTTCTAGTACCCTTTTTTTCTGTGTGATAGTACCTCGTAGTTTTGAGCCTTTTTACTTCTTATTTACACCAAGAAACATTCTGGATAGCACAGGTCGGTCTACAACATCTCCCAAATTCAAGACTGGAAAAGTCATTGTGTCCCAGAACTTCAGGGGCTCGTCAAAATCTTAGGATTTCGACTATACTAGTCTCACGTCGACAACAATTAATGAGTCTTCAGGTTGGAAACTTGATTCGGCGATCTCGCCCAAGAGTCTTTCATTAACATCGATACACGCATGACCGCGGCCATGTTACCGGACAGCAGACTGATACCGAACAGTCGTTTCGTCGCCCTGGCCCTGTCGCACTCGCGGGTCGTCCCGTCGGGGTGCGAGAGAGACAGCGACGAAACGAGACTTCGGGATCGCTCGGCAAGAGTGTCTATTGGGAGCGGCCTAGCGGGATCAGCCTTAAGGTCCACCGCCGCCGCGCTCACGGCACGGAGGTGGTGTTGAGGGCCACCGGGGCGGCGGTGGTCGAGTCGCTGCGGACGTCGTACTTGGCGCTGTCCTTGTCCTTGATGGACGCCGACTGGCGGCGCGACGACCGCCGCGACAGCTTGCCCAGGTTGTCGTCGTCGTCCTCGTCGCCCTCGTCGATGATGGAGATGTCGCGCAGCGAGGGCCGCGTGTGCCGCCGCCAGTTCTCCGGGAACTCGGGGTCCACGGCGGTCTTGGTGAGCAGGCGCGGCCCGAGCAGCGTCATCAGGATGGCGATGGTCGGCGCCGTCAGCAGGATGGACACGACGCACGTGGTGAGGAAGAGCTCGGCGTGGCCGCGGGTCTCCGAGTGGCCGGCGGCCTGCCCCTCGGCCTGCCCGCTGCCCTCGGCCTGGCCCTCGCGCATCAGGTCCAGCGGCACCGTGCACAGCGCGGCCTGCACCGTGGCCTTGGCCATCAGCGACAGCGACACGAACACCTTCTCCTTGGTGTTGAGCCCGCTCTTGTAGGCGATCGGGATGGTGCTTCCGATGCGAATCTGAGGACCGAATCAAAGTGTCAAGTTTCCAGCAGCAAAGCTTGGTCGCCAGGGTCGCCCCCGTCAACGAGCCACAGTTAGCAAGGTCAGGTTCCATCCCCATCTCACCACAAATCCGATGAACAGGCAGCCGGCGACCAGGCCCACAGTGTGCGGGTCCAGCTGGTCGATTTTGATCATGGTGCCCGTCAGGCCGAACAGGATGGGCTCGAAGATCATCCAGAAGATCTCGAACGCAGTGGCCACGGGGTTCTGTGCGATAAAAGGCGTTTTGTCATTTTTTCTCTTTGATAGACAGAAAGGGATCGGGCGGGTCGCGAACCCGGGTACTCACGTCGTCAACCTCCCAGCCCTGCTGCGTCCAGGAGTAGCACGAGACGAAGGCGGCCGCCACGACGGCCAGGGGTCCGGCGCCGCCCAGGCCGATGGCCTCGGAGCCCAGGACGGCGATGAGGCCGCCGCCGAACAGCATGAGGACGCGGAGGGGCACCACGAAGGGCTGCGGAGTAAAGAGGACAGTGTTATCGGCGGGTCGCGTGCAGAACCACCCCAACAGTCGTTCTCCCTGGGACGCCGCCGAACTGGGGCGCCGGCCGCCCTCCTTCCGGCGTTGAGCCAAAGTCACTTACGTCGTTCCGCTCGGGGACGTACTTGGCCAGGATGCCCCACAGCACCCCGAAGCCCAGGCCCATGACGACGGACAGGGGCCCCTGGATGATTTGGTACAGCAGCGAGTCTGAACAGCAACAGAGACAGAGCGAGTTGAGTCCGCGCCATTAGCGGAATAACGCCGCCCAAAACACTGCGAGGCACGGCAACCTGTCTCTCTCGCACCCGCTCGGGGCGCACCATGAGTGCGAGAGAGACAGAGCGCGCCGGCCACGTCCGCCGAAGCGGAAGTGAGGAGAGCGACAACGGAAGCCAGAAATAGCAAATCTGTGAGAAGTACATATGCGCGAAAACGATGTCTGATTTTCGGGGCTTGTTGTGTCGCTCACTCACCGTGCGAGAACAAGATGCTGCTGATGATGCCGAAGCCCGCCACGGACACGGCGTCGTCGATGCCGGAGATGGCGATGATGAGCGTGGGGATGCCCTTGGCAGTGCCGTAGCCCTTAGCGCGCAGCCGGAACAGGCAGGACACCGTCACCGCGGGACTCACGGCCGCCACCGCAGACCTGCAACACGGTAGCCGAGTGGTTAGCGACTCGGCGCTCGGAGAGAAAATCTCGGGTTCGAGTACCACATGGGGAACTTTTTTTTTTGGCCGGCAGAATAAAGAGGATTCCGCCAGGCAATCTTACAGCCCCCGACAGCCCCGTTTTTAACAGGCACGAAATGTGTCATTTTTCCAGTGAATGCCCGGCCGGTTGGAAGCGTCGCAACGTGCGGCTACACTCTATCTCAGCCTCGGCCGTTCGCCGCTTCGCCGCCTAATCACTCCGCCGGCCTCTCTGTCTCTCTCGCTCTCGCGGGCCGGGCCGCAGGGCCGTGGGGGTGCGAGAGAGACGGAGAGCGGCCGGAAGCGGCTAATTCGCGGCGCCCCATCGTTGGCATCGCGGCCGATGCGCTGCCGCTACACTCTCGGCACGGCCGGGCACAGCCGGGCTAGGCGGGCATGGCCCGGGCATAACCGGCCCGCCCGGCCCGCCCGGCCCGCCACAGCAGAGATGCGATGCAATTTTCGTTTTCGTGTGTCACAAGCCGAGCGCGGCGGACTTTTCGGGCGTATGTACGTACTGGCTCTCATGGCCGCGCCACCGCACTGCCATCCGTCGCTCTGTCTCCCTCGCACACCTGGGACGCCCATGTGAGTCATGAGTGTGGCCGAAACGGCGGGACAGATCCGACTCTTCGCTGCTACTATACCCTGCTCCGCGGCGGAGCCGAGAGACTTGCCACAGCCGCACCCGCGAGCGCCGGGGCAACCCGGTAGGGCGACACTTCCGGAAACGTACTATTGGCCCTTTGCGTGTCGCCGCGTCGCCGACAAGTTTGACATTGCATGTCTGTTGTCGCCTGCCGCCCCCACCTCCCCCTCGTGTTAATCTAATTTAGATCAGCGGGCAAGAGACGCGCGGCCCGCGCTGCAGGGCTGCCTCTCCGTCTCCCTCGCACCCCAGCGGGCCGCCCCGCTACGCCCCGCGAGTGCGAGAGAGACGGAGCACTGCTCCGAATCAATCCGCCGGCCGCGCTGCGTCAAGCGACAACAGAGCGCCCACGCCACTGCAAGGTCTGGGTCTGGGTTCGTGTGCGCCACAGTGTGCGCCACAGTGGCCGTAGTGCTGGAGCCTTGGCCGCCGCCGCTGGACAGGTAACGTGTTTTCCCTTTCCTGCGCGAGGATTCAATACATCACGTATTCTTCCTGGAACAAAGGGTGCTGATGCATTTCCCCGGGGCGAGGGGGGGGGGGAACTGCACTGTAAAGACGGGCCTGGCGCCACCGTCGCAGACACGCTTCTCCGCCAAAAGACGGCGTGACGTCCCTCGCTGCATTCCGAGTGGTCGCGCCCAATCTATCTATCCATCTTCCTCTCTGGCGCCTCTTTCGTCCTCTTTTTTCGCAGAACAGCGACGGGACGTCGCCGGAGACAGTGTGGCGCCGCACGGAATGCAACATTATCGCCTGCTTACACTCACACTCACACACACTCTCATGCGCGCAGGTGTACAGTCACTCTCACACTGAAACACCCACACTAGCACCACTCAGACAGACAGACAGAAAAGACACACACACACACACACACACACACACACGCGCGCGCGCGCGCGCGCAGAGGGAGGGACGCTGCCGCCATTTCCCGTAGGTTTTACGCGGAAAGACCCATCCCAGGCAGGGCGAGGCAAGGCCCTTCGGACATCCCCAGCGGAGAAAAACAAACTGTAATCCCTAATCCGCCCTACCTGCGTGGTGCCCTGCGCGCCTACCTTGGGGCCCTTGCGGTCCTTGGGGTACCTCTCCCTGCCACTCGTCTTCGCGCAGGCCCTCTTGAAGACGGCCAATTTCGTACTTTTTTTGGGGGGGGGGGAGTTTTCCTTACTTCGGGTATTTTTCATTACACGGGTCTTTACAGTGCGAGCGTAGACTCCCCTCTCCAAAAGGTCTTCTCTATGAACTTCGCGATGCGGTGAATGAAGCAGGCGATTTCTCATCCGCGGCCACAGACAGCTTACTCACCCGAGCATGAAGCCCCAGATCCAGGGCATGCCGAAGAAGAAGTACATGGTGACGGCCACCGTGACGCACTCGATGACCCAGGGGATGAGGCCGATCTTGAGCACGGTGCAGAGCAGCCGCCGGAGGGCGGGCGGGTCCAGGTCCAGCCCCGCCCTCGTCAGGATGATGACCAGCGCGATCTTCCTGTAAGACCGCAAAGTTTTTGTTTTGGAAAAATTGAAAGTTTGATTTTTTTTCGCGTTGTCCGCCGCCGACGTAATTTGGTGGATACGTGGAAAGCACGTCCAGCAGGAGGTGAAAAAGTCGGCTATCGGCGCCCGGGCTGCCTGCCTGGCTGCCTGGCTGGGGCAAGACCGGACTGTTTATCTCGGTACGGCCGAGGCGTGGCCGTGGCGTGGCCCCCAAGGCCTCCAAGCTGACCCTTACCTGAGCACACTGACCACCTCGACGAAGTCCCCGCTGACGCCGTACAGGCCGACGTTCTGGAAGAGGATGCCCACGAGCAGCATGCCGACCAGGGCGGGCAGGGTGGTGAGGGAGACGAGCCAGCCGCCGAAGTGCGCGGCCACGGTGAGCACGGCCAGGCTGAAGAGGTCGCCGCCGGGCGCCAGTGTGTCCCCCAGCACGGCGAAGGCCGACCCCCACAGCAGCAGCACCACCATGGTGAGCCCCACGAGGCGCGCGAACTGCCGGTACGTCGGGCAGAACGGGTACGGGCACACGGACTGCCAGTGTGCCGGCTCCCAGGCGTCGGCGGCGGCCTCCTCGTCCTTCTTGCGCACCTTCTTGCAGAACAGGTACCAGCTGGACCTGCGGACGGAGGGAGACACTCGTTCAAACACACCCTCTCCGTGACGTCCTTCGTGTGCTGCCTGTCGCAGCGCGTACCTGGCGACAGGCCACATGCCTGGCTCCGCGGCGAGCACGTCCACTGTCATCGCGCTGCCCTGCACTACACTACACTGCACTGGAGGCCGTCAAGCCCATGGGGGTGGCCGACCGGCCCGCGACCCGCACCGCGTCCGTCGTCTCGAAAACGGGGAGCCGCGCCGACACCAACAACACTCGCACCGCGCACCGGGAGGACCGGCTCCGACCACTGACGGGGACGACACTGACGGGACGGCGTGGCGGCGGCGGTGGCGCCGGGGGCAGGACGACCGGCGCGCCGTGCCATGGTGCCGGCCCGGGCCGGTGCACCGGCGCCACGGGCGCCACGGGCGCCACAGGAGGACACGGAAACCTACGGAAACCGAGTGCCGAATGGCAGAATGCCTGCGGCGTGCAGTTCGGCTGCGGTTCGGTGGCGGGCGGCACGAGGGGAGGGGGGCTGCTGGAGCCCTGGAGCCGTCGGGCTGCCGTCAGGCCTTCACGTTGCCGCCGGCCGGGCCCCGCCCCCGCAGTAAGGGTGCGCGAACCGTGACCATCTCGGCCCAGTGTCAACAGATCCTTGACAACAGGTGGCCATGAACCGCATGAACCTGGACCAGCGACCTGCGGGTCCCGTCGAGGCCGTTAGCGAAGACCGCGGCGAGCATGCACCACCGTGGTCCAGGGCCACAACGGCGTGCCTGGGCAGCAGGCCGCGGTCATCGCCATTGGCGCGAGGCCACGCCGCCACGCGAAAAATAGCTTGTCTCCATGGTGACACGTCACATGCAGTACACAACCTCCGGATGGGAGGCGGATGGCCTAGCGCGCCGGAGGCTGGAGTGCCGTTCTCGAGATCGGCCTGGGTTCGAATCCCACCCGATCCTCGGGCTTAAGGTGTTTGCCATAAACTTACCACTGTACTAAATTCACAGAGGTGCACCATACAACATTCAGTGTCACAGGGGTGCGTTTTTTGCCAGCACAGACACATCTCGTGGAACGTCTCAGTTTGCACGGGTGGCGTACGTTGGGCTGCCTACCTCCCAGGGTGTTCAGGCGATACACGCATGATGGGTTGCCTATCTGCACCGCATCAAAGATCAAAGCTGTGCAAGGGGCTCGTAGGGGCTCGGAGTCTCAAAGGGGCTCAAAGGTGTACTGTACGTGGAGGAACGCGGCGGGGCGAGGGCGAGGAAGCGTGCATACGTTCTTCGTGGGAACACTTTGGCGGTTCGGGAAGTGGCAGGGTCACAGAGAGAGGAGGGGGCGGAGGTGGTACACTGTGAAGACATGTGGAACACAGAACCTCATCGGCTGGCCGACAAACACGACACAGAGAGCAGAGCGGTGTACTCGCCTCGTGGAGTCCTCGCTCCCGTCGGACTCCGTCGACCACCCCCGGCCGAGCGACGCCGAGCTTGAAACACCCCTGCATTAGCTGTGAGGTCCACGTGGCCCGAACGCGCTTCGCTCCGATTTTCAAGTCTCCCCGCCCCTTTTTCAGCCACGTCACCGTGGCGATGCCGCGCACCGTGCATCACTGAGGCGGCTAAATGTGAGCTAATCATCCAATCAGGGCAGCGGGAGTAGCGCTGTCTCTGTCGCACTCGAAGGCCGCCGGCCCGAGTCAATGAGAGTGAGAGAGAGAGAGCGCCCCGGCATGCACCGCAGCACCGCGCCGGACGGGCTGTGTGTGGTCCCTCCCCGACCCTTCTGGCCCTTCTGGGGCGTTTGTAGTTTCTGGCAAAGTTCGGTCGCCATGGTAACCCAACTCGACACTCGTACGGCATTTACTTACGATTCAATATTTCTGTCGGGGTGGACTTTGTTGTACATGATTTCGATGAAGGATCTCTTCTTGAGGACGCCATTTTCCACTATGCTCGGCGTTTTCCCGTTTTCTGAAACACAGACACGAAATGACGTATGAAAAACCGCGCCACCTTAAATCCAACCAGTGTACAAATTTTGCACGGAGCCATGAAAAGTTATGGCACGTGCATTAAAGTTTTCCAATGTAAATTTATGAAATATTTCGCCAAACAAAAACAACTTGCTTCACTATTTGGTCACTTTTGCACTGGATCCGAAAAACACTTCGCGACTCATCGCGATCACCACGCCGCCCCTCACATAGTACATCATCATGGGGGTCCGCGAGTGTGACGTCACGTTCAAGAGAACTGGGCACGATCCACGTTATAAGGAATGACGTCACACACTACTCATCTCCCACAGACACACTGACACACTTCGACGAGTCCGGCGCGACCCCTAGAGTGTCTCCCACACTGCCTGCAGCACCCTACCGCCGTCGTCCTCGCTGTCCTCCACGTAGGTCTGCTCCACCGGCGGCCCGTAGTACACCCTGGCCTGCTTCTTCTTCTTCTCGGGCACGTCGGGGCCGTCCGGGCCGTCCGAGCCGTCCATGTGGCCGCGGTGCGCCGCTGCACTGCGAGACTACCATAGACTGCCAGCATTGGCCAGCACGCGGACCCTTGCGCGATGCCTCTCCTACTGGCTGCGGTGCTTGTTGTTGTTGCGCGGCTCTGGCGCTGCTGCAGCCGCTCCGTCGCTCTGTCTCTCTCGCACTCACGGGGCGCCGCGCAGGGGTGCGAGAGAGACAGAGCGACCACTCCGCTGCTTTACGAGCCCTCGCCATTCAGACACCCTCTTTGCACAACGCACGGCCCGCCCAGGCCCGCCGCCCACAGATCACCCGCCGCGCATATTTCTCATAGCGCGTTATATATTTCAGACTTCCGTTTTTGTTCCTCTCCTTTGGCCCGAGGCACGAGAGAAAACCCCACAGACGACCACAGATACACACTTAAATTTTACGCTCTACCTTAAAAAAAAAGCAATTTGCACGATTTTGCGCATACAGAGGCATCTGCATGATAATAATGCGACACTGCACGGTGCGAAATTTCGCAAAATTGAAGCGCCTGCCGTTGGTGCTTTTGAAGCGCTTTTCAGAGCGCTCTCGCGGCGGAACTTTTAGAGTGCCATCTCGGGGCCATGTTTTTAGAGCGGTGCGCTGCTGCAATGCGCTCTCGGAACCCGACGGGCGAAGACGACGAACGACACTATCCGCACAGAGCATGTGAGGTGGGGCCATTGTTGGAGCACTATTACGGCCTCGTTACGTGTGTGTGTGTGTGTGTGTGTGTCTGTGTGAGTGAGTGATAATGCACAACGCCACGCGCTCCTGACGTGTGTGTCTGTCCTTGCAGGACGCCGGACACTGTCGAATTCCTCATGGGGCTCTATGCTGGTCCACCAAGGCAAGGCCTCCAGGTGGAGGTTCACGCCCACACCCTTCACCCTGGGCGAACGCGGTCATATTTGGGCCACCCCTCGAGTAGGTTTGCCGATTACCTTATTAGACCGCAGGCAAGGGGGGGGGGGGGGCCTCCCCCGTCGTGACCGCAGAGGAGGGCTGCGGCCAGATTGTGTCCATGTTTGCACCGGGTAGGTCGCCGTCAACAACAGAACGCCCCCCCCCCCCCCCCCCTGTCCCGGAGTGCATCCTGCCCGATCCCGCTGCCTGGCAGCGCCGCCCGACGGACAGCAGCGCGCTGTCTCTCTCGCACCTGTCCGGAACGCTCCATGGGAGCGAGAGAGACAGAGCGTCCGCAGCCTTCCCAAGTCCACGCACCGCCCCTTTATCAATTTGCCAGAGGCGCACGGGCCACTTTCGCCCCCCCCTCCTTTTTGTCCACTTTTAGGCCGAGGGCGGTGGGCTGATTTGGAGGGGGTAATAGGGGGCACGGGCCTGCATGCAGCGTGGCAGGCTGTCTCTCTCGCACCTCACGGGCCGATGACACCCTGGCGTGAGTGCGAGAGAGACAGAGGGACACAGCGCTGTTCGGCATCAGCGGGGCTATATATACACGCCGCGTTGCTGGAGAGCTAGAGCGTCGTCCTGGACGGACCATCCTACCGAGGGATGGTTGTCTCTCTCGCACCCCTACGGGACGCCCCAGGAGTGCGACAGAGACAGAGCGCTTCGGAATCGCTCGGCAGCCTCTTACCCCCGAATCCAAACGTCGGCAGTGGAGCAGCGGGCCGGAAACGCTAATGGCCGCACTTACGCAGACTCGATCCGCGCAGCGTTCGACCTTCTGTCTCTCTCGCGCCAGCACGAAGCGTCCCACGAGAGCGAGAAAGACAGAGCGACGGAACCGCCAGTGCAGCGCGCTCAAAATCTCAATGACGATTTGTGACGCAACTCACCCGGTGCAAATAATTCTCGCAGGGGACTGAATATTGCGGGTTCGCCGAGGTTCGCCGGCCTTACCAACCCCCCAGGTCGCTGCGCTAGGTCAGCCTGCCATGACGCCCACCACGGCTATTCCAGTGTCGGTAGCGTGTACTTTTCAACCTCATAAATGATGTGCCGTTGGTGGCTTCGTTACGAATTGAAGAGACGACCCTGTGGTGCCCTGTGGGTGGAGGGCCGTTCGAGGTCAGCTTGAAGGCTAAGGGCTTGGCCGCGTAGCCAATCCCTCTGTCTCTCTCGCACCCTCCGGGACGCCCTATGAGTGTGAGAGAGACAGAGTATTGTCTGGAATCTGAGCGGAGGCTCAGAGCCGCCCCGGCACCGCCAGCCCCAACCCCTCGACGTTATCGCCCACACCCACGCGTCTCCTTGCAGATACTCCGCGCGCAGGGCGACCGCGCGGAGTACGGACGGGCACTCTCTAGCCTCCGGCCTGCGGATACTCCACGCGCTAGCAGTGTGGCGACATCTAGACGCTAGACGGCGGCCCGGCCTGGGTCCGGGTCCGGGTTGAGTGCCTACCTGCAAGCTTGCCGTCGGCGTGCTGCTGCTGGTGCAGCTCGGCGGCCTTGTGGGAGTGCGTGGAGGACGCGAAGGACGCCACGCTGAGCTTCTTGGAGGGCGGCTCGTCCTGCACGGCGATGGACACCCGCCGCCGCGGCTCGCTGGCCTGGCTGTTGCCGCTGCCCAGGCTGAAGGGGCTGGTGGGCGACGTGCTGGTCACGCTGCCGGGGGTCACGGGCGTGCCCGCCGCCGGCTGCCCCGCACCGTCCGCCGCCTGGCCGTCGGGGAGGTGCGACCGCAGGTCGTACTCGGAGTGCTTCAGGATGCCGGGGTGCATGGCCGAGCTGAAGCTGCAACAGCGGGAAGGGGGGCGTTGGGATCGAGGCAGTCGAGAGGTTCCAAAGAGTAGTTTCGTCGCACTGCACCCAGAAAAAACTTCTTGAAGTAGGTGAATTATTTTTACTTCAAGAACTATTTTTCTGGTTGCAAACTTTGTGTTTGGCGCGAACCGCCTGCAGGCGGGATGCCCATCCGACGCCGCCGCCTTCAAAGCCAGACACTCCGGCAGGCCGGCAGTGAAGTGGGGCGATTGGCTGATTTGGCCCACAGCAGCGCGGCGGCGCGGCGGCGTGGTGGAGTTGGCGTCCGAGCCGGCAAGCCATTACCTTCAAGGGGACAGTGTCCATAAGCAGCAAGGGCACGCCACTCTCAAGAAAGCGACAGTGGATCCGTCGGACTCCAGCCAGCTAAGTCCAGTTACTCCGGGAATCGATTTGGCCCGGCCAGCAGGGTCGTTTTCGTCACTGTCTCTCTCGCACTCATGGGGCGTCCCGCATGGGTGCGGGAGGGACAGAGTGACGAAAACGACTCTCGGAATCAGTCTGTCGAGACTCACTCGATTCAACAAACTCCGGACTTGAGAGAAGAGCCCACCTCGCAGTGCACCACCCACCTCGTCCTGCTGGGCGAGATGTGGCCGTCGGACACCGAGTCCGAGATGCCCAGCTTCTGCGCCAGCTTGAGGTCCATCTCCTCGTCGTCCTCGGTGGGCGGCGTGAACCGCTGGTGCTGCTGGTGCGGCCGGCCGGCGTCCGCGCCGCACAGCCCGGACAGCCCGGACAGCTTCCGGCCGGGCCCCCGCGCCTCCGAGGGGCTGCTGTCCGGGGCGCCGCCGCGCAGCTTCAGGGCGGGCGGGCTGTCCGTGGACAGTGGCGCGGACAGCGACAGCGGGGCCGCGGGGGCGCTCACCTTCCGCTCCGCGCTCATCTGGAGAGGAACAACGTGGTTATTAGACAACAACAACAACAACGCCACTGTCATTCATGTCCATTTTTATTTCGATGCTGGATCGCTAAAGTTGTCATCAACTGTTACTGCGGTGGACACACTGGGATTCGAACCCGCAGACCGGCATTGTGGGGCTTTGGGTTTGCCTATCTCTCTCTCTACTCGGAGCAGAAGTGGTCCCCTCCCCCTTTCTCTTTCCCCCACCCCTCCCTGCTTGGGAACAATCAAACTTAATTACTATGATTGGGCGGACAGGCTTCAGGTTCATCAGAGAGAGCATGGTGCAGCCCCACCACCCTTCTGTCCGCCTGTTCGCCCCCTGTCTGTCCGTCTGTCCGTTCGTCACACACACAACAAAGCGCGCGCACACACGCACGGGGGAAAGGCGCGGTCAGGCTCATGGCTGTGCATGTCGTTGGTCGGGTGGCGCGGTGCCAGTACACTGCATGCAGGCACGCGGCGGACGCGCGGCAACCGGGACTCGTGACTCGGACGCGACGTGACGAAGGCGTGACGCGAACGTGACACACCTCCACTCGGGGTCACGGCGCGCGGGGGCTGGGGGACGTCACGCGGTCGCGCCGTCGCGATGACCCCCTCGCCTGGACCGCCCCTCCGGCCCCGCCCCCTCCGCGCCGCGCCGTGACAGCGACACGCTAAATGGAGGAGAAGCTTATGCGCTGCAAGTTAATCATTGCCCCGGCCCTTCTGGCGCAGGGTTGCCAACTGTCCCGGCATCGGCCGGTCGCAAGGTTGCCACTCGGACTTTCCAGGACCGTTCTGTTGTCGGGCGGGGCGGAGATCTGAACGCATGTCCGGTGGCTGCGCGCAGCTACGCCCGGCGCCCTCGTCGCTCTGTCTCTCTCGCACACCCTCCATGAGTGCGAGGGAGACGGAGCCGGCTGCCGATAGGGCTCAGGGTCGGTGCCTCCTTAGCATGCGGTGCCGTGTCGACGGCCAGCCGTCTTACTTCACGCACTCGTAGGGACCGCCCCTCGAGTGCGAGAGAGACAACGCGACGATGCGCGGAATCAGTCGGCGGCGGCGACATATATTCCCATGGCGAGGCCCATCCCGGCGTGTTTACATGGCACCTATTGGGAGCGACTGCCAATTAGCAGTGTGGGCCAGGGCCGCTCTGTCTCTCTCGCGCTCGAGGGGCGGCCCGCGCACGGGTGCGAGAGAGACGGCGTGCCTCATCGAACCCGTCCCACTTAGGCTATCTGTCTCGACGGCGGCACCACTATCGACCATTATCGAAACAATCTCCTCCTCCTTTTCGCGCCAACAAAGAGCGGAGGGTGCCACCGTCGGGGGAAAGGGGAGGGACTCTCACACACGCAGGCCGCGACAGAGCAGAAAAACAGTGGCGCGCACACACTGGCTAATCGATTACCCCTCTGTTGTTTTATTGTGTGTGTGACACAAGGTGACACAATGGCCCCAGCCAGTGGCGTGGCGGCGTGGCGTGTGAGGGGGCGTGGAGGAGGCGCCGTGGCGCGGACAGCGGGACGGCGGTAGACAGTAGTGGCCGTGGTGATTACCGCCCTGTTCGATTGTGGGCCTGGTGGGCCGGCCCACAGTGGGCCAGAAGACCGGTGGAGGCGGCCAAAACTCCAGACGCGTTTTGAGCTCCAGAGTCGCTAAACAGGACTCGAACCGAACGTGTGACCCCACCAATGGATTGCTCTTCGAACAAGGAATCCATTGGTGGGGTCTCACGTTCGGTTCGAGGCCCATTTAGTGACTCTGGAGCTCAAAACGCGTCTGGAGTTTTGGCCGCCTCCACCGGTCTTCTGGCCCACTGTGCGCCCCTGCGTCCCTTCGCCCCCGCCGCCTAATCGATGGGCCAAAGTCGTAGTATCCTCACGGCCGAGGTGCGAACGGCGCCGCGATGAAGGAATGAATGAACGAGTGGGGAAAATGAATGAATGTCTGCATGATCGGACGAATGAATGAATGGATCGTGGTGGATGCGCAATCTCGCCGAGTGCAGTCTGTCCTTCTCCCTCTCGTGCACGAGTGCCCCATCTCGCGGGGGTGCGAGAGAGACGGCGCGCTGGCCCGGCCGAGTGGCGGCTGGTTGAGTCGTTCCGCAGCCCCGCCGTCGCCCGCCGTAAATCAGCAATAAACACCAGCATCGCCGACCTCCGCCAGCTCTGTCTCTCTCGCACCCTCACGGAGGGCCCCGCGAGTGCGAGAGAGACAGAGTCGGAAGAGGGCCGGCCGAAAAGACGCGGCACGCGGCCACTCACGTCCTTCCCATTCCTCATCGCGCATCGCGGGACACTTTTTCTATCACATGCCGGTCGCTCTGTCTCTCTCGCACTCGCGGGGCGGCGGGGCGGCCATGGGACCGGCGCGCGGCTCATCACCCCGATCACATGGCGGTCCATTTTCGATTCCAGCCGGGCTGATCAGCGCTGTCTCTCTCGCACTCGGGGGTCGACGCGTGGCGGAGCGACAGAGACGGAGCGACTGTTTGGAGTGAGTTGACCGCGTGCCCGGCCGGTCACATGCCGTGGCGGAGTGATCGCAATGAAGGACCGATCGGCGCCTTCCAAAATCAGGGCGGCGACTCGGCTGACGCCGCATGACCGCTGGGGAGGGGAGGGGAGGGGGTAGGGGGCGGTTTGGAGAACTCCACTCGGAAAGAAGGCCAGTGTGGATACCTCTCAATAACGCAAGATGTGGAGAGCTTCGGCCGCCGGCGACGGTGTGTCAGCCTGCGAGGTAGGCAAGGCGGCCGTCGTGGCGCGCACGGCTGCGCGTCGATTGCCTACCCGCCAGGCGCTCCGGCCGCCGCACTTCGACTTCGCCGCTTCCACGCCACTGTGAAAAACGACGTTGTTTTGAGGCCGTGAGGAGACGGGCTGGAGGGGGGCGGGGAAGAGGGGTAGGGGGGGGCACTGCAGTCTCTCGCTGTGCATTCGTCGCTAAACGCTATCCACGACGAGGCCGGGCCGCCGGGCACACTGTACTGCAATCGCAGCCGCCGCGATTTTGGCTGGGATTGCCGAGAGTCGTCCCCACACTGTCAAACGAATTCCCTTACTTGGAGGTTTTTCGAGTGTAGGAGACGCGGCCATCAGTGCTGCACCCGGCCGCACCAGTACCGGGTACTCGCCGCCGCGATACGGGTACACCGTCGGTACACCGTCGGTGCCGCCACGTTCCGGTTTCTGCCCCATTTATCTACGCCGACGATTACCCGCTTCTTTCGAGTGTGTTGGTGCGCTCGCCTGGCAACTGCTTCCATTGGTGGCTGCAGCGCGTCTGCCTTTATCTACGGGCCGTCGCGCGCGCGCGCGTGTGTGTGTGTACGAGATTTTTTTCCTCCTCAAGTGTCGCGCGTCTCAAGTGCCTTTTTGTGCAATTAATTCATACTTAGAGAAAGGTTCAGGTGCTCGTGCTGCTACTTAGAGTGGTGCGGACTAAAATAACTGCCCGTGATGGGTAGCACCACGCAATCGAATCCCGTCGAACCGAGAGCCCAATAAGTGGTTGTAGCTGTTGGCTTCAGTTCGACGCGCAAAACAAAACACGATTTCCAGACATTTGTCACCGTCACCTTGGCGGCGACGCTGCCGCCACTAGGTCAGCGCGCCCTCCCCACCCCGTTCGTCGGCATGCTCACCCTGCTCATGTACAGCCTGGACCTGCCCTGCGCCGTGCTCTGGTACCCCCTGAGGGGCACTGGGGGCGGCCTGGGCTGCCCCAGGGGCGGCGCGGAGGAGACGGCGGGGGCGGCGGGGGCGGGCGTGGGCGGCGGCGTCCACTCGGGCGTGAGGTACTGCATGACCACCCCCTTACGCCGCTCGCGCTGCGTCTGGCGGCGGTGCTGCCGCGGCGACGGGTTCGACGGCGAGGGTACGGTCATGCGGCTCCAGTCCCCGCGCGCCGCGCCGGCCGGCGTCCGGGACCCGTTGCTGCCCTGCATGCTGGAGCGCGACGACGGCGACGTTCACGACGGTCACGGTGGCGGTGCGGAGGGCGGCGGCCCGCGTGGACGGTGTCGCGCGGCGCCCTGCGGTGCACTGGGGGCCACGGCCACAGGCCAGGTCGCTTTGCGCCAGAAAAAGTTGTGCTGTTGTGTGCGTGTCCGGTGCCACCACGATTCTTATCCCCCCACCCACCGCCAGTCCACTGCTAGCCCGGCCCGGCCGCGGCCGCACGCCAAGGTGGCGATTTGATAATCGATTTTTGTGCCGCGCGGTCGTGCACTGCACATACCTGTTGTGCTTGCCTGCGGTTGGGCGTGGCGTGACTCCCCCCACCGCTCCAGCCCCCCCCCCCCCCGCGACCGCGCGGGACACCATCGCGTGGGCGGCCTGGAAAAGCGTTTTCGTTTTCACCAGCAAAGCGCGCCGTGTTGCGCCTGAGTCTTCCTCACCGCCTCGGGTTCGACTTGTCAACACGCAGGCTGGTTGTCTCTCTCCCACACGCGTGCGCCGGCGTGCGCCAGCAGTGACCACGGCCGGCATGCCGCAGAGGCGCGCAGCGCCGCGCAGAGGTCGGGTCGATGGGAGGAACCTTTTGTATCGGGGAAAGCCCAGCGCAGCAAGGCGGCAGGGCGAAGGGTGAAGGCCCACAAAAGCTCGTCCGGAGTATCACCGCGCATCATGCAAACGAGGACGTGCTGCGCATTGCGGGGGCGCGTCCCGGAGCCGCCTCGGGCTGCTACACCGTGCGCAGGGGTCACCGCGGTCGCTCGCCGCGGCACTATCTTGGACGCGCGGCCGGGCCGGCAAGGTTGGGTCACCAATCAGGGCGAACTGAGGGGAGAGCGGAGGGAGGAGAGGGGGAGGCGATGTGGCGGCAAATGGCAGCGTGGTTAGAGCGGCCCACACAAGTCAACATTTACAGTGTCTTAGAAATTGAATCGTGGTGTGAACCGTTTGGGACGTCCTGCCTGCCGAAGTGTGGCGCACCTCGGCCGCTCCTGTTCGCCTCGCCTGTTGATTCCGCCCCGCCTCCAGTGATTTCGACGAGTCACTTCGTCGCTCTGTCTCCCTCGCACCCCTGCGTGACGCGCCGTGAGTGGGACAGAGACACAGCGACGAGGCAGGCTGCCGGCGCTCCCTGCGCGTGGACACTGCCAGGCCCTGCACTGCAAATGCACACGTGGACCGACGACGCGGAGAGACAATGCAGCTGTCAAAGGCAATGCGGCGCGGCGCTCCACGTGTCGCAATGCGCTGCACCTCGCGGACACGTGAGGGCGGCAAAAAGAGCGCCCCGTCTCTCTCGCACTCGAGGCGCGTCGGGCAGTCCGGCGCGTGCTGCCGCGCGCGTCCAGAGCATTAATTACTTTTCACGCTTTTTGCTGCCGCCCGTTTGCCCACAAAAGGGAGCGCCGCACAGTGGGCCAGAAGACCGGTGGAGGCGGCCAAAACTCTAGACGCGTTTTGAGCTCCAGAGTCGCTAAATGGGACTCGAACCGAACGTGTGACCCCACCAATGGATTCCTCGTTCGGAGAGCAATCCATTGGTGGGGTCACACGCTCGGTTCGAGACCCATCAAGCGATTCTGGAGCTCAAAACGCGTCTAGAATTTTGGCCGCCTCCACCGGTCTTCTGGCCCACTGTGCCCTCCCTGCTTGCCCTGCTTGCCCGGCTGGCGCGGCACGTCACGGGGACCGTTTATTAGCGTTTATCGGGCAGTGGCTTACAGTGGCGGCAGTGCCTTACAGTGCTCTGGGATGTGCAGTGGGCGGCCAGAGGTCGCCCGGCGTACTGTACGGCCATTGGCTAAACTGGGTGCCGAGGAGGGGGGGGGGGGGCGTTGAGGCAGGCTCGGCCAGGGCAAAAGCACAGTCCAGCAGGGCAGCAGGCGGCGGCAGGGCCACCGCGGTGGCAGGCAAGTGGTTTGAATGCCGCCAGCCCAGCCATTCCGAACAGTCGCTCGGTCTCTGTCGCACCCCTGCGTCACGCCCCAAGAGTGCGACAGAGACAGAGCGGCACTTCGTATCCAGCCTGCGGATCCGATTACACTGTCGCCAATTTTTTTTTTGCGGAGCGTCCGCCTGACTTGTTTAGAAACACTTTGGCGTGACACATTAGTGACACTCAAGTGACTCACTAGTGACACAGAAGTCAAACAGGTCACACAGAAGTGACACAGAAGTGACACAGAAGTGACACAGAAGTAGGCAAAAGTGACACTGTAGTGACACTGTAGCGACACTGTAGCGACACTACGGGGCGGAAGTGGGGCTGGCAATTACGTCCGTCGGTCCGTCCAGCGTCCATCTGTCTGCATCTCGCCCTACAAGTGAATGGTCATGCCATCTCGCACCTACGCCCACGCACTGGGGCACGCCGGGGGCCGTCCATAAAACACGTAACGGGGTCCAGGCAACGACTGCAGCCATTTTTGCAAGAAATAGTAATTTAGAGAAAAAGTCAGGGCCGATGAGCGCCCGACGAGTGTCCTTTCCCCAGCGCGTTTCATAGTTTTATGTTTAGTCCTTTACACGAGTGTCACTTTGTCCCTTTTCGGTTTCGGCGACGTCCTCAAAGGGTCAAAGTTAGTTCCGCCGAGGCCGCGGAGAGATAGTGCTGCGCCGCTGCGGACGCGGCAGCAGCAGCCCTATCATTATTTCGCGTCGTTTTGCCGCTCTGGCGGCGCACGCAGCGCGCAGCGCGCAGGCCGGTCGACACGGCCCGCGGCGTCGTCGGGGAGCTTCATGGCGTCGTCGGGGAGCTTCACGGCGTCCTAGTATTCTTAAGGCCCTACTCTTTCATGCCCTGTATCCGGAAGACGTTGACCACAACGATTTTGGCTTTGACCGCAACGATTTTCCGACCAAGTTGGTCAAAAAGTGGTCGAATTTCGGAAATTTGCTGATTTTGCTGACTTTGGGCGGCCACGGTGTCCAATCAAGTCGCCGTAAAAGGCCTCCCTCGACGTCCTAGTATTCTTAAGACCCTACTCTTTCAAGCCCTGTATCTGGAAGACGTTGACCACAACGATTTTGGCTTTGACCGCAGCGATTTTTCGACCAAGTTGGTCAAAAAGTGGTCGAATTTCGGAAATTTGCTGATTTTGCTGACTTTGGGCGGCCACTGTGTCCAATCAAGTCGCCGTAAAAGGCCTCCCTCGACGTCCTAGTATTCTTAAGACCCTACTCTTTCAAGCCCTGTATCGGGAAGACGTTGACCACAACGATTTTGGCTTTGACCGCAACGATTTTCCGACCAAGTTGGTCAAAAAGTGGTCGAATTTCGGAAATTTGCTGATTTTGCTGACTTTGGGCGGCCACTGTGTCCAATCAAGTCGCCGTAAAAGGCCTCCCTCGACGTCCTAGTATTCTTAAGACCCTACTCTTTCAAGCCCTGTATCTGGAAGACGTTGACCACAACGATTTTGGCTTTGACCGCAACGATTTTCCGACCAAGTTGGTCAAAAAGTGGTCGAATTTCGGAAATTTGCTGATTTTGCTGACTTTGGGCGGCCACTGTGTCCAATCTAGTTGCCGTAAAAGGCCTCCCTCGACGCCCTAGTATTCTTCAGACCCTACTCTTTCAAGCCCTGTATCCGGAAGACGTTGACCACAACGATTTTGGCTTTGACCGCAGCGATTTTTCGACCAAGTTGGTCAAAAAGTGGTCGAATTTCGGAAATTTGCTGATTTTGCTGACTTTGGGCGGCCACTGTGTCCAATCTAGTTGCCGTAAAAGGCCTCCCTCGACGCCCTAGTATTCTTAAGACCCTACTCTTTCAAGCCCTGTATCCGGAAGACGTTGACCACAACGATTTTGGCTTTGACCGCAACGATTTTCCGACCAAGTTGGTCAAAAAGTGGTCGAATTTCGGAAATTTGCTGATTTTGCTGACTTTGGGCGGCCACTGTGTCCAATCTAGTCGCCGTAAAAGGCCTCCCTCGACGCCCTAGTATTCTTAAGACCCTACTCTTTCATGCCCTGTATCGGGAAGGCTATTGACCGCATTTAGTTTGGGAGCGGTAGCCTCACAAAGTTGGTCATGAAGGGTAAAAACATAATGATGATCGGGGGCCTTTCGCGGTCTTATCCGCTGGGGCCTTTTGGGGGCCAGTCCGAGCCTGGGTGGCGTCGCGGCGGCGTCGCAGAACGCCGCGTGTCCGTGGCGTCGCGATGAACAGAATAGGCCGTGGCCAATCGGAGTCGCTCTGCATGCGAGCGGCGTAGTCCGGAAGCGACCCGCCGACCGGCGGCGCCGCGGCAAAGGTCAGGAGACCGCCACCATCGGCAAAGGACTCGGCGTTCCAATAACAACAACAATAACCTGGAGCAAAAGTTGTTGTTTTTTGAGCGTCCCCTCGGCAGCTCGGCAGCGCATTGCTCTGCGTGATCGCAGCGTCCGTTCCGCTGGTTCCACGCGGAGTGCCTCGCCGCCTCGCTGCCTGGTGTCGCTGCCCCGGTAATTAGAAGTAAAGTCCTTTTTCGTTGTTGTTGTTGTTTCTTTCCCGACTGCAGGCGTGGCCGCGTGGCCGCGTGGCCGCCCTGCCCCTGAATCGTCCTGCCCTCGCGGGCGCGTGCTGCCGGCGCGGGCACGCCGACGGCACGCAGACGGCACGCCGAACACGCCCCGCCCGGCCATGATTAGCACGGCCGTGACGGCCAAGGGGACACGCGGGCGGGGCAGGGAGGGGCGTGGCCGCGGCGCGGGTGGCGGCGGTGGCGGCGGCCGGTGGCGGCGCCCCCGACAAGCTCCTCGACGGCTCGACGGCTCGGAGGGCGCTGCACTGTAAGCCTGGACCGGCAATTACCGTCACGTTAAACAGCGTACACGCCAAACAGCAACGTTGAAACGAAAACAAGGACAACAAAAGGGCCGGTTCGTCGGGGGCGTTCGCGGGGCCACCCGGGTCGTCGTCGGCGACGCCGTTTGGCACCCGGCGACAATGTCGCCTCGCGATTGGGGATCCGCTCGGTCTCCGTTGCGCTCGCGGGGCGCGGCGTCGGGGCGTGAGAGAGACGGCGCGGTTCTTCGGCATCGGCCTCCGCAGTCTCCGGCGGGCTCTCAATTATGGCGGGCTCCTTAACGAGCGCGGCGGGACCAGGTGTCAAGGGCTCGCCCCGTCTCCCTCGCACCCCTGCGGCCGGACCCGCGAGTGCGAGAGAGACGGAGAGGCGAAGCACTGTTCGGAATCAGTGTGGCGGCATCGCCGGCGGGACGTGCGGAGCCGAGCCGAGCGCCTGTGGAGTCGGGGGTAGGCCGCCCCGCCACGCAGGGGTGTCTGGCGGCACGGCCCGCCCCGGCCGTCGCAGGCGCTGAGGCGCCCTCTCGCTCTGCCTCGCTCTGGCTCGCTCTGGCTCGCTCGCACCGCGGCCGCGCGGCATCCGCGGGCTCTGCGTAATCTTTCTCTTCATTCTGACAAAACGAGCGGCCCGATGAACCGATGCATGAGGCAGCCCCACGTGCGGTGCGTGCAACTTCGCAAAATCGTCACCGGATCAACCACCACGTCATTTACTTGCGCGGGGCACCTGGTGCGGAACTTGTTCAAGTAGTGACGCATCTTCGACTCCATTTTTTTTTCTGGCTGTTAGGCTCGCGCCTCCCCTCTTTTTTTACCACAAAGTGACCGTTTGAGAGCGGGCAATGCAGGCCATTTGAAGTAGTGACTGGCGCGGGGGGATGGGGGAGGGGGGGGGGGACGACGCGGCGCTCTGGAGGAACGCTTGGCCCGGCCACTGCTGCTGGACTCAGACTCAGAACGTCGCGGGAATGCTAGTCCAGACAGTATGTGGAGGACTTAGTGGAGGAGGCTCTCAAAACAAAAGACCACCACGAAGCGTCCACTCGGGAATCAAAAGGAATCGCGACCGTCCAGGACGTGCTCCAGGACGTGGTCTAGGACGGAGTCCAGGAAGCGGTCTAGCACGCGGTGACGGACCTCTCGGCCCATCTACAGGACCTTGGCCGCGCGGCGCCCCGACTCAAAGGAATACGGGGATCGATTTCGTGAAAAATAATTCATCATGATGGGCTGACATCGCCGGAACACAGTGGCAACAAATGTTGCAGCGATTTTCCAAGAAACACATCACCATTTTGTCAGCCGTTTCCTTTGCTTTTTTGTGTGTGGCTTGTTTTTGTTTTTTGCATGTTGGTAGTTTACTATATCGGCCTTCCCCGCTGCACTGATGCACTGTTGCACTCACCTCGGGCGGGGACAGCGACAAGCTGGCCGTTGGGCTGGCCGTGGTATCCATGCGTTGCAGGCGTTGCAGGCGCTGCAGGGCCGGCGCTGGCGGTGGCAGGGCTCCGCCGCCTGCACTGCAAGGGCGGCCGCTGGGCGCTGCAGGCACTGCAGGCACTGCACCGACGCACGCAGTCACTACGCCTCTGGCTGACCGTCGCGCCACTGCAAGCCGCTACGGTGCACTACACTGCTCCACTACACTGTCGGCGTTTGCATCCAGGCGCGTGCTTCCTCACGGTGTCCGTCGCGGAGCTTAGCCGGCGACGGGCGTGGCGTGGCGTGGCGTGTCGCCAGCAAGTCAGTGGACTGACTGAGTGGAGCGGAGTAGCCGGTAAGGCCCACGGCCCATGGACTCACGCCCGCCCCGCCCCGCCCCGCCCCGCCCCGCCCCCCCGCCCCGCCCCGCCCCGCCACGTACAGTACGGTCCGGCGGAACGTGCATTTCGGATGAAGAAGGGAGGGATGGGATCGGATGGGGCCGATGGGAAGTGGCAGGGGGAAAAGGGGGGGGGGACATGCTCACAATGTAGGATGAGGTACGCACAGAATTATGGGAAACAATTTTACCCTCTGACAGCAACCAGTGCCAAAAAAACAAAACCTAAAGTTGAAACGCCAGAAAGGCGATTTGCGTTTTCACATGATGTCCTCCCATTCCTGGAAGGGCACTGTACAACAAGAATGCACTGCGTGATTGGCCCTGCCAGGTCCTGCTAGAGGACTTCGACTACGAAAACAAATTTTACAGTGCGGGCCCTGCCAGGCCGGCTGCGGATTCGGCGCGTTGAATCGCGGAAGAATTTGGCGTTCCGGCAACTCTGTCGCAGCAGCGCTATCGGCGCGTCGTAAAAGCAGTAAGCGCCTTAATTGCGGGAATCGAGGCGCACTCTCAAAAAATGAATAGTCAAACCGGTCGCGTTTCGAATGGCCACCAAAAAAAAACGTGTTTTGGGCCGACTTTAAGCAGCCACTGCGTCTGATCCGAGGCGGTATGTCGTCCTCCCTCAACGGGCAATTGGTCTTTGGACCTTCCTTTAGCATGCCTTTGTTACGGAGTGCGATTATCTGCCTTAGTTTGGGAGCAGTATTGCCGCAAAGTTGACCAAAACGGTCACAAATGTCTTTGAAAAATCGTGTTTTGGACCGACTTTAAGCAGCCACGGCGTCTGATCCGAGGCGGTATGTCGTCCTCCCTCAACGGGCAATTGGTCTTTGGACCTTCCTTTAGCATGCCTTTGTTACGGAGTGCGATTGTCAGCCTTAGTTCGGGAGCAGAATTGTCTCAAAGTTGATAAAACGGTCACAAATGTCTTTGAAAAAGCGTTGTGCCCATTTTGATCAACTTTGCGGCAATACTGCTCCCAATCTAAGGCAGATAGTCGCACTCCGTAAAAAAGGCATGCTAAAGGAAGGTCCAAAGACCAATTGCCCGTTGAGGGAGGACGACATACCGCCTCGGATCAGACGCCGTGGCTGCTTAAAGTCGGCCCAAAACACGATTTTTCAAAGACATTTGTGACCGTTTTGATCAATTTTGCGGCAATACTGCTCCCAATCTAAGGCAGATAATCGCACTCCGTAAAAAAGGCATGCTAAAGGAAGGTCCAAAGACCAATTGCCCGTTGAGGGAGGACGAAATATCGACTCGGATCAGACGCCGCGGCTGCTTAAAGTCGGTCCAAAACACGATTTTTCTGCGGCCGCTCGGCTCTGTCTCTCTCTCTCTGTCGCACTCATGGGGCGGCCCGTGGTGGAGCGAGAGAGACAGAGCGACGCGGCAGTCCCCCGAGTGCCGATTGGCCGGTCGGCCCGCCGCGTCCCGCGTCCGCTACTTTCGAGATCACTTTAAATTTGTCATGGTAAGTGGACGCCATGCGGGGCCATGCGGGGCCGCGGCCGGATCGATGCTGGGATAACTGGAGGCGAATCGCGACGCGGCTGCAGCGCTTCTGTCTCTCTCGCACTCACGGCGGCGGCCGCAAGCGTGCGAGAGAGACAGAGCGACGGAGCCGTTGGGACGTCAGACTGTGATCGCAGTGCACTGAAGCCGGGCTCAGAAATTTTTCAGCGGCTTCGACCTAGTGAGCTGCGTCCGGGATGGCCTCTTTTTCAGTCCGCCGCGAGTGCGGCAGAGACGGAGACCGCCTTTTTCGAGTCGTTTTCGAACGCTTTCCGGGGGTTGCCGCGCGAAGTGGCGTCCAAACAAGAGGGCGTCCCCGTCGCCGCGATGCCCAGTGTCGTCCCTGAGGGAGACTCGCGACGCACGGAAAGTTTGGCTGCGAAAAAAAGCAGGACACATTTTTGTGGCCTATCGTGAACGGTGACAAAAGGACACGACGAGCCATACACGCTTAAAAATCTACGAAGAGTCTGCTTCTCAAAACGACAAAAAACGGATGTCATTGAGGATTTTTTTTTAAATGTCCTTTGCAATGCAAAGTATTTCTTCGCGGATTTTAAATTGCCTTCATTTTCTTTGTATTACAAAACTTGCATCAGTTGCCGCTTTCCGAGCCTTAAATTTTATTCTCTCTTTTATTCCATACGAAACCGCCGCTTTTACACACACGCGCGTCCCCTCGCGAAAAAAAGTGGTCTTCAGTGGATTACCGCTGTTTTTACGCGGAAGGTTGACAGGTCGTTAACACAGTCCGTGTTGCATCTAGTCTCTTTTTCCTCTTTCTCTCTTCTCCCTCGCGCCCGAAGTCCCGAAGGCCCGAAGGCCCGAAGAGAGGCGCCGAGGAGTACATACCAGCAGACTGATTCCGAGAGTCGTTTCCGACGCTCCGTCTCTCTCGCACCCACGGGGCGTCCCCTATAGGTGCGAGAGAGACAGAGCGACTGTCAGTGCGCCAGACTGCAGGCGACAGGTTGGGTGCGTCGCCGAGCCGAGCGCCTGGACGCCGGCCGGCCGGTGGCTGAAAACCGAATAAGTATCAAATGCAAATTTTACGATCCCTTCGCGCGTACGTTTTTATGTGGGGCCCGCGTCGCGGTGGTGGCCTTCCCCCGCGGCGGGGAGGGGGGGGGGGGCTGGAGAGTGGGGGAGATTTCGTATCTTTGGATTCGAACGCCGTCGCGTCGGCTGGAAGGACAAAAACGGCGGACTGATAAAGCCGCATGGCCTCGCTCCGTCTCTCTCGCACCCATACGGGACGCCGAGTGAGTGCGAGAGAGACAGAGCGCCGACAACGATGTGCGGAATCAGGCCGCCGTCGACTCAATCAAAACATGCGTGCCCCCCACCCTTTCCCTATGAGGGGTGGGGGGTTGGGGCGGGGGGAGGGGAGGGGGAGTAGATGAAGAAGTACCGCCGACTGGACGACGGTGCGAAGCATGCGACGTCGCCGAATGGCCAGACAGGACTGCAGACTGATTCAATTGGGCAACCCGAGACAGAGAGAGACAGAGAAACCGCCTCACATTGAAGCGCCAGCCAAGCCCTGCCAAGGATCAGCTTCCTAGCTGCCAACTTTTCGATAAGTGGCCTTCACTCTTTTCCACGCTGGCAAGCGGAGTGGACTCGGAGAGGTAAAACAATCAACGTCCAGGCGTTTATTTAATGTTCACAAAAAGAACAAAGCGACTCTTCGTAATGAGAAGTGGCTACTTGGTTCCGCCACGGTCTGACCAATCGACCATATAACTAACGGTGTTCCGGTTCAGCGCGCACTGCGCGCACTGCACCGACCGGCAGTGAGTGCCACGGCGAGGTGCATCGACGGTGACTCGTGAAAATTGAGAACATGGTCAGCACAATCCGCTGTCCGGTTTCAAAGTTCGACACGAAATTCCATGAAAATTCGTCAACAGCTTACGAAAAGTAAATACGGAATTCACGAAATTTCAAATCTGACTATACCGAAAATTTATTCAAGGCGCTTTGAAATTCACCGACACAATCTACCTACGCCAAGTTCAACAATTTCTTCCAATTTTTTTTTATACGCTGCTTTTTTTTTATTTTACCTAAAATAAAAATGGAAATGCTGTTGTTTTTTGCGCCGAGCGCGCTACGCAATGCCACGCAAAGGCTCTCGGGTCGTGTGGTCATGTTCGGAGGCTGCGTTGTCTTGGGCCCGACTGGACCTCACCAGGCTGCACCCCGCCATGGCCGCGGAGGCCCCGCCCCGCCCCGCCCCGCCCCGCCCTGCCTGCGACGAGACCCCTCGTTAGCGAAGGTGGACGTCTGCACCGGATGCAACGGACGAGGAAGAGAACCGGAACGAGAACTCGAAAGAAATTCTTCTACCCGAGAGCATTTCTCCAAGAGCATTTCTCCAGCCCAAGACCACAAGGCCGTCCTACTCATGGTCGGGGGAAATTCGGCGAGGTTGCCCAAAAAAGGTCGCACCAACGACAGACACCCAGTTTTTTGTCCAACGACCACCTTTTTCCGGACTGGGTCAAAGAAACTGACGCCATCGCGGCGCTCCGCATTTCGGGATGCGCCACGGCAACAGGCAGACCGGAAAAGCAGTTTTATATCCCGAAGCCCCTTCTTTTTTTGTTTGCGCGTTTTGTAGCCTCTTCCTGTCATCCGCATTCTTTTTATTGAGAAAACAAAAAACACAAATTTTTTCTTGTTTACACCGATGACCGCAATGTGACAGTTTTCACGTTCGCGCGCACGCACACGAACGCACTCCGTGACGCGGGTGCCGGCCTCCGCGGTGGCGGCCGCCGTCCCCGCCGCGCCGCCGCGCCAAACCCCTCCCCGTCGCCGTATCGCGTCTGATCGCCGACGCATCGCGTCACATCGCGTCGCGTCGCACCTCGGCGAAAGAGTGTTTCTCGGACTCGGAAGTTGTGCAAATGTGTCACCGCTCCGCTTGGCGCTCCGCTGCAGGGCCACCGCCTCCATCAGGCCACGCCGTGCCGTCGGTCCGGGTCGGGAACGCGTGATAATAACGAGGCACGTGACAGGCAAACCGGTTGACGGGGACGTCCCAGAGTGTGACAGTGACTGTATTCGGCTAGGCGGCGCGACGATTCGGTTCCAACCGGATGGACGCGTTCAACGCTCCCAAGGGCGAAGCGGCGAAGCCATGGCGGAGCCTTCCTCGTAAAAATTTGAGATTACTCTTATTGGCCGTAAAACGGCGTCGCGAGCAAAACAAGGTGTCTCTGTCGCACAGGCGGCCCCGTGCGCAGGACATGGACGCTATCTCTGTCCGCTTATCCGAATGAACCCGGGTACCCACACCGTAATCCGGTCCGAGCCGGGCCGCGGGCCGCGCTGCGGTGGGCGGATTCCGCTCTGTCGCCGTCTCTCTCTCACTCGCGGGCCGGGCCGGTAGGCCGCAGCGGTGCGAGAGAGACAGCGGCGCCGAGTTTCGGAACGAAACTGCAAATTGGGCCGCACCGCCGCACCGGGCCTCGGAGCGGCGGATTGCCGAGTGGAGGATTAGGCGCGGCGGCTCGCCTCACACTCTCGGACCCGTATTCGCTTCGTACTTGTTGTTTGGCGTTTTAAACGTTGCACGGCTTTGCCAACGGATTACGCGATAACAAAAATGCATTCCGGGTTTCTACCCTGCCTCGACCCAATTTTTTTGTTTCATACACAATTTTAATTACTATCTTTGGAATGAGCCCGCATACTACCCCGTATAAGGAAACCGAACGAGTATTGACTGAGAAATTTGAAAGGGAAAAGAAAAAAATTTGAACTCTACACCCCCTCCCCAGTCTTAATGGGGAGGCCTCCTGCTTTACTTCGGTGTTCGGGATGGGAACCGGTGCTATCAGGTACCTGGGGTTAATCCCGTCAGCGACCCAAGCGTTCGCCGGGGGACCCAGTAGGACCCCAAAGCTCAGGCAGCTGGGTGAGAGCACCCAGTACGAAGCTCTTTGAGGGGCGGGACGTAGAGTGAGACGACAGAGAGACAGAGAGAGACTCAGACAGAGAAGAGGTTTGGTGGGAGCTTCTTGTTTTCGTAGGGTTGGTTGTGTACCCCATGGTACCCCCACTGTCCGGCGCTCCCGTACCGAACATACAGCGTTTTAGGCCAGCTTCAAAGGACTTATCATCGCCTCCCCGACGAGTCAAGGAGGCACCACCCGCAACCACACACCGGATGGTCTGGATTGATGGATCAAATACTCCATCGCTCCAGTGCCGAGGCCAACCCGCCGAAGCGGATTGCTTTTTAGACACCCACAGCGGAGTGGCCAGGTGAATGTGACTCTGACCACTACGCTATCACGCTTGTACGTCTGGCAGCGTGTTGGACGACGGGTTTGAGTTGCACTGGGAGGAAGGCGGTCGAAAAATGTAATGAAATGATGGGATTCGATCCCCGGACCCCGCCATCGGGATCACACAACTTTACGCTCTCGGCCACCACGGCCCATGGTGAGGGGACCGGCGTGAGGTGGGTTCTTGACGCAACAGGACTCGACCGACCCGGTCAAAATTTCGCAAGAAGTTGGGGGAGTCGAACCGCCGACACCATCATTGGGAACCGACGCCTCTACTCCCTGGACCACCACGTCCCATGCACGGAGTGGGCTCACGTTCACGGGTTTCAACCGCACTGGGTGAGGCAGTAAAATTAAATGGAAATATTTGTTAGGAGTCGAACCTCCGGCATGTGGGTCTGTTGCACACGGCTCCGCTCGGATGGCCTCGAACCACCACCCTTAGGATAGTAAGTCGAAAAAACGTATGTGACGCTGGTATTCGAACGCCCGCCTGCGGTAACTCGATCCCACGTCTCTAACCTCTCGGCTATCACAGCAGTTGTGAAACGCGACGGATCATCTGCTTTCATTAACGTTCGTTAAATGAGATTTTTTTATTTATTTTAATTTTTTTCGCGCAGTTTGAAAATAGCGAAAAGAAACCACGCCACAGTGACATTCCGCCAAGTTGATTCGATTACAAGGTGGGCAATTACTAAGTTTTCTAGGGTTTTGGCGTGTGTTTTCCAGTGGGCGGGCGGGCAGCCCCTTCGCTTCCCTCGGCCTGCAGGGTTGACTAGCCTGGCGTGCCGCACCGTGCAGCCACTCCACTGTATGCAAATGCGGCGCGCCGCACGGATCGGCCGGATTGGTCGCGGTGCGGCTCGCGGTGCGGCCGTCAAGCAGGCCAAGCAGGGCGAGCAGGGGGAGGGCGTCCACGTTCACCCCGTGCATCAAACCAAACGGCGCGCGCGGCCTCGCGGACGCTTCGCCGTGCACTCGTCGCTTTTCCCCGCGAATTTCCCCCTCGGACAAAGGTTTGAAAAGCACAAAGGATCTGCGTGTTTGCCGCGCCTCCTCCCTCCGGCCGCGGGGCCGCGCCCTACACTACAAGTCGCGGCGGCCGTCCACGCGCGAGGCCGGCAAGGCCGCCAAGGCCGTCGCCGTTCAAAATTCCAAAACGCCCAAAGCCTTGGGCATCTTCGCGGCAGATAAAGCAAGGCGGTGGCGCCTCGCCTCGCCCGCCTCGCCGTTCGGTTCGACTCGGTTCGGTTCGGACGTGCCGCGGCATCCGGTTCCAATTCGTCTCCCATTGTCGCCGTGCTTCACGCCGCTTTGGAACTTTGGAAGTACCCGGCTCTGTTCGTTTCGGGTACCTAGTCGGCGGGCAGCCGGGTACGGCCGGGTACCCGTTGCGTCACTGCGTCACCAAGGTGACGACCCCACCCGCCTGAATCGGTTTCGGTGTCGTTCGAGTCGTTCCCTCGCGACTCGATCCATATTCATTTTTTCGGGTGGCCAGCAGCAGCAGCACTGTGTGGCCTCCTGGCTGCCAAAGGCGGCACGCCGGGGCCAGACGCATCGTCCGAAACCGAGCGACCCCCACCCCGCCCCGCGCCGCCCGGTTTTATGTCCCGCGCCGCTGTTTTACGCCTTTTACCTTCGTTTTCGGCAGATCCGAATCGTCATTCCGATTGCAGATGGTGATTGGACTCGTTACCCGCGTGGCCGCGTGCGTCGGCAGTCGGCGCCGCCCTGCAGCCCCAGCGCGCCGTGGACTTCCCTCGCCGCTCCTACAGTGTGTGCGCGAGGGGCTACTGCATGCGGGACGTCTGTCTGTCTGTCTGCCTGTCCGTCCGCCTGTCTGTCCGTCAGCGCCCCGCGAACCACGATGGAGCCAATGAGCATGACCCAGTGACTGAGTGCGCGCGCCACGCCGGGCCAGCCGTGGCCGGCCGTCGCGCCGCCACTCGACGTAAACAAATTTGGCCGTTAATGCCGAATGACGACTTTCCCTGAGACTCCTTGCTGAGGCTGCCACACCACTGCAAATCCGCTGCCGAAGATCAGCAAAAAAAAAAGTTTGAAGGCCGAAAATTGTCACTCCTTGGAATGCTTAATGTCGGCGGCCTCCTCCGGGCAGCGGATTGAGAGTAGAGTAACGTTTCGGCTTCGAAAGCCCATTAGACCATTTGTCTGGACTGCTGTTTTGTCTTTGCCGGTGTAGCGCCTGTGAGGTAGGCCACCGTCCCGTCCCGCAACACACCGGTGTGGAGACGGAGGCCTACCTTAACGCCGTCGCCTCACAGGGGCAAGGTAGACCTCCGTCTCCACTCCGGCGTGTCGCGGGGCGGGGCGGAGGCCTACCTCACAGGCGCTACAGGCCGCAGCCAGCCTCAGCGACGTGTAAGACGGGTGCCCGCCAAAACTGTGGACAGCACGGCGTCCTTGCTGGGCCTCGACGTTGCGGCCCCAGACAGACGTTGTGACCATCCACCCATCAAGCGATGAGGCAGATTAATCCGTTTCTATTTCCTTCCTCGGAAAACGGAAGCCGAGCCACTTCCCGGCGGTGGCCGCCGCGCGCGCTTCAAAAGCTTTAAAAGTCGCCCGCTGTTCGTAACGAGGCATTGTTTCAAAGATTCATCGCCAACGCTTCAGCACTTCTGTGTGTGTGGTCACACATTGCCACATCGCTCGACTCTTTCGGTCACATGCCGGCCGATTCTTCTTCTTTTATTTCTGGAGACAAAATTGAAGCTGGTTCCTAGGGAAAGCCGCGGCGTCGCTGAGCGCCCGCGCGGTTGCGCGTAGGCCACCCAACTTGCTTCCATGCGCGCGATCCATCGTTTGAAAGGCAGGGGCGTCCTAGCCATCCTGGTCCCCTGGGTTCACACTTTTCGTCTGCGAATGTAACTTTTCGATGGGCTTGCCTCGACAGATGGTTACGTCACTTTTCCGCCCGGCACTGAGGCACCTACGGGCATATGGCAGAGATGTTCTAATTGCCAGCCACTTGTCGGAGTACAGTGCCGTCGTCGTAGAATCCTGGATGAGCCTGCCTGGCCATGTGAAGCTTGACCGACGCCTTCATCGCGAGTTTCGACGATTCCGAAGACAATTTCGTCGCGCTGTCTCTCTCGCAACCGTACGGTCCGAGAGTGCGAAAGAGACAGCGACGATAGAACTTCGGAATCAGCCTAAGTCAGCCGGCCGCCTGCGAACTAGGCAACACATCCGACAGCACAGACGTGAACGTGAATGTGTGTTTGATCGACCAGCACGCAGCACCACATTCACATTGACGGGACGGGAACAAAATATGGCAACCTGAAGAAAACCAGCGGCAGCGGCTTCTTGAGAAATATTGTGCAACGCCTGAGAGAAATCAAGATATTTGTGTACCATTGCGAAGAAACGCGCCCCAACCGCCCGTTGAATCATGTTTAGGTCACTGAACAGCGTTGTTACTGTGGGTAGAGTCCACGCATCTAATCCTTTATTTCGGGTGAAGGGTTATGGGGCCCTCCTATCAAAGCCAAACATTCCAGTTTTCACACCTGCTGCATTTATAACGTTAGGTAATTCACAGCGGAGGGAATCGTCCGTAAAAGGTAAGGTTTTGGAATATTGTTTGAGCCTGTGTTACATGAACTTATTTGCACATAGTGCTTCTAATCACTGAGATTTTCTGATATCTTCCTGGCAGATCCCACTGTTCAAGTAGACATCGAAGGAAGGCCCCTTTATTTGGATGCACAGGCGACAACCCCTTTAGTACGTTGCTTGAGATCTTTTAATCTAAGTGTAATGAATGACAGCTTCTAACATTATTCATTTTGATTGCAGGACCCGAGAGTGCTTGATTCTATGCTGCCGTATTTGACATCATGCTATGGTAACCCTCATTCAAGAACCCATGCTTATGGTTGGGAAAGTGAGAAAGCTGTTGAAGTAGCCAGAAAAGTAAGTTTTGTTTCGTACTACTTCATTGTCCTGACTACCCTACAGCTACTTAATGCTAATTTTCTACCCACAGCAAGTAGCTGATTTAATAGGAAGTGATCCAAAAGAAATTATTTTCACATCAGGAGCTACAGAGTCAAACAATATATCTGTCAAAGGAGTTGCTAGGTTTTATGGTCGCAGCAAGAAGCATGTTATCACCACACAAACTGTACGTATCAGCTCTCATCAAATATTCCTGACAGCTGTGTGGGAAGTCTGTGTTTCTACAAAACCGCTTCTTCCAGGAGCACAAGTGTGTGCTTGATTCATGCCGAGCTCTTGAAGGAGAGGGATTTGAAGTCACCTACCTACCTGTAACCAAGACGGGTCTTGTCGACATGAATCAGCTGGAAGCATCCATCAGGCCAGATACATCTTTAGTGTCCATAATGACTGTAAATAATGAAATCGGTGTAAAGCAACCTATTGCAGAAATCGGTGAGTGAGCCTGTCTAACTCTACAACATATCCTAAATATTTATTTCATAACAAGATACTTGTATGTTAATGTCCTACCTCTGTCTATACAGGTAAATTGTGTAAATCAAAGAAAGTTTTTTTCCATACTGATGCTGCCCAGGCAATCGGTAAAATCCCTATCAATGTTCAAGAAATGAATATTGACCTCATGTCAATAAGTGGGCACAAAGTTTATGGGCCCAAAGGTGAGAAAAATAATCCAACATCTTTTCCTTTCATTTTTTCTTGCCATTTGTGATATAAAATTGCATGTACTTTTTTCTCCTTCTTTTAGGTGTTGGAGCTCTATACATTCGCCGTCGACCTCGAGTTCGAATCGAGCCTCTCCAGAGTGGAGGTGGCCAGGAGAGAGGAATGCGCAGTGGCACTGTACCCACTGCTCTTGCTGTTGGTCTCGGGGAGGCATGTGCCATTGCTCAAAGGGAAATGAAGGTAGGCGTCCTTGAAAACTAAACAAGACAAACATAGGCTCTGGAAAAAGCTTTTTAACTGGTTCTGATAAATTACTTTTGTTTTCAGTATGATCACATGTGGATGGAAACCCTTTCAAATCATCTTTTGCAAAGGCTTACGTCAATTCCCGAGGTTATACGTAATGGAGACGTGCAACACTCTTATCCAGGCTGCATCAATCTGTCCTTTGCGTTTGTTGAAGGTGTGTTAGTCCTGTCCACATTTCATCACATCTTTTTCAACCCCACTTACCTTCACAAAGTTTTATTAAACTCCTTATTTTCTCAGGAGAATCACTACTCATGGCTTTAAAAGATGTTGCCCTTTCGAGTGGAAGTGCCTGCACCTCTGCATCTCTAGAACCATCTTATGTCTTGCGAGCGATTGGAGCTGATGAAGATCTTGCTCATTCTTCAATCAGGTAATGTCCTTAGCTTTGTTCTAGGTTCTAATTATAGTTGATTTTTTTTTCATCGAGTATTTTTTTTTGTTTGACAGATTTGGCTTTGGAAGATTTACCACAATGGAAGAGGTTGAATACACAGCTCAACGGGTAATAAAGCATGTGGAAAGGTTAAGAGAAATGAGGTGAGTTTTCCAGAATGTCTTGATAGTTTGAAAATGAGAACAGACAACATATGGAAAGCTTTGGTTAATCACCATTTTATTTTACAGCCCTCTCTGGGAGATGCACCAAGAAGGAATTGACATCAAGTCAATCCAGTGGTCTCAGCACTAGTCATCAGATGAAATTGAGTTCAAACAAGCGTAATTTAAGTCTACTCTCAACTCTACCTAGGCTTTACACTCACAAAGCTTTCAAATTAATTTGGGAGATTGACTTATCCCACAAAATAAATAAAAGTAAAAACAATTTCGCATCAGCTGGTTTCTATTTCATAATTGTTTGTTCGATGATATAAATTAAAGTACATACAGGACAAAATTAATGTGTGAACTATCATATCCAGGTGCTATTAGTTTGTGATACAATGAAGTATGGTTATGTCAAAGATGTAAAGCCTTATTTGTTCTTTTTACTGTATGAAATACTGAAGTGTATTTTAGGAATGCTGTTGGTTTTATACGGCATTGAAAATTTTATTGGATTAATACATTTTTAGTAGTAATGCACCTGTTGGCATTAATTTTTCTTATGTAAAATTACCCACAGTTTCAGTTCTGCCCCAGTGATAGTATGGGAAACACGAAAAGTGCACAAATTTAATCAATGGACAGAATGCAGCAAGGGATGACAGGACCTTTTCCCCTTCAGACATTTGAAAGAACAAATGTGCAAAACCAAAACATCATCTAGAACGTAAAACACGCCTGATATGTCAAAAAAAAAAAAAAAAAGAATTGACCCTCAAACCCTACATAAAAAATTCAAAAGTGTCAAAATATGTAGAAATTATGGTGGGTCTAACTAGTCAGCTTTGAAAAGACTATTCTTGTATGGTTCAAACTCCAAGTAAAAATTTGATTTTAAAATGACGTACAAGCTATCTATCCTTTTTAAAACCAATAAAAAGGAGGTCAAAACATAATAAACACCAATCACCATACAAAAAACACAAAAATATGGCAGGAGTGTCATCACAAAAGCAGTGCTTCCTTCACTCATTAGTCATTTCTATGGATCTGCCGGCTGTTAATGTCCCTGGCACACCTTACAGATCCAAGAAAACAGTGTCCCTTCAAACTTGAATTGCATGAGGTATTCATGTGATCACAGAAGGGTTGTTAAAAGTATTACATCATTGAGTTATCAACACAGGCAAGGAGGGTCAGTTGACTCATCTGGTGGGAGGACTTTAAAGGACTCAGCGTCATGGATACTCTGCAGTTCCAAACGAGAGCGATTTGCTTCGACCAGATGCTGGGCTATTTCTTCAAACATTTCATGAACCCCTTCTCCTGATCTACATGACGTTTTGAACGTGGCACTAATCAAATTATGGCACTGCTCACTGTAAACGCAGTAAAAGAAACCGTTAACATTTTTTTTTTAATTTCAAAATTTTACATAAAGTTACTATTATTGAATGAACTTACCAGAATGATTCCATATCAGCATCTGTTACTTGAGGTGTGCTACCTTCCAAATCTGATTTATTTCCACAAAGAAATATTTTGGCATTTTCAGCATAAGTAACAATATCCAGCAAGTGTTGACTAAGCACATGGAATGAAGCTGCATTGTCCAATGAGAAAACAAGAACTGCTGCTTCAGCAAATTTATAATAGCTTGATGTTATTGAGGCGACTCTCTCCATTCCACCTGTATCCCAAAGCTGAAGCTAGATTGAAAAAGAAAAATCACTCAGGTCAAAGAAATGCAGAATTTAGTCTTCAGTATGAATTACCACAAATACTTACTCGGATTTGCCTTCCAGCCACACTATATTCCTTATCATAATGATCAAGACCTAAAGTTGACTGCCTGTCACTTGCAGTAACAAATGTATTGTTTGTATAACGTCTGAAGAGGGAGCTTTTCCCCACACCGAATTCCCCACACAGGATCACTTTTTGCTTCGGAACTTTAATGGACGCCATCCTCCGAACTTATAGCACACTAATCTGAAACGAAAGAAAGAAGATACACACAACCATAGGGTTAGATAATTTTAGTCACTTAAGATAAGACAAAAGGAACGGGAAATTGTCACTTGATTTGAAATTTCAATATTTTCATACAAGGTCATGTCAGATTTAGCAATCATAAATAAAGATAATTTATAATTACTGTCATTTTATGGTTCATTCATTGCACGAACGTTGACACAAGCAGATGGAAGCACAAAATACCTTACATTGCTTTGTCAACCAGCAATAAGGTGACAAGTTTAGGTTATGATACTCAAAGTTGAAGGTACAACAACTCACTCAGGACATAGAAGGCAACTTAAAGCATCTACGTCGAAAAATTGAGCAGGTGAATTGACTTAAGGCGTTTCAGTTTTCTCTTCAACTAAATTCGACAGTAAACTTAAAGCAGGAGGCAGAAGAAGTTGCGGTCACTGTTGACAGGACCCCCGTTCCCCATTAGTACACACACATACACTCACACACAAACACACACACATACACCTACTCCCCAAACACACACATGCGTGCAGACCCGCATCCACGTTCACGGTACACAACGCAAGGGCGAAAGACGACGCTAAAGCACAAAAATTTAAGGGAAGCCTCAAAATTCATGGGGAAAACACGCTGATAAATGGTTCTTACTCAAGAAAAGGTCATCACGTCTCGGAACGCCATCCACGCGATGCCCCCCTTGGACGGAAATGAGAGTTACGTAAGGGGCCTTAAGCTGACAGCCTGACAGCCGAGACGGGCAAGGATTATTTGAGGGAGTCGAAGGAAAAGAAAAGGGGGAAACGGAGGGTTCGACCCGTCCGGCTCCGCCACACTGCTTACGCATGCAAGAATGCGTTTCAAAAATGCCCTGTCAGCTAACGCCCATAAGCCGGTACTTGAGGCAGCTGTTCGTGAATCGCACTCTGAGTGGCACGCATCCTCCTAAATTGTTTATATCGCTTAATCGATGGTGGCGGTACTGGCTTGAGGTGAGAATCCCATTTTTCATTACTTTTTGGCTTGAAAGTTACGCGTAGCGCACGTGAAGACACGCTGCAGCCAGTTGAGAAAGTTTCCAAAGGCCACTTTTATTGAAGACTTATCATGTGCACTTGAGGGGCTGCTGGATCGGTGTTGTGCTTGCGCTCGCATTCAAACAGTGGCGCGGCTTTTCAAGCGCAGTAGTGCCAACCTAAAGAAGGTAAACAAAGCTCCTCAGTACCAGGTACGACAGTGTTGAGAGTTGAAGAGGTGTTACACCACTACAAACGCACCTAACATAGACAAAGTCGTTCGAGACAGAGACTAAACTCATGTACACTGGATAAAAAGATTATCCCTCACTGAAGGTGTGAAGTGGTAGTAGTGTCTCAGAACAACAAGAAGAAGAATATGGTGCTTCCCGAACTTGGCGGACGTCGAAACACGTCTCTGATTGGCCGCAGCAGCCGACGAAGGCCAGTGTCGGGGGCATCTTCTTCTTTTCTTCTGCTGCCTCTTCTTTCGCGTAGGTCAGGGGAGGGGAAGGGGGAGGAGGAGACAGTGCGGGGGGAACTGCCGTGGACGTTGATCACTTTCCCATCAGTCAAGTGACGGCACAAGTCCGCCAGCACAAAGTTACACCGGTTTCCACCCAAATTTGCCGGAGATCTCGCGCCTGACTATGGCGGCCCTCCTTGTGACTCGCGTGTTCAAGGACCTCTCCGTCGTCGGACGCAAATTTCCCCGTAAGTACCTTGTTGTGGGGGGCAGGGCGCCGCGGCCGAAGGCGAAGGGTGCCGTCGTAACTTCACTTGTTGCCATTGATTCGTGGGCCGCGCCACCCTGTGCGAGGTCGGGATCGCCTCTGCGGTCTTTGAACACCACCGGTCCGAAACCCCTTGCCCTTTGCTTGCCGTGACGGGGCATGTTTCCCCGCTGCAATGTCGCTGACGGTGTCCGATAACCTCACTGTCACTGCGATGTACTTGCAGGCCGCGGCCTCGGCTGGCCGGCTCCAAAACCTTGTCGCCATGCCGCTGCCAGTCTTCCGTTCATTCATTCCGCCCGAACGTCCCCCCTTGGCCTTGCCCCCGCCCGCACCGTGTGTCCGTCAGTGCAGGGCGAGGGCCTCCTTGGCGAGCCGGGTGGCCTCTGCCGTGACGGTCGGGGCGCCCGACTCATTGAATGTCAGAATGACAATCTAGCTTTCATTCCCGGGAGGACCGTTGTTACGGTGGCGCAGTTAAACCCTTGCCCGACTCGTTAAGAAACTTCCTTTGCAAGGCATACTCTGTATGTAATCTGGCTACCTTCATTGCAACTTGGCAGTCTTGAACTTTGTACCTTTGCTGCAGCATGGGGTAAAGTCCATCTTTATTTTGCTCAGCACACTGATAAAAAAATCATCAACATATCATAACTCATCATTTGATTGACTATTAATTTTTTTTTGGAAGTGTGCTAAGTGCTTTAACAATAGCTTGTTTTGTTTTGACAGGATCCCAATCATCTCGGTTTTTCTCCCTCACTTCAGAGATGAACGCTCACCTGAAGACCAAGACAGTGAACAATGTTTGTGTTGTTACAATTGATTCACCTGGACAGAAGGTACAACATAGACAATGACACAGGGTTTTGAATATTTCATCAAACCAATTTGTTTTAAGCTAATCCTTCTTTTTCTTCTCCGATCTAAGGTGAACTCGTTAAACAAAGAAATCATGGAGGAAGTTGTGGATGTTCTTCAAAAGATAAGGACTGACCCCGCTATTCAGGCCAGTGTCCTGATCTCCGGCAAGCCAGGCTGTTTTGTGGCTGGAGCTGATCTCAAAATGTTGAAAAGCGCTCAAACTAAGGAAGAGGTGACTCAAATTTCCCTCGATGCCCAGAAAATCCTGCAGTCTATAGAGGATATGCCAAAGCCTATTGTTGCTGCCATCTCTGGATCTTGCTTAGGAGGAGGCTTGGAGGTTTGTACAGTCCAATTCTAATCAAATCTCGTCATGGAATCATTCTAAATTCAGATTTTGAAAAAAAAAATTTCAATGTTACAGCTGGCACTTTCATGTCAATACCGTATAGCTCTTAAGGACAACAAAACTGCCCTAGGCCTGCCCGAAGTCATGTTGGGCTTGCTGCCTGGTGCTGGTGGTACAATTCGCTTGATGCGTTTAACCCAAGCCCCTAATGTTTTGGATCTGGCTCTCACTGGTAAACAGATCAGAGCTGACAAGGCTAAGAAGATGGGCATTGTGGATTTGGTAGTAGATCCACTTGGTGACACGTATGTTGTTCTGGATGCAGATAATTGGAACATACAGATTGTACATGAATTTTCATTGTGATAACGTTTCCTTACAGTTTCCGAACTGGTGAATACCTTGAGGAAGTTGCCATCAAGATTGCTGCTGATATTGCCAAGGGCAGTTTGAAAATTGAGAGGAAGAGTAGTCTTATGGATAAAATTGTAGCAAACGCTCTTAGAGTACAATATCTTCGTGATTTTGTTCTCAACAAGGCCAAATCAACAGTTATGCGCGCAACAGGAGGAAACTATCCAGCACCTCTAAAGGTAAGCTATGAGGGATCTAGCTTATTTCATAGTTTTCAGTAAAGGGTGCATGTTTCTTAACAGTGTACACTTTTTGCAGATTATTGAGTTAATTCGCACAAATATTGAAAGGGGTGAACACGCTGCCTTCGAATTCGAACGAAACACATTTGGGGAGTTAGCAATGACACCTGAAAGCAAGCAGCTCCTCAATCTTTTTAATGCACAAACCGAATGCAAGAAAAATCCCTTCAAAGTTCCTGAGCAGCCCATCAAGTATATATCTTCTGCCCTTCAAGCATTCCAGTTTTTAAAAGATTTCTTGCCGTAACTTTTTTTTTTTTTTTCCAGGACTGTGGCAGTGCTAGGTGCTGGTCTGATGGGAGCTGGTATCGCTCAAGTCACTGTTGACAAGGGTTACAACTGCATCTTGAAGGATACAAATGAAGCTGGCCTTGCACGCGGTGTGGAGCAAATCCGTAGTGGCTTGGATAAGGCTGTCAAGCGCAAGAAGATCTCTGCGTAGGTTTCTTTCCTGCCCTCAGTGTTTATTGTTTCATTTGTATTTGAAGCTTATTTCTTGTTTCTCTTTGCAGCTACCAGCGTGACCGACTTCTGTCCAACATGGATGCCACCTTGTCTTACGATTCATTCAAAAATGCTGACATAGTAATTGAAGCAGTTTTTGAGGACATTAAGATTAAGCACAAGGTTATTTCTGAAATTGAAGCAGTCTGTCCGCCCAACTGTATTATTGCAACAAATACCAGTGCCATCCCTATTTCTAAAATTGCTGCTGGCAGCAAGCGACCTGATAAGGTAACATTAAAATTCACTTTGGAGTATTAATTTGCATGAGAAGAAATAACCATTTCCATTTTTAATTACAGGTTGTTGGAATGCATTACTTCTCACCAGTCGATAAGATGCAGCTGCTTGAAATTATCACGACAAAGGACACTTCAGAATCAACTGTGGCTCAAGCTGTGGCAGTTGGACTGAAACAGGGCAAAGTTGTCATTTCTGTTGGCGATGGACCTGGTTTCTACACCACCCGTATTCTTTCATTTATGATGGCTGAAGCTATCCGCTTGGCTCAGGTTCGCTACATGCCCACATGCCTCAGGTTTTTTTTTTTGTTTTCTTGATTGATCTCTGTGACTTATGGGATCTTTGTGTTGCAGGAGGGTGTTGAGCCTGATGTCTTGAACAAACTGACCAAGGCATTTGGCTTCCCTGTTGGTGCAGCTACACTGATGGATGAGGTTGGATTGGATGTTGCCGCTCACATTTCAGAAGACTTGGGCAAGGCTCTTGGAGAGAGAGCACGTGGTGGAAACCCACTTCTCATCAAAGAGCTTGTGCAGAAGGGTTGCCTTGGTATGTTGGTGGTACATTCAGAGAAATAATGAGAGTACTTTTCTCAATCAGGCGCAATAGCTAATCAAGTGTTCTGTGCAGGTCGTAAGAGTGGCAAGGGAATTTTCCTTTACAACGCTGGCAAGTCTAAGCCTGTGAACCCAGAGGCTGTGGCAGTATTCAGTAAGCATTCCCTGAAGCCCCAAGGCTCTTTCACTCCTGAAGATCAGACGATGCGCATGGTGTCTCGCTTTGTTAATGAGGCTGTCCTGTGTTTGGAGGAGCAAATCCTTCGCAACCCGGTATGTATAGTGATACCTAAAACATTCGTTGCTTCAATTATTTATTTCATATTTTATTTTTTATTTTAAACATGGTTTCAGACTGAGGGAGATGTTGGTGCTGTATTTGGACTTGGATTCCCCCCATTCCGAGGAGGCCCCTTCCGCTTTGTTGATTCCTTTGGTGCCGCCAATCTTGTAAGAAAGATGGAAGAGTTCAGAAATGCCTATGGTCTAGAGTTTGAGCCTTGCCAGCTTCTTAAGGACCATGCCAACAACCCCAGCAAGAAGTTCTACCCAGAGCTTGTCAACAAACTGTAAGACCTGTTGTCTGACACTGGTTGGCAGTGTTCTGGTTTTCTTCACATGTTGCTTGCCAGGTTGAGAGATTAATTTATCATAATTTTGCTGGTTTATTAATGAATTGGAATTTTACAAAAGTGAGGCTCTTTGATACACATAGGATAAGTTGATCTTTGTGACAATAAGATAATGAAATTGCTTTTGATCTTTAAAATATTTTATTGAAACAGGAACAAAGACATTGATTGTCATTCATATATTAATACCTCACAATTTTTTATCTTCTCTGCTGGACAGCTTTGTTATTGGTTTCCTGTTTTATTTGTAAATATTATTTTATGCATTGGGAATGTGGTTTAATACCACTATTTCTACTAGTGAAGACTGCAAAATCTTGTATATTTTTATATCTCTTTCAGAGTACTGTAGTTTTGTATTGCATTTTGTGGTTAAACTGCCTGTAACATGTAAGAATCCAGAATAATACGGTCATCAGACATCACTTGTGGAGTTTCTACTTTCTGTTGTGTTGAACTTAATTTTTAAGTGACTTTTTTGTGTGTCCTATGTGTGTATAATTTTGCTACAGCAAAATACCTGTTTTGTACATATCATGGGCCTGCTACCTGCAATCTTTTTTTACTCTGTATTTTTTATTCAAGAGCTAAATATTTCTATCAATGTCCTTCCGATCATTTTAAAAAAAAACTTTTTTTTTTTATGTTCAGTATTCCTTAGTAAAGTTGTATATTTTAATACTGTACATTGAAGGCTGTTACTCTAGTTTGTGTCAAGTTATAATAAATCTTTTTTTTTTCATTACCATTCTCTGTTCTTTTACACTCAAATGTCGTCACATTCATAACTTCAAATCAGAGGGAATGGTGAATAGTTGTTCCCACCTGGCAAAGGCTAGGAAACATGTTCATGGAAAATACTGAACAGTCGTGCTACTCTTTGCACCCACGGTCACATGGCGCCACCCGAAATTTGTCTTTTGGAACTCCCTCCAGTGGCGAGGGCCATGCCACGCGCGGGCCGTGCGTGCTGCCCAGTGCCCCTTCCCTTCCCCTGGACTCGAGACTCAGTCAAGTTCAAAGGCGCACGTGCCTATTAGCGCCGGCCAACGACTACAGCCCGCGCCGCCTAACCTTCCTCGTGCTCAAGGAGGAAGGCGTGGCGCAAGTTGTACCGCTCAAGCTGTAGCCACCCCGTCGGCGCTGATCGTCCTCTAGGTCAGCGCGATCGATCCGCGGCCGGGCGCCTCTGCGCCTGCGGCGCATGCGTCCCCCGGCCCGCACGGCACGGTGCCACAGTCCGCCTGCCGCCGCCGTGCCCCTTGGCCGCGCTGCCGCCACCCCCGCGCCGTGCGCGCCGCGCCCCAGCCCCGCCACCGCGGGCACACACACGGCCGACGGACTATGCCACGCCCTGCGCGGCTCGGTCTCGTCCGAAGTCACGCAGGCCGTCCCTCTCGCACCGCGCGAAGAAGGGCCTCTTTCAGGTGTGCCTTTCGGAGTCAGCCGTCAGGGCCTGCTAGTAGGGTGCGGAGCCCAGCGACACAGCAGCTTCGGAGTTGGTCCCGAGCCGACGACCAACATGCTGCATCCATGACCTGAGCCCCGTGCCCTGAGCGCCGCCGTCAACACCATGAACGTCGTGTTCCTGGCCGCCCTCGGCCTCGTGCTGCTGGCGCAGCGCAGCCCCCTCGGCGCCGTGGCGCGATCCAGCTTCGACGACGACGACCTCAACTGCAAGGAGGTAAGCGGGCGTGCGGTCGCGCCGTCAACATCAAGGCGTCTTCCCGAGAGCTGCTGCTGCCGAGCGGCGCAGAGCAGCACCCTGGCTGCCGCCAGCACCGCGCTAAAGGACCCCGTCGAGGGTCTCACCCCAGCCGGAACGGCCGAGTAGTGTTTGTGTCCAGCCCAGTCTTGGCAGTCGTCTGGCTAACAGGTGTTAACCCCAACAGTCCCCACCCCTCCCCTCCCCCCGTCCCCGCCATGGACGAGGCCCTCCTAAACCTGGCTCGCCCCCGCAGCAGGAGGGCACCTGCTCATGGCGTTCGCCACAGCCACCCTACTGGAAGGCTGGAAGGCCTAACCTGTTGTCATGGCAACCAAGATGGTCCCGGGCGCATTAGGGACAGGAAGCCTCTTCCCGTTTAGGCTGTTTTTCCCCTTTCTGACAGACAGGACCGCAGTCGCAGGGGTAGTACACCAGGAATATCGGGTCTCAGCGATGGCTCCGCCGTTGATGACAGTGAACAGGAAAACCAGAGTGACAAACTGTGAAAGCCGGCGGTCTAATGAGAGCGAGACGCAGTCCTGCCCTCCGCCAACCCTTCCTCCTTTCCCCCCTCCCCTCGGCCTTGACGCGACGCGACGCGCCCTGGCGTGCCGCCACTCCTGCCGCCACTCCGACGCCGTGATTGGCCGCTATTCACCGCCCTCCAGGCTCCTCTCTCTCGCACCCACACGGAACGCGCCATGAGTGCGACAGAGACGGGGAGACGGAAGCGGCGGTCGGAAGCACTCCGCTGCTCTCCAGGCCGATGATGCAGATGAGGCTGGACAGCGAGGGGTTGCCTCGGCGCAGCGCGGGCGTCACCGTCTCCAGGGGAGGGGGAAGGGGGAAGGTGGCGGCGCCCGGCAGGTTACACTAGCACCCCCACTCCACCCCGAAGTGCGCGAGCGAGGTTGTCGATGACGTCACGCCTTGTTTGCTCCCCAGATGGACTACGAGTACGCCCTGACGGAGTGCGACTCGCAGCGCGGCCGCTGGCGGGTGCAGGTCCCCAGGTCGGGCCGCTGCGCCGACAACAACCCCCGGCCGGCGCGTCGCATCGAGCAGTGCCGTGAGTAGCCCACCGTAAACAAACACAAAGTGAACCGGCAAGATGAACCTTCCACGGCGTGTTGGCGTGTTGCAGACATCTCCTGCGAGGCGGGCTTCTACTACGACCTGGGCGACCTGTCGTGCCGCATGTGCAGGCCCGGCACGTACTCGCTGGGCGGCGGCGTGCTGCTCGAGTCCTTCCAGGACCGGCTGCCCGACGGCTTCACCTCGCAGGTGGAGACGTTCCGGTCCTCGTTCACCACGCACCGCGGCCTCGCCGGCGACATCGACTGCAGCCAGTGGGTACCTCAGTCTGCTTGCCTCTTATCTTGGCCACGCCACTGTTGCACCCGCCACGTCACTGGCATGCTTCGCCTGCCGCAGGTTCGGCTGGAGGGCGCGCGGCGGCTACCTCGCCTCGCTCGGCGGACCGTGCGCCGCCACGCTCACCTACGACGTGCACCTCGTCAAGCCCGGCAACCTGACGTACACCTACCAGTACCCGGACAAGGACGTCATCTTCGACTTTGAGGTGGGCATTCACCGCGCTCTCTCGGGGTGTTGTTATTTTCGTTGTTATTGTTGTTGTCTACGGTGTTCGGTGTGCAGGCCCAGAACGCGCAATGCCAGAGCCTGCGCGACTCCAAGGAGTTCCGCTGGCCGCAGTACACGCGCGAGGCGGGCGAGTGGAAGAAGCAGACGGTGCGGCTGCTGACGGGGCAGAACGTGCTGCAGTGGAAGACGCTGGGCATGGACCACGGCCAGAGCAGGCCCGTGGTCATCAAGAGCATAGAGATCAGCGGTAAGGAGAGAAAGTCCCCCGGTCAAACTGAGTGAGAGCCACAGCGAAAACCGAGGTGCTCATGTTTCCACCCTCCCCCAGGCGTGTCGCTGACGTCGCCCTGCCTGCCCTGTCGCGCCGGCACCTTCAGCGAGGGCGGCGCCCGGCTCTGCACCGAGTGCCCCGAGAACACGTACTCGGACTCCGAGGCCTCCAGCTGCCGCGCCTGCAACCCCGTCACCGAGTACGCCTCCAAGGGGTCGCCGTCGTGCCGGCCGCGGCTGCCCTGCAGCAGACAGGACTACTACGAGAAGCGGACGCCCTGCGACGCCGACAAGCAGGTCAGCGTCTAGGTGCACCACTCTGTGCAACCGACAGTAAAACGATTCTTGCGGAGCCCCTGGCATGGAGCGGGTAGGCCAGCCCGTCGAACAGGGCTGTGCTGCGGCACGGCCTACCCGCTGCTGGTCGGGCGCTCTGCCTCGCATACTCACTTGTTTTCGTTTTGGTCCCCCAGACCCAGCGCGTCTACGAGTGGATCGCCCCCAAGATCTGCCGCGACGACCTGCCCGGCGCTGAGCAGCTGCCGCTGCCGTCGCCGCGCCGCCAGTGCGCGCCCTGCAACCCGGGCATGGACTACGGCAACGGGTCGTCGTGCGAGCCGTGCCCCAGGGGGTCCTGGAGCGACGGCAACACGGCGTGCCGCGCCTGCCCGCCCGGCTCCACGCCCAACTACGGCATCCAGGTGGCGCGCTGGGTGGAGCTGCCCTCCTTCATGAGCGCCGCGTGCCTGGAGCCCGACGGTAAGCGCAGGACGACGGCGGAGGGTGCCCGTCGTGCGCATAAGCCTTCGAGTCACGTTGTGTTTCCCTTGTCGGTGCAGGCTCGACGTGCCAGAGCGGCGCGGGCTGGCAGGTGGCCGGCACCTACATCCACACCACCAGGCACCACTCCTCCGGCGCCTACCTGCTGCTGTCCATCACGGTGGCCGGCTTCCGCTCCAAGGGCGGCGTCACCGTCACGGGGGCGGCCGGCGGGGCGGCGCGCCGCCTGGAGGTGGGCCGCGTCGAGTTCTCCTTCGAGCTGGACTGCAACGCCGAGTGCGAGTTCGTGTTCCTGCAGACGAGCGACACCAAGGGCATGACGGTGGTGGAGAGCTGGTCGCAGCGCCAGGCGCGGCAGACCTACAGCTACGCCGTCATGCAGAACGACTCCTACACGTTCAGCTGGGCGTTCCAGCAACTGGGCTCCGGGCCGGCCGGCGCGGTGGACGCCGTGGCCGGCGCCATGGGGCTGGGGGTGGACGACGACGGCGCGCGCCGCGGCTTCGTCGACATGGCCAAGATCTTCTTCATCAACGTGACCAACACGGTGGACGGCGGCGCGGCCTCCTGCCTGCCTTGCCACCACGACTCGGACTCGGAGGGCTGCCTGCCCTGCCCGCCCGGCCAGTACATGGAGCCCAATGGCACCGGCTGCCACTTCTGCCCGCCAGACACCACCGCGGTGGAGCCCCTGGTGGCGGCCAGGCTCGGCCAGGACGCGTGCCAGCCCTGCGGCCCGGGGCTGCACGCCGAAAACGGCGGCAGCTGCGAGACCAACTGCGTGTTCGACATCGACGACTACACGTACGACCTGCGCGCGCTGGACAAGTGAGTGGCCTAATCGCGTTTTTCGTCGCTCTGTCTCTCTCGCTCCCCTTCGGGACACCCGACAGGGACAGAGCGGCGTTCGCTCGCACTCCGGCAGCCCTCAAGACGCCCTCTCTGTCGGCAGGCCCGTGGCGGTGCACGGCAGCCGGCTGTTCACGGCCTCGGGGGCGCAGTACTACCACCTGTTCAACATGAGCCTCTGCGGCACCAGCGAGCCGGCCGAGTGCAGCAACACCATCACGGTGGGCGACAGCAGCGCCACCGAGGCCGGCAACGTGGCCGCCTTCATCTGCAGGTAGGGATCACGTGGACGCCGTCGTGGACCCCGTCGTGGCGGTGCGAGAGAGACAGCCTGAACACAGTCGCCCCTGCCCCCAGGACGACCGTGATCCCCGGCCAGGGCCCGATCGGCGGCGGCCAGGGGGACCTCGTCAGCGACGGTGAGGAGCAGACCTTCTCGACGCAGTCCGTGGCGCTGGGCGACGAGCTGCTGGCCGTCACCTCCAACACCACCTACATGCACATGAAGGTCATCGACGAGTTCGTGCAGCCCGACTTCAAGGACATCCACTTCTTCTACGCCACGCCGCTGTAAGTGTTGGCCGTGGGTGAGGGAGAGGGGTGTCTTGGCGTCGACTGACCCTGTGTGCTGCAGGCCGACGCGCTCGTGCCCCAAGGGCCGCACGGCCGTGCTGACGCTGCGCTGCGACCCGTCCGAGAACGGCAACTCCACCATCACGCTGCCCGCGCAGTGGCCGGACGGCACCTCGGACGGCTGCAACTTCAACTTCATGTGGAAGAGCAAGGCGGCCTGCCCGGCCTGCCGCGAGAGCGACTACACGTAAGTCCGGCTTCCCGCACTAGCAGCCTCGCAAAGTTGTCGAAATATCTTAAATTTCTAAATTGCCGCCCGCAGGACGGTGAAGGGCGAGTGCGTGAACCGCGGCCAGGCGGTGCACTACCTGCCCGCCAAGCACTGCCACCCCGCCACGCCGGAGCCCAGCACGGTCTACGTCGCCTGCACCACGCAGATCCCGCTGGAAGTGCAGGTAAGGCGCCTTCACCAAGCCGTCGACTACGCATGCTCACTTCCCGAGGAGCCCTTTCGGGGAAGTCTATGACTCTGAAGGCAGTGCCGTGAGATCCTGGCCTGGGTCCGCGACGCCCTGCTGACACACTGTGGCCGGGAATCCTCGCCTAGCGAAGCCACGGCGCTGTTGGCGTCGCCGGCGGTGTCACCAACACGACCGTGACGCAACGCATTGGGCGTCGGGCGGCCGCAGCACTGCCTTCGTCGCTCTGTCTCTCTCGCACCCTTACGGGACGCCCCATGAGTGCGACAGCGACGACAGCAGTGCTCGGAATGGAGGTCCGCAGGGAAACTCTTACCGGCTCGCTCACGGCTTGTTCCCCGGAAAACGTGATTGTGGATCCGACCAATGCATCGGCAATGGGTCACCCGAGATCCCGGCCCGGCAACCGGACGACACCGCGAACAATCACAGTTTCAAAAAGAAACTTTCATTTTTCGACTCGGAAACTGGAATTTTGATTCTCCCCGCAGCTGGTGGTGGCCGTGTCGGTGGCGCTGGCGCTGATGCTGTGCGGCTGCATGATGCACTTCTGGCGCAAGACGCAGAGCCTGGAGTACAAGTACATGAAGCTGGTGCAGTCCAACGGCGGCCGCGACGGCGACGGCGACCTGGACGCGGACTCGTCCCTGCCGCCGGCGGAGAGCTGCGCGCTGGGCGAGGAGGACGCCGAGGAGGAGGACGTGGCCTTCGCGGCGCCCAGCTCGCAGGGCCTGCTGAACCGCATCCGCGCCATGCGCAGCAAGGTACACCTAACCCAGTGGTTGTCAACCTTAGGGTCGCGACCCCAAGCGGGGTCGCGAAATTTTTTTAAGGGGTCGCGGCGATGCTGGGGTCGTGTTTTAGGCCGATTTTAAGCAGCCACTGCGTCTGATCCGAGGCGGGCATTTTGCTCCCTCAACGGGCAATCGGTCTTTGGACCTTCCTTTAGCATGCCTTTGTTACGGAGTGCGATTATCAGTCTTAGTTTGGGAGCAGTATTGTCTCAAAGTTGGCCGAAACGCTCAGAAATGTCTATGAAAAATCGTGTTTTTGGGCTGATTTTAAGCAGCCACAGCGTCTGATCCGAGGCGGGCATTTTGCTCCCTCAACGGGCAGTTGGTCTTTGGACCTTCCTTTAGCATGCCTCTGTTACGGAGTGCGATTATCAGTCTTAGTTTGGGAGCAGTATTGTCTCAAAGTTGGCCGAAACGGTCAGCAGTGTCTTTGAAAAATCGTGTTTTGGGCCGATTTTAAGCAGCCACTGCGTCTGATCCGAGGCGGGCATTTTGCTCCCTCAACGGGCAGTTGGTCTTTGGACCTTCCTTTAGCATGCCTTTGTTACGGAGTGCAATTATCAGTCTTAGTTTGAGAGCTGTATTGTCTCAAAGTTGGCCGAAACGCTCAGAAATGTCTATGAAAAATCGTGTTTTGGGCCGATTTTAAGCAGCCACTGCGTCTGATCCGAGGCGGGCATTTTGCTCCCTCAACGGGCAATTGGTCTTTGGACCTTCCTTTAGCATGCCTTTGTTACGGAGTGCGATTATCAGTCTTAGTTTGGGAGCAGTACTGTCTCAAAGTTGACCAAAATAGTCACGACGATTTTTCAAAGACACTTGCGACCGTTTTGATCGACTTTGAGACAATACTGCTCCCAAACTAAGACTGATAATCGCACTCCGTAACAAAGGCATGCTAAAGGAAGGTCCAAAGACCAATTGCCCGTTGAGGGAGCAAAATGCCCGCCTCGGATCAGACGCAGTGGCTGCTTAAAATCGGCCCAAAACACGATTTTTCATAGACATTTCTGAGCGTTTCGGCCAACTTTGAGACAATACTGCTCTCAAACTAAGACTGATAATTGCACTCCGTAACAAAGGCATGCTAAAGGAAGGTCCAAAGACCGACTGCCCGTTGAGGGAGCAAAATGCCCGCCTCGGATCAGACGCAGTGGCTGCTTAAAATCGGCCCAAAACACGATTTTTCAAAGACACTGCTGACCGTTTCGGCCAACTTTGAGACAATACTGCTCCCGAACTAAGACTGATAATCGCACTCCGTAACAGAGGCATGCTAAAGGAAGGTCCAAAGACCAACTGCCCGTTGAGGGAGCAAAATGCCCGCCTCGGATCAGACGCTGTGGCTGCTTAAAATCAGCCCAAAACACGATTTTTCATAGACATTTCTGAGCGTTTTGGCCAACTTTGAGACAATACTGCTCCCAAACTAAGACTGATAATTGCACTCCGTAACAAAGGCATGCTAAAGGAAGGTCCAAAGACCAGTTGCCCGTTGAGGGAGCAAAATGCCCGCCTCGGATCAGACACCGTGGCATGTTAAAGGAGGGGTCCCGTGGGGTCGCGAAATTTTTCCTGGGGGTCGCGGAAATTTTTGGCTTCAAATTTGGGGTCGCGAGCCGAGAATGGTTGAGAACCGCTGACCTAACCTAACCTAACCTAACCTAACCACATTCATGTCGGTCGCGGAGGTTTGTCGCATTTTGCGCGGCCGCTCCAGGGTGGTCACTGTCATGCCCAAAAACAATGTCAAATGGACTTATAGATACTTCTCTTTTTCAGCCGGAGACGGGGAATCCGTTTGAGACCGTCAAGTTGACGATGCAATGAAGAGACGAGGAAGACTCCTCCTTACAGTGCAGCGGCGGCGCGGTGAATGTCGTCGCGATACGGGGAGAACGCCCAACATCTCACAATCCCCCATCCCCTCTTCGTTCGTCAAGACAGATTGAGACACGAGATCATGGTTATAAAAAACAGAAGGATGGAAACTGTGTCAATTTTTTCCCCAAATGCGGTAGATTTGTTTATTTCTTATTTTGTTATGGGGCCGAAATGTCTTTAGGCCAGAAACTGGAGCTGTGGTGAAAAAAATCGGAAACGGCTGTAGCACTGACCGAAAAGTCAGACTATTGTGATGTTTAGTATTCTATCGCTTTAGTTTTGGATTATGTGTGTGTAACGTGTGTGTCTTTATGTGCGTGTGTGCATTGTGTGAGTGAGTGAGCGCAGTGTCGTATTATTAGTGAGTGAAAAGTTGAGCAAAGATCTCTCCTTCACGGACCCCTGTCACGGTCTCGTTGATAGAAAATTCGCCATCGTCTGTGGTGGTTCTTGCTGGGTGCCAATGAAATTTGAAGCGTTGTTCGCTACTTTATTTTTATGCTGCTCGTGAGTTAAATGTTAGAGCAGTGAATCCACCGGTTTCCTGCCCGCACAAATAAGCTTTTTTTTTTTTTTTTTTTTTCGAAAAAAAAAAAGTTCAGCACAAAACCTTTCACGAACAGTGGTAACTCGATGGAACCAAGGTTGGAACTTCAGTTCTGTATTTTATAGCTCCAATCGGTGGAAAAAACGACGACAAAATTATTATTATTTCTTTGCCTGCCGAAAATTTTCTTAAGTACTTGAAACAACAAAAAGTGTGATTAGCTCTAAATGTTTGAGTCTGCGAAAATGTGTCGACCTCAACGTGTCCTTTGGTTTCATTTTTTTTAATCCGATCCCTGGATAGGTGCACAAATGCACAAGTAGATCCCCGTTCGTGCCGGGATCCTTGCTGGATTCTTTTGAGACTGAAACGTGAGGAGTTTGGGCTTGCTGCCCGGTTTAGTCGGACTTTAACCCACCCCTCCCTTGAGCCCCCCTCCCCCTCCCCTCCTCATCCCATCCCCTTCCGCCTTTTTTTTCAAGTTATGTATTTTTCTCTCCATTCAATGTAGTCTATTCAAAGATTTAATCGGACATTTACGAAAAATATGGAAAAAAAAAGTTTGAAATAAACTTGTTTTATTTGGCTTTAGTTGTGATTGTTTCATTTTCTGCCGCTGTGCGACGGCCAGGGCGGCCGGGCAGCCCCAGGACGCGTCCGGAAGAACAGAAGGAGCGGGAGGCGCGAAATGCAAATTGAGGCGGTTGCTGTTCGTACGCAGCCTCTGGCGGTGTGCGGGCACCAGCACCACCAGCACGGCGGCAGACAGGCGCGCGTCACGGCAGGCCTCGAGACTCTGTCACGGCGGAAGGCGCGGGACGCAGTCGCGAGAACAACACTTGTTATTACCAGATAATACCTTCTTTTTGAAAAAGAAAAATTCTGCCGCCACGTGAAATCAGATTTTCTGCGGACTGAAAAGCATATTTCTCCTGTCGCGAGTTGCTAACCAATAACATCGAGGAGAACAGAGCAGCGACACCGAGTCACACCGAGTCGCCGGCGAAGAGCTTCTGACTGGGCGCACCGCACGTCCAGGACGGGCTTCTGAATTTCAATGCGCATTGTCCGGCAGGCCCGGCGAGGGCCCCGCAGGACGATTCCGAACGGTCCTGTCGTCGCCTCGTCTCCCTCGCACACCTCCGCGACGCCCCACGAGCCCGTGAGTGCGAGAGAGACAGAGAGCCGCAACCACACGTATACCGCTGGAATGGCGGCGTGCGCACACTGTGCATGCCGCTGCAATCTGATTGGCCGGCAGCGTTGGCGGCAACGAGCCGCGCTCTTCGCGGCTTCGCGCCAAACCGGCGTGGCGGCCGGCGATACATCAGGCAGACGACGTGGATGTCGCGCCGTCGCGGCTCCGGAGGTGTGTCCGACCAGTTCGACGCCGTCGAGCCCCTGATGGGCGGGGCGGGGCGGGGCGCTCTGCATCTGCATCGCGGACGCCTTGACGACGGTCACACCGTTCGCACGGCCCTGTTGCACTCGCAAACGACCCGGCGATCCCGAATTCGTCGCCCTGTCTCTGTCGCACTCGTGGGGCGTCCCGTAGGGGTGCGAGAGAGACAGAGCGGCGGAATGGCCCGGCTGGCGCCGTGTAAACAATGCCCGCCCAGGTCGACTGCCGGGTCGGGTCAATTCCGAATCCCGGTCCCAATGGTGGCGGTCTGATTCCGAACCGTGCGGGTTTTCCTCGCGCTGTCTCTCTCGCACTGCTGCGGCGACCCGTAGGGGTGCGAGAGAGACGGCGACACCGCGACGCGGTGGGGCCACCGAGGCGCGGGACTCGGACTGTGACCTGATAACACGGCGTACCCGTACTCCTCGCCGATACGAGGAAAGTGACGCGTGTCGCGTGTCTCTGCAGCGGACCGGCCGACACCGAAAATGCGACGAAGCCCCCCGAACCGAAGTCGAGGTGACGTCATCAACGTCACCGGCCCGCCGGCCGGCCGGCCCCGGAGCGAAGGTGGAGGCCGCGGCGTTGACTCAAGGCGACGCATCGGCCTTGCGACCGCCCCATTTTAGAGGTGCCTTATTGCAGGGGGTATTTCCGTATTTCCGGCCGTGCCCAGCGCAGGGGAACAGACGCCGCATTACTCACTCTCTCGCTCGCGGGCGTGCAGGCATGGTGCAGGCGTGTGATGCAGGTACGTACGTGCGCCACGCGGCGCTACGTGTCGGTGTAATCGGGGCGCTGGTGATGCTCCTGTAGGCCGTTCGTTTGAAGGGTTGATCATGCGCCGAGCATGATCCAATGCAGAGCGAATCTCGCTGCCGCTGCTCTGTCTTTCCCGCACTCATGGATAAGGTGCGAGAGAGAAGGCCTCAGCCTGGGGCTGGCCGCCAACGCGCTGACGGCGGGCTTGACCCCTTGACTCATCAGCAGCGCGGGAAAGGACCACCGCCCCCCGCCTCCTTCCCCTCCTCCGGGTTTTCTTTGTCGGCGTGGCATGGCGTGGCGCGGCGTGGCGTCGCACCTACCGGCCGGTCCAGATTGCGACGCGCGTAGACGTGTGGCCGTGCCCCGCCGAGCCCCGCCGTGCTCGCGATTCCCGTGACGTCATTTGTCACACAGCCGAGCCGCCCCGCCACCGAGCCCCGCCCCGTCGGGGTCCCCGGCCCCCGCCTGGGGCACCCGAATCACCCGAATGGCCCGAGTGAGCGACGGACAGTCCAAACGACGTCAGTTAGACAGGTCCACTCCAAAATCGGCGAGGGCATTGGGATGAATCGATATGTCAAGTCGACACCGATGTGACATTTGACCTGACCGAACCGTCCACCGACCTCAGCCACACTCCCTCACCACGGACTGACGTCCAGCGTCGACGAGTATGAAGTACACTAGTACTACACTCAAACGCCCAAGACAAAACCGAAGCGCTCTCAGCATGCTTTATTGCGGAGTCAAACTTTTCGGGCTCTGGGCTTTCCCTGTTCATATAATAAGACCAGTGGCGCCTTTGCCAGTCCATGTGATAAAAATCTACTGTAATAGCATGGTGCAATCGTTTACTTTTTTTTAGCACGTGGCTAAGGTTTTCCCGCTAAAGGGGTTAGCACGGAACTGAAAACGTTTGTTCTCGCGTGTGGTATTGTCATTAATGTCATTGTCACACGCACGACCGAGGCCGGGGGCCTCCCTCTGGCCCCCCAGGGTCGCGGGCCCCGACGAGCTCCGTCTCTCTCGCACCACTGCGGAACGCCTCGTGAGTGCGAGAGAGACAGAGCGACAGACGGCGCCTCCATGCGGGTCTCCATTGCGTGGCCGGGATCATCGCCCAGGATGAGGCGCGTCGCAGGAAACCCAAAACCCGAACCCCGCCATTACACAGTGCAGTGCGCGCCTCGAGGTAGGCAACCAGTGCGTCTGGTCTTCCCGGGAAATGCGAAACGCGGCGCTTTTCCAGCTTTCCCGCGTCGCACAACAGACTCCCCTCACGACTCACGTGTTCGGCGACCCCAGCAGATGACCCGCAGCACAGAGCGGCGATATCGTTCTGAAAATGAGGAGGGGAGGATCAAAGGGGAGGCGCGAAAACAAACCAACAACTCGGTGCCTCTGCTGGGACTCGAACCCGGGTTGTGAGAGAGGATGCGGGGAGGGTGGTTTCAAACAGGATGGTCCGAAATTCACGAATGTCTGTGTTAAAACAGTGCCCCCGCCCCTCTCTTTCTCTCCCTTGCCCGGGCTCCGGCGGACTGATTCCGAGAGTCTCTATCGTCGCTCTGCCTCTCTCACACTTATGGGGGGACGGGAGAGAGACAGGGCGACGAAAACGAGTCTCGGAATCAGTCTTCGGCGCGGTGCCGCCCGCAGCACGCCCGTCCACTCCACTGTTGCCACCTATATAACGGCGAGGAGGCCCCGGCCGGCTCAGTCTGTGCTTCCCCGCCGGCCGACGAGCATCGCAAGCAGCTTGCCGCGCAGCCAGTGATCTAGACGAGTTGAGTTTGCCCGTGGAATACCGTACGCCTTCCTCCAGTGCCGACACAATGGTGAGTATCGAGTGTAGTAGACTTGGACGTGAGCCTCTCTCGGAAGACGATGGTCGGCTTAATGCGGTTTGAAGGCAGTTTGGCTTGGCAGTTGGCTGCATTGTAACGAGCGAGGTTTCTTTGAGCTCGTCCTGTGCCCCCCGTGTCTCCAAACCTCACTGCGCTTCCAGCTGTGTCCTGAAACGATCACACATTCCTCTGATCGCGGAGGAAAAGACACATCAAAAGACGTTCTCCATCCGAAAGGAGCGGAGGTGTGGCAGTCGGAGAGCGGTTCGGTTCAATTTCCTTTTGGCGACGCTGCCGTCCAAATTGGTTCTGCCATTAAAAAGAGGCGCCCCGCCCCGAGTCGTCCGGGCCGGCACGGCAGACCGGTTCGCGCGCGTATTTTCCCATCTCCCGGGTTGTAAACGATTGCGAATAAGAGGCCGGCTCTGGCCCCGCCTAGTTTGGATTTCCCTTTGCCCATCAGCTGCCGCGATCTTTTTTCCGGCTTTATCAAATTTACGACCGACTCAGATTAAAATGGTGCGTACTTCGTTGTAATTATGTTTGGCGCGGCGAGGGAAGGCCACGCCGGGTCTTCTTTCTCTGCGTCGCGTCGTCGCTGTCGGCCCGCTCGCTTGTTGTCACGAGCGGGTTTTCCCGGTCTGCCCCCCCCCCCCCCCCCCCGGTCTCCCACGCCCCGCACGTCTTCCCGCGCAATGCGAGCGTACAGGTCAGGGGCCGTCGCAACTCGAGCCTTTTACTCGCATTAACGACTCGACGGCGGCGCCGAATGTGTAGCATATCATTGCTGACGGTCAAGGTCGAGGAGGTCTGCGGTGAAATTCGGCGTCAAGTTGATGTTCAGAGTTTCCTCCATTGGATGTGACTTTGACGAGGCTGACGCTTTTGGCGCTGCTGGCCTCTGTTGGCAAGGGGTCACTCCACCGTCGAAGTCTGTCCCTCCCTACTTACTCGACGCAGTTGACGTGCTGGGCCCGGGGCGCGCGAGTCGCACCGTACACGGTGCAGCGGGTTGCATGTAAATCGGCGCCCAGTCCCCGTCCCCTTTGGCCCCGCCAGACAGACGCCAGCAGACCTGGGGAAGGTGACCGCCACACTGCCACGCCGCCACGCCGCCACGCCCCGAAGGCCGAGACGAGGGGAGGAGCGAGGTTGAAAACAAGAAGTCGCTTTGCCTGTCGCGTCCTCCGAGATCGTTGCTCCGGAGACGTCCGCCTTTGGCTCCATCCTCCGACCGAACACCCCGCGGTACGGTCCAAGTTCCCCGCTGCAGCCGGCAGGCCGGCACCGCGACACTCCGGCCGCTCCGGCGGTCTGACTCATCTGTGGACGCAATTTTCCGCATCGCGGGCCTCGGCACACCACAAAAAACGCACCCGTTGTTTGTCGTCGGTTTCCCCCCGATTTATTCTGCCGTTTTTCTAACGTTGCTCTCCTTTTTGTCCTGCAGCTGTCCGTCGTGGTGGTCTGCATCGCCGTGGCGGCGTGCCTGTCGCCCGCCCCCGCCGGCGCGCAGTACCGGCCCTCGTACGCGCCGCGGCCCGGCGGCTTCAGCCAGGAGCTGCCGCAGTACGGCGGCCCGGCGGCGTCCAGCGACACGGACCTCGGCAACCGGGACAACAAGCCGGGCAGCCTGCCCGCGCCGGGCATGACCAACACACTGGAGGACACCCAGCTGGCCAACCGCGTGCCGTCCTGGCCGCGGCCCAACCAGCCCTTCTGGTTCCTCAACCAGCAGCACATCGCGCAGCACACGGGCCAGGCCGTGCCCTGCGTGGGCGCCAACTGCAACCCCGCGCCCTTCCCCGTCGGCCCCGCGCCCCAGAGCTCCTTCATCGGCACCGCGGCCCGCACCTCTCGCGGCTAGACCGCCAAGGCCCGCACCGCCCCCCCCCCCACCGCCCCCAGCACCGCGCACCCCATGCGGCATGCGGCGGACTCGCGAACAGCGCCCCAGTCTCGTCCCCGTCGTCACCGAGTCGAAGGAAAGCCAGACTGTTGGAGCGGGTTCGATTTGCGATCGATCTCCGGCACGCTCGATCCTCAAAGGGCTACTCGAAGTCGCCTCGCAACCGGCCGCCGTGGTTCCCGCCAAAAGAAGGACTTCCCCGTGCGACCACATTCCGACAAGGACGCCGCCGGGCCGCACCGGCCATCTCGATCAACATGGCAGATCTTGAGGTTGAATCGCGACACTTGCAGTGATTTCTGGTCGATTATTTTCTAGGGTAATGTTGTATTAGTGGTATAAACAGTATTATAACAATGTGAGAACGCTCGAAGATGCATGAGCTGTTGATAAAGACTGATTGCATGATTGAAATGATTAAGAAATTAAATCACGTGGTTAAAAGAAAAGTACGACGTTTAATTTGTTTTCCCCCTCCTGACACAAGAGCCACCCCCAATTAGTCGGCCCTTACAAAACACAATTTCAACCCCCTAACCTGCTTAGGGGAAGGACATCCGCTTTCATTGCAGACGAACGGAACGGAAAACGACATTCGCGCCCGGTGGGTAGGCAGCCCATTCGACTTCCACCCCTCTTACTCTCTCTACCCGAGGAGCGGGTACATAATTCTATGGAAACTGCCTTCTGTTTCTGATCAACTCCGGGTTACGTCTAATGCCCAAAACTGGTCCGGTTAAAAGGGATCATGGCGTGGGAAAAGCTGGTAAAGCAAGTAAAGCCGTGGGTAAAGCACGGCGTGCATCGCACAATTTCGCATACTTTTCGCAAGCGCGGTAGCCTTGGCGTCTGACCTCCATCTTCTTGTTGCCTCCATTTTGTTTTGTGTTAGTTGAACAACTGAAAGCGGCGTACGAGAATATTCCCCTGTCAGTGTCATAGAAGTTTAGTATCGACCGTGAAAATTTTGTGAATCGCTGTCTAGAGGCTCTGCAATCTCACCCGGGCTTTCTTGAAAAGTACGCAGGACTCAGTGATTGATCCGATGTGAAAATCGGGTCGCTTTTCCCTGCGTTGACCTTTTCTTTGAAGGGGTCGCCTTCGGCCGAGGGCATCAGTGGCTTTGTTTGTAAACATCCACACAAAGCTCGACTGGATTTCCAAACCGAGACGCTCGATATTTCCAGTGTCCTCCTGTGCGAAAGTGGGACTTAACCGACCTTTATTTTGTGATGTACGCACGGGAAAACATCCAACAAGTCTTTGCGCTGCAATCCGACCAATACGCTGTGTCAAGCTTCAGCCTCCTTCACTCAAGGAGAAAAGGAATCTTTCTGCACCCCAGAATTATGATCAAAAACTCTCCTGCACCGCAAAATTTAAATTGTGCACCGATACAAACTTTATATTAAGTCTTTTGTGAAGTCCGATTGTGATTGGAAACCCTTTGACTTGTACCTGATAAGGAGGCCTGATAATAAGCGACTGAAATTGACGCACCAGTTTGCCTTCTGTGTACATTTCTTCCTCTGACAAAATCAACATGAAGCTCCTCGAAAGTTCAAGGTTTGAAGCCATAAACAGTAACCTCTGCATCAAGACAGGGGACAGCAAAATAGTCGGCAGGTCAGTGCTTCATGATTTTGATGGCCGTTTTACCTAGCCGTTTTTATTGCCCATTGCTCAACTAAACTCTGTGTCTTTCTAGAATTGAGAGTTACTCCTGCAAGATGGCTGGTACAGACAAGCAGCTTTACAAGCGGTTCAATTCTGAGCAGGGTACAAGCCCTCAGGACCTTCAGGCGCTTTCCCCACCTCAAGGATCCATTGGGGTGTCTCCCCATAATTATTTCAGGTTTGTGTTTCGTTAAGACTGCTTTTATCCTAATCATCATTAGAGTTGTTGATTATGCTAACCAATTGCTCAATTGGGTATTACAGCCGCAGTGTGTCAGGCGATGAGGAAGGCCCGTTATGCGATACCATCAGTCGCAAAACACTTTTCTATTTGATTGCAACCCTCAATTCGGCATTCCAACCGGATTATGATTTTTCTGATGCCAAGAGTCACGAATTCAGCAAAGAACCAAGTCTTCTTGTAAGTGTCCCTCATTGTATGATAGAAACAATGAATATATGAGTATTTTATTTACATCTCATTATTCCTCAGCATGTGATGAATGCGGTGGACAGCAATCTTAGTGCCACTGCAGGGGAACAGTACCGAGCTATGAGGTCCCAACTTTGGGCTGCAGTTGAAGATGAGATTTCTATGGCTGAATGTGACATTTACAGGTAAGAGTCAACTAACTATGACTTGAACCCTTCTGTTTGTTTTTATAGTTTTTGTTTGTTTTTGTAAATTAATCCATGGTTGACTTTTAGCTACAATCCAGACTTGGCATCTGATCCCTTTGGAGAAGATGGGTGTCTTTGGTCTTTCAACTATTTCTTGTACAACAAGAAAATGAAGCGCATTGTTTTCTTCACTTGCAGAGCCATCAAGTAAGTTTTTCCTTTCCAACAAATTAATTTCCTTGTAATCAAACCTGCCTTTAGTTTTTGAAAAGAAAGGGAACTCATCTGTTGCTTTACTTTTTCAGTCCTATTTATTCCATGGATTCAGGACTCGGTGATGAATTTGCCATGGACGAAGATGAAGAAGGTTATTAAATGTGTATTCGCGTCTGAAGTTTGCCAGTACTAAATCCAAACTGTGCCTTCTCATATGGAATATCATAACTTGGGCTATTCAATCTATTTGTAGAGTATTTGAACCTCAGTAGTTCTTTGTGTCTTGTAGAAATCACAAAGAAGAATTGTTATTTAAAGTTGTTTGTGAGACCTTGCATTTTTGCAAGCTGTAACCATCCAAGAATCTCTCTACATCAATCAGGAAAGAAGAGATTTTGCCATCTGTGCATGTTTATGGAGGTTTTTATGTCAGCGTTGGTTTTGTTGTAAGTGCTTTTGTTGTCTGAAGTAGATCTCAATCAAGAGTAGAAGCTGTACAATGTATATTTGTACTTAAAAGGAGACTGACTGGATCTGGTTTTTATTTTATAACAATCATGTATTCATTTCATTATTGTAATATGGTAGTTTGCTTTATAATTTCTTAGTGTGAACTTAAAATTTCATTCTTTTAACCATCGACCTTTTTAATGTAATGTCGTGAGCTGCTCCTTGGTTTGCCACTTTCTGTAGTTATTTTTCCTGACTTTTCTTGCCCCTTTTTGAGTGTCTACCAGGGAAGAAACCTTTCTTTTTAATTTGTGGTGTGTGGATCTAGATGTTCCTGTGCCCTTAGCAGTATTGACATTGGTCAAAGTTCATGAGTTAGTTTTAGTTAACCATTAAATCTTCTGGATTGTATTCTGATTTAATGGCTCTCACACGTCCTAGAACAAATGCTAGTCTTTTTTACTTGATTTCTTTTCAGATTCGTGATAAAAAGTCATCATCAGTGATAAAAATTGTTTAAAATTACTTCAGAAAGTTGGGGGAATCATTTTGGAAAGTGATGTCTAATTGATAATTGAGGTATTGCATACATGATTTGCAAATGCAAGGTATGATCATTCTTCATTCATTCTTCATTCATCATGTTTGATGCTTTCTCACATGGTTCTCATGTGTTGCTTCTGCAACTTTGTTTTGTTCACATACAAATACTCAAGTATTGATTTTTGAGTGACCTCACGTTTATGTAGCTTTTCTTTTAGATTCCCCTAAACTCTGCCTAACCAATAGTTATTCTATTCTATAATATTATATGATAAATACATTTATTTATGGATGAAATTAAGTCTTCAAAAATGTTTAATTATTATTAGTGATAGTCAAGTTTGTGGTGGAGCCTTGCTAAGTTTTCAAAGTTTACTCTCTTTCTTAAAAAAACAAAAAAAAAAAACAAACAAAAAGTTTGGCCAAACACCACAGTTGATTATTCAGATTCATAGCATTTCCTAACAGTTAACGTTGTGTACCTTTTGTGCTCAGTCGTTCTACTATTGTGAGCTGTAGTAAGTGCTGTGAGTTATCACATATTGTTAGGTGTATATATTATTCCTCTAAATAATTGAATGTTTGAACTATGCTATATTTGAAGATGTATATTCTTTTCACAATTAATTTCTTAAGTCATATCCTCCTTAACCCTAATACTGTTGACTTTGACCAGAAGTGCTATTATGATAGTTTAATTCAGTAGATCCATGTTTTTCCTCTGTAAATATGTTCGCCCATTCTTCCAAATATAATGTTTAAATGTGATGAGTGTTCATTAGTCTATCCCTGATTTCCTAAACAATATTGCACTAGTCCACACTTGTGAACTTGATTGACTCTGCAGACTACCAAATGGATGGTGTTATGACTGCATTCAACCATGTTCATCAGACAGTGGATTATAGCGTAAAGATATGCTCAGGCCAGTACAGGGCTGTGCCAAAGCTGAAAGCGACAAGGTCTCTTCCTCTTGATGATGTGAGAAGTAGATTGGTCACATCAAAAGATGGAATGATTGGGAGGGGGAAGACTCAGAATAAAAATTTACAGTTCATACATCCATGCGTATTTATTAACATATGGGTTGAAGACATTGAGTCTTATCAGCAACCTAAAAGTCAGTACTAGTATACAGTACTTCCATCATATCATTTTACACTGCCATGGTATTAAAGGGGCATTGTCAGGTCTCTTCTGTGGAGAAATAGGATGGTACAAAAATGTGAAAGATTTACTGTCCATAAAACCTAGAGACATACCAACAATAAGTATATTGCATTGAAAAAAACTAACAATTTTTTTTTGAAAACGTATCTAATCTCACAATTACAAAATCAAGATCACAAATTCAGATGAAATCTCTTCCGCTTTTTGCATTGGCACCACAAGATTTGATAAGAACAGATCTTGTGAAGTATTTACATATAAATTATAGTTTGTTCCACTGACTACATAAGTGGGCTGTCATTTAGGGTATAATTTGTTCCAATATGATGCCTGAAATGGACATAATAAAGAATACACGCATGTTCACTTTCAGGCATCTATTGTCTCTCACTCAAAGTCTTTAGGGGCCTTTGCATTCCCCTATTGCCATTTCTTAAAAGAGCCAATGGTACATGCTGACTATAAGATCAATATTAATACTCACAAAAGTTTCACAACAGTGGGATGTGTGTACCCTGATGTTTCTTTGGTATGAGAGTATAAAGGAGATCCTACTACAAACTTCTTCCACTGACTAAGTTTGTTTCACTGTATGGCTTGCATAGAAAAAATGGACAAACACCTGCTTGTAATTTACTACAGCTACTTTACAATTAAAATTAAACAACAGCATGAATGACACCATTTCATGTGGAGGGCAAATAAATAATAAGGGAAAAACCTACAGCGCTGAGACCAAAGCAACAGATGGTTAAAAATAATAAACAATGGTAACTGGGTGTGAAAAAATATTACAATATAACAAAAGAGGTCACAGGCAGCACTGTGGCTGAAAAAATAAAGAAGCAAGACAAGAAAAGAAAATTTTAAAAAAATAGGATTTAACAAGTTGAGAGTGAGGTCACCCTTGGACATGTTAAGTGCCCTGAAAACAAATTCAACAAAATGACTAGCGGCTTATGTAAAGTAAACCAATTATCATCAGCATAAGAACAGGATGTACCCAAATATCCATCCAGGTTTAACAATTTAAAAGAGCTCTTGATATGTGATACAACTAAACAATAGTATACGGGGTTCTAAAAACGATATGATACATTGATTAAGAAACACACTAAATGGAACCAAAGCACTGAGAAAGTAAAGAACAACAACAATAAGAAACAAACAACAATTAACAATCTTTCACTAGTTGCATCACAACTTTTAACAGCAAGCAGGACCTATTAAGCAGAGAGATCAAGATCGAGATGACTAAACAATATCTTCAGTTTTTCATTGAGTATATTACAACTAGGATTGTATTAGAGATTCCCATTATAAATTATTATTATTATTATTATTATTGACTAACAAATATAATAGAGTAACAATTTTTACTACATTCAAAGTAAAATGTTTGAGAATTTGCCAGTTACTATATTCTAGTAAAGCCCATGATGCTTATTTACAGGGGGGAAAAACGGTGGCATAAAGCAAAAAGATACTTTTGTAATGAGTAAGTACTAGTATTTTGGGGTGTGAGCCAAAATGCCATAATTTGAGATTAGAAACATTTTTGAGGAATAAACCACAAATGAACACAGGCACACCTACTCATTTTTCAACTTCAGTTTGAGTATTAGTAAGTTTGGTATGTTAAAACTTTCAATGGCTCTCTCACATAACGGAGGCAACTTCAAAAGCATGTGAAATTACAATGCTGATGCTCCAGAAGTAACAAAATAAACCTTGAACAATTAAGTCTTCAGTCAATGATGAATAAACACTTACACAGAAGTCTAATCAAGTTTATCACAACAGGAATACGGTGGTTTATAAATGATTTCCCTCATGGTGTCTGTCCTGAGTGTTGCTATGCTCCCCATCATTGTCCTCGTCCTCTGCAGACAGCAACGGCTCCGAGTTGAGAAGAAGTGAATCTTTGGAAGGGCCTGCACTGTGTCCCAGTATTTGTTTCGCACTTCTTTTCTTACGTCCAGTGAACATCCTTGCCAATTGAGCAAATTTCTTGCGAGACACTTAAAAAATTGATGCAATTAGAAACAGGTCAGAGGTCATCTAGGTTCGAGAATGAGGTGAAATTCTAGATACTTACTTTTCCCCATATTGCGAAGACGTTCTCTGAATAAGTCATCATCAGGCAGTCCACCAGATGCTTTGTTCAGCAATTCACCTGGTGGGGATTCAGCACTTTGCTCTGTAAAATTTGTTTTTAAAATATTAAAAAGTGTTCAGCAAAAATTACAATAAGGATTTATTTTTAGAAGTAATACCTTTTTCTAGTGCATGAAGAAAGTCTTTGTTCCACCTGAGCTCAGCCATAAACTCCTCATTTTGCAGAAACAGGGCAATGCGCTCATCTTCCAAAAATTGATCTAGGTCAGGATCAGCAGCACTGTCCCCCAGCACTCCTCTTACCCTCTGATTTTCGGCATACCTCGCTTGTAGTATCTGCTGGCTTAGCATCATCGTCTGAAGAGTCAACAAGACAGGTGCAGAAAATGTTAGACACAAATTTAATGGAAATTATAAATTTACGATTCAATCAAAGTCCCTTTAACTCGTCCATGAAGAACCAGTTCATCTAAAAAAATATATCTGCATAATTTTGAGTTGATTTTTCTAGGGAATATTTTTGGTGACATTTTTCGAATTTTCCAGGCAAAGACTGGAATAGGCTTTGTCCAGTTTTGCCTGGAGGGAGAAAGAGAGAGTCTCTCCTCTCTCTGCACGCCCCGCACTCACGTCCTCGGGCAAGTGAGGCATCCAGTCGGGGGCCATGTACTGTCCGAAGGCGCGGCTGCCCTCCACGAAGAGCGAGGCCGTGTGGAGAGCACAGGACTGGGCGATGGCGGCGTACGAGCGCACGGCGCGCTCCGCCCTACGCCGGTGCTTCTCGCGGCGGAGGTAGCGCCTGCGAGCACGGCGCTCGTGCCAGCGCGCCTGCAGCTGCCGCCCGCGGTGCTGCATCTGCGCCACGAACTGCCTCCACATGGTGGAGCCTGGAGATACGGCTGCTTCGGTGCGGACTTGACAACGCGCAGATTTGGCGACGTAGCTTCCCGGTCTCCGAGCACCAGCACACGCGAGGTGAGAGGAAGCACGATAGCACGGGAGAGCACGACCACTCAGAGAGGGCGCTACCACAGGGCGGGGGGGCACGAAAACGGGAGACCACGACCAGCAGGGAAAACACGACACTCTGGGAGGGCACGATAACTCCGGGCAGCGCGACTACGCCGTCCAACGCGGCCACTCCAGGCAGCAAGACCACACCGACGACGCGCGGCGGTGGCGGAACTGCTCGGCACTGCGGTGATCGGGTAACAGGCTGGACGGCGAAGGTCTGACGTCTGACCCTGCGGTGCCCCGGCGGTGCCCCGGCGGGGACCTGGCTCAACTGGACGCCCCCCGCGCCTCCGCGCCGCCCCCGCGCGTGCCCGGCACAAGTGGTCATCCAATCTACGGAGGCCCGCGCATCCTCGCCGACAGTCGGCGACAGCCCGCCCAGACCCGCGACCCTGCGCTGCATTCGGCCGCGGCGAATTTTAGCGCGGACTTTGCAGTCGGGTCCGGCCGCCTACACGCCGGCAGAGCTACCGAGGTTTCTTTATCAGAGGCCAGCGATTCAAGGAAACTACCTCGTTGTGAAGGCACCTCTCGCAGTAAGGCGCCTGGCGGGTAGGCAAGCCCGTCGCGCGGGCGTGCCCGGCGGCCGGCCGATCCGCCGTCCGTCAGGCGCTTTCATTGGACTTCCCTCCCTCCCTTCCGCTCCCCTCCCCTTCCCCATGCCATCCCGTCAGCCTCGGCTAGCCTCGGCCTCCCACTCGCAATCAGGGCCCTTCTTCATGAACTCGCACCGACTCGCACCCTGCAGGCTGATTCCGAACCGTGCTTTCTTCGCTCTGTCTTGCTCGTGCTCATGGTGCCCGTTGGGGGTGCGAGAGAGACAGATCGGGATCGCTCTGATGCAATGTCAATGCACGCTGATGCGGCTTGTTGCGCGCGAGCGGGCGGGACTGCTCCAACGAGTACCAGATGAGGTCGAAAGGGAAGTTCGCAGAAAAATAAGCTATCTGCCTCTTTGCTACTCAATAGTTTGCTACTCAAAGGTTTTCAACAAAAACAAATTTTGGTGTTTACTATTCCAAAAAATGCAAACAGGGCGCTAACTTGTCATAATCTGAGGGTTCTTCTAAACAAATGCATGCATGAGCCTCATCCTCAATTACCTGCTTGTGGCTCTGGGAAGGTGTCAGTCTCAGGAAGTCATCTGGTAATGGTCCCAACATAGGAGGGTCCCATCCTTTGATCTCTCGGAGAGGAGGTTTTCCACTGCAAAGAAAAAGGACAAACATGCATAGCTTGCAAACAGTGCAGAACTAAACAGCAGTATATCATCAAGCTGTGTCGAGTAATTTTCATTCATACTTGTGAGTGGGGCTTTGGGGAAGCCTTGAGATGTTGTCTGGGATGGCCCCCCCGCAAGCTCCTGCACTTGCTCCAGAGGCAGCCACCGACTGAATGAGATCAGGTGTGTCAGTCGGGCCATCAGCCTCATCAAGTTGATGGCGTAGCTGTTCGTTTTCATAGTCTGTGTTCATAGCTAATAACTGGTCAATAGTTGCATCCACTGCACCTTGGTTGGATCTTAGAACAGCCTGTCGATCAATAATGATAATTGGTTATTTGCAATTTTTGTAAGGCTAACCCTTTCCCTTACCAATTCACTATGGAAATCATTTCATAGAGCTACACACCTCAATCACAGCATCGTCCATGCCTGGAAACATGGTTTTGAAGTCTCTCATGGCCTGTTGAAAGTCTAGTTGCTGAGTGGTAGTCATTTTATGTTTTTTGTTGTGGACTTCTAGGTATCAGGTATCAAAAATTAAGTCTCACGGGGTCTGGAAAAGAATTGACAAACTGAGAAACATGGGACAGTTCTAAAGAATTCTCTATGCAGCATCTCATCATCATGGTTCTTCAATTACTAAAACATAACCTATGTAAATTTAGAGAGAGTAAATAAAAATGATTTTAAAAAGCAAAGCTGGGTGTCAATCAGACTAAAAAGTAACAATGGTTTAAATTTACATAATGTATAGCTAGATGCAGGAAAAAAAAGATAGGGGGACTGAATGAAATTCCAACTATAAGTCAATGCCCTACGCGCATCTCAAGGAGAGAGACAGGTTAAGAGGCTCGAGGGCTGTATAAAACTTGTCAACCAAGACAAAGGCTCTCAGCAAACTACAGCAGGTAGCGGTTTCCTTTTAGTCTGATTCATTCAAGCCGAAACATTGAAAGGGACAACCACCCGCTTGCATACCCGCTACGGGCTACGATACATTTTGGATTTGACAGGCTGTGCCAAGTAAACGCTACTAGGGCCAGTGGGCTTGCCCAGTAATCAGCGAGAAAACGATCAATTAAAACACAACCCCTCACAGATTACGCACCTTACTGCGTTGCTTTAGTTAAAAACATTTATATTTTGACAGGCAGACAGCTTTGTGGTTTGCTTCTGCTACGGTGCCTTTTATTTGTAAGAAGTTTTTCTTGCTTTTGTTGGCTGTGAAACATACCGTGCGGCCAGGGTTGTCGCACTCGAGCATGCGCGCGGCGGACTTCCCTGGTGTGATTCGCCCTCTCTCTCGCACCTCGCACTCCAGCGAGCGAGATAGACTGACACCGCGCGACTCAGCAAGAGGAACGGAACATAAATTTTAAGTATTGGGAGAGAATGACTGACACCACGTTCCAGCACACAACAAGAGCAACAATTTTATTACAAATTTATGACAGAACAAAGTCCCTCAAGCACAGGTTCAAGAAAATAAACACACTACTTAAAATCATAGTTAAAATTTAACAAAACAAAAAAAAATCACAAAGCTATTGCGAAGTAGCCAAACCATGTTAGGTAAAACTGGTTCTGCACAGTGTTGGTGAAATAATACATTCGGTCTAAAAACAATAAATTAAAATAATTAAAAGTGATCTTGCCTACCTAACAAAACTTCAGCCATTTAACTTTATTAAGTATCTCTTTTATAAAGAATGATTCCATTATCATGTTTGAAAATTAGTATAAATAGAGAGTGCTGTCACAGAGTATGCTTCAACAATTACAATATACAACCAAACAAATGGAACACAACTATCCATTGCACTGAAACCCTCGTAGCTTATATTAAATGTTTAAGAAATAGAATGAATACATTGTCTTTTCAATATTGGTCTTGTTATAAGTAAGAGACGGACAAATAAATAAAAACAGACAAAGACTTAAGAGCTAAGGTGCAATCAATATGCAAAGGTACACCAAAAGAAAGGAAAAAGGCACCCTATTCCTTCGTCAATAAACATTAAAAACCACTTGCAAATGTCAATTTAGCTGTCAGGTTCTGGCTCTGATTCTAGTTAAACGCAGATACAGGAAAATCATCATATGGACAAATACATACAAATTAAGTAACTAAGACCGTAGAATTCATGATTCAACCAAAAGCACAGAATGTTCAATGAATCCAAATAAGTATAAATACAGGAAGACAACAAAATTATTTGAGAGCACATCTAGCAGCACAGGATGAAGCAGCCCCAAATTCTCTGGGAGAATAGGCAATGCAGACTGAGATTGAAATCAAAATTCAGTGAGCAAAACTCATAAAACAAAAACACAACAACAAAAATGTGGTATTAAGTAAGAAATCACACTTTGCACTTACACTAACAGTTCTACAAAAAAAAAGAAACAGATCAGTAGAGACTAGTCGTGTCAATAAATCCAACAACAGAAAAATGTCTTTTTTGAAAAAAGACCATCACACTAAGGTACTTGATTAATGAAACTCTACATTTTCTTTTTAAAAAATTATACGCTGCAAATTTGGCCTGATTGTAGAAGATGGACATGTTTTAAAGATCTCATATCTGAAACCTATACATGTACAATAATTTGTTTTGAAAATGCTCATCCATTAATGAGGTTTTTGTTCAGTTAATTTAGAGCACGATGAAGCATGTTTTCGCGAGTATCACTTTTCAACAGCATAATGCAGAAATTATCCACGTTACAACATGTTGACCAACTTGGAATTCCATACCAAGACACAAATACTCAGGAACCTTATAATTACAGTCTTCAGAGAAAAGCAGTTAATTTAATGTAGAATAAATTTGAAAACCCAAATATAAGTATGATTTCTTTCATATACTTTGAGTGAAAGTTCTACAAAGAATAAGCAGCTATTCAGACCTAGATTATCACATTTGAAGGTTTCTGAACATTCAAGAACCAGAGTGGTTCACATACACATAGATAAAATCTTCATAGTGATTAAGTTTCTAACAAAACTTCAACAATTGTCTACCAGACTATTAATCATCACGAGGAAGCAAGTTCCCTTGGCCTAAACATAGATTTTAGTACATCATAGTTTACACAAGCAAAATAAGAGGGGAATGAATGCTCCTATTGCCACGAATAACGGTAACATGATAGCAGTATCATCGACAGAATATGGATCTGGAGTTCGTGGTCCACTTGGCTTGCGGCTTTTCATTTTTATGTCTTCTTCACGCTCTTTCATTTCATCATATTCACTGTCTGACTGATAATAAGGCAGCTTAGGCACATCTGCAATTAAATCCAAGATACAAATCATCATGAATAAAATTATAAGACAAAACGGCTTGTGCAACACACAGAAATTATACTAACCATCTAGACGACCTCTTATTACATAAAGTGCATTAATTTTTGGATTGTCTCTGTATCCCTACAAAGAAAGAAATTCAATCACTGTTTCCATTCATTTTAAGATAATATTGAGTGAGTAGCTCGAATTTCTGATAATAATTAACAAACCTTTATAAACTCCACTCTTATCATCCCACTTTGAATGTCGGATTCAGCACCATTGACGAAGAGTTTGTCATTTAAAACCGTAAATGGAACATACTCATCATGTGCAACTCCTCGTCCGACACGATCATAAATATCTAAATCACTAACTATGGTATGGTCTCCATTCAGCACAATATCGAACACCTGTAATCAAACAGCTCCTCTTAGCAAAAACAAAAGTACTGGGCCCGGAACAAACGTCCACTGAGTTAGTTGTAGGTTTGAAGTCAAACTTACCTTCTTATTAGCTGAATTGAAATAAACTTCACAAAATTTTAATACCAACACATACTCTCCGTCCTCATCAATTGGAATATCATACCCAAATGTACTATGGTGGTATCTTTCAGTTTGATATAAAATTTGGTCTTCGGTAGGCACTCTCCCAATCACCAACTGTTTTCCATAACTAGATGCCGTTCCAACTTTGCCAGTTAATGGATCTTTATCATAATGCACACCCCAATAATCAGTGTGTGATTCGCCACCAGCGTTAACGGCGTAAATTATATCACCGTTGTAGGTCAGCGATATAACTATGCAGGAAAAAAGTACCGTAGAGACTAACAAATTTCTAACCCCCATAGCTTCTGCTAGGGTGAATTCTCATTAAGCAGAAAACTTGTAGACATAGGTTTCAATAAAGAAAGAGATTTTCAGTATTCGTCTCCCAAACACCAGTCAAAAAATTAAATGTCTCATTCATGAACGCTGACTACAAGAAGGTACCGGTAAAATATCTCAGAAGTGAATTTCGACCGAAGAGATTGACAGAAATCTGCAGATATCTTCAGAAAATGAATGAACCGGATTGGCCACGCATTGTTTACAAAATCAGGCAGTTTTCAGAACAGTTACAGAAGGCTTATTTTCTTGACCTGCCACCATTTGCATAAGAACCTCGCAGTTCTATTTCCACGCTTTAACGGTTCGTTCGTATAAAACTTCTGCATTTGAGTTCTTTACACCCTGAATAACCATCTTACTCCGAAATTTCATGAGGTTTTACAAATGGTTTTCAAAATTTCGTCATTGTTTGAGTTGTAGCGTTGGTAGACTGATCTGTCAATCGGAGATTTCTAGAAGGCATCTTTTCTAGTGTCAGCAGACAAGACAGCAGGCGAATTTTGTTGGAAGTCGATATCCAGAGAAAAAGAAGTTATTTTTGTTGATCCTTTTAAAAGAAATGTTGTCTTTGTGTTGATCAGTAGTGCTGCAGGATAGTTACACATCAACCATGGGAAATCAGGACTCAAAGCTGAGCTTCCGCAAAGCTGTAATACAGCTTACATCTAAAACGCAGGTAGGTCTGCTTTGCGACGTACGCTAGGCTGCTAGGCACGGGGCGTACGATACAGCCCACAGCCACAGCCATTGGGCCATTGGCCTATGGCCCCTGCATTCGTTTAGAGAAGTGCGGAACCACCGCCTTTCATCGCAAAATCACCTTGGCGATGGGTTGTGTTGAATGAAACTGGTTTCCATCGTACTGTTGTGGCATTTCCTTCGTCATACGTCTTACACCCACTTCCCCTTTCTTTCATACTTGTGTCAGAGTGACTGTTTTTAGAGGTTCTGGTGGACAGGTCTGGTGGACAACCCATTCAATCGGACATCCCCTTCATATCCACTATGCCAATATTTCTTAACATTGGTGTTTGTCTAAGTTTTTGGTATTTTTGAAAGTAGGTTAAATTTTTAAACTTTGCAAATTTTGTGGCTAATTGTCAAAGATTCGAGGCACATGTCAGTTCCATTGTTAGTGATCTCACAGCCCAGTATTGTCCTGATATTTGAGTTTCGTTCTCTGAATAAGCTCACGCATGTGTCTTTGAAGTAACTTTCAAGTTTGGACTAACAGTGGTGTGGTCTCTACATCTGACTCACTCTGAAATTATCGTCTGGGCTGTTTTTTCTTTTTTTTTTTTGTTTGTTTGTTTTTCAGTTGCATGACTTTTACACCTATCAAAGATTTGTTCGCAAGATGACATCACCTTCGGTGTTGGCTGACAGTCTCCATTTTGTCTTAATCCATAGTTAAATTTTTTGAAAACCCTTTAAATTACTGTTCCCAGATTTCACTGTATCATGTTTCTTTGTTTTAACATCTGTTTTCTCTCTAATACGCTGATTTCATGTAGTGAAATGGACAATTGTGCATGTCAACCGACCCATTTTGTGACGAATTTTCAATTTTCTCTTTGCCTCTTTCTCTTTTGTGAGCTAATGTCACTGTCTATTCACTTTATCACACATCATTTGAAAAACAGACATGTTTTCCCTTTTCACTGATCGAGCAGTTAAGTCTTTCGCCGGATATTATTCATTTACATTCGACCTTATCCAACAGCTACTTATATTATGTTCAAAATTGCATATTGCCAAATTTACCAGTAGTTATGAAAGATTTGGGTATGGCAAAGGGCTATTGTTGGTTTTCATGGCAGTTTTGTGTGTAGATCTAGCAAGCATTGTTTCTGTAATTTTTGTTTTTTGTTCCTCCTAGCATGCTAAAAAAAAAATATTCAGTAGTAATTTTACAGGTTTATGGTTTGTTTTTTTGTTCCTTTTTAAAATTGAGGTTGTTCATAGCTGTCAATATAGTAGACTATACCTTACAAAACAGATCCATTTTTTTTTTTAAATCTTAAAAGATATTGAAATTGCTTGATACGCACAGTACTGCTGTGTCAGAGAGAAAAAGAAAGAGAGTGATTGTGCGTGTGTGCTTGGAACCTGATGTTTGGGTTCTCTTGTATTTGAGACAGTGTGCATGTAGTGCTGTAGTGGACTCTTCAGATGGTCATGTTTTCTCTTTGTCGACCGGTTCACTACGAGTGCTTTTTTTTTGTACATATGTGTGAAAACCATCAAGCTCTGTTGCTGTGCCCATACATTTTTCAAGCAAAACAGAGGATAGACATGCCTTGGGCAAAGTTTCTTTGGTTATTTGCTGTTTGAAATGCATCTGTAGCAAAGTTTCGTGTTTTCTCATATGTGTTAGTGAAAGCAATAATATTGATTTGAATCCTGCCGTTGAAAGCCAAATATTTTTCTCAGTTTGGCACTATTGTAAGTTTATGACTATCCCGTCGCCGTGGGGAGTTATTGGAAGAAACAAATAATGAATTGAATGAAAACTGAACACGCGTCGACAAAGAGAAATATTGACAGGAAGAAGAGGGCACCTTTTAAAGTGTAAGTGTTTCCCCAACATGAATATACATTTTTTAAAATTTATACTATCTTAAGTTGAATCTTTTGGTGGTACTTATATTTTCTTGTTCTAATGTTTTACCATTAACATATCTACTAACAACAAATGAGATGCCCAGGTGAAAGGGATTTTGGAATGAAAAATTGTTTCTCTTACATGAAGCAACATAATACATGTCAAATGTTGCTTGTGTTAGTTAATCTTTTGGCTATGATTTTCTTTTTCTTTCATCTGGACATGTTTTATTTGTATCAAGGTGGTCAGTTCAAATATCTTCTGCCTGCATTCCGAAACGGTGGCTTGTAAATGTGAGCTCGGAGTAGCCTTGATTTTAGCGTAACTCGTAAAATCTAGGGGAAGACAAAGACCGCCATGGGTCCAGCTGCTTTGCTCTCAACGGTAAAGGGAGGGAGGCCTTATGTCCCTTTCAGCTGATTCCGCCTGATTCCGAAGGGTCCTTTCGTCGCTCTTTCTCTCTCGCACGCCTGCGGTGCCTGCGGGACGTACAGGGCGACGAAACGAGCCTTCGGAAGGGCGGCTGACGTGAAGGGCAATTTGCACCTCTGGCGCGCCACGACTGCCGTGACCAGCTGGGTTGGGAAGGTTGGGACAGCCACCAGTCTCAGAGCGCCCGCTGGACCCAAAGGGTTCCAAAGGGTTTAGTCGTGTCGCGATAAAATCACTTTTGACGAAAGTGCGTCGCATTGCAAAGCCGCCTCTTGGGACATTGCAGGCAGTTCAGGAAGTTGACTGATTTGGGTGCACGATTGAGGGTCCACAGTCCACCATGTCCTGACGCTGTGTCTATCTCCGCAGGGCTCGCAGGGCCAGTATGTCTGAGCCACCCCTTCCTCGGAGTCCCAGCCCTACCCCCAGCGGCGATGCGGACCAGGAGGTGGGGGCCTTGGCCGCCGCCCACGCCGCCCCCGTCGCGGGACTCCCTCCGGGCCCTGTTCCTGGCGGAGGCAGCGTGTGCGCGGGGCTGGCGGCTCAGGACGCGGGGCGCCTGGAGGTGGCGGGCCTGCTCGGCCTCCTGCGGACCCAGTTCGCCGTGATGACCGGCGGCCGCACGCGCGACGGCAAGCCCATCGTGACGTTCCCAGGGTCCGGCGCCCAGGCCGTGCTCTCGGACGAAGACTTCCAGCGGCTGGCGCTGTACTTGACGTCGGTGCCCTCCATGCAGGAGGTGGACGCCGGCTTCGTGCTGGTGGTGGACAGGCGGCGTGACCGCTGGAGCTCGGTCAAGGGCGTGCTGCTGCAGGTGTCGGCCGCGTTCCCAGGCCTGGTGCACGTCGTGTACGTCCTGCGGCCGTCTGGCCTGCTCCAGAAGGCCATCAGCGAGGTGAGCAGGCAGCTGCTGCCGCGCGAAGAGTTCAAGTTCCCCGTCGTGGTGTGCGGGTCGCTGGAGGAGCTGCACGCCGTGCTGGACCGCCGCGAGCTGAGCGTCGACCTGGGCGGCGACATCGCCTACAACCACGAGGAGTGGATCGCGCAGCGCGTGGCGCTGGACCAGTTCTCGCGCACTACCCGCGACGTGTCCGCCGCCCTGGACGGCTTCACGCGCCGCGTCAGCGACCTGGCCGAGCCGGACACGGTGGAGGGGCTGAGCGAACAGCTGCACGCGCAGGGCCAGCAGTACCTGGAGCTCAAGGAGGGCATCCTGGACGCGGCGCGCTGCGGAGAGCTGCTGCTGCGGGACATCCGCCGGCCCGGCGCCTCGCCCAAGGAGCGCGCCAGCCTGGACAGCGTGACCAGCGTGGAGCGGCTGCTGGTGCAGCTCGAAGAGACGGAGCGCACGTTCGACGACTTCTGGCAGCAGCACTCGGCCCGCCTCAAGCAGCTCATGGAGCTGTACACGTTCGAGCGCGGGCTGGTGGAGCTGTCGGGGCGCCTGGCGCAGCACGTGGACGCCGTGGCGGACCACCCGCACGCGGCCGAGTCCGTGGAGGGCGTGGACGCCGTGGCGGCGCGCCTGGCCGCGCTGCGAGAGCGCTGCACGGCGGACGTGGAGCGCGCCGAGGACCTGATCCGCACCGGGCAGCAGCTGGCGGCCGCGCGCCACTACGTGAACCAGAACGAGGGCCTGGACCAGGTGCGGCCCTCCTGCGAGGACCTGCAGGAGCGCTGCCTGGAGCTGGCGCGTCAGATCGAGGACAAGGAGGCCCTCGTGCAGCAGTACCGCGCCGTGCAGGAGCGGCTCAAGCACGCCGCCGACTGGTGCACCGGCGGCCTGGAGCTGCTGGCGCTGCACCCCGCCGCCTCGCTGGACCGCGCGTCCTGCCCGCCCGAGCGCGTGGACCAGCTGGTGCAGCAGCTGGAGGCCTTCCTGGCCAACGGGCGCGACTTGCAGGCCGCCTCGCCCCGCGACTTCCACCCCCTGCTGCAGGACGCCAAGGTGACGACGGTGGAGACCCGGGCCGCCGTGGCACAGGCCGTGCAGCGCCTCGCCGACGTGCGCGCCCTCGTCGAGAAGCAGTTGTTGTTCCTGCACCGGCTGCACCCCAAGCCCGCGCCGCTGTCCGCCGCGCCGTCGCCCGCGCCCTCGCCGTCGCCCTCCCCCGACCTCATCATCCGCGGCACGTCGGCCACCTCTGTGCGGCCGCGCTCAATGTGTGAGGGCGACTCGAAGCAGGGTCACGTACTGACCGAGCTGGTGACGACGGAGCAGGCCTACGTGTCGGAGCTGGGCGCCATCATACGCGGCTACAAGCACGAGCTGGAGAACGACAAGTACCAGACGATGATCCCTGCGCAGCTGCAGGGCAAGTCCAACATCCTGTTCGGCAACCTGGAGGAGATTCACGCCTTCCACGCCGACGTGTTCCTGCCAGACCTGCAGAACTGCGTGATGCAGGTGGGCTCGGCGGCCGAGCTGGTGGCGCTGTGCTTCACGCAGTGCCGCGAGCAGCTGTTCCAGCTGTACAGCGCGTACTGCCAGAACATCCCCCGGTCCGAGGCGCTTCGCGACGCGGTGCCCGAGGCCGCCCTCTTCTTCCAGGCGTGCCAGATGAAGCTGGGCCACAAGCTGCCCCTCGCCGCGTACCTGCTCAAGCCCGTGCAGCGCATCACCAAGTACCAGCTGCTCCTCAAGGACCTGGCGGGCACGGCCCCCGAGGGCGAGGCGAGCGCCGCGCTGCAGGCCGCCCTGGACTGCATGCTCGTGGTGCTCAAGTGCGTCAACGACAGCATGCACCAGGTGGCCATCACGGGCTTCTGGGGCGACCTGACCGAGCTGGGCCCGCTGCTGCTCCAGGGCTCCTTCTCCGTCTGGTCCGAGAGCAAGAAGGACAGGCTGCGGGAGCTACGGCTCAAGCCCATGCAGAGGCATATATTCTTCTATCAGAAGGCGCTCCTGTTTTGCAAGAAGATAGTCAACAACAAGGCAACGTATCACTTTAAGCGCTACCTAAAAATGTCACAGGTGGGCCTCACGGAGTCGGTGAAAGGTGACACAAGGAAGTTTGAAGTTTGGCTGCAGGGTAGGCAGGAAGTGCATACAATTCAAGCAGCCACCGCAGAGCAGACACAACAATGGGTGAATGAGATTAAACGAGTACTGCTCGAGCAGTTGAGAGAACTTAAAGGTGAGAAGATACGCCAGTACTCTCTTGTCCAGCAAAACTCTGTTGCCAAACCACTTCTAGATCCCTCATCTGCTAAGAGATCCATGAGCTGCACAGAGTCAAATGGGTCTCGCTCAACGTCAGCATGTGTTTCAGAAGAAGAAGATCAGTCTTCTGAGTACTCTGTCAGTGAGGATGAAGATGCCTTTTCAGAACACACATGTGAAGGTGGCCGTTATGTGTCATTAGCAGACTACAGCGCTGTTGGCCGTAGTGAAGTTTCTATGTCTGAGGGAGATGTTGTTGAACTGCTCAAGATTGGATGTGCTGGCTGGTGGTTTGTAAAAGTGCAAAGCTCGCAAAGAGAAGGCTGGGTGCCTGCTGCCTTTCTAGAACATTTGGCTAAGAAAGCCTGTGTCAAGTAATGTGCATTGTTTAAGTATCCCAACCGGGTGTCACAAGACATTTTTTTAAATAATGATGTAAATCAGTGATTTTAATGTACATAATAATAAAATGTGTTTATTGTGTACTGTAATTTATTATTGTTAGTGCATTGTTTAATTCATCCATATTGTCAACTTCTCTTGCTAAATGTCACTTATGCAGCAAGAGTGTAGTTCAAATTTGATAAATTTACACATCGTAATTAAAAACAAAACTTAAGCAAACCTGGCATGTTTTAAAGATAGAGAACCGTCCAGTTTACCAATACTGGAGGGCTGTGGTTTGTCATTCCAGCATTTGGGTAGAAATGTGAGTACCTGTTTCCATCCTATCCCCCAAAACATTTATAATTTACTGATTTTTTATGGATGAAATTCCTGACTAATGGTAGTGACCACTAGTTAAGAAAAACACACATCAGTTTACTCTTGAGCATAGTAAGATTTTTGTAGTCAATTACTGGACATGTTGATGGACTTGCAATACTTTTCTACTTGTATAAAAAGGGAAAAAACAGTTGTCAAGTTTGTTTGATCGAATAATGTGCTGACAATACACTTGTTTGACAAAACTCAATTTTGTATGTCATTTTTAAAATGAAATGTGAGACGTTATTGTTCAGCATTCATATTTCCTATGCTTTTCTTTCAAAAGAAGAAGTTGACAAATTTGCTGCCTTTGTGGAACCATTCTGAACTGTTTACTTCTATGTATTTTAGCCGCTCCTCTCCCTCTGTCCACAGTGTGCTACTTCTCTCATGTACTTACGGAAGTGAATGAGACGTTCAAATTGTAAGGATGGATCACTGTGATCGTCAATTGAGCTTTAATTTATGTTCCGTTCTCTCTTTAGTCTTGAGCGAAATTTTGAGATCTGGAATGTTCTCTACTAGAAGTTAACTGTATTTGCTCAGTATTTATTCAGTATTGAAGTCTCCCTCTTGCAATGTACCTCCGTGTTTGTACCTTAGTGTTCTTATGTCATTACTGCAACTTCTTTTAACATTGGCTGGGAGGCATGTGTTGTGGTCTCAATACCTAAACCCATGCAGAATGAAATAAAAATGTTTGGGCTAGGGATTAGAGAGTGTTATATTGTTATTCCTACTTGTTGATTTCTACTAATCTACCTGAGCAGTATTAAGAATTTAGTACTGGGAACTCAAAGCTTTATGTATAGAGGTATTACTATAAAATCAAACATTAGTTTTCATGTCCTTTGAGTCATATTCTTGCACAAGAATTTGAAAATGCCTATTCTTTAGTACAAAAGTTTATGCCATATTGTGTACAGGTGTGATGAATGTGGCTTCAAACCACAGTGTGCACATGTGCAAGATGCATTAGTGTAAGTTATGTACTCTTATATCAAACTCTTTGTCAAAGTTTTTTGGCTGTCCTAAATTTAAAGTAGCTTGACTGGTATGCTTTGATCTCAATTTTGTCTTGTTGCTTTTGATCATCCATTGTTGGTTTTTATTTCGGAAACGAAACTGTAAAGAGTGAGAGCTGAGCAAATGATTGAGTGTGAGCTTGTATACAAGTGTGTGATCTAACCCGTGTGATTAATTTGTGTCAAGTAATCCCCCGCCCCCTATTTTTTTGGTGTGCTAGAGAGACAGATACTTATGCTATCTTCATATCCAGGGAAAGTACATGGGCATTGGTTTTACTGCGTTAAATAGTGGGATCATTGTTGTTTCTGTGCAAGCCTTGGCAAAGAGCCCGCCAAATTATTTCTCTTATCTTCCAACATATCTAGGTGTTTTAAGGGTTTCCTAAAAAAGAAAAAATATTGCACAGGTTTGTTTGTGTTGTTTTTTTTTCTTTTGAAACTTGAAAATGCCAATCATAACAATGCATGACCAATACATTATGACCAATTTTCAGACCACATCTGGACCCTTAGTTGAGGGTATGTACTCTCTCCCAACCTTGTATCCTTATCTCCATACTGTACAATCTAGTTCAAAAACAGTTTTTCTCTGGCAATGGAAGATGCATAGTGATTGGTCCTACTTATTCTTTGTAGCTGTGTATATGGGCTTCTTACTCGACAATGTTGAGAAGTGAGTGAAATTATTTTTGCTTATTCCAGGAACCATTAGCATGTAAATACTTTACTTTCTTATGCTGTAGTTAAAGGTCATGGGGTCTGTACTGAGAAGAATTTGTACCCTGCGATAGGACGTATGTTATGAGTGTTATAAATTTAGTTTATTTACTTATTCTTTAATACAATATATTTTTCAATGAGTAAATTGGGCATGGGGCTCTTTCTCTAACCATCACTGCTAGAACAATGGTGTGTTATCCGTACATTATTACTGCCAAGGACCTACAATGTGTTACTTTCTCTGAACATGTAAATTAATGTGTGCATTGGCAGTCTTCTGGTTTAAAACTCTAATTAATACATCCTAGCATATGTTCCCTTTGCTCAGTTTTAGAAACAGAGTTTTCGTTTGTTTGTTTTTTCTTGTTTGTTTAAACGTTTTCCTATGAGGTGCACTTGCCATAGATTAATGTTAATTAATATGTTTAGTGCCAGCTCCTCTTGACAATCAAGTATCAAGTTTTTGGTTGTTGTTTACTGACTATACCAAGGTGAGGGGTATTGGTTACTTAAGGCCACAGCTATCTATTCAATTCGCTGTATTTGATGCAGTGTTTGCTGTCTACAAATGAAAAAATGTAATAGCATACAAAGAGGCACAATTTCTTATTTACTTACTTGTTCCTTCTTTGAAACCAAATATGATGAGTGTCAATCGCTGTCAATTATTGTTGAGTTTTGACTGGTATAATGTGGCGCTCTGAGGACAATCAATATTTTAACTCTGAAACAAAGCTGCAGTTTTCTTATTCTCTTATATTATGTGGCTGTGTGTGCCATTGTACCACAAAGTTAATTATAGTTATCAAAGTTAACATGAAATTTACTCCGTTTATTATTATTAATGTTCCTTTGTCTTTGGTTGCGGAACTTGTCTTGGGTTGTTAAATCACACCTTTTTTTAATCAACTAGAGGGTGGGAATAATTGTTTTTGTGTTTATTTATGAGTGAATGATGTCAGTCTGTATTGCCTTAAATATTTTATGTGATTATTTTGTGCCTCACCGTGTTTTAACTAAAGAATACTCGTCCTATTATTATTACTGAACATTAAAATGCCTCTTCTTATAGAGGATTTCAGCATAGTTTGTAGCAAGCTTCTTTTGTTGTTGTTACTGTGTTCTGTTCAGTTTTGCTTGTTAGCGTTTGTGTGTATGGTGATGGCAGTAAAATGTTCATTGATTAGGCTTACCTTTAGCCCTGGAGTCTGGACATATTGAAGTCTTTTTTGTACTGATCAGTAATAATTGTGTTTCCATAATAATTGGGAGGAGAAACAGCTGAGCTGTAAAATATTCTGTGTATTAAGTCAGTTTTGTATTGCATTGTGATAAAAACAGTATAGGACAAACTGTTTTGTTAAAATTTCTTAGTGCTCATTATATTTATCAATATTCAAATTTGTGCTAACTGCAAATAACACCAGAACAAGACGTTTTGATACAAAAAATATTTTTGATTATTCAAATCCATGATTCTGGTAGTCCTGGTATTGATCCATTTGTCTTGTTCAGTTTATTTGAATTTTAGGTTTGATCCAGTGTGGGGTTCTACTTGTTGTAAGCCCTTTGTCCCCTTAAGCGCTTGTAGTCTGTTAGGAGCATAGCATGTCTGATAATGAGTGAAAATGTGATAGGCTTAATCCATGCATGTCAATTTTACTCATAAAATGTGCACTGGGAGTGAGTACTTTTCCGACTGGACTTTGATTTCCCCCTTTCTCTTCTTCCTTAATGTTTTCTTCATCTTTCATTCCTACATATTTGAGGTATTTGGTGTGTGTGCATATTGTGGCATTTTAGCATTTTGTTTAAAGTGTGATATTTGTCTGATCTTGGAAGCTGCCTGCCATGTAATGCTTCTATCCTTACCAAAGACTTTACTGTTTCAAGGTAATTGTTCTATATATAATCGAATGATATCATTTCTGCTGGTTTTTATTTGGCCTCTGACATTTTCTTTTGTGGTTAGGAGAGAGATTTTCACAAATTCTGGGAGATTTAATTTTATTTTTTTGTTGGTTATTCATGCTGTCAGATGTAGCTTTGGTGTGCTGGTGCATTTCTTTTTATTTCTTCCTACTAGTCACTTTACAGGGTTTATAATAATAGTAATAATGATATTCTCTGGCACTTCTTGATATGTGTGGTAGTGATCTCCAACTCAATGTGTCATCAACTACTAGTAGGTGGGTGTTAACTGACTAGTACAGTGTTGTAAGTCTTTTTACCTGGAGGAAGCTAGAACTCCAAAGTGTTTTGCTACAACTCCCAGTGCGCATTTCTGGTGACATGCATTGTATAGAGCTTGGGGAATATTATTGATTGACTGAGTGAGAAATGATTGTTCCCTATGTTTAATTTATACTCACCTCCTGGATGGTGTAGTACAGAATAAAAGAAAAACGGCTTTCATTGTGTATATCCGTAGTAGTTTGAAAACTCATACATTAGAATGGAGGTAAATTTGGTTCAATTTGTCTCTAAGTATCAATGCTTTGAGAAACGCTTTACATTCTACCAATTTGCCTGCTTGTTATTAGCAGAGAATCATCTGTATTGACTTCCAATGTACATTTGTCCCCACCCCTCCTTTTTGGGAATGTATATTAGTTTTTGACATTGTTGTCATTGGCCTGATTGCTCACAGATACTGGTTACAATCAAAGAGTGTTTTTAAAACTGGCAAAAAAATAAAGTGATGTAAATCTGAGAACTCAGTTTATTTTGTTTGTTTATTATTACGACCCTACTCCATTGTTGTCCACCATCACTACGAACTCAACTGCCTCAACAACTCAATGTGCTCCAAGCTAACACAAACAGCCAAAAACAGTCTAGTGAAGGAAATCAGTTTCATAAAAACCTCATGCAAAAATCTCTCTTGCCTCAACATTCATTAACTCTAATCAATTTTTTTAAATCAAACTGATTTTATTTCATATTTCAGCCCATTGACTCTTCTGATGATACTTTTTGGGATCAACTATGGTCTGAGCACACAGCTTCAGTGCAAGATGTCTTCACCTTACTACCAGCAGCTGAGATAAGAATGGTTAGAGAGGAATCTCCTCAAAACCTGGCCACTTTGTGCTATAAAGCAGTAGAAAAACTTGTGAGGGCAGTGGACAACAGCTGTCGAACCCAACATGATCAGCAGACAGGTAAATTTCTCAAACACTTCATTCTTTGGAGAAGTGCATAGTTTCCATATTACTTTCATTTATGTTCCATGATTGATTTTTGTCCTCCACCTCATCTGCAGTTCTTAACTGCTGTCGCCTGCTTACCCGTGTCCTGCCCTGCATGTTTGAGGATTTAGACTGGAGAGGATTCTTCTGGTCAAGCCTCCCAGCTGGCCAGGCTCAGGAAGGAGAAGAAACCGAGTCCTCTCCATTAGCAGTATCTTTGATCAATGCAATTTGTGTGAGTACTTGTTCAGAATTTTAACTAGTACACATCACCCCCAACAAGTCTTGTAATTTTACCGCTCCCAATTTCAGGATCTTCTATTCTGCCCAGATTTCACTGTTGCTGCCAACAAAAAGGCTGGCCCTGTAAGACAATTATTATTATTATGTCTTTCCTAAATTTTGATTTCATGTTAATGTTTTCAGGTACTTTAATCGCCTTGTTGTTGATTTTTTTCAATGGTTGTTTCAGGATAAAGCAGAGGATCTTCAAGCCATTGACAGCTGCGAATATATATGGGAGTCAGGTGTGGGCTGTGCTACAACCCCCCCTCATCATCCTCAGTATGATTCAAACCGCACAGAACTTCTCAAATTGCTGTTGACCTGCTTCAGCGAAACTATATATCATCAGCCGGAAGGTCAGGTTTGCTTGCATATTCTATTTTTCAAATAACATAAGTTTGGTTTTGACAGAAATAATAATTTTTTCAGAAGCCTCACCAGCACCAAACCGCTGGATCCAACACCTCACCTCTGCAGAAAATCGCCATGCTCTTCCATTATTTACCTCTCTTTTGAATACTGTTTGCGCTTATGATCCTGTTGGTTTGGGTGTTCCTTACAATCATTTAATATTTAGTGACTCCATGGAGCCTCTTGTGGATGTAGCACTTCAGCTACTCCTTGTTACTCTTGATCATGACCTGAGTAACACTGTTGTACAGGATGAGGTAAGAAAGCTGCTTGTGTTAAAAAAATGCTACAGTTTACAGTTTGTTCAGAAAACTTTTAAAAAATAATGTTTGTATCAATCAGCAAACCACTGTCCCGGACAACCTTTTTATTAACTATTTGAGCCGTATTCACCGTGATGAAGATTTCCAGTTTGTTTTAAAAGGCTTTGCTCGCCTCCTTAACAATCCCTTAATGCAGACATATTTACCTAACTCCACAAAAAAGGTCCAATTTCACCAAGAGCTGCTCGTATTTTTCTGGAAAATGTGTGATTACAACAAGGTAAAAAAATTACATTTTTGTGATTCAGATAATTTTTATTTTATTTCTTTGTATAATGTGTATTTCATTCTCCCCAGAAATTCCTGTACTATGTCTTGAAAGGTGATGACGTTTTACACATCCTAGTGCCCATATTGTTCCACTTGAATGATTCTCGTGCTGATCAGTGTAAGTAGGATTTGTCCCACTGTTCACTTAAAATCTTAGAACTTTTTGGCCTTAACTGACATCTTTTTTTCCCCCCCAGCACGTGTTGGTTTGATGCACATTGGAGTTTTCATCTTGCTCTTGTTGAGTGGTTACCGAAACTTCGGTGTTCGTCTCAATAAACCTTATACAGCAACCATCCCAATGGATATACCAGTCTTTACAGGTGAGACAACAAAACAAATAGAATAAAAATAGAATAGTAAATGAAAAACCTAATTTCTAACTTGATGCAATTTTATCCATCCAGGAACTCATGGTGATCTAGTGATCACTGTATTTCACAAAATTATTTCAACTGGACATCAAAGACTGCAGCCACTATTTGACTGCCTTTTAACTATTCTTGTGAATGGTATTTTAAACATACAACACTTAAAAAAGCAAAAACAACAAAATTCATTTACTGGACTGTAGTTAGTTTATGTTTTTGTTTTCAGTGTCTCCATACCTCAAAACTCTCTCAATGGTAGCCAGTACAAAGCTTCTACATCTTCTTGAGGCTTTCAGTACTCCATGGTTTTTATTTTCATCACCTACAAAGCACCAACTGGTTTTCTTCCTCTTGGAAATTTTCAACAACATCATTCAATACCAGTTTGATGGTAAGACATGCTTCATGTGAAATGATTATTATTCTGATCAATTTAATTAAATGATATACCTCTTGTCTCATAGGAAATTCCAACCTGGTGTACACCATAATTAGGAAACGTCAAGTATTCCATTCCCTGGCAAGTTTGCCCACTGATCATTTGACTATTAACAAAACAATTTCCAAAAAGCCTCGCCGCCACATTCCTACTGTTTCCGCCAATCCTGACTCAGCTGGCCAGTCTGATCCTGAAGCTCCAAGTATGGAGGGTTCACGCCCCGCACAGCCAGCTGAACCTGGAACTCTGAAAGTTTCTTTACCGGACACTCCTGGTATGTTGTTATCATGGCTCACTGACCAAATATTACTATTAGTGTGCAATTAATGTTTTTAACCTCCTCTTTTATCTATTTACTACAGGCATTGAAAATATGACTGAGAGAGAGTCAGCTCATCCAGCTGCAAGTCAAAGTGGGGATGCTGCACCTGAACCCACTCCTGCTAATGAAAGTCCCTTGCTGGATCAAAATGCTCCAACTCGTCAAGGAGATGGCATGGAAGGGCCTAGCGAAGACCTTGTTAGTTTGTGATCTAGACACAATGTCAAACAATTGAAATTTATAAGTGGTATTTATACAAATTTTTTTTCCCAATTTAATTTTATAGAAATCTACTCCAGTCTCATCAAGCTCTACGATCGAAACTAGCGCAAGAAGTCCCTTGCAAAGATCAGTTCACCAGGTATATCTCTTTTTTCTCTCTTTCTGTATATTTCGCTTACTTCCCGTTTTTACCTGTGATCAAACTTTTAAGAAAGTTTCTCAATCATCTAAATTATTTTCAGCGCCAGAGTATTCGTCTTACTGATGCAACTGGAGCAGCAGGAGCTGAAGATGGTTCTTATACTTGGGTACCAACAGCTGAGTGGGTTCGCTCTTGGAAGACCAAACTTCCTCTTCAGAATATCATGAGATTGCTACAGATTCTGGTGCCCCAAGTAGAGAAAATTTGCATTGACAAGTATGCCTTTTTTTTTTTTTTTCAAGTACCTTAGAAGAGTGGTTTGTTAGTATTTTACATCAAATAATTGTTCGTCCATTACAGAGACCTAACAGATGAAAGCGAAATATTGAAATTTCTTCAGCATGGAACTCTTGTTGGTTTGCTTCCTGTTCCCCATCCAATTCTTATTCGCAAATATCAAACGAATTCTGGAACCAGTACATGGTTGCGAACATATATGTGGGGTATTATTTACCTCAGGTAATTAAATTTCTCTTTTCATAAGTTGTTTCATGAATTTTTTAAATCTCTGTTTTTGAAATGTGTGATGAAATACTCTTTCATAATTCTAGGAATGTTGATCCACCTATCTGGTACGACACTGGTGTGAAGCTCTTCGAAGTTCAGCACGTTCAACACGAGTAGTGAGAGTTTCACATCTTTTGTCAACCTTATGCCAATTATGTATGATGATCTTAGTTTAAAGCTTTAAAACGTTCCAACATGAAATTTTGTGAGCTTCATCTCAGCTGGTGTCTTATTAGCTTAGTCTAAGCAAATTTATATCATGGTGATCTGTTAAATTTTCAAATTTATTTATATTTTGTTTTAAAGTTGCTTGTGGGCTTCAGCAGTAGCACAAAACATTCGAATATTTGAAGCTGTATCCCTTTTTGGGTGCAGATTTTATTGTATGTTTCCTGACCTGAAGTCGAGTTGAATGTTTATTTTATCTGCACTGTTGCAGGCTCATGATTAAAGTTTTCCTAGATTGACAAAGTTTCAATCAACAGTCCCTGTGTGAATAGTGGTAATATCTACCTCATTGTATTTAAATGGAATTACAGATTACCAATATTTTGTGTGTTAGGAAGTATCATCTTGAAATTGAATTAATTTATTTTGTACCTGTAATCTCCTCACAAATTTCTTTAATTTCGGATATTTTTAAAACTAATTGTCTAAACAAACCAACCAATCTGGTGAGCCCATATCGGATGGACTTCTGTTATTGCCAATTAAACAGCAGTTTCCCCAAACTGTATTGCTAGTTTAGGCCGCCTGTCATTATTTATTTAAATGTACATTCCTTGAATTTGCATTTTTTTGTTTTGTTTTCTTGTAAGTTTTTTAGTTGTACTTATTGTTTTACTGTTGTTTTATTTTCCATTCCAGAGAAATTGACTGGCTTCTTGTTTGTTTTTTATGATTGTTTTACCACAGATTAATGTCTTGATCCCAATCTTTTATGTGGCATCTCATTTTGAGTAAGATTTTTTTACGTTGCTCCCAATTATACACTGCATGACTGATTGAAAGATAGCAGTTTTACTAACTGTTAGTGGAATTAGACAGATGTCGTAAGGATCTCTTCATCTTTGAATGAAAGTGAGATTGTTTTGCTTCTTATCATGTTAATGAAATAAGATGACTGCAAGTTGATTTGAACACCTGTGGAAATTGGTTTACAGTAGTAGGGCTGTACTGAAAATGCAAGTGGTTAGATTGCAGTCAATGGCTTACGGAATCTTTTTATGTCAAGATCTTGCCACGTTTCAGTTAAATAGCCTATGTTGTTTTTAAGAATATTTGTTTGAACATATTTTTCTCGATACTGTAAAAGCAAAACTGTACAGAGCACATGTTATGAATTTTTTATCTATTGTTGGTTGCACTTCTTATCTCAGTCCAACCAAATGGTTTCAAACACTGAAATGAATTGCACTGTTGACAAAATGTAAATCAAGATTTTGTGGACACAAATTAGATACAATAGCTGAGTGTTTAAAAAACCTCGTCATACCTTGAATCACTTCAAAGTAGTTTCAGAAAAATTGGTTTGTGATTAAATGTCTGGATTTTTACACTACTAAAGTTTGATAGTTATGTTTGCCAAGGCTAAAGTTCAAAGAAGAAAAATGAGGGGAAAATATTTGCCTAGGTAGCTTTTGCTTTGGCTCCTCTTCTTGTTTTTATTTTAAAATCATTTTTGGCCATGTACTTTGACATGTGATAAATAAACATCGAATCTTTTCCTCATATCTCATTATTCCTTTTTATTTTTTTCTAAGTATAAGGTCTTACCATACTGATAGGGGCGGAGCGGCTAAGTCTTTGAAGAGCAGACGACGCGCCGGCAGTTCCGCACCCCACCACCGGGGTGCAGCGGCGCAGCTGACTCGACCCACCGGACCGAACCCGTCAGTCAGTTTGCGTCTTCTCCTATCGTCGTTCCCACGCTCCGGCTTGGACGAATTCCTTGCCTCCTGACTTTGGTTGCGCAACCACAATTTTACTTTTCCGTTCCATCATGGATCCATTCAGATACCATGGTAAGTTGTATTTACTTTGCATACCCATTTTATCGCGTTGTGTGTTATGTTTGTATCGTGGGTGTATGTGTACGTGTGTGTGTGTGTTCGCCACCCAATATTTCTGTGCGTTTACTGCGTCTTTCCTTTTCCTTTCCCTAGTAAATGTTAAACTTTTATCAGTTTTTTGGTGATTATGTCAACTTGCATGATTGAAATAGCTTGCCCTCAAGCATTCGGCCCTTTTGGGGGCTTCCGAGCCCATGGAATGACCGTGGGAAAGTTGGTTTGTTTACGTTCTCAGGGGCGCCTCCCCCTCCCCCCTCCCCACCCCCTGCTTTCCTCCATTCGTGAAACTTTCGCGACGAAGTCCAGATATTTTGGGTGTAAATGACCGATAACGAAATGATTTGATTATTGATTTTGTCTTTCTTTCATGGATATTGTTGAATTATCTGTTTTGGTAGACTCGAATGAAGGACCTGTGCCTGTGGGCACTCGGAGTCTATGTCGGAGTGAAATGCAACTCACCATGAAATTGCCTGTTTCAAATGGTTCATGCTATGGACGAACATTGTCTGTCCCACTGGTGCTTCCTGAGAAACCAGGAGATATGAGGGAAGTTGAGAGTTCTGCAGCAAATCACACGATCAGAACCACGTGGGTGCCTTTTTACTTCGCTTTTTGTTCATTCTTCAGCTTTAGCAGCTTGTCAACACTTACTAATTTTGTTTCAGGGCACAATGTTTGAGTCCTGATGTTCATCTCATCACAACACTGTTAGTATGCTTCACTTAAAAGAATTTTACCATATGCTACGCATTTGAGTTTCTAAACATATGTTTCTCTTCGACAGAGTTCAACTGAAATCCTCTAAACCAGATGGGTTTCTTAGACCTTTATGGCCAGGCACTTCAGGCAAGTAAACACTAAGTTTTAATTACTCACATTTTGTCTAGATTCAAATTGATTTGGTTAATGTGACAGTTTTGAAAAGGCTTCTTGTTAATTTTTTACCTTCTTTTATCAGCTGTCAAACCCTGCTGCAGTTTTTGTAAGAAAAACGGCGAGAGGCCGGAAGTCTACATGGACCACAAACTGCATGAAGTGACGGATGAAGGGAAGAGGGTTAGCTGCCCAATTCTTAGAAGTGTGAAGTAAGTCAGTTTCTTTTTACGATCCTGATGTGCTTGTTATGTATTCAGTTCTCATTCTCCAACTCTCATTTTTAGATGCCCTATTTGTGGAGCCACAGGAGACTTCGCTCATACAATTTCACATTGTCCCCAGTCTAGCAACAGAGTGTCCGTTGCCTTAATGCTGAAAAGCACAGCGCGGCAGGGGAATGGAAGGAAGAGAGTTGTCTAAGACTTATCAATTATGCTAGTGCTAGTGATGACACAAAAGTAGCATGGGTTCATACTTACTTTTGCTGTCTTACTGTAAATTTTGTCCCAGGTACCTTTGATTTTGTGTATTGTATTCATCCTGCAGGATACTGTTTTAATTGTTTAATGAACTGCACTGGCAATATAGCTTGAGTTCCTTGAAAACTCAGATTTTTCTGCTTAGAAAAATTTATGGTGATTGTATTTCAGGAAACAATTCTGTTTTTGTGATTCCTCAAATTGAAATTCTGTTTTTCAGTCATTTTAAAAACAAATTATTAACCTATGATTTAGTTTTGGTGTTCCAAATGGTTCAAATGGTTTGGTGATCCAGAATGTTCCTGATTCGAAGGGGGAAAATTACTGTAGGAACAGAATTATGTTTGTGTTCAATATGGATTTGTCAACCCTCTATCAAGTTTTCCTAAACAATTTGGAAAAGTTTTAGTTTCTTATCAATTATTTTATCTTTATTATGTGATCAATGATCTTTTTGTTTTATGATTCTCCATGTGGCCGAGAGCTGCAGAATTAAGATAATGATAGTTTTATAAAGTATCCGAAGCATATGCTTCCACCACCTGTCATCATGTAGAAACATCTTTTTGATTCATCAGGGTGCTACCCGCTTGTTACCTAAGGCGTGTTTTCGTTCCCAATTTGCTTCTGTTGTGTCCTTATGTGAAATGAAGATGTACGTTTTCTTTTCATCTGTTGGCGTTTTATTCCTTATGCATCTCTCCCACATTGTCAGCTCCTACTTCTAAACTTTGGAGGAGGGAGGGGGGCGGTATTGCAAAAATTGACAAGAATCAATCAACTTTGTCCAGATGTTGTGGAGGGAAGTCACTTTCACCGGGAGGAGAACAGACCCAGGGCCCCCACCACACTAGAGTTTGAAACGTGCGGCGGCAGAGCCGGACGATCAGTGCTGCCACGTTGTAAGTGAACTCGTGAAAGTTGCACACATTTAGAGCAATTACACAGCGCGAGATAAAGGATATACTCGGCGGTTTTTACCGAGTTCAAGACTCCAAGTTGGTTGGTTATGAATTAAAGTTGTGGAATGCTTTCTTCATAACTGGTGGCAGTTCTGTTAAATGAAAAGAAAAGTGGAATCAATGGGGTTTGGTGACGTGATGGCCTCGCGAGTCGGTGCCAGCCAAAAGCAGATGATGACACTTTTGCTTCTATTTGTGCCAGTTCTATCGTGTTGATAGCCTCAGAGATTTCCGTATTCACTTTGCTTACCGAAGTGTTTCCTTGCTGACAAGTTGCTTGGGCTGGGAACCATTTGCGTGTTACCGTACGCCGACTTCGCTGTCGTGTGCGTACGTATTTGTACACAAAGGTTACTCTTGTTGACATTGACAGCGTCTGGTTTGTTTATTCTCAGACCGTTAGGTATTTGAACCTGAGGTTGATTGTTTAAGATCTCTTTATCTAACTGTTTATATACCTGAGTCCGATCGCCGGTATTTTCTTTCTGTGTCCGTCGGCAAGCCATAACCTTAAACATCTGTTTGGGAAGAATACAGAAGTTAGTTGTAAAAGTATAATTAGTGCTTGTCATGAAAGAGACTGGTGTGTCAAACCCCTACTCATGTCTTACTGATGATTGTCTTTCCTTCTTAACACGTTTGGATCGTCATTAGACACAAGTAATCTGAGGTTCAAAATAGGTTTTCCTGTTTGGCAAAAATTTTATTAGTGCGAATTCGTTTACTGATTGTTCTTCGCAAATTGACTTTTCCCTCTGTTCTTTGCTCATTGACTTTTCCCTCTCTTTTACAGAACGTGCTAAATTTGGTGGTTTGAGGAGCAAAGCGAGGGGAGTGTTTGTCTCCATTTTAATTATTAATGTCATTAATGTCGTTATTACATTATTCATTATTTAAAAATACAATACTATTAAGGCACTCTTTATGTGCATTACGAGAAATTTTAAATCCTTTAAAATATTAAAGATATATTTTGTGTAAAGATTTAAAACCTTCTCAATTCTTTCTATATTTTTACAATATTACGTAGTGTAGTTGCATCATACTGCACCTCTTCAAATTAAGTAAGGAGAAAAAAAAATGTCAGCAGTATTAGATCAAACCCCAAACAAGGCAGAAACTGCCTCCAACCTCTTTGCATCAGCAGCTGATGTCTCTCCCAAAAATGGACCTGACTTCACCAGCATCCGATCAAAGGTAACACCAAACTTTGCCTTGTACTACTTGATGGTTCTTTTGTGTATTCGCAAGTTAAATTCCTTATGTTTTCTTCTAGATTGTTCTTGTGAGCCCCACAGAGGAGCAGTTTGATCTTCTTCAAAAGCGGTTATCACAACGCCTGGAAGAGGGCAGAGGAGAAACTATTTTTGATATTGGAGTGGGTGATGGTGCGTAGGTCATTTGCCTATTCTAGTGTAATAAAGGCAATTTTTTGAAATCTATTGATTTGTTTAAAATTTTTCTGTTCATTGTGTAGATGGTGGAGAAAGTGGCTTGAAACCTGATGAATATGACGCTGCTGTGGCAACTCTCCAATCCTTAGCTGCTACTTTGGAATGTGACTGTGTTATTTTACGCCAGCGTAAGGGTGAAGAGGGTCAAACAGGACAATACCTTGTGCGGAGAAGAGTTGACCAACAGGATTTCTTGGAAATAAGGTGAAAGCATCAGACCATTGCATATTTCTGTTTTAATGTTGCATCAGCATCTCCATGTGGTTTCTAATGTCTACTTTTCTTTGCATAGGGTTGCTGTTGTAGGCAATGTTGATGCTGGTAAATCAACTCTGCTTGGTGTCTTAACTCATGGTGAATTGGATAATGGCAGGGGAACAGCAAGACAAAAACTATTTCGTCACAAACATGAAATGGAATCAGGTCGAACAAGTTCAGTGGGTAATGATATTCTGGGCTTTGATAGTGTTGGTAAGTAGTTTATTTCCCCTGTGGTCTAGGTAAACACACTACTCTTTCTTACTTATGTTTTTAATTTTACACAGGTAATGTTGTTAATAAACCCGAACATGGCTCTCTTGACTGGGTTAAAATTTGTGAAAAATCATCTAAAGTGATTACATTTATTGACCTGGCTGGCCATGAACGCTACCTTAAGACCACTGTATTTGGAATGACTGGACATGCACCAGATTTTGGAATGCTAATGGTAAAGCTCTTTCCAAAAATTTGTGTTCTTCTTTTTTCCCATTAGTTTTTCTTATCTTATCAAGTACTGTTTTACATTTTTTATTTTGGTTCTCAGGTTGGTGCAAATGCTGGAATTGTTGGCATGACCAAAGAACATTTAGGTTTAGCACTAGCATTGAGTGTTCCAGTTTTTGTGGTTGTGACCAAGATAGATATGTGTCCTCCAAATGTTCTACAAGATACTCTGCGTCTACTTGTTCGAATCCTGAAGTCCCCTGGATGCCGCAAAGTACCAGTGATGGTCAAAACTCCAGATGATGTAATTGTTAGTGCCACAAACTTTGTGTCAGAGAGGTGAGTATTCTTTATTCTTGTTTCTGGCTCATTTCATTGCATTATGAATCAGATGTTTAACCCCTAATATCTCTTTTGTTCCAGATTATGTCCTATTTTCCAAGTTTCCAATGTGAGTGGTGAAAATTTGGATTTGCTTAAAATGTTCCTTAATCTTCTGACCACCCGCACCTATAGTCGAGATGATGAGCCTGCAGAGTTCCAAATTGATGATACTTACTCTGTCCCAGTAAGAATATTAGATGATTTTATTATGAAGTTCAATCTGCACCTCTTATTGGAGAAAATTTTCTAATTCAGAATTTGTCTTTTAGGGTGTTGGTACTGTTGTGTCAGGCACTGCCCTCAAAGGTGTGATTCGCCTAAATGACACACTAATGCTTGGTCCAGATCCACTCGGACATTTTACAGCCATTGCAGTAAAAAGTATTCATCGTAAACGTATGGCTGTACGAGAAGTCCGTGGTGGGCAAACAGCCTCATTTGCCCTTAAAAAGGTAAGAGCTCTCCAGATTGGATTGAATTTTCTTTACCTGTTACCTTCAAACATAAGTAGAAAAATTTGTTGCTTGCAGATTAAACGTTCTCAAATCAGAAAGGGTATGGTAATGGTGTCACCATCTTTAAATCCACAAGCATGCTGGGAATTTGAAGGAGAAATTTTGGTTTTGCACCATCCTACTACCATTAGCAGCCGCTATCAAGCCATGGTTCACTGTGGCTCGATCAGACAAACAGCAAGCATTCTCACAATGTCTGAAGAATGCCTGCGGACTGGAGACAAGGCTCTTGTTCACTTCAGGTTCATAAAACACCCTGAATATCTTAAGCCAGGGCAGCGTATGGTATTTCGAGAGGGTCGAACCAAAGCTGTGGGCAACGTCCTGAGGTTAATTCCTTCTGCTGGCCCAGCAAATCAGTCGGCTCGCTCTAAACCCAACAAAATGATGTCCAGGCAACCATCTCAGGGCCAGGGGCAGGGCCAAGGCCAAGGCCAAGGAACCACTCAGCAAGCATCAGATCAGGTAGGTGAAGTTGACGCCAATGTATCTTAACCTTTTTCTTATGGAAATAATTTACTATTACAGTCCTCTCTTTCTCAGACATCTACCGATGAGGTCCCTGAGACCCCTCTGGAAGTGAGCTCAGATAAACGCGAGAATATCGGCCAACGCTCAGGGAAGAAAAGTCGGGGGCGACGAGGTGGAAGAGGGCGCAACGGAGGCCCTCCCAAACCTCTGACGGAGCAGAATTCTGGGGCAGCACCTGCACCTCGCCCTGCTTCTAAAGTCTAGATCAGATGCTCAAGTAGTTTTCTGTCTTTCTCCTCTTATTTTTTCTTCTTCAGTTCGAAGGTGTATGGATTAAAGCTTGTGATTATTCTGCTCGGTACTTTTTTTATCATTCTATTAGTAGAGGCTGTGCTGTGAAAAAGCCTTGTGTGATCCTTGTTTTTTTTTTTTTCCCCCCTCATAGGGCTTGTAGATATTCTGCTCATTTTGGTGTTGATTCTAATCATGACATGTTATATGAGCATCAAAGATAATTTTACTATTTGTGGGTTGATCAATCATATTTATTTTTCAGAAATAGCCTTCTCTTGTCTATCTGGTATGTGAATATTGCTTGGGTCTTGAAGTTCCAGAAATTTGTGATGTTTGATTATTGAACTTCATCTCAGGGCTGAGCAATGATATTCATCCACTTCTATAAACTCATTTGTAGGTTGTTGTTATTTTTTTTCAATTCTGTTTTATTTTGACAAATAGAATGTCACATTGTATTAAATGTGTTCCGATCTTTTGTTCATGGAATTTGCTACTTGTTGAGATATTGTGGTAAAAAAATCCATTTGAAACGAGGTACCTGTAGCTGTCTACCACACTATCTACCCTCACATTGTACATAACCAAGGTTCATTTATGTATTGAAGTTTGGCAATAACTTTAATTTATGTTTCAAATATAACTCTTCTCTGTGATCTCTTGGTGCAGTAAGGACTTTTTTTCTGAAATAATTTCTTTCTGTATTTTATTCTTAAGGTTAGGTATAATTATGGCACCAAATTTAACAAGTTTATGTCCTTTGTGTTAGTTACTTTTTAAATGCCAGTCTTTCGGTATCATTAGCTAATTTTTTTTTTTTTTTTTTTAATTAGTAAGCCCTTTTACTTCTTATCTAGTTCTCATGAGATGGCGGTATTGCTTAAGTGTGACACTTTTCTTGAACTAACATAATCAATGGCATGCTGAAATGTGCTTTATTGTGAGAGTTGAATAAATTTAAACTAACATATTTACTTTTTTCCTTAACATCATAGCATCATTAATCCTCAAAAGATATGTTCAGAATCAAGATTAAAATTATTGTTGAACTACATACAATCTATGATGTGTCATAGAGGATATATGTACAGTAGGTGTTGGATTTTCCAGTGTTGTCTTGTAAAGGTATACAATAAACTGCACACTGTACATCAGCACGATGAAACTGTCGTTACTTTCTTTCCCCTTGATCCCGGAATGTCATAAGACGCAGAGCCCTCCGTGAGTCAAACCCTAGGTGAAGTTTGGCAAAGTAAAGCATGTGAGAGTTCGTTGGAAGGACATGACACACAACTTACAAATGATCTGCGACACCCTGTAGAGAGAAAGCTCCCTGTGTCCGAGAGAGACGTCCCACCCGACCGAACGCGCTCCTCACACCGCTAGCGGCTAGCCATAGGGCCAGCGCCATAGGGACGACGCATTCATTCACGATTTGGCATCAAGCCCATCGGGGAAGGCCTTCCCTTGACCCTTTCCCTTTCACGGCCTTTCACCGCGCCAGCGCGGGATCACAGCCAGCGCACTGCTTACAAGCGCGGGCACGCTCCGTGCGGTGCTGAATTTTGAGCAACAGTGGCGTAACCAGACGTTTCCGGGGAGAAATTGCGCAACTTTTCAGCGTAGGCGTCAATTTGTTCTGCAAAGCCTTTTGGGGCGAGGGGCAGTCACTCCAACAAGCCACTGCATGCTTGCGCAAGTACTAGAATTTCTACCGTAAGCATAACAAGCGTAACGTGAACTTGATCATCAAGTTTTTTCGTCGAAGATAGCAAAAGGGGGAGGGGACGCTCTCCACCGCAATGGTCAGAGCGCAGTGGATGCTCGCGCCAAGTACTCCGACGGCTCCTCCCGAAGACATCAGCGTTCGGGTGTAACTTTGAGTACATATAGGGGTTAACTTGGTTACTCATAAATTCACATTAAAAGGAGGCTTAAGCGTTTTAACGCACTCAACGTTAAGTCGGTTGACTAGAGAATTTCGCCCAAGCTTGGTGAGTACACTGAGACGGCAAGTACACGAGACACTAGTGTCCCCCTCTCCTCGCCCCGCTCGCAGCCGCAGGGGGTGGGTTAGGGGTTAGCGCAGCCCGCGGCGGAGCGGAGCGGAGTGGCATAACCAGATCGGCGGCGCGCGCCGCTCCACTCCGGGGGGACAGAAAAAGGGGGTGGGGGTGTTACGCACCCATGCGAGGAACTGGACTCCAGTCCGCAGATTCCACTCTTATCGAGAGTGACGCCTGTCAGTGCGCACCACAGGTGCGGTGTGGGCCGTTGGCCCGCCCTTGGACCGCCGCGCGCACTTGTCGTCCGCCCATCAACCCTTCGTCGACCTGGTCGACTGTCGGCACTCCGTCGCCCCGTCTCTCTCGCACTCCAGCGGCGTTCGGCGTGGGTGCGAGCGAGACGGGGCGGCGGCTTTATCGCCGCGCTCAATCCGAGATGAGCCCCGGAATATCCGCCAGGCTGGAGGGCCGTGGCTTTGCGGTCGCTTTGCCGTCGCGCTCCCGTTTGACCCATGGGAACTGCCGTGATGTAATCCCTTTTCGGCGGTGACCTTCAATGCACGTGGCATCGCAGAAGTGCATAAGCGAGTTACTTTGCTCCGGCTGCCGGGCTGGTCGCGTCGACACGAAAAGTCTCGGCGTTGACTGCCGGGTAGGTGGCCGCTCCACCGCGATGCCTGGCTTCAACATGAGAGAAGGGCGCCCTTCTCTCATGGCTCCAAACAGGCAGGGTGCAAATGGGTCGACATCCCCTTCCGTCATCAGAGCGCCTGCGAACCCCGGGCAGGCCGCCGCGCCGTGCTGTCGGGCCTCCGCGCCTTCCCGCGAACTCCGGTGGGCCCCCCGGTGTCCGGCCCCCGGCGCGCGTGCCCCCGGCCCGCGGCAATGTAACACCCGTCGAAAGGAGGGCGGGGACCGTGTGCGGTGGAGGGGCGCGCCCCGCCAGTGTTGTGTCCGACGGACCGGCGGACCGGCGGTCTGGCACTGACCTGTTGACGGCCTGACGGGCTGACGTCCCACCTGCCGGACTGCCGGGGTTCGTTCGCATCGCGCTTCGCGCATCGCTCCTCCCCGCTCCGCACACTCACTTGGCGGTGGTCGTGTGTCGTCCGGCCCGCCCGCCTCGCCTTGGCGCTGCTTTCTGCCTTGCCGCTTTGGCAGTCGAGCGAACCGCGCACGCCCCAACGCACGCTCACGCACCGTCGCCGCGGCGCAGCTCCGCACTTCGCGACCGTGCACACGCCTGGACGCCGCGAGACGTCCGCGGATACGTCGCTTCCACCCCGTCTCGTGTCGCGCCGGCACTCCCTGGTGAGTCGGGGCGCCTTGGCTAGCCTTGGCCTCTGCGGACGCCCGCCTACCGAACACATTCGTCGAACGTGATCGGAACTCCTCCTTCGATTTGCCAATCTTCGCCCAAAAATCAAATTTACCGACCCGATTTCAACTTAAGTGAATCAATGCCCTTAATTCAAAGTTAAAAAATCTAAAATTTATTTTTAAAAACTGAATTTAATGACCGCCAGTTTTTACTTGATTGCAAAAAAATTAAATTTTGCATGATATTTTTGCTGACCCCCTCCTTTTTCTTGCCTTTTTAAAATTTCAAATTGGCAGTGGAGTTCCTGTCAGACACTTGAGCAAACCAGAGAGGCCAGGTCGTTCTAATGCGATTTGACCCGTTTGGCTTGGTGGGCTTGGCCTTGATCTTTATTCGAGTTTTCAATTTATGTCTCCCGAACACGAAATGGGACTTTGCTTGCTTTTGCTCTTCGTCTCTCTAATCTCAAATCTCGCGCATTTGTTGTGGGTTCACGGTATATTTTTTGTGTTTTTTGGTGATGAGCACGTCTCATTAAGTGACGCTGGGTACGAGCGGGGCGGACTTTAGGTCGACGCCTTGAGTCACCCCTGAAACGGACTGAGTCCGCTGCCGCTATGTCCTGTCCTGCCGCGAGGTGTCTGATAGTGCGTTGGACGCGCGCACCTCGCGGCCCATGTTCGCGTTCGTGTTCGCGTTCGTGTTCGCGACCCGGCCGACGCGCCCGGGACCCACAAATCACTGTCACGGGGAAATAGGAGGAGCGGCGCCTGCCGGGCTGCCGGCAAGGCGGCAAATTGCACGGCAGGCTGTCGGCGATGTTTGGCGCGACGCTGCGGGGCTGCGGGCGGAGGAGGCAAAGCCCCTTGCAAAAAGGGCCGTTTGCCGGCGGGGCGGGGCGGGGCGGGCGGGGCGGGGCGGGGCGGGCGGGGCGCGGCGGCAACCTGTTTGGCGGGTATCGTTCAAGTCCAGGACCATGGCAACTGTCCCGTCATAGGGGCTGGGCAGGCTCGCTGGTCCAGCGCGGTGCCGCGGCGGCCACACGGGCCACACAGTGCGCGGCCCGGTCCCCGCGACACGGGCCCAGCGGTGCGCCGCCACGCCGCGCCACGCCGCGCCACGCCACACCCCCGCGAGGCGGAGCTGCCCGTGACCGTGATCTTGATCTTGAGCCGGCAAGCGGGTTACCCTCTTCGGCACGCAGTGTCTGCCCGTATCGGCCTCTCGCAAGGTGCTTCCCTCGAATTAGACGGCCGCGCGGGGCACCACCGCGCACAGAATGACAAAAGAAGGCGATCCGTTGCCAGGAATCCAAGGCGCTTGGCGCGTGTAACTGTCGCTGTTTACGAGACGCACGCCACTAAAATTCGGCATTTTGTCATGGGTGGTTCTCCGGCCAGCCTGCGGGATGGCCGCGACTCGTCCCGTCCCGTCCGCCGGGTCCGTTCGGTGCCGTTAGACATGTCTCGTTGTTATTCGCCGAGTACGTCGCCACCGGGTTTCGGGGTTTCGCGGGAAAACCTGGATGTGTCTGGAGCCTCTGCTCGCGCAGTGCGCGGGCAAGATGGCTCTCTTCCCGCGCTTTCCGAAAACCGGAAACCAGCTCGCCGAGACGGTCCTCCCCCGTCGCATTGACGCACGTCGGTCCTCCAGCAAGCCCATTCTGTCTCCGTCGCACTCACGGGGCGCCGCGTAGGGGTGCGAGAGAGACAGAGCGCCGTCCTCGTCGCGGACCTCGAGGTCCTCTCCGGCTGTCCAGGCCGCCGATCGCTGCCAAAGGCGAGGCTGCCGCGGCCATAAGCACCACTTCCGCTCCGCGCTGCCAGAGGATGCAGGCAGAGGGCACACTGTGTCTGGGCCCCTGTGGATTGGGTTAGGTTAGGTCCTGTGGGGGTGCGAGAGAGACAGAGCGGCCCGTCGTGGGTGGGGCCGTGGGGCGGCGTGAATCAGTCCGGAGGCACGTGCGGGTGACTGGCCTCATCCTGGCGTCGCCTGGCGCCCGGCTTGTTGCTTTGCTGTTTCATGCGCGGTTACCTTTGTGTTGGAAAACAGGGAGGGGGAGGGGAACAACGCCCTGGAGAGCCTCCTGAGAGGCCTGTTGACTCGCACCTACCGATAGCATAGGCTCTGTCCGAGTCCGCCTGGGGATCCTGCTGAAGTCCTGCCGGAGTCCGCCACGCAGGTTCCGTGCCGGTAATCGCCCAGTCGCTTGCAAATAAATCCCCCTCCCCCACCCCTCTGCCTGCTCCACGCATAAATTGGCAGCCCTGCGTGGCGTGCCTGCAGGCGCAGGGCATTCCCCGGCGTGCGACCATCAGCCAATCAGGAGCCCGCTCGGATTGAGCAACGCCACCATTTAACCCCCTCCCCCTCCGGTTGTGTTTATTTTCATTGCCGGAAGGAATGATAAGGAGCGAGTTCGTAAGTCATGGAAAAGTTTGTCCAGCGGCGGCAGTGCGGCGCCGGCCGCGCGCTCTGGACCGTCTCGACAGGTGTTTCGATAGGTCGATACAGGCCGTCGTCATCGCTAAGATCTGCGCGGACCGCCGAGAGCGCGGAGACAACTTCGTGTCCTGTCGGATGGAAACCTGGAGACCCCCAAGGGGCGGACCGAAGCGGGATGAATCCACTTAATCCACTCAAGGTCCTAATTTTCTGGATATCACCGCCCTCCTCCCCCCGGATCGCGTCGAGCTCATACATCAAGCGAGATCGTGACACGCGCGCCATTTGGCAAATGGCCGCGCACGGAGTGCCACAGAGTGCCACAGCGCTGATAAGGCGCGCCGCGGTGCAGACTGCCGCGCTGTCTCTCTCGCACTCGCGGGGCTGCCCGTGGGCCTGTGGGGGTGCGAGAGAGACAGAGCGACGGACACGCCGCGCGGAATGGCTAGCAGGTTGGCGGCGGGGGCTGCGCGGGCTGCGGAGTGGCGACCGGTGTTCCTCTTGTCTCCGCGTCGCGCTGCGGGCCATGCTGTACATTACGTGCGCGGTCGCCAAACGTCGGGGTGGGAAATAAGACTTGCGCGGGAGATCTCGGGCTGTCGGCCGACCAGGAGGCTGCAAAGCAGTTGACGAAAACTGCGAAAACGCCGCTTTATTCGACCTCTAACGAGAAGCCCAACATTTGTGGCCACCCCACTTGTGAATGCAAATGAACGAATGTAAATGAATGAATGAAAGAAAATGAATGAGAATGAATGAACGAATGAACGAAGTGCAGTGCGTCCTTGCGGCGTCCTTGTCCCGCCCCTGCAGTGGCGGGGCGCGGGGCGGCGCGGGGCGGGGCCTCGGCGGCTGTCCCACGGCACCGCGACCCACGCCACACCCAGACAGGAAATAGGGAAAAGGGAGCAAAGGAGAGCGAAACCGCAAATAATGCGCCTTCATTCGTGCCAGCCGTTTGTCCGGCCATCAGTCCTCCCGTTCCAGCGTCCGTCAGTCCGCCTGTCTGTCCGTCCGTCCGTCTGTCTGTCCGTCCGTCTGTCACATTGAGTCTGTGGCTGACCACTGGCTGACGGGCGTGCTTGCAGCCATGTCAAAGCACTTTGCCCAGACTCTGATCCGGCCAAATTGAAATTAAGTACCTGGGTTTCACGAATCTGTATAGCAACATCCATTTTCTGACAAAATCAGTTCACGATTGAGCTGCCAGGAATACTTGACGTGAAGCTCAAATACCGGTTCAGGCATTAAACAACTATACTTGTAATCATCGACTACCTGAAGTCGGGTCACGATTTCTTGATTAATTCTCCTCAAACCCTGGAGTCGGAGCACCTAGGTGTTGTTCCCCACAGGAGCTCTCAATCGGAGCGGCGTGCACATTTGTTCCTTTTTCAAAACGTTCTCCTTTTTTTGCCTTTTTAACGCGGTTCCACTTAGCACTGGCAGTACTTTGCCGCCGCCTGGATGACGCTCCCAGCCACGCCCAGCCTGTCCGCGCCTTCGCTTGACGGCCATCATGGCCAGCCAGCGACAGCGCGGCCTGCCACTTTTCGACTTTGGGTCACCATGGTGGCACACCGCGGCGGGGGTGTGAACCTCGGTGACCCTAGACCAGGACGGTTGTATCCCATAGCAGACCACGAGCGACTTTGCCGGAGTTTCACTTCACATTTCATAATTTAAAATGCATCTGGAGTCCAGCCGCTGATGCTTATCACACGGTGGTCCCGGCTTCGCACATCATTCAACTGTCAATTTTTCGAGGGATTTTGTTTTATTTTCAACCCGTCAGTTTTCATCCGACGGTGCTCGCCACGGCGGATCCTCGAAATAATTATCTCGCGCTCGCATCATCTCATTCAAATTAACTGTCGGCTTAGGCGCGGGTTCGCGAGCCACAATAGGGGGGAAATTGGCGGAAAAACGGTATCAAACGGGCCGCTCCCCGCCTCGGGTATCAGATCGCATAGCCATCGGGGGCGCTGATCCTCATTCCGCGCCAGGAGGCATTACAATGGTAAACACGGCCAAATGCCGCAGGCCGGGCCCGTGCGTGCCGCGCCGTGCCGAGCCGTGCCGTGCCGCGCCGCGCCCTGCCGCGGTGGCCAGCCTCCACGGTCCCTGACCTCCTCGCCGCCGGGACGAGTTGGGTGTGTTCGGCCGGGGCGGGGCGGGGCGGGGCGGGGCGGGCCGAAGAGGGCGGGGCTCCTTACCGGCCGGGGGAGTCGAACCCGTCCCCGCCGCTGCCGCCAAGGCATGGCCACGGCCAAGGTAGCGTTACACCAGGGCTACTCTGACGCAAGGCGCGTCACGCGTCGGCTTACTGCAGGCTTACCGACGCCACGCCGCATCTCGCCGTCAAAACATGAATGAGAAATCCGGCGCGGTCCTCCCGAAATGTGACGTGCCGGCACTCTTTTTGCGTTTGCGGACAGTTGCAAAACCGAGAGATGAGTAAAGAAACGTGGAAGACCTCCCCCACTTTTCTCGCACTTCCGGCGGCTCTGGCACGCCGAACGCGTGCGAGACTATCAAGCGGATAGTTGGGGCAGTAGTTGTTCGCGTCAGACGGACAGACAGACAGACAGACAGACAGACAGACAGACAGACAGCCCGGGGCGTCCTCCGGCCGGCCGGGGTGAGGTGGGGTGGGGGGTGTGGAGGATGGGAGCACCGGCCAAACCCCAGACAGAGACAGCTTGACCTGTCAATGGTGACGCGTGCTTGGCTCGGCGAACGGTCTTGGCGCGTGCCGCGCGCGCCGTCCGTGTGAGTGTGTGTGTGTGTGTGTGCGTGCGCGTGCACGTGACGGTGTGGAGCGCGCTGCCCGGACTGACACTGAAGCCATTGCACACTATGAGGCGCCACGGTAAAAGCTTCCAATTCGCCAGTCCAAAGCAGCTGATGTTGGTCCGCTTCTTCGCCACCGCTGTACGTACTCACGATTTCCGTTTGCGTTGCAGACCATGCTCCAGCCGAGGGGCGGCGCTGCGGGCGCTGCAGTCGCCTTGCTTCTCCTCCAGGTGAGCCAATCCCCCGGAAAAGGACGCGGCCGTGAAATAACTCATCCCTCTCCGAGAAGCACTTTGCGCCGCCGACCGCGGAGGAGGGCGTTGTCTTTGTAATTTGCCACTTTGCCGGTTTGGCAATTACCCACGAAAAATATGGCCTGCCGACTTATATTAATTTCTTTATTATTGTTTTTTTTTTTAAACTGTGTGTGAAGTAAAACCACTTGTGTGCGGTTTCGCAGCTGTGCCGCGGCGCGCTCGGCCATGGGCGCCTCATGGACCCGCCCGCCAGGAACAGCATGTGGCGCTTCGGCTTCCCCAACCCCGTCAACTACAACGACAACGAGTTGTTCTGCGGGGGCTACGCCGGTGAGCAGAGGAGAGGACCCGCCGGGTCGGGGCCGCGACGACGCGACGCCGATGACGCTCCGAGATTTGACACCCACTGAGCATGACCAGCAGGCCCACTCCGAAAAGGGTCGTCGCTCGGTCTCTCTCGCACTCGTGGGGCGGTCCGTAGGGGTGCGAGAGAGACCGAGCGACGCGGCCCGCGGTCTGGACGGGCACGGACAAATGGCGCGACGGGCGGTGCGCGGAGTCGCGGAGTGCGGGCGCCCCGCCCCGCGGCCTACGGTCGGCCCTCGGCTCGGCAGTCCTCGCCAACAACGCCGCGTCCTTGGCGTGCTGCGCGTCCTTGCCGTCCTTTGTTGGGCCCTCGCTCTGTCTCTCTCGCACTCACGGGCCGTCCGGTAGGGGTGCGAGAGAGACAGAGTGACGAGCGCTGGTCGTTTGCCGTTTTGCAGTGCAGTGGGACCAGAACCAGGGCCGGTGCGGCGTGTGCGGCGACCCCTGGCACTTCGAGACGCGACCGCACGAGGCGGGCGGCCAGTTCGCCAAGGGCATCATCGGCAGAAGGTACAGCATGGGACAGGTAAATCAGGACGCCGTCAGAAAGTCAGTGTTGCCACGGCAAAAATTTCCACGGCCATGAACCATTGCGCTACGCCCGGCAACCCCAACCTGACGTGTGCCGCAGGAAATCGACATCGAGATCGAGCTGACCGCCAACCACTGGGGGCGCTTCGAGCTGACGCTGTGCCCGAACAACAACCCGGCCTTCGAGGCGACCCAGGGCTGCTTCGACAGGTGAGCCTTCCCTTCCGCGCTTGGCCGGGCCTCGCCGTTTTACGCCTCGACCCGACAGGGGGCAATAAAACTCCCGAAGGGCAGCGCGACGCGGTGGCCGAGGCAGTGCCAGAAATTAACGCCAGCGATTTTTGTTTTTTGTTTTTCGGGGGCGTTCGCCTGCAGGTACCCTCTGTACGTGTCCGGCACCCGGGACCGCGCCTACCACATCCCGCCCAACACCAAGAAGAAGGCCGTGCTGCGGTACAGGGTGCGCCTGCCGCCCTACGTCACGTGCACGCAGTGCGTCATGCAGTGGACCTACTACACGGGTACGTCGCTCTGTCTCTCTCGCCCTCTCGCGGAACGAGGGAGCGCGTCGAAAAGCGCCGCGGGGGCGGCCGCCGCGTAGCGCAGCGCGCAGCGCGCCCGCTCCGAAAGGACTCGCCAAAGACGCAGACCCGATTCACGTTCACAGCCTTTCGTTTTATTGTGGGGTCGCGCCCTGTACCTCATCGGTGACGTTTCGGTCGGCGGAGGAGGCTGGTGCTACAGCACAGTGTAGCAGCGGCCGGACACTTGCAGGTGCGGGTTGAGGCCCTCGACGCAGCTGTGCACCTGCAGCACACCGGAGTTAGTTCGAGACCAAACTGTGCTTTTGTCTCTAGCAAAGCAGCAGGAGGAACAACACAGAGCAGCTCTGTTTACACGTCGCTCGGTTCGTTTCGGAGACACGCCGCAGCGAGGCAAGCTCTACCTGCGTGCGGACGTCCGACATGCGCTGGATGGCCTTCCGGATGCCGTCCAGCTCGTCCTGCGACTTGAAGCGGATGGCCCACCCCGCCGTGGTGACGGCCATCAGGATGTCGGCGACGTGCGGCAGCGCGGCCTCGGTGCACCGGGCGATCTCGGGCGGGGGCCGCGGCCGCGCCGACAGCAGGCAGTTGATCCAGCCGTGCGTCGCCTCCAGCACCCTGGCCGTCGCCTCCCTGGAGAAGGCCTTGCCATGAGTGCGACAGAGACAGAGCGACGCTGGTGCGACGACGCAACCCGCCCTGCCTGAAGGACAGCATCTGCGCGGCCGCCGCGTCCACCGGGCCGCCGGGGTTGCTGCTGCCGGGGTTGGCGGAGTAGACGCCGTACGCGGCCGCCGCGGCCGCCTCCACGTCGCCGGCCGGCCCCGCCGCCCCCGCCATCGCCAGACACACCTGCGGAAGACGGTCGGACGGGCTGCAGGCTCATTCCAAGCTTCGTCGCTCTGTCTCTCGCGCCCCTTGGCGGAGCCCCGGAGTGCGAGAGAGACGGAGCGACGTGGCCCGGTCTGCTGGACGAAGCGGTGCGACGAACGTCAACGAGAGGGCGGCGTCGGTCACCTGCGCCAGCGTCGCCGCGCCCACCAGGGCCAGGGCGGCCGCGCTGCGACAGGCCGCGCTGCGACAGGCCATGCTGCCGGCCGCTGCTTGGCGGACAGTGGCGGTGGGGGCCGCGGGGCCCTCGCCCACGACGCGGCGCGGCGCCGGGCCGCACGGGGCGCACCGGGCCTCGTACTGACGGGGAGCACGCTGCGAGAGCCCGCGCGGGTCAGAGGCAGTGTAGGTGAACACCCCCTTGTGCTTGCAGGCAACATGTGGGGCACCTGCCCGAACGGCACCGAGGCCGTGGGCTGCGGACGGCCGGAGACGTTCCGGAACTGCGCCGACGTCACCATCACCACGTCCACCGGCGGAGGACTGCCGCCGGAGTTCGCCAGCTCCGACAACCCCTACCTGCTGTTCGTCCGCGACCTGCGCGCCCCCAACTACCTGTTCCCCCTCGTCATCAGGTGAGTCTGTCTCTCTCGCACCCCGGCGGGAGGTACCGTGAATGGGAGAGGGACAGAAGCCTTTGCCGTTGCGCTAAGAAGCGCCTGTGAGTTAGGCCAACGTCCCGTACCGCAACACACCGGTGTGTGACATGACGGCGGGTGGCCCACCTCGCAGGCGCTAGACCGCGTTCGCCGCGTTGTACGCCTCGTGTTTCGGACTTCAGCACTTCACAACTCCCCTTTCCTTTGCCTCTACAGATCCCAGGTGTGCCTAGCGACGCCGCGGTACCGACGCATCCCCGGCATCGACCACTGGTGCGAGACAAACTGCCTGCGGTACCCGCCCAACTGCCCGCCGGAGGTTTGCCACTGCCCGTAAGTAGCACCCACCGGCCCACCAGTACACAGGACCGACTTTTCGGAAAAATCTGGGTTCCAGTCAGGCTATCAGGCACTCTTCACACACTCCAGACAGGGGCAGCAGGGGCAGGGTGGGGAGGCCTCCTGCAAACTCCCTCCCTTCCTCGTCTGGCCCTGCCTCGACTTGCACGCTGCACTACTAATTTGGCTGTCTGTGTTACAGGGACTCCTGCGAGGCGATCGGGGAACTGGCGGGCAGAGAAGGTGCCGACGTCTACTGCCAAGACAAATGTATAGTCTACCGATCGACGAACCAATGTCCCGCAAGTCGCTGCCGATGCTACTGATTTCACTGTCCAGTTTCCCCTTTGTTTTAAATTTCCTTTCAATGTTGAGTTACCGGAGAGTGTTCTGGCTTACGACGAGCTTGGTGGGTTTCACTCACCCCACCACGCCCTTCCTCATTCCCACTGTGGCTGTAGAAAAGAAGAGGCAGCACTCTGTAAATCTTGTGAAATACTTTGTCGCGGGCGATGCATGACAGCAAAAGATATGCCAGTGGAGGCTTTACAGTAGGCTCCTGTAGTAATTTTTAAGAGAACCTACATTAGGATTAAGTAGTGTACCTGCACAGTTACAGTTCTCTTGGATAAGACAATTAAGATGTAGACTGTAAGTGAGAACCGAACTCAAGTGATGTTTGGAAAACAAAATCAGGGTTCTGTGGAACAGAATTTCAGGACTTTTACTCAATTCCTCATAAGACTCTTTGACTTCCCCTTCATTAGATCTGAAACCCTGCATTCAAGTTCCTCTGCTGTCCCACAGCTAGTTTTGTTAGAAAGTGAAAGATAGAAAAAAATAAAATGCTAACTGATAAAATTCTTTAAAGTACCTAAATCAAAGTTCCTCTCAGAACACAATGCACAAACTGTCAAAATCAGAAATTATCTACTGCATTTTTTAGACTTGAACAGTGGTGTGGAAACAAGGATTTCTGTAAGATACAAAACAATATGCAAACAATACAATACCGCTTTAATAAAAAGAAAAAAGTTAGGAATGAATGACTCATTACTCAAAAATAACATATAGGAGTGTAACAGAAAGAAAAGACAGTCTACACTGCATCTTCATATCACTTGAGATAACCATCAGAGCACTTAAATTTCTTTTTAAAAATCACAACTAAGACTCCAATTGTGGACAGCCAAGCCACTGATGATCACATTTGAAATCAGGAGCACACAAAAATCGCGAGTTCCTATATAAAGACACAGACAATAGGCAGAAACCAATGAGAAAAAATGAACGGATGAAAAGACAATAGAAAGATGGAAAGGGAAAAGAGAGGGAACTACACTAGTCTAGGTATAGCAGATATGGCTGAACTCATGTACTAACTACTAATACAAAAACTAGCACTACCTAAAAACTACAGAACCTTAAAATTCTCACATGTAGAATAATTTGACTTCAGCACACAATAAAACTGACACACAACATTCTTCCAGCAAATGTGAGATCTGACATTGTTAGCAACCTATCAAATTAATTTGATGTCCGAGCAAAAGACTTACTGCACAGGTTCACAACATTGAGCGATTGTCTACAAAACCGGGATGAAAATTATAAATTTGGCTAGCAACATCACATGAAATCTAAAATGAACATTTCATTTTTCCTATTCATTATTTTTCTGCAAAAGTACAAAAACAACAATAACAAAAAATAAAGACAATCAGCAGAGTGTTTAATATGATATTGATTGACCAAGTTAAAGTACCCTGCTGCCTAAATTAAACATCCTAAAGAAGTCCAAAATAAAATGGCAAATACTTTGGCACCTATTCTGAAATATGCTTGTACACTAACAAGGTCAAAATCAAATGGCACCATAATGCAGTCTGCGCTTAGCTACTCTTAAGCACCTAAAGCTTGTCTACTATATAGTCTAACATAATTGCTTAAGACTTCAATTCTTCCATAAAAAAAATGGAAACTACAAGTTTCTTAACATGTTTGAATAAAATGAACATTAATATAAATAAGCTCTTTAGGAATGTAAAGATACGACAACAAAATAAATAGAGGTCACATTGAAAACAGAAGCAATAATTGTATCAATTACGAATGAAGACACATGGGGTTGAATTATTTCTCTCATTGCATGAAACAAAAGCACAACCAAAATGTGTTTCTTAAAACCCCTCCAAACAGTCAACTGGGAATGTCAATATAAAAAATACAATCCAATAAAAGGACAATAAAAACTCAAAACCTTAAAAAAATAACAATACACAAACTAAAATACATACCAGTAACACTGATCCCATAATTACAAAAAATGGTTCATTAATAAAATCTTTGTACCTCCATACATTTTCCCTTAACTCTTTTTACAGTATGATTATGTCATAATCACAATTTCAGTACATTATCATTTACAGAAAAAAGCACAAAAGCCCAAGTCATCAAAAATTTATCTTCTAAATTTAGAAGAAATTCATAAAAGTAAACAGCTTGGTCATCAATGCATGTCTATAATCAAAACAAAAGACTAGAATGGATGCAAAATAACATCACAAATGCCAAGAAATTTCATTGGTTGGCTTCCACCCAAATATTAATAGCTTTCAGTATGATTATGTCAGGCAATTCTGACTAAGTAGGAGGCCTTAAGTGCAACAAACTTGAAATTATGTGACAAATCAATTTCATAAAGGAGTCAGAGTGAAACAAACTCTTGAGTAGCACTTTCTTTTTAAGTTATGCATAAGCACAATGACTAGAAGGTTATGGTTATGGTCTATAGCAGCACAATACCGTGATCTCTTTCTAGTCTACGCCTTGCCTTCAGTGGCACAGTGCCCATCAGGTCTGCTGGGGTGGGAAGACCAACGCCACTTTGGCCGGCTTGCTGCTGCTGGTAAAAGACCTCTGCCTGACCACATTGGTAACCATACACTAGGCTTTCGTGGACCCTGAAAGCGAGATGGGTCTTACATAATTACAATCGTTTTAACAATAACAGACATAAAGAAAGATTTATTGAATGTAAAATCTTACCTGACACATATTTCTGTGAGGTTGGGTTGGTCTTGAAAGTCTCTATGCAAGCTTCCTACAAGTTCGAGTTCAGGGCCACTCCACACCCCACCTTTATGCACAGTATCCCATGCAGGGTCAATGCAGAGAAAACTGTACGAGTCAGCACCACTATTGCCAGCTGCTGGGACGTGGTCTAGAGAATGATTCATGGTTTGCTCGAGATGTTCCATGCTAGGGAATGACACATCCCACTGGTAAACAAAACAGTGTATTTATTAGTAAAAAAAAAATGCTGACAAATCTGCTATATTCCTCCAGATAAAATATTTGATAATTTCTTACCACTGTTTTTAACAAGTCAGAGCTGACTGATTTTGGATCCAGCAAGAGTAAGAGAGACATGCTCTGCATGCCACAAACAAGAAGCACTGCCTCTCTGTTGCCATCACCAGCAAATTCCTCCAAGTCAGACTGACTGAGACGTGGCAATGGTTTGGGAAATGGGACCATTGGTGTTTCAACTGTAAGAGAAAAATATTAAGTCCAATACTGCTGGAAGGCCTCAAGTAGAAGTCAAGAAGAAATGCAGGGTTTGCAAGGGACTCACCTCTGTTAGAAAATGTCATATCCTTCGGCTCACTCGGTGTTGGATCTGTGGCTGGTGTCATCACCCCATACCGATCTAGAGCTAAATGACTCAGTTTTGCCATAAGCGGTGTGATTGCAAGTCCGCCACTTAGGCTGGTTGGACGAGCAACTGATGGCAAAGCTTGTTGAGCTATGCGTTTCCTCTCCTCAAGTTGAGCCTTATTTTCATTAGAATTTGAAGATACCTCCTTTGTATCATTTAAACCTGACAGAGTAGTAGGCCTATTTGACAATGGGGCATTTAAACTAGTTGGTCTCACTGGTTGTGCTGGAGGTTTGAAACTTTCCTTTGAAACTTCCATCTTGACGTCACTGGGTGCACCCTCTGGGCTTGAGATGGTCTTTAGAGCAAGACTCACTGGACGTTTCTTTGGCTGGCTGGACGGCTCAACTTGAATGTTGGTAGGTGGAACCTCTTTTTCAGATACTGATTTAACAGGCTGTAATGGAATGGAGGCACGTGGCGGGAGTCTTGCAGTGACCGCAGGCTTTGATTGTAGAGGCTTCACCTGGGCATAAAGCAGTATTTGTTAACATAATGTGAACAACAGAGCAAACATATAACAACATAGAGAAGAGTGCAACAAACATACTTTGAAAGCAGGTTTGCTATCTAAAGCACGGTAGTGATTTGCTATCTGCTCATCAAACAGGGCTTGAGACAAGGGAAGACCATCTTGGCGAAACACAGGGAAGCAAGGGTCAGTTATTGTGTTGTAAAAACAACGTCGAGGTCTTTGTGGGGAGCATTGCTCATCGGTCGGAACTGGAAGTCCAAAGCTATAGTACCTGCATTGGATTGGAGAGGGAAAAAGGCACTAATGGGTAAAATGGGTAACTTAAGGAAACTTAAAGTAGCATCTAAATTATTAAATTTTACCTCATAGGAACATTGTTTGTGTTTATAGAGGGCAAACTCATACTTAAAGATTTGCCATGAGTTTGCTCCTTCAGGTAAGTGCGCAAATCATACACAGCTTGGAATATATTGCTAGGCGGAATCGCTACATGAATTTTCTCGATTGCACTTCGCTTGTTACTGCGTGCAGCAACAGCATCTCGCACCACATCAGGAATGGTATTTACAGGATTGCAGATCTGTAAAAAGTTCAAAATGCATTAAGGCCTCCTATAAAAATTAAATTTAAAGAAGGAAAGAAATTGATTGCAAAGGACGGTGTAATAATTAAGTTACGCAAAAATCTAATAAGCCTACCAGATCATTATCAGCAACATCTGCTACTGGCACTTTGTTGACGGGAACCTCTGTAGCATCTACTCGACTACATATGGACACAGCTTGTGCATGTAATACTTTATTGATATTGAAATCTCGTAAGGGTGTGCTACACACTAGACGAGAGGTAGCATCACTTGAAGGCTCAAAGTTTTCTTCAATAGTGGGAGATAAAACTTTTGAGTTGCTTAAAGTTGAAGGAGGAAGAGTATGTGAGAAAACAACATCACTTTCAGTTTCTCCATCTTCTTCTTCAACAACTGTGAATATTTTGGTCTTATCTGATTTCAGACATGGAATGAATTCCTTGGAACTGCGGCTAACAACCTGATAAGAAAAAAATTCAAAATTTTAATCTTTTGTGAAAACTATTCCAAAATACCCTTCTTCAAAGGAGTCAAAGGTAAATTGTAAGATATAATCACCTTAGGAGCTTTGTCCACCTGGGCAAAAGTATTTTGAATGTGTTCTGCATCTCTGGCAAGAGAGTGAAATTCTCTCTGGGGTATAAACACTTGCAAGAGTTGGGCACCAGCAGGTAGTTGAAAAGACACATCAAGATTGGTCCCAGGTGACTATATAGAGAGACAATTAAAAAAACAATAAGATACAAATATCAACAGAGCAAAACTCCTAACATTATTTTGTCTTAAATTTCATGCTGTTTGCAGTACCTTTATACGGTAAGGATCAGAGAGAACAAGCTGTTTTGTTATTTTGGCACTCAGCTGACTAGCAATTATCCTGCAACAAAGAATAGAAAAATCAGCCTCATTGTAGCATTATAATTAATTTTTAAAATGGAAATCAGCTTACTTATTTTGGTAGAGAACAGCACCTCCTAAAACTCCATGTTGGTCTTGACAACAATGTAGCATCTGCATCGCCTCCAAAAAGACATGGCTGGCACTCTGCAAATAGGAAAGAGATACAGACTTTGTCAAATTACCTTTGACTATAAATCAACAGAGAACAGGACAATTTTATTGGATACAAACCTTTGGCAGTCTCATTGTTGGTACATTGCCTAAAATTTGGCTGGAATATTGTACAATAGGAAGAAATGTCTCAAATATTCTTCCCAGTTTTTCGGTAAAAGATGGACCTGTGTCACCAGCAGCCTTTTTGGTTTCACATTGAGTGGCTAGAGTTTCAAGATCACCAAAATACAGCTCCAGAAGTGAGGTCATGATATCAGCTCTTTGTTCAAGCACCCATTCAGGAATGTTACGGTCCGTCCCAATGGCCTGCAATAAGGTAACACATATTTAAATCACACTTAAGTTAGTCCATTGATTGATGTTGGATCGTTCCTCTGAACTAAATACCAACAAAACCCGTACTCACCACAACATACCGCCCAAATGTTCGAATGGCAAACTTTCCACTCTGCAGAGAGAGTATTCGAGGAGGGCTGAAGGATGCGAGCAGAAAGTACGTAGCTCCCATGAGCTGACCACATAATGCAAGTCGCTGCTGCTCACTGACCCAGCCAGGATGGAAGAACAAAACTGCATCTTGTGGATCATCAGCCTCTTGGGTGCACTTTTGTGTATCGTACACAAATGCTATTACCAACTCACGGCTAAAAAAGTCAATAGCAAATAATTAGTCTATAGCAAGTATTGTTAATGTTAACTAAAAAGGTAAAACTCACTGAATAATAGACACTGCTTGGAAAGCCATGCTAAAAGCTTCCTAGAGACTACACATTCCCACACACTATTACCTGTCTACCTAGACCAGGTTACATAACCATCCCCTTGCAGGAAGTTATATAAGCCCATAGTAACCTTGAGAGAAGGAAGCCATACGACTAATCCAATATTGACATTAAAGGTACAGCAAACATAATGACAAACAAAATTTGTTTCTGTTGTTAAAAATTTACCAGTAAGCTTTAAGCATTAAGCATTAAGTTGCAGACTCCATTTAACTCATACTTATAATTTTATAAAAAAAAACTAATAATAATGAAATTTTTAAAAAGTCTGTAAATTTGAATCAGAATGTTTTTGACTTGACTTACTTGGCCATTTTGGTAGAGATGCACGAATTGGCAGATATACAATAGACAATGTATACATGCACCTGGATGGTTGTATGAACTCAATTTGGGAATCAGCACTTCACAGCACTTAGTAGACGATTCAGTGTAAGTGGAATGTCCAGATGGAAATAATGTTTCACTTTCCATTGTATCATTGTTTAATCAGATAGATAACGTCAAACTTTATTTACTTGACGTCATAATGAAGAATACAATCTTGTCAAACAGCGTCACTCTAACCAAAGAAAACACAAGAAGACAGATCGCAGGTTAAAGGAAAGCATAAAGGACTATATTTGAATAAATTTAAGTCTTAAAATGCTGAAATGGGTGTTGCGTCAACTCAAAAACACAGGGGCACGAGAAAAAAAATACACAACTAGACATTTACCTTGAACACAACTTTACGTTGTCGTTCCCGTCTGCTTTCGTCTGCTTGTTTTCTTGTTTGGGTCGGATGGGATGTCGTACCGAGATGAACCGGATGTAGTGCCAGGGCTGTATAGAGGGCGTTTTGTATAGTTCAAATCCTCATACCAGTTCGCTTGTTATGTGATGTGATGTTTCTGTTTTTACTCCACTCCCACAGAAACCGATCTCTTTTTTATAACATAGCGTTCCAAGGAAGTTTGACCAGCGTTTACAACTATGCACGTTCATTTTCCTTTTGCTGCAAGAAATAGTTTGATTTGCTGTTTGTAAAGTTGTGCCAACATCCAAAGGACACAGAGATGGTGACTTGGGAGTCAGAAACGTCACTTAACCTAATATGTAAACATTAACCAACAGGTTAGTCTCAAGCAGTTATTTGCTTATCTCTCCCTGCTCAAGTATCTTTGCGAATCCATCAAAATTTCTTACACTTACTGCTTCTGCTCGCTGAAGTCCCTCTGAAAATAGGGGGTGTGACATAACCCCCCACCCTGAAGGTTTGCATCATGCACTGCTTGTTGACATTTTAGTGTTCTGTCATTTTATTACTCTTATTTGAAGGCTTTCTCCTCTCTTGCAACCAGCTCCTGTTTTAGTTCTGTGACATTTTCAGTCCGTCTTAGTTTTGATTATTAGGATGAAGAAACAAAACTGATTGACCAGACCTTGATGACAGCTAACATACTATTTATTTTTTCATATTATTTATTGTTTCAGGTAATGTATATTTGTGAAAAATCGTTGCTATGTCACTTATACCACAAAGAGCCTCGTCAAGATGGAAGGAGTTGTCACCAACGCCTCGGTGGAAGGAATGGATCCCACTTATCTCTCAGCAGGTATGTTTTCTCCTATGGGTAGTTTGCTGTTTCTAATTGAACATTTTCTTAATTTCTCGCTTCTTTTGTCATTTAGCAACGGCTAAGGAACATGGTTCAAGTTGCTGCTTACAATGTACCATGGTATCCTGGAAGCTCCCTCTACTTCACACTTCATGAAACCACAATGTCCTCCCCTTTTTATACAAGTGAGCGTCTGCAACATCAACACCCCAAGTGGGGAGAGATGGATATGTCCAGTTTACCATCCTCAGTTAACACCTCAGCCAAAGGTTATTACTAAAATCATGTGCTGGTCGTTACAGTACTTTTATGTTTCGAAGTTAATTCATTTATCTGCATCCAGGTTTGGTCATAAGACTTTGGTTACACCAAGGACAACAAAGCCAGGACACTGTTGTCCTAGTTTGGGGCTTCTATTTGAGTGGCCTCGTCTACCTCGGTCCCCGCTTGGCTGTAACTGCATCACATTTCAATGAAAATGCTGTGGTACTACACATGCAAGGAGGTTACTTCACAGATCATCATAGCCTAAAGGAAGTGCCTTCTGATGCCATGGTCCGTAATTTGTCAATTATGCTTCCCATTACTGACACTCGGCCAAGCTATTCAGTTTCTCTTCTTTTGAGGTAACTTTACACTTTGATTATTTCAATTTTGTTCTGTCATTATTATCATCTCATGCTTTGTTTGAAAAAATGTGATTGTAATAACAAATTTTGTGTGTTTCATCCCTTGCAGACTCAGAAATATTCAGCAAGCCATCAAAAAGTTAACACAACAGTCAGGCTTTTTAAGAGAAAGAATTCTTGCTGGTGGGACATCAAATGAGGCTGCTCATATTTCAAGAGAAAGTAATCCTACAATTCGGAGGTTGTTAAGTAAAGGAAGACCAAAGCCTCAGGAGAGACAAGAGACAATGACTGTTCTTTGCCAGGTAGAAATGCTCCGTTTTAGAGTTGCTCTCCTTCGTCAAGAGAAATTACGCAAACAGGCTCTAGTGAACAGTTTAGAAAAGCAACAACAGATGACAGCTAATGAAAATGCTGACCGTAGTAAGACCCAAAATTTATTTTTCAATCTTGTTTTAATTTTTCTTGGTAACAATTTTATTAAGACCCATTTCCAATTCCAGGTTGTGAGCTGACTGAACGCTATCAAAATTTACACAAAAAAATAGAGCGTTTAAGAGACAAAAAGTGTTACTATAATGAAACACGTGAAGCACTACTTTTGAGGAGTTCACAACTTAGCTTCAGACGTAAAAAATTAATGTCCCTTCTCAGCCACATTTACCCTGTTACTCTGGTACAGTCGCTGTTTTTTTTTAATTTCTCCCAATAGTGTTGTTTGAAATTCTTTTCTTGACTGTCATTTCTTTTTCTTGAACAGACTGATGGAAAATATAGAATTTGTGGTATTCATCTCCCCAACTCAGAAGAACTTTCTCATGCTGACGATATCTCCGTGTCTGTTGCCTTGGGATTTGTAGCTCATCTTGTTCAGATGGTTTCCATTTTTCTTCAAGTCCCATTACGTTATCCAATCATTCATTTTGGATCACGAAGCAAAATAATTGACCACATCACTGAAAAGATTCCTGATAGGGAAAGAGAGTAAGAAATACTTCATCTGTATTTTTTGTCCTACATCTGGAAATACACCAACTCATTGAACCATTATTTCTTCAGGTTTCCTCTCTTTGCTCGTGGCAAAGATAAGATACAGTTCCACTATGGAGTTTATTTATTGAACAAAAATATAGCTCAACTGCGCTGGCTGGTTGGTTTTCCGACAAATGATCTTCGGGCAACTCTCCATAATGTTTATCATCTGCTCCATCTAAACCAGTTTCCAACGCAAGTTGCCCTTTTCATTTTTAACCTTCAGGATTAATGCATGAAAATTATTTAAGCTGACTGTTTAAGCTAATTGTTGCAATTCCATCTTTAGGTTGGAAAACCACCACCGCTCCATGTCAGGTTCATCATTGGACGTTGTTGGGTCATCAGTAAACGTCAGCCCTGTCGGAAGTGTGGTTACGCCTGGCTCAAGTCACATGATTCCCAGTCCCAACCAGCTGAGATCAAGGCACAGATCTGTAAAATCTATGGGAAGCACAGAGATTTTGTTTCCAGGCAGTAAAAGAAGTGGATCTTACATGAGCCCCCCTCATTCTTACCATGTAAGTTCTCACAACAAATCAATTCATTTTTCCTTTATTTAATATATTGCAACTTTTAAGTTAATTTAAATTTGCTCTTTGATTAACTTTTAGGTTACCTCTGATGGCTTGGCTGGCAGTGCTATCCTGAGCTACTCACTGGACAAAGGCCTTGATGAATATGAAGAAATCAAACGATCAGAAGATAGTAGCAGTCTCAGCAGTAACACTCGAATGAGCAATGCTCCATCATCCACCTCAGACCTTGCATACATTGGTTCTGAACCAAACCTAGTCATACACAGTCATTCGAACTCATCAAATGGGAAGAAAGACGCTCACATTATAGTCTCAGATAATCGAGCTAGCAAGAAAGCAAAGGGAGGAAGAGGAACTGTCCAATCCTCCTCAGACGAAGATTCAGCAAATACTGACATACCAAATGGAAGAACAAACAAATCCGAATTTACTTTAGTTACAGAGAGTCTAGCAAAACTTGTAGACTCCAGCAAAATCTTAGATAATGATTCAAGGACATCAGAAGTGGCAAAGCAATCAGATTTGAATTCAATTCTATCTTACAGGCCTGTTCCAAAGGAAGATTTGGGTTCAGTTGGAGGTGCTTGTGATTTAGTGAGTAAATCTGGCACAGGCCTTACCAATAAAGAACCTTGTGAAATAAAATCTAGTGAAAATATATTAATTACTGAAAGAAGCCATGAAGACAACTTTTCCAAGCCACGTACTTGCATCTCTGATGAGTGTGAACAGGATGCACACACTGCAAGAGAGGATGATATTGAGGTTGATGTTGGGACAGATGCTCTTGCAGCTATGTCTTATAGGCAGGACAGTGTATCAGAGCTGGAAAATGGAAGTAGGGCAGTAGATAGTGATAGAAAAGAAATGAAATGTGATCAACATAAAGAGTCTGAGCATAATCGGTTGGAGTGTGTTGGAGTTGAAGAAAGTGTTCTTGTAGATAATTTATTTGCTAATGTAACAAGTCGAACAGAAGCTCTAGCAAGCCATGCAACCAGTTTTAATCTTATGAGCTCAAGACATGGAAGTACATAAATGGTAAGATTTAGACCATCAGGGTGTGTATTGGGAAATGCATAGTACCTGCAAGATTGGTGCAAATCTCTCTAGTCACTAAGTACTTGCACTTTGAACAGTTTAACAGTTCCAATTCCATTCTATCCATTGACAATACTAGATGTGTATGTTCTATAAAGTCCCCAATGATCCCACCAGGTAGAAAAAGGGCACATGTGTATTTATGGGTGAAAATTGTGCGTTACATTTCTATGACATTTTTAATTTTGCTATCACAGATTTGTACAGGGACCATAACAACAATTTATTATGAATGTTCTCAGATTTTCCCATTTTCTACCTTTGAATTACACAGGGCACTGTACTTCCATGTCATATTACATTTTATCTTAAAAGGAGAATGCTGCTGTCATATTTTGCCTGTTATTTAATTGTTACATTTGAGCAACGTATTCTGCTCATTTCTTAGTGTTTCCTTAAGAGATAAAATTTTCATTCAAACACATTGATTGTGTGTGCTTTGAATAGCTTGTGATATCTTCTTTCCATAGCTTAAACAATTTTAAGGTAGAGTGAAAGTGAATATTGTTTTCAGGATTTCTTTTGTTATGCAGCAGATTTGTACATCATTAACTCTCACTTCTGCCCAGCCTCATTCTATTTTTGTGCAAGTAGAAGGTTGTATATTTCACCAAAGAATTCCCACATTTCATTTTGTGTGTTCTAAGGTGTAAGGCTTCTTACACCAGGCGAACCAATTTTGATACATTTTATTTTGTTATCTTTATTTTTTCCATAAACTATTACAAAATTTGTCTCTGTTGACATTTCTCAGCAATAACTGTTTCGTTACAATTTCCCAGCTTTTCATCCTATTGTATTTTCTCAGATTCCTATTATATATTCTATACACTGTTATTTTGTTCAAACAAAGAAATTGTAAGATCATACCCATATTTTTTTTCTTGATATTGTTATTTTACAAGGAAGTTAAAATAAATACTGAAATATATTGATGCATTTGTCATTTGAGCTATTTACAATTCAGTATCAGAGTATTGTACCAAAGAATTATTCACGAGTTTAAAATTGTAGGGCCGTAGCTTTGTGATTAGTATTTGCAGTTTACTACTGAAATCAAACCATTGAGAAAAACACTGTAGATAGTTCTCACACAACCCCACTGCATACTACATGCATACAACACAAGTTTGAGGCACCTACTTGTCACTACGAAGATGCAAATTGTCCGCAAATGTCTGACGCTCCTGCCTTCGACACTTCAGCAACTCCCATCGACACTCGATCAGCTCCCTCTCCAGCCTAGCTGCTTGCTTCTAGTCAACAGAGGCATACAGAAGGGCTCTCTGAGTAACAAAGGAAACTTTCATCGACATACACACAAGTTTCTCTTTCCCACCTTAACTCCATCTAATCGCTGTTTGTGGTACTCGAGATCTTCCTCCTTGATGCTGATGATGTTCTCCAAGAGGCGCCGCTCGGCGCGTCCGTGACGCAGGTCCTGCAGCAGCCACTGCTCCACGCGCCGCACCTTCGCCTCCAAGAAGGCCACGGCCGTGGCCATCGCCGTGCTCGGGTCGCTCTGCTCACTCTCCTCGATGGGACAAGTGCACCGGGCCTGGGTCTCGGTCGTCTGGGCCTGGCGCGGGCGGGAGCGGCAGTCACATCACCAACTTAGCCTCAACGCAGCAGCACCATCCATGCAAATAGCGCGTAATGGTGGCCGACTCAGGAAGCAGGGAATTCCCACCATTTTTCATACCTGGTCGGTGAGAGTGACACTTGAGGGCTCGGACGAAGGCATGGTTCAAAACTGAGGTCGACAACGTACTCGTGCGATCGACACTAATGCTAACACGCCGCCGCTAGACAGAACAAGAAGTCTGCAGCGGCCTGAAGCTTGCCCAACAATGCTCGGCTGGGGTCTGCGGCTCATCATGGCGATGGCGCGATGACGATCAAGCGGCCAATGGGTGGACTCCTCTTCTAGTTCTCTTTTGTTTTGCAGTGTCTCAGCAACAGAAACACTTTCACCTAAAAGTACGGTCAGGCGACTGGATTGACTCGAAACGTGGTCTGTTGGACATAAGCCTTTCTGCATAAAACCGCGGATTCGGTCTAGCGCCTGCGAGGTAGGCCACCGGTCTGACCTGCCATACACCGGTGTGAAAAGGTGGCCTACCCAGCGCCCGCAAGGCGCAAGGTAGGCCACCGTCTCCACATTGGTGTGTGGCGGGCCTGGCTAGTGGCCTACCTCGCAGGCGCTACAGGTCTCAGCGAGGAACTAAGGAAACTTGAACTTGAAAGGCTGTTATTTGGAACCATTCGCACGTGGTGCACGTGCACCACTATTAACTCCAAGTTTTCTTTGTGTCACAGTATCATTTTAGGTGGTGTTCATCAGCAGGGCAGATAAAAATAAAATTAATTTTGTTTCATCATTTTTTTATTAACATCCTTGCCACACATTTTTACAAGACATTCACACACACAGTAAACATATCAGTTGAAGATGATCTCAGCTCATACTTTGGGTTTCTTTGCCGATGGTTCCCCACCTTCAGTGTCATCGTCATTGCCAGTGCCTTGGAATATAGTCTTAGGTTGAGTCCTAGAAAGGAAGAAAAAATCCAACATTACAGCCACTGGGAAAAGAGAATTTGGTGAATTGTCCACGATTTTCCGAGAAGAACAAAATACCCACTTTGCATAGGCAGGGGATATCCAGTATGGATTCTCAGCAGCATCCTTAGCATATTTCAAAATGGCTTCTCGTGGGTCTTGATCATCCTCCACACGTTTGCTAAGACCCATTGTACGAATAACATATGAGCTTAAAGTGCTGCCAGATGAAGCAACACGACCTCCTTGACCTGTTGACAAGGAATAATATTCCCAGATAATAAATCATAATGACCAAAACCACAATAATAAATAAAGTATTTTGAGATTACAGTACCTGATTTGATAGGGAGATCAGGCCTGTGTGATTTGACAGGGTCTTGTCTAGCCTTTTCCATGATTTTTCGTGTTGTTTTGGCCCTATCTTGTCTGAACAGTGGCAGTGCATGAGGTGTAAGGATATGCTGTGTAACCATAGCCTCCATCTAAAAGAAGATAAATGAAGAAAAAAAGAATAATGAACCTTTTAGATTTTTAATTAAGCCCTAAGAAAATAAAAAACGCTGCACAACAGTAATACCTGTTTCTGTTTTCTCCTGGTTTTGATCACACAAAGCTTAGCACCACGCATACTTTTATTTTGATCATAGTATATCTTGACAATGCCATTTCCACAGCTCACAAAGAGTTGGTTTAGTTTAGGGTGCCATACTGACCGAATCACATGCTGCATTGGGTGGTTAAAGCAAATGGTTACAATAACAGAAATTTGATAAATATAAGAAAGACAACTTGATTTCAGAGTGCACTTACTGAGTCACCAACTTCAATCTCATGTGATTTTTCAAATGTTTTTGCATCAAAAAACAACAATCTGCCAGTTGACTGTCCTTTTAAAACTGATTCACCAGTTAGAATAAGTGCATCATCAGGGGAAAACATACAATCGGTACTGAAATGGTAAAATAAGGATATGGATCACAAAAAAATAATTACCTAGTTTTACAAAATATATAGAACTTAAAAATTGTACAAACAAGAAGTACAGGCGCAGGTGCCATACCTTTCATATCTTGAAAATAAATCTTCAAACACATGAAGAGGCTTTCTGAACTGCCTGAGATCCCATATTTTCAATGTGTTGTCACAGCCTCGAGAGGCTAATGAGTGTCCCAGGTAGGAAAAAGCAACGCAAGAAGTATCGGTACCCTTTTGATGTGCATCACGCAACAGTTTGGCTGTGTTAACCTAAAAGATTTTTATTTTTAAAATTTTGAGTGAATAAATAAGATTAATATACCACTGCATTTTCCACTTACAAATGCTTTACGGTGATCCCACATTTGGATTGATCCATCTTGACAAGCACAGGCTATGAGGTTTCCATCACGATTGTAAGTGCATGTTGTGGGGACAGTCTTCAGCCCATTTGCACTACGAGGCTTCATTAGAGCTTTATGTTGTTTGGGCTTTTCAATTTCCCACAAACGGCACGTACTGAGGATACAAAGAAAATTATCACATCACTCAAATGAGAATGGAGGAACAATGTAGTAAATCTGATTATATATACCCTACCTATCTTGGGCACAGGTCAAAAATTCATTGCGAATTTTGGGATGCCAGCACCCACTATTCAAAGCTGCAGTGTGTCCTTTTGTTCTTGACATATCATTGATATACTGGTCACCTTTCACACACTCTGCTACCTCAAAGCCATCACGATCCATTACCTTAGCCTAGAAAGAAGATGGAAGTAATGGTTGTACAAACAAACATCAGAAAAAATAGACTATTCATTAAAATCAAATTACCTGAGCTGTTCCTGATATCACAAGGAGGGAGTCACCAGTTGAAGAATACTGAAGAGCCTTGATGGGATGGCTGATTATTTTTTTGATAAAACAAGAGAGGAGGTTAGTCTCAAATTGATTAAGATTACAAGAGGTGGCACTGTGGGAACACTACTTACTTCTCACAGGGCATCAATGTGCGAAAGCTTTGAAGAGTGGAATCCATCCCCGCAAAGTCCCAAAACCTTACTTCATAATCAACTGAACCTGAAGCAAGACGAGCTCCAGATGGGTCCACACCAAGGGCAATGACTGCCTTGCTGCCATGAGTCAGGGCCACTTCATGACTCTGGGGAATTTTATCAGTTGGTTTCTGAAAGAGAAAAAGACGATTACTCTCTTGACTACACCAGAGAAGAAAAGTTCCTTACTATTAGACTTACTTCAGGCTCTTCATCACTTAGATCATCTTCACCAGCATCAGGATCTTTACTAGACAATTTCGTTTTACTGTCTCCTTCTGATACTGGCTTTGGTACTGGTGGTCCAATTAGATCATCGTCTTCATCATCATCCTCTTCATCACTCTTGCCTCCTTTTGCACTAGGAGTAGGATCTGGCTGTTTTGAAGATCCTGCTATGGATAGCTCTTTAATGCTAGTATCTGCAAGCAATGGAAACATTATGAGTCAATCACTTCAAACAAAATAATGAAAACAACTAAAGAAATGCGAGACTTACCAACTGTGGTGGAAACAGTACGCTCCTTGGCTGTTTTTCTAGCAGTTTCAATCATTTCGTTTAGATCAAACTGTTTTGCGCTTTTTCCAAATCCGCTAAACCCCATAGTGGACTCAACACGTTTAAGCTCTTCATCTTCAGTGGCTTCTGATTCTATAGCTACAGGACCCTTTTGATTCTTACTTTGTTTCTTCCCAAAAGATCCAAATGACCCAAATGAACCACTTTCCTCTTTGGGTTCAGATTTTCCCTCCGCTGGGGAAAACTTTATGGCTCCAAATGAAAATTTGGGCCGGTTCATTTTAGAATCAATAAGATACCGCAGCCTGCAGAGTGTAAATAATGCTTTAGCTTCAGGTAAACGTGAACCTTTATTTCTTTAAGGGCATAAATATAAATAAAATGTAAACATAAATAATAAAATCAACCTAACCTAAGCAAAACAAACATAAACATAAAGCCGCTTCGCGCTGATACTCACAAATCAAGAAAACTATATTTAAAATGTTATTTTTGAGTAGTTTTTTTCAAAAGTCCACTGAATGCAGTGGAGAGTTGAGGAACGGTTGATGCAGGATACTTGTCACTTGTCTTACGGCGAGTTAACGACTTGTTTGTTAAACGACGTTCTCTGCTCTGTGTCGTCTGCTACTCACACTCAACCCCTCTCCCCTCTCCCCCTCTTTCTCTCTCAACTCTCAAATCTCTTCAAGAAGGCTGTGGACGTCGGCTCCGTGTTTGTGCTTTCGTGGCGATGTTGTTGTAGCTTTCTTCATGAACCTGTCAAATTTTTAGTTCCAATTTGAACGGTCGAAAATGCTGACGAAATTCGAGACGAAATCGGCACGAGTGAAAGGCTTGTCCTTTCACCCAAAACGCCCATGGCTTCTGTCAAGGTAAGATGCATCTGGTACTAGAGTGGACCGTGCACCGTCAATTTACACGTAATTTCTGCTATAGTTCCTTACATATCTACCCAGGAATAGATGAAATTGAAACTGTAAAGATCCCTTTGCGTTGTGGCTTTCTCGAGTTTCTATTCACTGTCACTGCTTGGCATCGACGATGATGCAAGTTTCCCATAACCTCTCTCATGAATCTGTCATTTCCTGCCGAAACGATGTCATTGTGTATGTTCCACGTTTGCTCGATAGTGTTTGGCGAAATTATACGCCGATGTGTAGCTTCTAAGTTCCTCTCATGCATCTCACACCCCCAATGGCGTCTGAGAGCTGAAGTCTCGATGTCATGCGCCCTCATCACCTGCTTACTTCCTGGGATCGCACTATAGTCGATAAAGTCTGTATTCATTTATTCTTGCTGTATAGGTTGCAGCATTCACACAAAAGCATAAAAAAATCTGTTTATCAGGTCTTACAATGTGATCCTCAAACTTGTTGTTCTAACAATTAGTCGGTAACTCATTTTTATTCTTTAAATTGCAAGCATTTCTTGCATACCTCTGTGTAGGGTTTCACATTAATACATATCTTGCTTAAATTTTTTTTATTCAATTTTTTTGTAAAAATGTTTGTAAATTGTATGAATGTTCAATATTTATAATGATTGTTACAATGGCATGCTTCATCAAGCACTCAGGTATTGAAGACTGTTTTTGGTCTTATGGCAGAATCTAACAACTCCATCTTCAGCTGTCACTTTTCTCTGATGTTTCTGTGGCTGATTCAGGTTCTTCCGTGTTGCTCTCCCCTTTGTTATTTTGAGTGTCATTGTCATTCAATGATGAATTTGAGGAAGCGTCTGAAGAGCTAAATGAGTCAGAATCATCTGATGAGGGTGCCAATGTCGTTGACGCTTCAGATTTCTCCGCATCTGTCTCTTCTTTGCTTGCAGCGGGTTCTTCTGTTGTTGAAGTGGTCTTACTACCATTGTCGAGAGACTTGTTTGCTTCAGCGGGTGGGATATTGCTTTGCAGACCGTGGGAAAAGAAAGAGTAGGCAAATAACGGCAGCTCCCCAACGACAATTCTGGTGTGAGGTGGCAGGACTTCAGCACGGATGTAATCAATCTGTGGCAGTCCATTCTGTGGCAGTCCATTCTGTGGCCCACCCAGTGGTCCAGCCTGTGGAGCTGGGGTAGTGGTCGGAGTTGCTTCTGTGGCTCCCTCTGTCACTGATTCCGATTCCGTTGTCGTGGTTGGTTCCGTTGCTGTCACAGTTTGGTTCGCAGCAGGAGCCGAGTAGATTGGCACAGCAAAGTGGAGGGTCTTCAGGCTCTGCTGGAAAATTTGCTGACTGTTGGGTCCTGATACGTAGATGACCTGCAACACACGACAGAATTAATTTACAATCTTGCGGCATGAAAGAACGCTTACCAAGGGATTCCAATTGTGGTATTACCTGGGCGTGTCCTCCGGCCACATCCTCGGTCTCGTAGGAGTAACCTTGCTGAGCCTTGGCTTGCCCGGAGTAGATGGGGTGCGTCGGGATGGCCGGGATGTACTGGTGGGCGAGCGGGATCGGGACCACGTTCTGGCTGTACGGCTGCTGGTAGGCCACCTGGTACGCGGGCTGGTACGCAGGCTGGTACGCGGGCTGGTAGGCCGGCTGGTAGGCCGGCTGGTACGCCGGCTGGTACACTGGCTGGTAGGCCGGCTGGTGCTGGTAGGCAGCCTGGTAGAAGAAGTTCTGGTGCGGCACTGCCGTCGCCGCGGACAAGAGGAAAGCCTGCAACCGGAGGGAGTCGAATGAAAGGATTAGTCGGTGCGCCGTACAACCAATTTAAAAACAAGAACCGTTTCCATCACTTTGTTATTTTTTTTTGTGAGGAACCAAATAGGAAGTGGGTCGAGCTAGGTGCGTGTGAATTGGAGGTCTGCTTGACCGATTGGCGTGATCGAAGGTCGGACTTAACGTCTCTAGTTAGCGCGTCGCCTTCTTTTTTTTGAAACCAGTTTAAAGCGGCGCTTTTTAATCCATCCGCTTTAAAAGGTTCGTCGCGACCAATCCACTCCCAAACCAAGTGGCCCGCCCCCTTTCCCCCTCCCGCCGTTTCCGTGGGCGGGCGGTGCGTGTCCTAGTCATCCTAGAGCAGCTAGACGCTGCGGAGACGGTGCCGCTAGTGGACGTGCTACACACACGGAACAGGCGGCAGCTTCCTCGGGCCGCCGCTGGGACTTCCCTTGCCCGGCCGTCGCTCCGTCTCTCTCGCACTCACGCTCGGCACACGAGGGGACTCGCTCTGGCTCCTCCGGGCGTCCGCTGCTTTGCTGCCGCGCCGGGGCGGCCAGGGCGGTGTAGGTACGGCCGCACGCCTTGCTCTTGGGCGCGGGCAAGTCCGCCTTGCGCAAGCCGGGCGGCAGCAGGCGGCCCATCAAGGTGACCAGGGCGACCAGGGCGGGGCCAGTCGACAACCTGCCAATCTGCAGTGTATCCGAAGCGAGTCCCGCTCGCTCGCGCCGAAACATGCATTATTGTCGCGATGCGTGCCGTGGGCGTGGCCCTTGGCGTGGCCGGCGGGAGCGCCTTTTTTCGACGCTCCGTCTCCCTCGCACCCCCCGTGAGTGCGAGAGAGACGGAGCGCTGTTCGAAATGGATCTGCAGGCGCGGCGGCGGAACCAGGAGGAACCCGTCCGCTGATGACGCACGCGCGCGTTCAGGTCTTCGTCTCGTTGGCGGCGTCCTTGCGGCATTTCGCGCATTCCCTTCGCCCTTTGGGAATTCCAGGGAGTTCCAGGGCGTTCCCTGCGCTTTTCCCTGCGGTTTCCCTGCGGATGGCGCAACGGCCCGCGTCATATTCGGCCCCTACAGTGCAGGCCCGTCTTAATTGCAGGCTGGAATGCGCTCCAGCAAGGGTCCGGCAGGGCGGCCATGCTCCAGCGGAGCGGCCCCCGGGCTGGACAAGACATGCACCGAGGCTGTTGTTTGATCCCACGAACCGATGCAGAACTCGCTCGTGACGCGCGGGACTCAAAACTCGGCCTCTTTTTTTTTTTTTTTTTTTTTTTTGACGCCTGCGGTGCGTTTGCGGATGCCGACTGCTCGCTTTGCAGTGCCTCGCGCTTGGCGGCCGGGTAGGATGCGCTGTGCGGACAATTTACACCGACATTCCTCGCTTACGACCAGACGAGCGCAGACGGGCGGTCGGTCAGACCAATCGCGCTCCCGAGTCCTTCCGGCCGCGAGGTGCGCGCTGCGCGCACCGCGGGAGCGGCGCGTGTCGAGTCCGATCATCATCTCGTCGCTCCGTCTCTCTCTCTCTCTCTCGCACCCCGGCGGCACGCCCCACGAGATGAGTGAGAGAGAGACAGACAGAGGGTCCTAGAGTCCGAAACACGTTGGCCAACGCGCCGATACGCGTGATCGGTAATCCGTCGTTTTGATTGGCCCGTCCCGTCCGGGGCAGTGCCGGGGCACACCTCGCTACAAATTAAAAGCAGCCGGTCGGTACTTCTGAATCGCTATAGGTCGGCTGGAGGCTCCAGACTGGAGCGGCCGGCCGGCCGGTCAGGGGGGTTGCCGCTAGTCGAGTCACTAGTCGCCGCCTCGCCGGTGTTGCCCAACACAATGCGCGACGCGCCGACCCCTAATACCCGTAATACGACACCGTCGTCGCTCGGTTTCTATGGGCGCGAAACGAGCCGGAACTGCCGCCACATTCGTCGCTCTGTCTCTCTCGCGCTCGTAGGGGTGCGAGAGAGACGGACGACCCTTCGGAGTCGGGCGGCCACGCCGTGCAGTCGCTCTGTCTCTCTCGCACGCGTGGCGCGTCCCGCGGAGCGACAGAGCGCGGTTCGGAATCGCACTGCAGATCTGCGAGAGGGCGGCCAGGGCGGGTGGGTGCGATGCGATTGGCCGATTGGCATCGCAGACATGACCGGAGCGGCGCCTTGTAACACGGTCATTATGACGTGCCGTGCGTGCGATACACTTTTGGTTACTCCGTATGACGTAATTGCAGGCCGTCTAGAAGCAAATTCACTCGCCTTTTTTTTTCGCCGCCGCCGCGTGTGATTAGCTTTGAAAGCAAGTCACTCAGGAGTGCTGTCATGTTTGCCATCTCCCGAGATGCGTAAAGCAGTGTTGCGTCACGAGACCCCCGGCAGGCAGGCAGGCAGGCAGGTGTCATCGAGGACGGCCACGCCCCAATCTATCGCTCGCTCTGTCTCCCTCGCGCCCCCGCGGCCCGCCCCGCGAGTGCGAGAGAGAGCGACGCGCTGTCCAGAATCTGTCTCGATGCAAATGAACGAGCTTCGCTTCGGAAGGATACGCCGCGACGACGCGGCGGCGCGTCGTTTGCGCCGCTTTTTTCGTTTTTTATTGTTGGACGTCGGCGCGCGTATCTCGAGCAGCAGCCACCGCTGCCACGCCCAAGGCGGCAAGGCGGCGATGCCCGTGGCGTTGCCGGGCCGCCCGGAATCCTGGAAGCTGGAAGGACCTCTGGATGGGTTCCGCGAAGGACCTTCGAGTTTTCTGGAGCGCGCCGCCGCCGCTCCGACGCGCGTCGGTTCAAGGGCGTTGTTTTTCGTGTTTCCGTCGGGCGCACTGCGAGTTGAACGCGACTCCGTACCGCCGCGTTGGTCGCGTGACGCGCGCGTCCATTCGTGATTAATGGGCCCTCTGTCTCTCTCGCACCCCTGCAGAACGCCCCTCGAGTGCGAGAGAGACAGAGCGAATCGGCCTGCCTGATGAAGAGACTCGGATGTAAAGTGCTCGGGATGAGACCTCAGCGTGTTGCCAAGCGCACATCTTTTGGCATCACTCCTTTACGAGACTGATCTCGAGGGGAGGGGGTCCGTGAAGGTGCGAGAGAGACAGAGGCATGCCGACGGTCTGGCGCGTGCCGGCAGGACTTCCCCGTCGCAGTGACAAGGCGCCAAATTTGAACCGGGCGGGGCCGCCACACGCCACTACACGTGAAAGCTGCCCCTGCCGGCCGGGCTGTGGGGCTCTGCGATCCGGGATAGCATTAGGACCAGTATTGTGTGTCGGCCGGTGTCGACACCATGGCGCACAATGGGCCGTGCATCACGTCGTGCGTGCGACAGAGACAGCGGCACTAGTTCACCTTTGGGCCGCGAATTTGGGCGGTTTGAAGAAAGCGGACCGGGCGAGGTCCTGTCCCGGCCGGCCGGCGCGGGGGCGTAAGAGACTTATGCGCCCGGGTTCGCGAGGCACCGCGCCGGCCGCCCGTGTGTCGAAACCAGCTCGCGCCGAGTGGCCGAACCAAGCGGGCCGGAACATGCGTGTCATTTGCGAATTGAGTACCGGCCACCCAGACGCCCGGACCGCCCCGGGCGGCTTTCAGGCCTTCGGGATGATGCACTGGATGGAGTACGCGCGGCGTACCGTCCCGGTAATCACCCTGGACGCCTCTCTGGTCCTGGGAGTTGCACTAGGAGTAGCACTGGAAGTGGCACTGGAAGTAGCTCTGGAAGTGGCTCTGGAAGTAGCACTGGAAGTCCTGGCGCGGTCCTGGAAGTCTGTCTGCACTGATCTGGCGCCGGCCGCGAGGGCGTCCCCCAGACGCCGGGCAGGGCAGGCCTGGCCGCAAAGTGAGGCATAGCGGCGGTACTCACCAAAGAGAGTGCAGGGAGAGCCATGGCTGTGCTGCGGTCCCGTCCCGTCCCGTCCGGTCCTGGAGAGGCACTGGAAGACGCTGGAAGTGAGACCTTCGGTGGCAGACTTTGCCGGCGCGGAGGTGGGGTGGCCCGGCGCGCCGAGGTGGGGCGGGGCGGGGCGGGGGTTTCTGCAGCACCTGCAGGTGGGGCGGGGTGGGGACTGCAACCCCACGCCGCCGATCCCCAAAAGTGCAAAAAGTGGGCAAACAATTAAAAAAGATAAATGTGGCCGGGCGAACAGGCCTCGCCATGCCCGCCCCCTCCATGCTCTGCTGCAGGTTTGCCTCCCTGTGTCTCGCCCACGTGGGGTACTCCAGCACTCGAGGGGCTTCTAACGAGTCCGAGCGATATCCATCATCTCCCGACTCGCTGTACGGCTTCGTAACGGCCCGGGTTCGAATCTCCGCGCCGACCCTAATTTTGTTCGCCAATTCTGGACTTCCCCGCCCGCCCCGGTGACGTAGCGGCGTGCTGGAGCCGTGGCTGGAGCTGGAGCGCAGCGCGGCGGCAGTGGCGGCGACGCCCCAAGGCCCAAGGTGCCCAAGGCTGGCCAAGGCTGGCCGGTGCGGGTGCTGCTCCAGCTCCAGGCCGCTCCAGGCCGGCTGCAGGCCGACGTGGGTGTGTGGTCCCCGTCCGTGTGGCAGCGTGGCAGCCCTGGGTCGAACAGCCGTGCTGCCGCCCGGACGGCTCGAACAAAAAGACTTGAAAGGGGTACTAATGCTGTGTCGAAATCAATGCTGGCTGACCAGCAGCGCGGCCGCCCCGCCCCGCCTGCAGTGTGCTCTGCTTGCTCTGCTTGCTCTGCTTGCTCTGCCTGCTCTGCTCGCCTTGCACCTCCTCGCGGCGCATCGCCTTGAGGCCCCCTGCTGGCTTCATGGTAGCGCTGCAGCAGCGAACTGATCCCCGGAGTCGCTTTCGTAGCTCTGTCACTCCTGCTCATGAACGCGACGAGAGAGAGAGTGACGGAAACGACTCTCGGAGCCAGGCCGATGTGAGGAAGTCGCTGTCCGCCGCCTGCCAGCACAGTGTGCCTGCGGCGGGGGCTCCGCTCCAGGGCCCCACTCCAGGGCTCCAGGCCTCGCTCCAGGCCCTGTGCCGCCTGGAGCTCGGATGACCCCCGAGTGGACCAGTTGTGGCGCTGGGCGACAACGCCCGTACTTGCACCCGCCCTGCGTGACCTTGCTCAAAAGTGGTTGCACGGCTGCAGGCCTTCGGCTGCCGCCTCACTCCGAGGGATCGGATCGGGCCGTCTCTCTCGCACCCCTTCGGCACGCCCCGTGAGTGCGACAGGGACGGAGTGGCGAGACGATCCCCTCGGAATGGGGCGTCTGCAAGCGGCCGGAGTGGAGTGACGTCGGAGTGACGTCCGTGGCGTGGGCCGCGTTCCACGCCAGGCCCAGGCCAGGCCCAGGCCAGGCCCAGGCTTTGTCCAGGAGGTTTACAGGATTTTGCAGTGTTGTCTGGACAAAAATATCAACAACAACGCTTTGAATTTTTTTTAAGTTTTAGATTAGGTCGGAATACTACTGAGAGGCAATTCACCTTTTTTTTTTTTGGGGGGTGGGGCGCTTTTAGTAATGTCTCTCTTTACTCCCTCGACGTCTTTCGCAATTTTGGTGTAAAGCCTGGAGGCTTTGAGGGCATTCCGGCCCCGTTTTGGCACTTTAATGCCGTGCCGCTCGTTTTACCGGACCATTCGCTGGATCGTGCGGGGGGGGGGGGGGGGGGGGCAAACAGCACCTGCCCGACTTACCGTCCTTGTCGCTCGGGTGTTTGACGCGCCTCGACAGAGAGAGAGAGATACGAAGACAAGGAGTGCCTTTTGTCGGCGGGTTTGACGATTTGACTGACGACGACTGATTGTCTGTGTTCCAGTTTACACAATGGCATCATCCAGCTGTGGGACTACCGCATGTGCACTCTGCTGGAGAAGTTCGACGAACATGATGGCCCAGTGCGAGGCATCTGCTTCCACTCGCAGCAGCCCCTATTTGTCTCTGGTGGAGATGATTACAAAATCAAGGCAAGTTTTTTTTTTTTTTTTCAAACTCGGACTTTTTAAAAATCAATTTTATTTTGGAACCTGACTAATCTTAGTTTTCATACTGCAGGTTTGGAACTACAAACAGAAGCGTTGTATTTTCACGCTGCTTGGTCACTTGGACTACATCCGCTCAACAGTGTTCCATCATGAATACCCCTGGATCCTCAGTGCTTCAGATGACCAAACCATCAGGATTTGGAACTGGCAGAGCCGTACTTGCATTTGTGTGCTCACTGGTCACGCTCACTATGTGATGTGCGCTCAGTTCCACCCATCGGAAGACCTTGTTGTATCAGCATCTCTGGACCAGACCGTCCGTGTTTGGGATATTTCAGGTATTGCCAGCCAGTGCAACAGCCAAGGTAAATATATCAACATGCCAGTGGCCAGGGTGAAAGATGGGATGTGGACATGATCCATTGTGGGTGGCTTTGTGGTTTTTTGTTCACTATCTCCTGTCTACTTGTCTCAAAATTTCGATTCTGCTTTATACTAATGTCTCCCTCCATTTCGTGTGTAAATAAATGTACCCCCTACTTCAGTCCTTGAGTCAATTTCACCATATGTTGATGCAAAATTCATGTCACATGAGGTTTTTTTTTTTTCTTCATCCATTAAGTTTACCAAACAGATGTGTTGAGAATTGAGAGCAACATTGTACCCTGATTTGTAACTTCAGTTCAATGTGAACATTGTGTATCAAATGCTCCTTCAAATATTATCTAAAGATATAATTAACCTTTTGAACATGGTTGTGTGGGGTGTGCTAAAACTTACATCTTGTAAAAAGAGTGTCTCCTCAAGCTGCTGGCATGTCGGTATGTTTCCAAAATTCTCTTCGATGAAGTCTTATGAGCTGGTGAACTTTGCTTTGAGAAAGTGTGTGACTTTTTGGTCTCTGAACATTATGCATGTATGGATGACATTATGGACATCAACATCCATGGGAAGAGGTCAAATTGTACATAACAGCATGGTTTCTTAATGCTCTTTCATCCTGTGTATGTGCTGTAAATGAACTCAAATTACAAATTTCTTACAGTGCAAATTCTAAACCTTTTTTATTTAACTGTTTGTAGGATTACGCAAGAAGAATGTTGCCCCTGGGCCCGGTGGTCTTGAAGAGCATTTGAGGAACCCAAATGCTACTGATTTGTTTGGCCAAGCTGATGCTGTTGTCAAGCATGTGCTCGAGGGGCACGACCGTGGAGTCAACTGGGTTGCCTTCCACCCTACCCTCCCTCTGATTGTCTCTGGAGCTGACGACAGACTTATCAAAATGTGGAGAATGAATGAAGCCAAGGTAAAAAAAAAAAATGTTATTATTAAACTAGTTTTGATCCTATAGAATGTAATGGAGGGTTTTAATTTGCTGATAAATGGTTGCAGGCTTGGCAAGTGGACACATGCAGAGGCCACTACAACAATGTGTCCTGTGTACTGTTCCATCCTCGGCAAGAACTGATCATTTCCAATTCTGAAGACAAGAGCATCAGAGTGTGGGATGGGACCAAGAGATCATGCCTGCACACATTCCGAAGGGAGCATGAGCGTTTCTGGGTGCTGGCTGCTCATCCGACTCTCAACCTCTTTGCTGCTGGTCATGATTCAGGAATGATCATCTTCAAGGTGAAGCTCATCTTTATTTCAAACAGCTTTATTTTTTTTATTGTTTTTTTTTGTCTCTCAATAATACTAATTATCTTATCCTTTCATAGCTGGAGCGTGAACGTCCTGCCTATGCAGTCCATGGCAACTTCCTGTATTACGTCAAGGAACGTTACTTGCATCGCCTGGACCTCACAGCCACAAAGGACATCGTTCTGATACAACTTCGAGGGGGAGGACGCACTCCAGTGTACAGCATGTCCTACAATCCTGCTGAAAATGCGGTGTTGCTGTGCACTCGCACGGGCAATGTCGAAACCTCTACTTATGACTTGTACACAATTCCCAAAGAAGGTGACAGTCAGAACCCTGATAATCCTGACAGTAAGAGAGCCTCTGGCATTACTGCTATCTGGGTAGCGCGCAATCGCTTTGCTGTTCTTGACCGAACACACTCGGTATGTAATTTTTAGCAAAACAAATAATTAAGTTAAACTGGAAAAGAATTTTATTAAAGTTTCTGTCAATTCCCCTTCAGCTGGTTATCAAGAATTTGAAGAATGAAGTTACCAAGAAGGTGCAAACCCCAGCATGCGATGAAATCTTTTATGCAGGAACAGGGATGCTACTTCTCAGAGATCCAGACTCTATTACTCTTTTCGATGTTCAGCAAAAGAGGTAACAAGGGATTTATTTAATATTCTTGCTAATTTGTTTCTAGTTGTACAATTTTATGACCAACACAACCTGTTTTCTTGTAATTTCAGGACTCTGTCTCAAGTGAAAATCAGCAAATGCAGGTATGTTGTGTGGTCTGCCGACATGTCTCTGGTGGCACTGTTGGCCAAGCACACTGTTCTCATCTGCTCCCGCCGACTTGAGACCAAGTGCTCCATTCATGAAAACACAAGAGTGAAGTCTGGAGCTTGGACAGATGATGGTATTTTCATTTACACTACAAGCAACCACATCAAATATGCAATTTCCAATGGGTAAGTGTTTCTCTCCTATACCATTAACTCTTCAGAAATGCAAGTAGTACCTTAATATTTGTTCTTAAATTTTAGTGACCATGGTATCATTCGTACTTTGGATATGCCTATCTACATTACTCAAGTGAAAGGAAATCAAGTGTTTAATCTTGACCGTGAGTGTAGACCTAGAGTTATGAAAATAGATCCCACTGAGTACAAATTCAAATTGGCTCTTATTAATCGCAACTACGATGAGGTAATGTTCTTGTTTTTACCAATTTTTCTCTTCTTCTGACAGCAAAAAATTACAGACATGAAAATTTTGTTTTTTGTTTTGTAGGTCTTGCACATGGTTCGTAATGCAAGGCTGCTTGGTCAGTCCATCATTGCATACCTACAGCAGAAGGGCTATCCTGAAGTGGCTCTGCACTTCGTCAAGGATGAAATGACTCGATTTGGCTTGGCCCTGGAATGTGGCAATATTGAAGTTGCCGTTGAGTCTGCTCGTGCCCTCGATGACAAGCATTGCTGGGAATGTTTAGGCGAGGCTGCTTTACTTCAAGGAAATCATCAAGTAAGGCATTGGCTTACTCAACTTTTTTTCTAAAAGTTGTCATTTAAATTTAATCTTAATTTCACCTTTTTCTTTTTCAAAAATAGGTTGTTGAGATGTGCTACCAAAGAACTAAGAACTTTGATAAACTTGCATTTTTGTATCTCATCACTGGAAATTTGGAAAAACTGCGAAAGATGACAAAGATTGCAGAAATTCGCAAGGACTGCATGGGTCAGTACCAGGGGGCCCTTTACCTTGGTGACATTGCTGAGCGTGTCAAGGTTTTGAAGGTAAGGAATGTTATTATCTTTTTGGTTCATTTTTTTATTTCGATGAGTTAGCTAACGCCATTCTTTGATCTTTAGCCAACCCAGCCCTCCTTGGCGTACTTGACTGCTGCAACCCATGGTCTGAGAGAGGATGCTGAGCAGCTGCAAGAACAGTTACTGACAGCTGAAAAGAAACTTCCAGACTTTGACTCGGATGCCACTTTCATTCGTCCTCCTGTACCTATTCTACAAGCTGAATCTAACTGGCCATTGCTTACTGTCACTAAGGTAATACTGCAGTAGCATGTTTTTCTTCTCATTGGTGAAATTTTGTCTCTCCTGTGTTACAACTGCTTTTTTGTTTTAGGGCTTCTTTGAGGGAGCCATGACCAACCGCAGCACTGCAGCAGCGAATGCTGCCCTTGCCGCTGCTCCTATTGGTGATGAAGTGGAACCGGAAGGCTGGGACACAGACCCAGAAGTTGATGATGGTGAAGGGGAAGAAGGTGCCGGTGATGCTGGGGCTGGAGGTAAATTATTCATACCAAAAAATGCATGATAAACCTGCAATTTTCATTCTGTTTACTATTGTTGTTGGTCTTTTTATTTTAGGTGGAACGGGTTGGGATGAAGGTGATGATGATTTGGAACTTCCACCTGAATTGGAGGAAACCTTGCCAGCTGCTGCAGAAGAGGGCTACTTTGTGGCACCAACCAAAGGAACATCTCAGTCACAGCTCTGGGTCAACAATTCACAGTTGGCTGTTGATCATATCCTTGCTGGTTCCTTTGAATCAGCGTTTAGATTACTCCACGACCAGGTAACCAATTAGCAATTTTCAAATTTTCTACTGCTTGCCCTATTGTTGTGCAGTGGTTAAACTCTCATCAATGTATTTTGTGTATCAGGTGGGAGTTGTGAACTTCGATGCATATGAGAGCGTCTTTATGAGCACATTCAGTCGTGCTCGCGCGTCATTCCCAGCATTCCCGCAGCGAGGCTCTATCTATAGGCATCTGCAACGTAGTTGGGGTGATTCGGGCCCCAAAGGAGGTCTTCCAGCCATTGGTTTGAAGCTGAATGACCTTGTCCAGAGGCTTCAGGTACAAAATTAACCACAAGATTATGTTAACAGACCTGAAGAATTGTGTCAATTTTAAAACTTGTTTCTCTGTTGCAGGTCTGCTATCAACTTACCACAGGAGGAAAATTCATTGAAGCTGTTGAGAAATTCAGAGCTTTACTTCTGAGCATTCCCCTTCTAGTTGTTGATACCAAGCCAGACATTGTACAAGCCCAACAGCTACTGCAAATATGCAGAGAGTATATCTTAGGTACAAATAATCATTCACTCTGTACTCTTTTCAAAATCCAGTTGAAATTGAAGGAGCTTTAATAATATGTTTAAATTATTTTTTTAGGTTTAATGATGGAGCTTCTACGTAAAGATCTTCCTAAAAACTCATTAGAAGAGCAGAAGAGAAATTGTGAGATGGCAGCATACTTCACTCACTGTAATCTTCAGCCTGTGCATCAAATTCTCACTCTCCGCACATCTTTGAAATTATTCTTCAAACTGAAGAATTTCAAAACTGCTGGATCCTTTGCAAGGAGATTGTTAGAATTAGGGCCAAGTCCAGACCTCTCCCAACAGGCTAAGAAATTCTTGCAGGTAAGCCACCTTTACTCTCAGCGCTTCTCTTAACTATTATTTAGCCCCCCTCCCATTTACCTAACTTTTTTTGTTTGTTTCAGGCCTGTGATATGAATCCTGTAGATGAACACAAGCTCGCTTATGATGAACACAATCCATTCTCACTGTGTGGTGTTACCTATAAGCCCATCTACCGTGGAAAAGCTGAAGAAAAATGTCCCCTCTGTGGCACTAGTTACTTGCCTCAGTACAAGGGAACCGTTTGCACAGTTTGTACAGTAGCTGAAGTTGGCAAAGACTGTCTAGGACTTCGCATTTCAACTTTGCAGTTCCGATAAAAAGTATTATAGGCCATGGCATTTGCCTTCTGTTTCATGAAATCTTTGATCTATTTTTGATCTTCTCGATCAACTTCAAAGCGCTATTGTTGTAATGAATATTTTGTTTTAATGTTATTTGCTAATTAATTAATTTTTATCATGTTTTACTATGAGTGCGCTAGGGGACACTCAAAAATATTATGTGAATTCAAGTCGGAATGAATAAACTTGTAAGCATTTGTGATTAAATTGCGATTAATTTACTCATACACCTTGCCCAATAGTCGAATGAAAGCCTTGCTCACAAGGAGAAGGTAAATTCAGTTGGCCCCATATCAGGAAGTCACCCCGGACACTTCCCCCGCCCGAGCCCCTGCAGACTGATTTCGGGGTTCGGTTTCGACAAAAACGCCTCTCGGATTTCGGAGGCAGCCGTTCGGGCGGCGAACCGAATGTGGACCGGATAGAGGCCGGATACCGTTGGTGGGGGGCGAGGCAGGGCGGGGTCGGGGTTATCGACAGGAATGACGTCATCCTGTACTCGGTTTGATCCGGTTCGTGGGGTCCTTCTGTTGGACTCTACGCCATTGCAGCGGCTGCACTGAACGCAGCGCCCGGCTCCCATTGGCTGCTGGCAAATCGGTCCGGACCGAACCGCCCAGCGTGCCGGGCAGAGCGCCCGTCGTGATAATAATTCGGGTCCAGGGGAGTGGAGGGGGCACCAAAGCACACGCTACACGTGGGAGCGCCGCATCGGGACCACATTCGGGAAGATTCTAGATTCGGAGCCTTTACCTCGCGCGGCTCCAGGGATAGACACTGGGACGCGGCGCTCCGGCTGCCTCGCCTCGCCAACCACCCGGCAGAGGCGGTGGCGGTCATTCCCCCGGTGCAGCCATGCCGCACCACAGCCACGCCGCGGCGGAGCTTCCAACGGCGAGATGGCGAGCAGCGTGAGGCAAACAGCGAGGAGATGCCGATCCCTCCAGCGAAGAGCAGCGAAGGCCAAACGAAGGCGAGACGTCAAATCTGTATACCCTGTGAAGCGGGCGGGCTGGCGATAAGCCCCTGGGCGGGGCGGGGCGCGGCGGCACTGGCGGCGGTCGGGCCGAAGCCGCCGAATTTGGACCGCGACGCAACAGCCGGCACGCAGCGCCCTTTTCGCCACCAACAGCGGAAGCGTTCGGCGGCGAAGGACGCGGCGGCCGCCGTCGCGTCGACAGGACACGACCCGCGGCCTTCGCCGGCACGGCAGCAGCAGCAGCCCTGCCCAGCCGCCAGGCCCGCCGCGACTTCCCTTCAGGCTGCCCCGCCCCGCCCCGCCCCGCCTCTGGGGCCTTGGGAACGCCCCGGCCGGGGTCCAGTCTCAGTGTTCTCGGGCCCAGACGCGGAGCCACGCCGTCGCCCACGCTGTCGCACTGCGCCGCACCCCCGCGCGAGAAGCAGGCCGTCGTCGACACCGCCGTCGCGACCTCCAGGCCGGCGCGTCGCGAGTGAACCGACCCGAACGCGAGTGCCGCAGCTAGCAGACTTTGCCCTTGGCGAAGTCCGCTGCCGCCAGTGAGTAGCGCACTTTGGGGTGCACACTGCAAGCACTGCAAGCCGCAGAGGCTTACGTCACGACATCGTCGCGATTGGTCCAACCTGCCTACGATGGCTTGCACAATCGAGGAAAAGAGAGTCCCACCCAGGAGGGAGGCTTCGCAGAACGTTCAAAGGCGGTGTCGTATCTGACGGACATGTTCTTGGAAGAGTGGGCTAGGGCACCGAGTTTCCTCATTCATCAGGCTCGTGGTGACGGGGCAACACCGGGGTGGGGTGGGGTGGGGCGGGCTCGTGGCATGTCGAAAGCACGCCGGCGAACGCGACCCGGGTCACAGTGTCACACTGCCACACTCGCCGGCGCGCTTTATCCGCCATCGCCTTGTTTTAGTTTTTTCGCGCGCCAACTTTCTTGTTGTTTACTTCATGAGGTAACGGGCAGCCTCTTCCCCTCGGCCAGTGTCAAGGCCACGCGGCGCGGGAGTGGCGCAGTCTCCACAGTGCGGCCCGTCAAGGCGTTTGCGAGTGGTCGCGGAGTAGTTTGTTTTGGTCGCGGTACGTCAAAATAATGAGGCTGCAGCCCCCAGCGGAGCGGGATGATTCTGGGCGCTGCTCTCGTCGCTCTGTCTCTCTCGCACTCGTGGCGCATGCGCAAGCGTGCGAGAGAGACAGCGACAAAAGCACTGCTCAGTCCGCAGGCAGGGGAGCGCCTGGTAGGCAACATCGCTGCAGCGAGCGCACAGGTGTGCCCGCGCTGCCTGCGTGCCGGGCGGCCGGCCGGGCCGGTCCTTGCTGCCTGGCTGGGCGCGCGTCTCTAGTCTGTCTGGCGGCGCGAGGGAGGGGGGGAGGGGGAGGGGAGGGGAGGGGCGGGGCCGGGGCCGATAGGGCTCTTGGTGCGTGTGGGAAGAATGAGGAATGGGGCAAGGTCAGGCAGCAAGGCAGAAACAGAAAACTGGACCAACGGAGGGGAAACAGGAAAGGGAACTTACTATCGTGGCGGCGGGGCCTGGGTCGGCGTGGCGGCATATCCAAGTTCGAGTCGCCGAGCCGCAGACAGACAGACAGACAGACAGACAGACAGACAGACAGGCAGACTGACAGACAGGCAGACAGGCCGGAGCGGGGGAAGGTATCAATAAACTACCCGCCGGCCGGCTTCTTTTGCGCGCCCCATCTGTCAAACTACAGTAGCTCCTCGTGCGCGCCGGGCTTGACGGCGTGCTTGACGGCGTGCTTGACGGGCGTCTCGGGCTACCGGCTGCGGTTCCCTCCCCATTCCGTACCGCCATCGCGATGGCCATTCAGGGAACGTGATGTGTTATCTTGTGTGGGTCCCAGGCAGGCAGGCCGAGGCAGGGCGCGGCGGCAGGGCGACGCGTCCCGTCGGCGGTCCCGTCCCACCCCAGCCTCACGGCCCCACGGGCAGGGGCAGGCCAAGGTTGCCGTCGGCCAGCCCAGTGCCGTGGCGTGCACCGACCGCGAAGCACCGCGAAGCACCGCGCAGTGGCGGGACGCGACGAGACTGCGCGACGACGCGCGCCCCATGTGCCAGCGGTGCCAACGCACCCCCACCTACACACTTCGCAACCGAGCAGCCTCAGTGAACGCGTCTGTGTGCGTGTGAGACAAGCAGCAGGACAACAAGGGCAGCGCGCTTGACCACGCCCAGCACCATGCCTGCAGCACGCCGTCTTCTGGTGAGTTCGTCAGGCTTCGTTGCGGTTTTTGGCGGTTCAAATTCCTGTATGAAAAAAAAATCAACAACACTATTTTTGAGCTACCGTTGGTTATAAAAGAAAGCAACGCGTTCGTCGATGAGCGCTCTTGATCGAAACACCAGGATAGTGTGTCATCAATGCCCACGAGAATTTTTGTTTTGCGCTAAGAATAGTTAAGACCTACGTCTGCGACGAAAATTCGAGATGTGCGCTGCTTGGCTGCACGGCAGCGATAGAGTACCGTCTTGTCAGCTCGACGACGCGCCAGGACAAACGTCAGACCGTCGCAGACTTTTTTTCCTCGTTTGTTTTTCTGTGGCACGCCCCGCGGCCCGGGCCCGTGGGAGAAGGGGACCGTCCCTATCACGGCCGATCGGTTTCCAAACAAATTGAAGCAAAGCAGTAGCGCGCGGAGCGATATGGCGGTGCAGGTGGTTCGCGGCCATCCTTTGACGGCCCCACGACGGCCACCCCTTGACGGCCACCCCTTCCGTTCCAGCTGCCCCTGTGCGCGCTGGCGCTCTGGTCCGCGTGCACGGCGCTGCCCCTGTCCGGCCAGGGCGGCAGGGCGGCCTCCTCCAACCACTCCAAGGTGCTCATCATCGGCGCGGGGGCGGCCGGGTACGCCGCCGCCTCTCGCCTCATGGAGAACAACTTCTACGACCTGACCATCCTCGAGGCGGAGAGGCGGATCGGCGGCCGCATCCACACCGTGCGCTTCGGTGAGTCGGTAGCGTGGCTTCGTTGCCGTGGCGGTGAGGTCCAAAGGTTCGCGACCCCGTTGGACCTCGCCGTCGTCTTCTATTTTGAGGTGCCTGATACTGTTTACGTGCTCCGCGCGCGGTGCGCGGTACGCTGCCTCGCCCGCACCTTGCTTGGCCTTCTCGCCGGCACCGTGCTAACCCCCGTCTCGTGTCGACAGCCGAGAACATCGTGGACCTGGGCGCCGAGTGGGTGCACGGCGAGGTGGGCAACGTGGTCTACGAGATGGCCGAGCCGCTCGAGCTGCTGAGTCACCAGAACAAGGGCCTCAGCTCCAACATGGCGTTCGTGTGGAGCGGCGGCGCCGTGGCGGACCCCACCGAGATCGAGCTGCTGCTCAACGCCAGCAACTCCATTGGCTCCCGGCGCGACACGCTGGACCAGCTCGTCAACTACACCGGCTCCTACGGCGATTGGTTCCTGGACCTGTGAGTGTGTGTGAGAGAGAGCGAGTGTGTGCGTTACGTAACCCCTATCGCCAGGCCGCCCATCTGCCGCCTTAAGCGGCCCTCTCGTTATTAGGCTGACTGTACCGGTCGGCGATATTGGTATTTGGCGGCTGCGCCATGGCTGCGCTCTGTGCCCCGCCGTTCCGCGCTGCTTGCCGCTGCTTGCCGCTTTCACGTGGTTCGCACATGGCCCTCGCTTATCACGAGACGAGCCGGCCGTCCAGATGTCACTCGGGCCGTCGCCAACGCCCACCAAGAGCAAGCACGCGTCGCCGCGGAGCTCAAGGTAGAAATAGCCACCCCCTCAGCCCGAGTCCGAGCAGTCGCTCTGCCTCTGTCGTTCTCATGGGGCACTCGTTGCAACCCCATGGGGTGCGAGAGAGTTGCGGCCTGCAGGCCTGCTATCCCTTTCCCCGTGGTGACACTGAGACTTTCGTTCAGGTTCCAGCAACGCCTCATGACCATGGAGCGCCACCCGCCGGCCGACCTGGTGGACCGCTTCCTGGGCTGGTTCGAGAAGGCCATCGGTTTCTACGACGGCTCCGACACGTGGTTCAACACCTCGGCCCAGGGCCTGGTGCACTACAAGGAGTGCGACGGCGACCTCCAGCTCACCTGGAAGCGGAACGGCTACCGCACCGTGTTCGACCTGCTCACCGTGAGTTTGCTGCGGGTTCGAGCACCGGCCAGGGCGCGCATTTTCATTTTTTTTCCAAACGCTGAAGCCACTGCTCTGCTTTGGTCGACAGAAACGGTACCCCAATCCGGCGCAGGAACTGCCGGTTCGCCAGCGGGTTCACCTCGGCAGCGAGGTGGCCACCATCCGCTGGGCCGAGCGAGTGTACGGCCCGAACCCTTACGGCTCCCAGCCCTACCAGGAGCCCTACCAGGAGCCCTACCAAGAGCCCTACCAGGAGCCCTACCAGGAGCCCTACCGGGACCCTTACAGGGACATGCGACGTCTCGAACCTCAGCCAGAACCCCGACCGGAGTCTCAGCCTGAACCCCGACCGGAACCCCAACCCGAGCCGCAGCCCGAGTCCCAGCCCGAACCCCAACCCCAAGCAGAGGTTCAAACTGAAGCCCAGCCCGATGCTCAAACCGACGCTCAAACCGAGGCCCAAACCGAAGCCCAAACCGAGGCTCAGACCGAGACTCAGACGGAGACGCAGACGGAGGCGCAGCCCACCCCGCAGCAGCACAACGAGGTGACCGAGGCCTCGGACGTGGACGCCACCACGCCGCCGACGGGGACGGACGCGCCGCAAGCCGACGACCCCATGGCGAACCACATGGCGGACGACCCGATGGCGGGCTACCTCGACGAGGCCCCCGCCGCCGACCCCAGGCCCCCGATCGTCGTGGAGCTGTCCAACGGGGCGCGCTACACCGCCGACATGGTGATCGTCACCGTGTCCCTCGGCGTCCTCAAACACTCGGCCGACGCCCTGTTCGACCCGCCGCTGCCCCAGCGCAAGATGAACGCCGTCCGGGTGAGTGCGCTCTTTCTCTCTCTGTCTATCTGACGGCAAGTAGTCCGGCAGGAAGGACGAAGCTTTCTCTCCATCCCCAGCGCGCCTGCGAAGGAGCGGGTGGGCAGTCCCGTTACACAGAGGAGCGCGGCGGGCTTGCCTACCCCCACCTTCGCAGGCGCGCTGCCCTGGGGATCGGCCACGGCCGACTCCGTTCTATCGAAATGCGTCATCAACTTGAGCGCGCGGGTCTGGTGTTGCAGAACTTGGGCTTCGGCCAGGTCAACAAGCTGTTTCTGTACTTCTCGGAGCCGTGGTGGCCGAGCGCGCTCAGTGGGTACAGCGTGCTGGTGACGGAGGACGACCTGGAGCAGTTCAAGCGCAAGTACCCCCAGTACGGCGTGCACGGCCATTGGGTGCAGGGCCTGTCCGGCTTCTACATCGACCAGCACAAGCCCAACGTGGTGCTCATGGACTGGATCGTCGGGGAGCCCGCCCGCGTCATGGAGCGCTACTCGGACTACCAGATCATGATGGGCTGCAAGCACTGGCTCGAGATGTTCCTCGGCCACAACTACAGCATCCCGCTGCCCATCGGCTTCACGCGCTCCAAGTGGTGGAGCAACCCCCACTTCAAGGGCTCGTACAGCTACCGCTCCCTGGACTCGGACCGCGCGGGCGCCTGGGCGGCCCACCTCGCCGAGCCCATCCTGGACAGGCAGGGCACGCCGGTAAGGCTGAGGGGCAGTGTGCCGCTACTAACTTCACGAAGCACCCGTTAGCATCCAAGGGACTCATGAGGGCAAACTTCTTCTGCAGGCCGTCATGTTCGCTGGGGAAGCCACGCATGACCACTACTATTCAACTGTTCACGGAGCCATAGAGACTGGCTGGAGGGAAGCAGACCGTATTTTAAGCACCATCAAGTAAGTTTTGTTATCTGTGGTAAAATGTCTTGTATTGAATTGTTTGCCTAAATTCATCATTTACTGATTTACTTTAAGGTCGGAAGGAAGATTTCGTACGCCATACAGTCAAGACCGAGACCGTTTCGCTGATAGACTATAGTTTACTTAAGTTAGAGTTTAAAGAAATACGATGGTGAGAGGACAGAATGTAAAAATCATGCAGATATAATTACTCTTTCAAAGCTTCACACTTTCCTCATTCAACCTCAAAGAGGTATGTAGTTCATTACTTTTTCATTGAGTCTAGTCCTTCACATTCTCAAGCAGGACTTGAGAAAATCTCAACTTTTTGTAATTACAAGCAGGGAATGCCAAAGCCCATTTGCTGAAAAGAGCGAAAGAAATCTCAGGATAAGCCATTGTAAATTATTTATCATATGAGTTTTAACAAGTAGAAGTTGTACATTGGTAAGCATTGTAAATAAAATAACATCCATTCCCAGTTATTTATTTTATTGACTGAAGATAGTTATTTAACAATAGTACTGAACTTGCCAAAAACAATCACGATTATAGTATAAAAATCAAGTCAAGCAGTAAAATTAAGTAAGTGATACAGTACAGTGATGATAAGATAAGATAAGACATAAATTGGTAAAAGACCAGTATCAAATAAACGCTGACCATCAAGTTTCATTTCATCAGCCACAGCAGCAAAGTTTTCGGAAGAATGAGAGAACTGAATGTGCGAATCCAGATTGCTTTGTCTGGGTTTCAGGGGGTGCAACAACTGGAGTGACTAAAGAGGGTGACTGCATCAGCCACTGAATAGTCCTCTCTTCCTGGTTGAACAGATTAGGTCTTGGAACCACACGAGATGTGGGTCTGAAAATATGTCCCGGTACAACATTTTCTTGACGTCTTGGGTTCACAGGTTTAAATGATATAGGTGCAACAATTTCTTGTCTTGATGGAACCATATAAGTTGTGGGTTTAGGAATCTGTTTAGGTACAACATTTTCTTGACGTCTTGGGTTCACAGGTTTAAATACTGGTGTAGGTGCAACAATTTTTTGTCTTGATGGAACCACAGGAGGTGTGGGTTTAGAAATCTGTTTAGGTACAACACTTTCTTGATGTCTTGGGACCACATTTGGTGTGGATATAGTAGCCTGCTTACGCACAATGCTCTCCTGGTGATTTGGAGGCACATAAAGAGTAGGTTTGGGAACCATCTTAGGTGCAATACTCTCTTGAGACCTTGGTACACTCTTGTCATCAGATGGTAGGAGATTTGACTTCAAAGACTTCACAAAGTGTATAACATATGCTGGGTAGAAGGTATGATCTTCAAATTTCACAATGACATCCATGGAATGTTTATTCTTTGCTGTTGTATCATATCTCAAGGACTGCTTGCCCTCAATGAATGGGGGTTTCTTTAAAACCTGACCTTTTCTCTTCAGCTCAGGCACTTCTGTTATGTTAGAAATAATCACATAACATAGAAGCATTTGATCATATGAATCTGATTTGCTATAATGTGAATCACAATAATGACTGGCATAATTTGCAAAAGCTGAAAATGAAACACCAGCTCCAAATCGGTGGCCTAAAATTGAAAAAGAAAAACCAATTATGCAACTAAAGTTTTTATAACCAAATTAGTTTCTAACATTTTTCAGAAATTGTTTACAAATGCATGAAACATACCTCTGTTCTGACCATGGCGCTGAACCTGAAGATTATTCTTTAGTATGGATGGTATGTTAATGCTTTTAGAACCGTGAAAAACTTTAACAATTCTGAAATGGCCATATTTTTGTTTGTATTCGAGCTTTTTCCTTTCAAATTTCTCAAGCAATTCCTGATTGCAGACCTTTTCAATATGTTTAAGTGATACAGAAAATTTCTTGGTGGAACCAGTCTTAAGAAACACTGCAACAAAAAAACATCATCAAAACTTTGATCTGAAGCTTTCATTAACACACAAACGCATAAGATTAAATTAAGAATGACTAACATCGAGAAACCTGTACATATTCACTGTCCGATTTATCCAAGAAGGTTCTGATGTCATTGTCTCCATTGGTGTAGTGTATTGAACCCCCATCATATTCGAACTCATCATCAATCCATGCCTCTACATCAGTGGATTCCTCACTGTAGTCGTCGGAAGTCCAGTACATTTCAAATCTGGATCAGAAAATTTGAAACAAAAGGCAATATGATGTTAGATGCTTGAGTTCCCAACACTACACTATCCAAAAAAGATGGATCTTCGTTTCAAGATTACTGCCCTTGTGCTTCAAAATAGAGGCATACACATAATTAAGCTTATTTCAGAACAGTTTTTTTCCTTCATTGGGGCAGAATAGTGGCCGAACCGACCGAGATCTGTTTTCTTCTTGGGTGAATCGATAAAAAGTACAACGCACATACCTTTCGTTTTTTTTTTCTGGACCCTCCGATTTGTTTTCCCACCAATTAGATGTTTAATACCAGGACTGCGAAAATGACAGCAAGATTGTCAAAAATTCCAGCGTTAGCGAAGACGGTCACAAGAAAAAACGCGAAACTAGACTCGGAGCCGTGCACCCAACAGGTAGAGGACTAAAATAGGCTGACGAGAAGGGGAGAGAGGGGTACCTAAAGCCAATCAGCTTAGCCAACCTTGTTGCGTCCGCTACCTACAGGATAACTACCTGCTATACGGGTTGTTTCACTCTCGTCACATTATAGTTAAATAAAACAGAGAGCAAATATTCTGAGAGAAGCAAAGGCAACACAAATTATGGGCTGAAACGACGATGAATCATCGTTTTAGTTCAGCCTGTTGGCAGAACGACTTCCACAACAAATGAGGTTTACGAGGGGAATACCCTGGGAATACCGGGCAACGCTGAGCCACGCGCGGGCTTTTCTAATCCTCGAACCACGTACTGTACGTAGTTTTAGCTTTAATCCACAGACGAGTGGAAGGCAAGATACCAACAGGAGGTGCGATTGGACTACAGAGGGAGGGAGAGAGGAAGTGTCAGAGATAAGCTGATGGTATTGTTCTCTTTTATATTACAAAACATGGGGATATAAAATCTTTTAAAGAGAAAAAGACAGTCTTGAATACTTCATAAAATTAACAAATGTTATTACATGGCATATCTGCTTTAATGTTTCTTGTCTTGACTGGGAAGGAGACCCGCTTTCTCAATAACTTGTCTGGCTGCATTATTAATCAAACGAAAACGATCTGGCCCAAGATGCACTCCTCCATACCACCGACTGATCACGACTAAAATATTGCGGGCGTCCATTATCTGCAACAGGAAAGAACACACTTTCAGTTCCAGTGTCTGCTAACTTTCAAGAAAGCTTCTGTACTAAAATATTTACCTGCAGTAAGTGTAACAGCCTGCTACCTGCTTGAGTTTCTCCATCATCATCACAGTCTTGACTGAAAGATTTTGTATCTTCCCTAAATATTCGATATGCATACATATTGTGAGTAGCATTGGCAATTTTTTTGTTTTCCATCAAAGTAGATAGAACAATCCTAGAACACACATGAAAAAATTATGTTGAAGAAGGTAGGAGAAATGAGAGGAAATATAAAAAGCTGGGAGACTTACTTGACTTGATCAGTTGAGGTAATACATGCTACATGACCCTGAAATGTACTTTTCTTGAAACTGATAGGATCGCCATGGATAATTTCTGGTCCACTGGGGACATTGACAGGAATCTTCTTCTCTGAATTTGTGTATTTATCATTCCAACCATCGGCATCATCCAGATACTCAGGACTATCACTGTCCATGACAGCTTCTTCTGAAGAAGTTCCAGCGGCGCACTCCCTCAGAGCAGCGGTATTCTGAAGCCATTCACGAGCTTTCTCTATCCATTGGTAAATAACAGTTTCTCCTAAGTTATCTCTGTAAAATTAAGTGATAATGTTAATACTTTGAGTTAACATCTCATTTAAACTCCAGAGATACAAAAAATTCTTACAAATAAATATCTTGAAGAAAATTTGTAATTTGTATCATTTCATCTCGTGTCAGACAGGGAGCCAAAATTTGGAAAAGTGGAGGGCCTTCACCAGGATATGCATCTGTTAATGTGATGAATAATTCCAAACCTAAAGATCCTTCCGAGAGTGAGATACTACCTCCTGCCACTTCTTGTTTCCATTCCTCTCCATAAATAGATTTCAGTACCTCTTGTTCTTCTATCTAAAACACAAAAAAGTACAACCATTATGATATGATAGTAGTTTAGGTTATACCCGGTGGACAACTGACCAAACCTTGACAGATGGCTTCTACTTGTTTGACAACTATCTATAAGCACCCTTACGTACCTGACGACCAATGTTATCACCAGCAGAATCTTCCATATTAGCTCATTTATGTAAGATTTCAGGATAAGCACTCTTGTTGTCACCTACTCATGTTGTCATTCGTTCAACATATGGTCTATTCGTAGGGCTAGAGACAAGAGACGCCTTATTGGCCCGTCGCACTAGATTATCCGCACGATAAACGAACGATAGATTTTTCATTCTAGGAGGGAAGTACAGCCCAGGTTTAAGGTGGAGGAGGACCTATTTCGTTAAGACCTGTCAAACCGTAGTTCAACCGCGAAGTTTTTTTTTAGCGGCCGTCCGTCTTGATGTGCACCTAAAGCCACCGACCTGTCCGGCGACACACCGGCACGGAGCAGGTGGGCCACTGTCTCTGCATCAGGTGTCGCGGGTTCGCTGTGTAAATGTGTGTAACTGCACCTTTCCTTTGTAAACGCCAAGTTTTATTCAAACAACAAATGAGGGAATAATGTCTTTAAGCAAAACAGAACCTCATTATCATCTTTCATAAGAAAAATATGAAAGCTGGTGTTTTACTTAGACCACTCAATTTCAGATACAAGAGCAACATGATCAGATGGAAACACAATATTTGGCAGTGCTGTGTATTTTTGGAGTTCCTCTTCACTGTATAGAGGGAGTACCTGAAAAATGAGGATAAAGGGTACTCAAAGCAAAATAGAAAACTAAATTAAATTAGGGTTCAAGGCTGAAGTATTTTTCCTTACCTCTTTGACTCGCATTGAATCAGTTTGATAGAAAATATAGTCCAGACACCCAGAAAAACCAACTGTATAGTTGGTAAATTGTGGAGTTCCACAAGCACTGTCCAGTTTGAATGGCTGTGATAGAGAAAGCCCAGTAATACGCTCAGCTTCATCTGGAACGAAAGTCAAAATCAGAAATGTGGAGCATAAATGCACCACCACTAAATCATAATAAATGGAACTTACTGCTTTTCCAGTCCACCAAGTTTTCTGGGGCATATCCAGTAGTCATGAGCTGAAAGACACCACATTCTGGAGTACTGTTGAAGTCCCCACAGAGAATAACAGATACATCAGCATCTGGATTCTGAGCACAAAATGTTGAATTAAAACAGAACAAAAAACAGAAACAACACAATTGAATCAAATCAAAACAATTAGCATAGAAATGTGTCATAGCTTACAGCTTCTTTTAATTTGTTGACCACATCTTCAATGAACAATATTGTTTGACCACCCTGCAGCAGTCTGACATGGTCAGCATCAGGATGGAAATATAAATGAGTATTTCCAACAACAAGCCATTTTTTAGAATTTTCTGTAGATTGTAAGACTGTAGCCTAAAATAAAACAACTAGTTTAGGCAGTTTAGACATACAGGCAGTTTGTTGGGTAAATCCTCATCAATTCCACCAACCTGGGAGGATGTACCCCTGTCCTTTAGACGCTCCAGAAGTGCTTCATTATGGTTCACTGCTTGCCACAATTTTTGATAACAAGGCCGATCACTAAACTCAGCACTAAGAAGAGACAAATGTGACTCAACTAACCTGTGGAAACAAACAGCCAAAGAATTCATAGTAATTATTTTAACATTTATTCACTCCACGCACGTGCCCTATTTTGTCATAAGTGGTTAAGCTACCTAAAGCGTTTGGTGTTGACTAAACAGGCCAAGCCTTCTCTGACACTCCCCTTTTTGTGAAAAACTCCAGTGTAGCCCTCTAATCCTAAAATAGGCTGCAGATCATTCTCAAAAACACGTTCATCAACTTCTTGAAGACAGATTATGTCCGCATTGTATCCTGTACAAAGAAAGAAGAGAAACTGACATAAAGAATATGCAAAAGAAACAAGATTAAAAACTAATGTACTATACCTAGAATTTCTTTCATAAATAACTGCTTTCGATAATCTATATCCAAAGCATATGCAGGACAGTGGGCAAATAACTCTGATTTAGCTGCCTCTGTATCAGAATACATGCCAGCTAGTATATTGTAGGTCATAACTCGGAAGCTGCAAAATAGATGTACAGGGCTTGTTACATAGAAGGTACAATTATCATGCACAGATTAACAGTTAAAACCATACAGTGTGCTCATACCAATTTCCCATGGTTCTTTCTTTAGTAAATGCATGTCGGAGTTCAAATGGACACTCTCCTGGCCCAGCTTCAACTGTAGACTTTGATATGGATTCTACAACAGGACCAGAAATCATGTCTTTCTTGGGCTGGCATGTGATCTGAAATAGAAGATTAAAATTTACAGTCACTTATACAGTTAGGGCAAGTTTTTTTTCCATACTGCTACAATAATTAAGCTTATTTAGGTTTGCACAAACCTTTAGTAGGTAATTTATGTCTTCTGTGGATGGTGTGTAAATAAAACCAGAGCCAACTTTCTGCCATTGAACTTCATTCTGAAGTTTCCTGAACCAGACAAATTCACTTTCCCCTCGATCCAAATTAGTGCCAACAAACTTGCTTGGGTACACAGGAAAGTTTGAGAGAATGCTTTTGGGAAGCTGGATTTCATCCACCCAGGGTGGGTTCACCACAACATTATATTTTTTACCATTCAATGAAAGCAAAACCAAATCCTTACACTCCAGAATTGACTGACAAGTTTCATCGGTTGGCACTGGGTTACCACTTCGGAGCAGTTCCACAGTAACTTGAGGAGCAGGGCAAGTGTTATCATCGGAAGAATCTTCCCCTTGTTTCTTCTTGGCCTTCTTCCTCCTCTTGGCATGCTTTTCATTCACAATTTTTGCAACATTGCATTGAATTCTATCAAGAAAGGTACTAATGGCTTCCGTAGACTGTCTATTCAAGTTAAATTTTCTGTCCACACCCAAACTGTCGTTGACATAGTGGAATGTGAAAGTAAACCTCTCACCCCCATTAGATTGACAAATGTAAGCGTTCTGCATTTCAGACAAAGTTGAGTACTGGGTTTGTCTCAGAACACTTAATCGCACTTGACTTAATCTCGAACACAGAAGACGATGCAGCACCATCCCTCAATGGCTGGCAACTCCTCCTTCCAAGCAAACCTGAAACAACATCAAATCTAGACATCAGTAAGGTGATTCCACTAAAATAAGGGAAATTGGTGAAACAAGACGACACGATGAGAAAAAAAGGGGAAGCAAAAAAACACACTACTGACATGTATTCCACCAATCGTAAAATAGGATGATTTTTAACCTCCTAACAAACAACAGTATCTAGGCGACGGGACAGGCAGAAGTCGAACTCAACGGGATGCGGGTGGTAGGACAAGTAACCGCTTCCAAATATCAAGAGCTTCATTGAAAAATCAATCAACTACTTACTATAGATTTCAACGACATATGATGATTGCAAGGCTAAAATACGTGGAGGGTCTCTACTTCGGGTCGTCGGCTTAACTTAGGTTAGGAGACTGCATATGAAAAATTCAACAACAATTGGAACGAAATATTTATCATCTGTCATCGAAAAACGTTATAATGTAATTTTAGTATTTTTGCACCTGCAATGAAATGCTGTAATTTCTATTGTTTTTATTTTTCTCACAAGTGTCATGAGAGAAACGAAATTGTTGGACAAGGTTACTGTTTTCATCCTAGCAGAAGAGTGTTATTGGTAGATGCTCATCTGTTGACCATGTGTTGATTCGAACGAAACGAAAACAACTTTTTGGCGCCAATGCGAAGCGAAGGGCTTTGTTTTGTGGATTAAATTTGAATAAGAAAGCATTGCTGCTATCTTGAGCAGCTAAGCAGCTTAAGGTGCACTTCACTGTTTCATTTGAAACGTCGGTGGTTGTACTCGCTCTTTATATTTTCATTGGTGAGCATCATCATCCAGCAGCCATGAACCAACTTGCGTTCATTCTAGAAAACATTTCTTCTAATTGCTTTGTAGTGCATTGTTGTTTCTTAAAACTCAAATTAATTACTTCCTGATCTGAGCCCTTTATTACATTCACAGGTCGTTGGGTTATTGATACCACTACATTCTGAAGTCATGGATCCAGAAGACTGTATCGTCAAAGAGAAGAGGCCACGATCTGTTGGCAGTGAGTCTGAAAATGACTCAAAACCGCTTTCCAAAAAACAGTGCCATAACGGTGAGAAAGTCAAGAAAGACTTAAGTGCCCTTATGAATAGTAGTGCGGACAGCGCTGACTTTAATTTAGAACTTCACAGTGATTCTGATGAAGATAAAGACATGGAAACACCCAGTGACTCGCAAGTTGGTGTGGAAGATGAATCTTCGTCTGATTTACCTCTTGCCTTGGTTGTGTCCAAAGACCTTAAAGTTCAGTTAACGGACATTAAATCATCTGTCGTAAAGATGCCACCACAGACATGTAAAGACTCTTTGAAGGAGATCAGCAAGATCAGTCCAGAATCTGCAAAAAGGAGAGTTAAAAATTCTGAGAAGAAGGAGAAGTCAGACTCATCATCTGAATCGGATTCTGTGGGGAAAATTAGCAATAAAAGCCGGAAGATCAGTCCAGAATCTAAAAAAAGGAGAGGTCTCAAATCTGTAAACAAAGAGAGCTTCGACTCCTCGTCTGAATCAGATTCTGAGGAGCCAAATAGTCATAAGACCAAGAAGATTAGTCCAGCTTCTCAAATTAAAAGTGGTCAGAGATTGTCTGGTGAAGATTCTGGCAAAAGCAACAAAAATGCTCTTACATCAAAGACTAGGCAAAAGACTATCGCCAGCAAGAAAAGTAAACCTACTAATGATAGTTCCACCTCTGATTCCGGTTCTGATTCTGCTTCAGATTCCAAGATTAGCTCCAAAACCAATCCAAAGAGTAGCCCTACGAAGGAAGACAAATCCTGTGAGGATGATTCCAGTTCCGATTCTGGTCCAGAATCTGAAAGTGAACTAAAGGGAAAAACCAGCGCCAAAAGAGAAGATTCCACCTCTGACTCTGGTCCAGATTCTGATACAGACTCGAAAACTGGCCCCAAAATAAAGCAAAAGACTAGCTCTGTCAAGAAAGGTAAAGCCAGTTCCACAGAGTCTTCTTCAGATTCTGGTCCGGATTCTGATACAGACTCGAAAACTGGCCCCAAAATGAAGCAAAAGACAAGCTCCATCAAGAAAAGCAAAGCCAGTTCCAAAGATTCTACCTCAGATTCTGGTTCGGATTCTGATTCCAACTTCAAAACTAAGCTAAAGCCTAAAACCAGCTCCAATAAGAAAGGTGCATCCAATAATGATGATTCTACCTCTGATTCTGGTCCAGATTCAGATTTAGACACCGAAACCAATTTGAAGCCAAAGGCCAGCTCCAATATAAAAAGTAAAGCCAGCAAAGAGAACAATAATAAGAAAAAATCGCCAAATGCTGATGAGGTAAACACGTTTCATAGTCATTCTTCTTCTTCATTTTTTACTAATCTAATCCAATCCATTTTTATTTTTAAATAAATTTACTTTCAGGATCCTCACAAAGACCCCAAAATCATTCGTCTGAAGAAATTTCTTAAAGCAGCTGGTATCAATGCCAGATACCTTAAGTTGTGGGAGGGCTGCAAGAATAACAAAGAGAGAGCAACAAAAATCAAACAAGTGCTTCAAGATGCTGGGATTAAAGGTAATGTGATATTTGTCTGTTTTATTTTGTATCCTCTGACAAATTGTGTTTCTAACCCTGTCTTGAATTACAGGCCAGCTGAGTTTACTGAAGTGTAAACAGTATAAGGAGAAGAAGGAAGAAGAAAAGGAACTGGAGGAATTGAGCTCAAACATAATTTTAAATAAAAGTATGTTCTCCCTGTATTTGTGCTTTTTATTTGCACTGCACTGGAGTTCTGTTAGTTTCATACCCGTGCTCAATCTTACTTAAATAATTTCAGATGGGCGAGCTCTCCGAAGTAAGGAGAACATTGAAGAATCAGCAAGCAAAACTCCACCATTGAAGAACAACTTTCAGCGCATCAAGGCAGTGTTTAGTTCAGATTCAGAGTGATATGGCATAAATGTGGTTTGCCTCACTCTTTGTAAAACTTTGATTAGTAATTGGTTTTGATAGTTTTATTTGTTGTGTTCAATTGCAAAATCTTTTATTATTATTAATGTTGATCTCCTTAGATCAAGTTTATTGGTCAAACATATATTGTACACTTGCATGTTTTTTTTTTGTTTTGTAATCCTTATTTTAAATATGAATGAAATATGGATGAAATACAAATAAAAACTAGGGATTGTGTTTTTTTAAATTAAATCAGAATTCCTTTATTTTGATTCACAATATTATTAGCTTGACAAATCATCATAACTACACTTATCTATAAATAGCGCATATCTCAGTAAATTGGGCATTATTATGTACGAGCGTAAATTCTCCATTATCAATGGAACAATACTTTGTTAATACGTAAAAGTTGCTTCTGGAAGTAAATAATTCTCAATCTACAAGTTGTTAGTTAGAGTATTTCTTTAACCAAAATGGGGGGGAAAAGAGAAATCCAACACCAAAGCTGTAAAAGTAATTCTAGAGATCAACTCTTGCCTCTAGATTATGCCCCATGCCAAAGATAATGGAGAAGATACTGGCTACAAATTTGCCACATGTTGAACAGTAAGACGTTTTAAAGTGACTCCACAAAGCTTTGAAAAGGCTGGTGTATCACATTCAGACAAAATGTTAAACTACTGACATATCACAAAAGAGCCACTTAATCAGGCACATTAGTTGTTGAAGGAACAAGTACCTTTTTCGGGGCACATCCACTAACACATAGATAAAATAAGCAAGATTTTTTTAAAGTCTTTAACGAGCATGCAAAAACATAAGGCAGTAAATGCGTGACGGTGACGGAAGTTGGCGCCGGAGAGGTGGGCAACCAATCGTACAAAGCCTCCCACTTCCTCTCGGCTATCGCGACGAGAAAAACCCTTTCCATACACGGCCGAGGGTGCAGAGGGGGCTCGGTGGCTGAGCGGTTGGATTTGTCCTCGCATGGGAGTCCCTCCCCTCAGGCGTCCGAGGACATGCTCTCCGGCTCCCCGATGGACACGGAGCACACGGACACGGCGTCCTGCTTCTTGGTCTTGTCGCCGGGCACCACCACGGGGGCCGTGGCCCTGGGCAGGACGGCGACGGCCCCCGTGGTGTCTGGCAGGCGGATGGCGAACACGAGGCTGGACGGCGGCTGCTCGTTGTCGTCCGCGAACCTCGGCCGCACCTCGCCGAACTCGTCGTCCTTGAGGGCGGCCTTGGCCTTGGCAGTGGCCTTGGCGTCGCCGGCGAGCTCCGAGGCCGGCGTGGCGTAGGCCCAGTGGTGGCGCGACAGCGTGCTCAGGATGCTGCTGTTGACCGTGCCCACCGTGCCGATGCTGGAGTACGAGTCCGAGTCCCGCAGCGAGTTCTCGTAGTTCTGGTACACGGAGACGGTGGACGCCGAGTCGTCAGTCAGCGCGCCGTCCTCGCCGGTCGCTTTTCTACGCGGCGCGAACCACCAGGCCGCGACGGCCAGGAAGACGACGCCGCTGACGAGTAGCACGCTGGTTAGGACGACCTGGGCCTCGTGCGCGTCGCCGTGCTCGGGGGAGTCTGCGAGGAGGAAGGGCAAAGTTGTAAGTGTGTGCTCTCGCCCTCGGTCTAGCGCCTGTCATCGACGGGGTAGGCCGCCCGCCGAGAAGGCGTCCCGTCGGGTTGCCTGCCGCGCGGGCTGCTAGCTGCTAGCTTCACTCACCATCGCCGTCCTGGCCGAGGCCCAGGGCGCGGCCGGCGTGCCTGCGCTGTTGGCGGTTGGCGACGCCGTGCGACGGCACCGTCAGCCCCAGGGCGTGCACGTCCTCGTCGCCCTCGAGGCCCTGCTGCAGCTGGTAGGCCATGACGTCCGCGGGGCCCACCCCCACGCCCGTGGCCGCGCCGCGCCCGCCGCCCAGCTGGTTGCCGTGCGCTGGCTCGCCCAGGTCCTCCCGGTTGCGGTGCTCGCCGTGCACGGTGGGCAGGCTGATACTGCAAGCAACAGCACAAAAAAAATCAGCAACGGAGAACGATTTGACTTCGTCTCCACGGAGGGTCGGCTTACCCCGCTCGCACGATGAGCGCGTCGGGCTGGAAGGTGCACAGCACCAGGAACCTCCTCGTGGAGTGCGTCAGGATGGGCAGGTTCTCCTGCACCAGGATGAAGGTGGCCACGGTGGAGCGGTTCACGTGGCTGCCGCAGCGCCGGTGGTCGATCCTCAGCGTGTACGACTCCCTGGGGCTGGACGCGTCGCCCGCCACGGCGCACGGCTCGTCCACGGCCTTGGTGCCCAGCCCGCTGAGCCCGCCCAGCCCGCCCAGCCCGCTCAGCCCCCGCGCCTCGGGGTCCCCGTCGTCGCCGCGCCGCCACGCGGACACTGGCGGCGCCGTCGAGTCCTCGTTGGCCTCCACCGCGATGCGGCCGCTGAAGTGCGGCCCGGTGTGCACCTCCACCTCGGACACGTCGGGCAGGCACAGCGTGGCGCGGGCGGAGACTGGACAGAAGGGCGAGGAAGGGGTTAGCTTGCCTGTGCAAATCGTTGCAAACGAAACGGAATCTTTGGCCACTCACAGCCCTTGGTGGGCGCCATGATGGTCCTGGCGTGCCGGTTCCGGGGGCTCAGCTGCTGCAGCCGCCCCTCGACGGGCGCCACGCTGAACGTGTAGTTGGTGGCCATCCGCAGCCCCGTGACCACGGCGCCGTACTCGGAGAGGTCCTCGCCGCCCTGGGCCGCGCGCCCCGACACCACGGCCGGCCTCGGAGGGGCGTCCACCATCTGCGGGAGCACAGGGTTCGTTAGACAGGAAACACTTTTAGGTAGTATAAAAGAGTGGCGGCTCACCTTAGTGCGGCACCGGTTGACGCCCCAGGCCTGCAGCTCGCAGTAGTCGAGGCGGAAGGCGAAGAGGTCCGAGGCGCGGCGCGGGTACAGCCAGTGCAGGGAGACCTGCCGGAAGTCGGGCTCGGCGGACAGCGCGCGGACCTCTGCAACACGGACAAGGAGGGTGACATGCCGGTCAGCTAGCAGTCCCCGCGAGAGCGAGAGAGACAGCGACGACAGGGTGGGCCGGCCGGACAAAGCGGTGCCGTCAACCTGGGCAAGTGACCATGGCGGGGAGGCGGGGCTCCAGCTGGTTCGCCTATCCGCGGACAACGCGTGATTTACCCCTAATGGGTCCCCGTCGGTCCCCGTCCAGCGACTCCAGCGAGGCGGCCTCCTAAAACCTGGAACCTGGAACTCCCCCCGTGCATGTCGAGGACGCCGAGGATGAAGGGACACTTATTGGCCAGGCCGACGGCAGCCAATGGCCAAGGGCCAGCCAAGGGCCGGCAGGACTGCGAATAATGAATATCTCGGGCCTTGTTATACACACTGGCACACTGCCGTCTCTCTCGCACCCTCACGCGGCGCCGCGCGAGTGCGAGAGAGACGGAGCGACGCGGGCAGCCCGCGCACTACACGGCGCATAGTGCATAATAGGGGCTGCTGGCGCTGCTGCATACCGTTACCGGCCCGTCGGGCCTTTTTAGTGGAGGACTGCCGAGTTATACTTTTCCCGATGCAAAAGTCGCTGGCCTACATTTTACGCTGAAACCAAGCGGCGTGGCGTGGCGCGGCGTGGTGTGACCAGCAAACCGAAAAGAGTCAGCGTGTGGGCTAGCTCGCTTTAGCCGCGGTACGGCCGTCACATCTCACTTCACATGGACCCAGCATGGAGCATGGCGGGTCAGGGACCGGGCAACCGAGTTTTTTTTTCCTGCCGAAAACCACTTCTTCTACCCGAAAACATTTATTCTGCCAAAGGGCATTTCCTCTGTCCAAGACGATTCGGAGACTGGAACCAACTCTCAGTCGTATGGACACTGCTACGCTGCAGAAGTGCCTTCACCCTGATCCGATCCCCGATTCGGATTCGGTCGCCGACCGGGCCCGCGACTCCGGTCCGATGGTCCGATTCCGACCTAGAAACACACTGGGCTCCGCCGGCTCCGTGACACTGTGATGACCGGCCGTGGCGGGCTGGCGGGACGGGCGAGGCACGACGACACCAAGGCAGCATGCCGGCCGGGAATCGTCTTGGAAAGCGGCGGAGCGGCGATCCACATCGACGGCCGGCGACATCGCCTCGCCTTTCGTCGCCTTATGACGAGCCATTATGTCGTGCCGTCTGCCGTCTCTCTCGCACTCGCAGCGGGGCCGCAGCGGGGCCGCGGCAGTGCGAGCGAGACGCCGCCAGCCCGTTGTGGGGCGTTCGGGACCATTGCGTTCCGTAATGGCTGCTCCTTTCCCAGGCGCCACGGGGCCGGTCGAACACGCGGGTGAGAGCAGGACAGAGACGCCGTGCAGGGTAGGCAGCCGCTGCAGCTCCACGCAGCCGTGCCACCGGGCGGCCTGCCCGCCGGGCGGGAAGCCGCGAAGACGGATGCACGGGATGAACGGGATCAATCTGACGTCCGAAATCCGTCCCGCGTCGCGAGAAGGGTTTCTCGAGAGGATGTTCGCAGCCGCCTTAACTACCTGCTTATCGGCTGCTTCGGGTGGTAAAAACTTTACGCGGGGCTGGCGGCCAACCAACACATCCAGGCCGGAAGCCCACGAGGGGGGGGGGGGGTCTTTTGCAAGAGGTGCGTGCGGGATGGAAGGCGCTGGCCGTCACCGACGTCCTGTGGCGCTCTGTCTCTCTCGCACCCCCTGCGGCCTAGGGGACGGCCCGCGAGTGCGAGAGAGACAGAGCGACACCGAATAAAGCCCTTTCGGAATGAGCGGCGAGAGAGTGCCTCGCTGCAGTCATTACCCGATGCAGTGCCGGTTCACGAACCCCGTCGCCGCCGTGCTCGGCGTGCCCACTGCACTGCAAGCACGCCCTGGGCGGCTCCCCGGCGCGTGTCCACCAGTGTCGCGGCGCCGGCTGCGGCGTGTGGTGACGATGGCGGCGTTGGCGGCGCGGTGGAAAGAGAAAGAGAAAGAGAGGGAAAGAGGGAGATAGCCCCGCGGCACGCACAGGTGGCCACGGTCCACGCCGAGAGCTGTTTCCTGTGCCAGCGGCGCCAGAGGAAGCACCCACAGACAGACAGACGGACAGGACAGACAGACAGACAGGCAGACAGACAGACAGACAGACAGGGGATTTAGGCCCAAGGTAAATCGGCCGGACGGGATGCGGGGGCCGGATTGTGACTACTGCTGTCTATCGGCGTGACGCCGCCTCGTCACGTGACGTGCCGTGACGTGCCGTGGCGTCCGTTCCCTCCGTACCGCCCACGCGTCGCGTCCCCACCTGGCAGTGCCCGGCAGGCCCGGCAGGCCCGGCAGGGCTTTAACCTCGGACGCCGGAGCGTATCGCTGCGCAGACCGCCGCGCGCACCCAACTTTCAATTTTAACAGCGCGCTCGTGTTTCTGCCGTGTTATGAGACAGCGGCGAGCCTGCCGGCTAAAAACACGGCCGGCTGGTCAAATATGCTGTAAAACGCGTTTTTATTTCGTTTCGTGTTTTTTCTCAGTAACCGAACACCGCCGCGCCGGGCCGCCGCCGCAGGCCGCTGAACCGTGACCATGTGACTGACAACGTGCAGCGTACAGCCCGACTCGCAGCGAAGCCGGGCGAAGTCCAGAGAAGCCCAGCGAAGCCCAGCGAAGCCCAGCGAAGTCCAGAGAAGCCCAGCGAAGCCCGGAGCAGGGCTGGCGGCTAGCGCGGCTTGCCCAGCTAGCGCAGCCGTAGGCCCGGCGGCCCGGCGAACAGCGACCGATGAGCCCCCCCCCCCTCTCTCGCACTCTGGCGGGACGCTCCATGAGTGCGACAGAGACAAGGAGAGCACAGATCCTGCTCTTCTTCTCGTTTTCATTTTCGATTTCGACACTGGCCAATCGGAGCGTCTCTCGATAGTGGGTGCCCCACCCTGCGCCGTCGGCAGGCTGAGTTTGCTTTCGTCGCTCTGTCTCTCTCGCACTCGCGGGGCGTCGCGTAGGTGTGCGAGAGAGACAGAGCACTGCATTGGTTCCCGCGGTTTATGGACTAGCGTGCCGCGCTGCAGCGCTCGGCGGGGAAGTCGTCCCGAGAGGTCGTAACTCAAACTTGACCGGAGTCGCCCCGCCGGGCAGGCAGGCAGGCAGGCCCGCCACTTTGTCTTCACTATGTATACAGGCCTTACGAGTTTTAAAATGCGATTCACCCCCAGAGAACAAAAAGTCAATTCAAAAAATTAAATTTCTTTGCCGAAAAAAACATTTTAAAACTTTTACCTGGCAAGGCAGTCACAGCACACATTACTTCCATTCTGTTTCCCACCAGGCTCCTGCAGTGCCAACTTCGTCGCTCCGTCTCTCTCACACTGACGGGGCGCCGCGTTGAGGAGAGAGAGAGAGAGAGAGAGAGAGAGAGAGAGAGAGAGAGAGAGAGAGAGAGAGAGAGAGAGAGAGAGAGAGAGAGAGAGGAGAGAGAGAGGCCTTGGCCCTGTGTGCCGATAATTAGGCTCCTCCACGAAATAAAGGATGAAGGGCGTGTCCGCGGTTCAACGATCCCATCCTTGGTCCCTGTTACACTGTTGCACGCCGCGCTGCAGCGGGTTGCATTCGCCGCTCCGTCTCTGTCGCACTCACGGGCCGGAGAGACGGAGGGCCGCCTCGGGCGCCTCGGGCAGGGCCTCAGGCCGCCTCAGGCCCTCGGTGGCAATCGAAACGTCACGCGCGCCCGAAGTGGCCCCTCGCAACAAAGAGGCCCCTCGCGTGATGTATCGATGTATCGTTTTATCGACGTATCGATTTATTGCGTGTTTCGATCGGATCGCCTAGGCCGCCTGGCCCGCCGCGGTATGGCACTGCACTGCACGGTGCGCTCCGGGACTCCAGGCTCGAGGAGGAAGCCGCGGCGGCCCCGGGGCGCCCCCAGGGCGTCCACACCAAGCCGATTGGCTCGTCAAACGGGACAACTTCCAAAAAAAAGAATCAAAATCAAAACTCATTGTTAACTGTTTGCGAAGCTCGAGGTGTCTCCACCCGAAGGAGAGACCACTGCACCTCTGCGACTCCCCGGCGTTTTCCGACGGCGTAGCGCATTGCCCCCACGAGCCCCTGTGAGCGGCGTCTCCGTCCGACAAAAGCCGGTCGGGGCGGGGCGGGGCGGGGCGGGAATTTCAAACTTTGGGTGTGCAGATCAAAGAAAAAGCAAAAGAGCCGGGCAGAGCGAGCGAGCGGCCGGCAGCGACCCGGCCGGGCCCGTCTTTGTTCCCCTGCGGGCTGATTCCGAATAACTGAGCCTCTTGCTGTCTCTCTCGCACGCGTGGGGCGTCCCGTTGGGGCGCGAGAGAGACGGTGAGCGCGCCTCGGATTCAGCCCGCTGCATGTGCTGGTCCGCCGTCCGCGAACAAACGCATCGATTTAACGATTCCTTTCCTTCCTGTGTTTAACTGCGGCAGCGATTACGGATCGGCCGTAACTGCAGCCACCTGCCCGGCCTGCCCGGCCTGCCCCGCCAGTCCCGCAGTGGAGTGGCTCTCCAAGCTTGAGGCGGCCGGCGCCAGAATCGGGGAGTCGGTGTCTCGTCGTCGGCCAGTTAGGTTAGCTTGGCTTTGTTTAGGATGCGTAAGGGTAGGTTAGGTTGTGCCACGCACGACAACGAAGTTCTGAGATCGGTTATGCGGAAATCGGGCCCGCCGCTGAGTGCGAGTGCCGCTCCGCCCTCCCTCCGCCAGGGGGCGCTAGAGTCGCGTAAAGTCGCGCAAAATCGCCGAGGAGCGGCCGATTTCTGGCGCGCTGCCCTTGTTAGTTTTTAATGGCGTGCCTAAGTAAGGCACTGGGCTGCGCGCTGCACGTTGTCGTTGTCTAAGCGGTCTGGTTTTGGAAGTCACGCGTGTACCGTACGGCGGTGCCCGGTACGATGCCGGTACGCTAGCAGCGCGCGGTCTCGCCGACTCGCGGACGGACGCACGACGGCCGCCCCGTCCGGGCAAAAGGACCAAAAGGACCCCGCCGTACAAGGCGGCGGTGCAGGCAGCGCGGCCCGCTGCGCGCACTCACTCCGCAGTCACGAAGCCGGACAACGGACAGCCGAAAAGCCACCGAAAGAGAGACGAAGGACCACAGGAAGAGAGGCCGGCCCCGGCCGCTTCTTCAAAAAGATAATATCCCCCCTTTTTGGCCGCGTCTCATAGTGGGTCGTCCGCTTCGAGTCCCCGTCAGGGGCACGTGTCAACGGGCGGCCCTTCCCGCCTTTTTTCCCGCCGCCGCACTGTAAATTGAGCCATTTTGGCGGGAAAAATGGAGGGCGGCCGCACGCTCCAGTAAAGGCGCGGCGGCCGGGGACTCTCCAAGACGGACTGTACTTTCCCGAGAAGCTCCGAAAGCGTCGCCGGTCACTATCATATACAGTCCTGAACATTTCCACTACTATTTCAAACAATTTCTTAGCCGAGATTCCGCCGTGCGAGTGCTGCAGCCCTCTGGGCTCCGAGTCCTCGAGCCGCGGGCCCTGCACGTCGGCCGCTTACAGCCTCGCTTACAACGCCCTCTGCCGGCCACTAACGCCATGGCGCGGCCACCAATACGCCGGGGCCTAATTTACGGCCGCGGGGGTAAAACGGAGAAACATTACCGTGTGCAGTCTGCGTGTGTGTGAATGTGTGTGTGCGTGCGTGATAGATGGCGGCCCGGCGTGTGGAAATGACAGTGTCATGGCGCGCGATTAGGCCGGACAACACGAAGGACCCGCGAGGGAATTATCATTTATCCTGGCGGAGGCGCAGCAGCAGCACGTGCTCGAGAAGGAGAAAGAGGAGGAGGAGAAGAAGAAGAAGAGAAGAAGAACGAGTTGACAAATGTGGAGTTCAGGGACACACGCCAGGGCAGCCAGGGCCACTCGCGTCCTTGAGTTGCAGGCCGGTGAACAGTAGCAGAGGCGGCAATGACACTGCCCCCCCTCCCCCGCCACGCCGCTTGGCTCGCCTCACGTCGGCGTCTCGCTACGGTCTGCCTCCCTCAACTCCCCCTCCGCGCCCCACCGCTGCCACTACACTGTTACCGATTCTGTCTTTGACATTCCTGCAGGGCGGACTGCTGCACAGCCACCTGACTCCGAAGAAGAGTTTCGTCGCCCTGTCTTCGTCGCACTCATGGGGTGTGCCGCAGACAGTGTGAGAGAGACAGAGCGACGAGGCGATCCTTGGGAACGCGTCGCGTCATCGGGGCGTGGAAATCGAAGCGATGGGGACGTTAAGTGTCTCCCTGCGGCACCGATGGCCGAGAGCGTTGAGGCACCGACTACCAACTCTGGGGACCGGCGTTCGAAACCCGGCATTTTCTTCCCATTTCTGTTTCCACCCGAAGGCTCCCCGAGTGTGAACGCGAGGCGTGGAAAGGCAGTCGCGGTTGACGCCCTGGAAGTCTGAATCGCGGCGCGAGTTAATTGAAACCTCGAAATAACGACTGCCATTCATTCAGTCACGCAACGCGCCTTACATTTATTTTTTGTTTGCCTTTCTTTTTTAGCTGCGTTGCGTCTGGCCGCCAAGCTTCCACTTTTTTCGCCATTCCCACAGCAAAAGTCGCACTACTGCAAACTAGTGCGCATGCGCACATCCAAACACTTTCTTTTTCATAAACCTCGCCGCTTCTTTTGTCTTGTTATGTAGATTTCCCAGACGGCCACTCGCTGGTGCTCAGCCGGCAACAATGAGTCGGGCCCCGCCCCGCCCCGCCCCGCCTTGCTTCTTGGGTGCATACGCTCCTCGTGAGGGCGGACGAGGGATAGGGGGCGGGGGGAGGGGGTGGGGGCGCAGTGAAGCGAGCATCGCACGCCACGGCCTTGGGGCCTTCCCTTGGACGCCCTCGCCTTATTTTAGCCTGGGACGGGGGGCTGTGCACCTTTCACATCGAGGAAACTACAGACAGACAGACGTAGACAGACTTTCCAGACACGATACAGACACACAGTCAAACATACGTCTAGGCAATCAGACAGAGACAGACAGACAGACAGACAGACAGACAGGAGAGGACCGTCCCGTTAGCGGCCCATCCCGGAAGCTGACATCTTTCTCGCCGCTTGGCCGCTTCATTTCCATGACAACAGGGCTGCAGCGGATCCAGCAGTGCATGGCAGTGGCGCCGCGCGGCCAATAGATAGCCTGGTCGTTATCGGCACCGATAATCCGCCGGCCAACGTGTGTATGTGTGAGTGTGTTTGCAGTAGCGGGCCTGTTACCGCGCGTCGGTTGTGGATGTTCCCGCAAACCGCGAAATGTATTCCTGCCATGCTAGTCTAGTGTGACTCACACCTGCCCCCCTCCCCCTCCACTTCCCTCCTCCCCGCCACTAGGCTGCTGCGCATGGATAGCGGGTAATACTTGTTTGAATCTTGTTCTCCCCTCATCATACTGTTTGCCTGCACCTTCGCCTGGCTCTAACCACCTGTGAACTTTGTCATTAAACCGCGCCGTTCCGTCCGTCGGTCCCTCCGTCACTCCGTCACTGCTTCACCCCGTCGCGGCGGCACGCCGTCTCGAAAATCCAGTTCCAGCAAACCGCGAGTCAGTCGGACTCACCGCCGCGTTTTCTGCTCCGTTTCCTTGACGCGAGAGGGATTTTGACCGCTGCTGTTGTCTTCCTCCTGGCCGGGCCGTTACGCCATTTACGGACGTTTCCATGCATGCGCGTGCACATGCATCACTCTGCTCTCCGCGGTATGGGAAATTCATTCGCGGAGTCCCACACGCCAAACGGTCAGCCTGGCGGCATACGGCTGGCCTGCACTGGCGCACAAAAGAAATGGATGCCCGCAATAGTTATAACGAGACTGCCGCGCCCCGGCTGTGCCCCCACCCCCTTTTTTCTCTCGTCAACGCGAAACAATCGCAAAAATGGTCGCACAGTCGACAGCCGCTGTCTCGCTCGCACTCGTGGGGTGCCCCGTCAGGGTGCGAGGGGGACAGCGCGACGAGGGCACTGTTCGGAAGCAGCCCGCAGAGGGCCGCACCGTGGGTAGAGGCAACAATCACACTACACTCGAACACTCGGAGCGGGCCGCACATACCGTACGCCGGCCCTACAGTGCACTATCAGCCGGACGGCAGGCCGACTGCAGCGCCATCTCGCGCCAACTTTATTGTTGCTCGCCCCCTTGAACCAGATTCGCTGTCGGTCACGGGTTCGATTCCCGGCGGCGGCGTCCCACGGCCGCGCGGTTTGTGTGGCGAAGCGGACGGCAGAGCGATGCCGAACAAGTCTCTCTAGCACTTGGTGGTAAGGTGCGAGATAGACAGAGACGCTGCTGCGCAAACATTGTCCCCGACACTCGCGACGGGTTCATCAGTCTGCCGAGAGGTAGCTGTGTGCTCGGTACGCACGCACTAAGAAGTGAGTTCTTACAGACTGCTCGTACAGTCAACAAAACTATTTTTTCACCTGCTTGTTTCGATTTTAACGGTACGACGATAAGCACGCAGTTTGTAAAGTGGCCAACAGCGCCGCGCCGCTTGCCGCTCTGCTCGTGTATGAACGGCCGTTTTTAGCCTAGATCGCCAACGTCGTGCGGAACGGGAGAGAAAATGAATCCAGTTTGTTGGCGGGGTATCCATGGGCGGCTCCCTACCCACGGCACGGCGCGGCACGGAGGACCACGATGCACTCCGCCGGAAACGCCTCGCCACGCCGCCGGGTTGGCCCGCCTCAGATGTTATACGCTATTACGTTGGCGCGCAACGCACGGCGGCAGCGGCACGACGAAAAAAAAACTCGAAAAAACAAACAAAAACAAAATGTAAACTGAAGAAAATCGAAGTGGCAAGACAGCGCAAGTGGACGGGGTGGCTCTGAGCGCCTGGCGGGTAGGCAACTCAGACGCAGGGGTGTGTGGAGCAGACTGGGGCTGCCTACCTGCCGGGCGGCCCGGACGACCCGCGGCGGAAACCGTCCCGACAACGGCAGCGACAACGACCCTCGCCATGAATTGGCCGACCACTCGGCGGATTCCTGGTCGTCAGGACTTCACGCGGCGGGCATCGCTTTTGTCCATTTTCGGCCCCGTCCGTCGTAAGGGCTCGATAACGCCATCGATTTTATCGTTCCAGCTACGCGTCGCCGTGTGGACAAACACTGCGCTACCGGATCGATTGGAGAAGGGGAAAAAGAGAGAAAGATAGAAAAACGAGAGCCTCCGACATTCCTGGGCATCCTCTTTGTCGTTCGGCTGGCGCCGTGTTACAGTCGCACTCGTGTCTGCTCGCGCCGGAACGGTTGCCGCGCGTAAAAATAAGAACAAAATCAAATAAAAAGCTGGACGCGCGGCACGACCTGGAAAGAGCGACAAGAAGCAGATGGCGAACGGCTTTCGAACGACGGCGCTTTCCTATCGTAATCCTATCTATGTAGGCTGCCGTTGCCGCGGCGGCTTATTGCTCGGAAGGGAAACGCTTCAAACGCATCAAGCCGAGCGAAGGCGCGCACTTTCGCTGTCACCTGTTTCGTCTCGTTTCGTCCGTTAGACGTAATTCAGCCGTACGGTCCGGGCAGAGCCGAGCCGGGGCAGTAACAGAGTAACAGTGCGGTGGATGGCAGATGGCGGCCGTAGAGCCTCCTACATTCGCCCCGCCGGCTGCCAGGCTGTCGAATCAGCGCCACCTCCACGTGGACGCCGAGCTGGCCGAGCACGCCGTCGTCGTCTCCTCCACTGGCACTGCCTGCGCGCACTGGCCGCGGCGAGCTCAGAGGGAAAGCCGGCAAATCGGCAAATCGGTTCGGTTGGTTCCGGCCGCGAAAACGATCGCCATCATTGTCTTTCGAGGAACAATAATTCGCGCGCACTCCTCCTTCTTCTCTCTCTTCTTCTCCTTCGTCGTCGCCCTTTCCCCGGTCGTCGTAAAGCCCCGGCAGCGCGACCGCCCCCCTTTCCCCTTTCACAGTGCCGGCAACACAACAGCACTCAAACTAGTGCCGCACGGGCGACGCCCACGACCCGTGCTCCAATTACAGTCCCCGAGAGTCAAGGACAAGCCCAGCCCTTCACGGCGTGGACTCCTTCGGCACCTTGGTGCATCCCTCGCTGCCCTTCTTCCTCACGTCGACTGCGGAGACTTCAACGCGGGCGTGTAGGCCTGCGTTCGGTGACAACACTTTCAATTTTCAGTTGACTGTCTCGGAAACGCTTGCATATGCTTCTGTAAAATTTAATTGCTTTTTCTTCAGATTTAAAAAATTAGGTTTTGCTATTATCAGGTTATTTAAAACAATTTTCAAGGTTTTGTTTCAATTTTTGGTTATTAACACTGCACGTTTGACACGGGTGCTTTTTGTGGACCTGTATGCCGTGAAACTGAAACCAAATCCGATGCGGGCGTGAGCCAGTCCGCCGAACTGAAACTCGATGACCGGCCGGACTACTCTACTCACCCGAGGGCTGGGCCGCGACCCGCTCCGCCTGGTGCACCACGACCGCGACCGCGATGGCCAGCACGGACCACAGCGCACCGATCAGCGCCTCCTGGAACCGAGAGAGACAAGAAACGCGGAGTGAGACGCAGAATGTGACGGGGCAGGGACAGCCCCGCGGCGTGCCGCCAGCGCCGCCAGCGCCAACCTCAGGCGACTTTTATTATTTTCGATCGTTTCGTTTCGTTTCGTCCGGATCGTTTGATGATCGTTTTATAAGCCATCATCGCCGCATCAGCTGATCCGGCCATCGCATCTTGTTCTTGTCGGTTCCCGCTGCAGCCGAGCGAGTGCGAAGAATCGTTTCGTCGCTCTGCCTCTGTCGTACTCGCGGAGCTCTCCACAAGGGTGCGAGAGAGACAGAACGACAGACCGCTCTTCTGAATCGCTCGGCAGCACGCGGAGCGCCGGGGCGAGAAAGTCGTTAACCGCGCACTGTAAAAAAACAACAGCAGCAGAGAATGCATTTTCTAATCAGGAGGGGGGAGGGGGTTTGTCGCCTGCTTGTCGCATCTGCTGTAAAACAAAGACTCGTCGAGCCTAGCCGAGGCGGTGGCGGGGGCCGGGAGGGGCAGAGATGATCCATGTCGTCTCGAGCGGGCGAGACTCACCGCGGCCGCCGCGTGCACGCCGTCCAGGCCGTCCACGCCATCGTCAAGAAGGACGAGACAACGGTGCTTTCATGTCGGCATGGGGGGTCCGCACGTCCATCCTGCACTGTACTGCACACCACGCGGCCCGAGCGGCCCCTAGGGGTGCGAGAGAGAAGGAGGGCAGGCCTCATTCCTGTTGTTGTGATGCGTGGGTGGGAGCGAGAGGGGAGGTGTCCCCGCGTGCTCGGCACGTCGTCACGTTTACGCGGCGAAACGCGCACATTCGCATTGCGATTGGCGGCGCCGCGACGCCGCGCTTAGCACGTTATTGCAGTTCGCGGCGTAGGCCTAACGGACTCGCAGCTTTCAAATGACTGATTGATCCCCCCTCCACTCTCTGTCTTCTTTATAGAGGATGAAAAATTCAGCGCGTGGCGTGGCGTGGGGAGACCTTTACCCTTTCCTGCACCTCCTCTGCTGCCACGGTCCTCGTGTCATTTCAGCCTGGCTGCTGCTCTGTCTCTTTCTCTCTCTAGCACTCACGGGAGTTCCCTATAGGGGTGCGAGAAGGACAGAGCGACGGAGCACCAGTGTCCCGGGAGCTGCCTCGCAAACAACGAGGTACAAATAAACAGACCGATGCAGTAATGAATGTAGTCGGATGGACCGCATTCTTCCCATTCTCTGCCGGACGGGACGGGGACGCCGTTCAGGGAACCTTTCTCCCTCAAATGCACACAGAGACACACACGCAAAGACACACGCACACACTGTCGTGCAGTCAGACGCGCGCGGTTGCACACATGCACACACGCTTGTCTGTCGTGGTGGCGGGTCCTGCTCCTTTTTTACCCCTTAGAGCTGTCGCTCCGTGTTCGCTCCTCTTCTGCATCTCCTGGAGGAATACACATACTCGCGACCCCTTCCCCCGCCCCGCCCCGCCGCGCCCCGCCGCTGCACGCCCCGCCCCAGCGATTAGCGCGCGGGGGCCGGGTTACACGACGCGCCCCGCCCCGCCCCGCCCGGTCGGCAAACACCTAAACAGTGCTAGCAGAGTCACGATCTGCTGTACGACCCGTGGTGAACGCGGCCAACACAGTGACCACCGGGTCAGCGAGGCAGGGCCCTGCAGGGCGGCCCCGACCCGCCCCGACCCGACACTGCACTTAATGGAAAATTGCGACGCCCTGCGCGGCGCTTGCCGGGCGGCCGAAGGGTCGCTCTGTCTTTCTCGCACCCCTGCGGGACGCCCATGAGTGCGAGAGAGACAGAGCGACGGAATCGCTCGGATGGGAACTGTGTGAACGCGGCTGCGGAAACAAAACAGGCGCCTGTACGAACAGAAGAACGAAGCCGTGCGACGAATCGTTCCTTCGGAATCGGGCGGCAGTGTACCTACCTGGAGGTCACAGAGGGGCCGCCGCTCGCCTCCCAGTGACCCGTGAGTTCTCAATTCCCTCCCTTTCTGCAGTCGTGCGCCTTCGCCGAAACACGATGCACGACTGCGTTTTTTCGTGTTTCTTTTTCGACTGTGTCGGCCACTCCTCTGTAACGAGGGCCGATTCCACTCGGCACCTCGGCACGCGGGCCGCGCGGTGCAGCAGGCTCGTTCCGAAACAGCGCTCTGTCTCTCTCGCACTCGCGGGGCGTTCCGCAGCGGTGCGAGAGAGACGGGGCGACCGTCAAGGAATCAGTCTGCAGGCGCGCGGTGCAGGCGGGGGGCCAAGCCTTCACGTGGTTTAATAGGGGCTTAGGTGATGCGCCGATCTTTTCACGCCGCGCCTCTCGTCAAGGCGGGGCGTGGCGGGGCGGGGCGGGGCGGGGCGGGGCGTGGCACTACTGGAGGCCAGCCGTGGTTCCAGGATCCAGCTGCACCCACCAAAGTCTCGCGCCTGCCGCCAGGCAACTCCGTGCTCCAAGGCTCTAGCAGCCTGAAGCCTCCAGCAGCCTCCAGGTTTTTAGTATGCATCTCGCATCCATCCAGACTCCAGGACTACCACTCCAGGAGTAACATTCTGCGACTCCAACACGACGGACCCCTAGAACCCAAACGGCAAAGCCCGCACTCCAAAATGAAACTCGGACAGCACAGTGTAGCACTCGCTGCTCCGCGGGTGTCCGACAGAAATCAGCAGCCGCGAGTACGCCGGTAGTTGGCAGCGCACACCTCGGCGGCGCAGGCTGCGGCGGCCCGATCGGTAATCAGACACGCTCACGATCGGCGTGGCGCGGCGCGGCGCGGAGGGGTCGGCTCGGGTCGGGCATTGCGGATTTCAGTGGCGAGTTCATGATGGCTGTGACGTTTCACGGAGGGAGATTCGCGATAACGACCAGAGCACTGATGAGCAAGTTGGTAATGCCGCGTTGTAAAATTCGCAGTGCGAGGCGGGAGGCGCGGCTGCTCAAGTAGTCCGTACACTGCGCACCGCGCACTGCGACGCCCTCGCTCGACAGTCGCCGCCCCCGAGACCGTCTCGGCCTCGGCGTCGCCGCGTCCGTGGGCACTTAGGTGCCACTTCATGACGGCTGGGCTCCATGAGGCGAGGCACGACACGCCGCGGCAAAAGCTTCACACCCTGGAAAGTGTGTCAGCGTAATCCGCGTGGGCCTGCCTCACTCAACCCCCCGTCCGCGTGTGTGTTTTCTCCCGTGTGCGTGCGTGTGGTGGCAGAATGAGAGCTTCTTGAACCCTCCGCACCGCAGCAGTGACCCGCTCGGCCCCGCGGAGGTACGCCAAGTACGGTACCGTACCGACAACAGGAGCGCGCCGCGCGATGCTGCCCCACGAGTAGCAGCAGAGGGGGTGGGGGAGGGAAGAAGACCCCGCGGACGGGCTAACCACAGAAGAGGACGGGCAGCCGACATACAGCAGCGCGGACATGACGAGCGCGGCATGCAAACACACACGGACACATGCACGCACACAGAGGAAAATCACGTACCGCCACCACTACACGCACACGGTCCGCGTGCGCGCGTGGTCCCGCTGACATATGACTGACACGAGCATATCACGGGCGTGAGGTCATGTGCGTGTGTGTGTGTCTGTGTGTCTGTGTGCGAATGTGCATGTCCACACGCACGCACGCGGGATGGCGTGTTGCACGGTGCACCCTCTACCGTTACCGCCATACGGGCCTGACGCGTCATTACACGCCAATAAGGTCCCGCGGCCCTTTGACACTACCACACGCACACACCACCACGACACACACACACACGCTGACACGCACGCATGGCGGCACCCTTTGCGCGCTGTCCGCGCCATGTCGCCGCGCGTCATCGTGGCCCTCACCGTGGCGGTCGTCGCCGTCCTCCCGGTGGAATGGGAAAAGGAACAAGAGGCGTCTCTCTGTCGACGGGCCGGATCGCTGGCGCAAATTTTTGGCGCGAAAGAAAGTAGAGAGACAGCGTTGCTCATCACTGGCGGCGACGCTTGTCTCGGCGACGACGCGGCACGGCACGGCGGCGCGGCGTCGCGTGGCGGTCGAAAGTGTGTCCCGCGCTGGTTCACATCCTTTTCACTCTTCCACCTTAAAAGCCACTTTATCGCCCCGCGGACCGCCCACGGAAGGCGAGTCATCGCGATAATTGCAAGAAAACAACAACAAAAGTCGCCTCAAAATGAGTCACCATTGACAACTTTTATTGCTGTTCTGGCGCTTTTTGGAACTTGTCACCGCGAGGCTGGCGCGTGTCGCGGGACTCTCTGGCTCGTCCGCCAGTCCGGCAGGCGATTGAAACGTCTGGCTGCCGTGCTGCCGTGCTGCCGTCGTCGTCGTCGTCGTCGTCCTCCGCGGCCAACTTGGCACCGCGGCCGCATCTCCTTACGCCCCTGGCCCGTCATGCCGAGAGTCGTCGCTCTGTCTCTCTCGCACCTCTAGGGAACGCCCCGCGAGTGCGAGAGAGACAGCCTGCCGCCCCGCGGCCCAATTACCCAGTCGGCATGGCGGCATGGCGGCGAGGCGCAGGTGGTGCCAAGCGGTCCTTTTAGTGGCGGGGCGGGGCGGCTTGGCGTAGCTTGGCGCGCTGGCCTGCATCCGGGGCGCCGCAAAGCAGTGCAGGCGGTGCATCCCTTGCCACGCCTTGCTAGCTGGTCGTCAAGCCCCAGTCGGCCACGCGGCCCCGCCGCAGAGCAGAGCATTCCACTGATAGCGCCGCTGTCTCGAGGCGCCTCGCTGCGCACCTGTCCTGTCCAACCTGCGGCCTGACGCAGAGCTCCCTCTCTCTCGCACTCACGGGGCGTCGCTGCGGGTGCGAGAGAGACCGAGCTGGATCTGCATCGGCGAGGAGGCCATGACTGTCCTGTCGCCGAGTGTCCGCGACCACCGCGCTGACCTGGAAAGCACGCCGCGACGCCGCGACGCCGCGCCAAAGCCACAGGGAACAGGGAACGCCACGCCGGCCGCTGATGGACTTGAAATATGCCGAGATGGCGAGGCATGGCGCGGCTCAATCTTAATGGCGAGCCTTCTGCAGCCGGATTCCGAACAGTGGTTTTCGTCGCGCGGTCTCTCTCTCGCTCTCGCGGGGCGACTCGTAGGAGTGCGAGAGAGACAGAGCGACGAGAGAGCTGCCCCGGCGACGCCTTGTCCATCCACTTGGTGTCCTCCTTAGTGTCGCGTCTCCCCTTCACCTGCCCGGCAGGCTACTCCTTTTACAGTGGATCATCCGTCCTCGATTATAACGCACTAATCATACCATCCTCCCACAACTCCTGTTCGACTGATTCTGTTTTGGTGCTGTCGTGTTGGCGGCGCTGGCTCGGAGGCGTGCGCCGCGCGCTTTTAAACACTTCGCCGAGTCACTGGCCGCCCTGCTGCCGCGCTGCTGCTTTGCTGTTGGCAGCCCTGCCGTCGCCCTGCCGGCCCGTCGGCAGCAATAATGTTTACGGTAACTTTTACACAAAGCCGTCACGGTTTTCGTCGTGTGCCGCGGCTTGCCGTACCGAGGGACCCCCTGATTAATGCACGGTTGCCAAGCTGCAGAAGAAAAAACACGGAGGAAAACGAAGAAAAAAAATATTGGTGCTGGTATTTGAACCTCCAGCCGGCCGTCAAAGTGTTTCGAGCCCGCGGGGGCCGATGCGCAATAATGTCTTATGCTTATTGTGTTCACCAGACCGAAGTGAAGCGGAGTTGTTACGCTGGAATTGTTTCATAAAGAGGCCGCGTGAGTTTAACCTGGATGAGTCGTTACGCCTTCGAAGGGCTCGACTCGGTCCGGACTGAGAGACAAAAGGTAAAGCCAGGCAAAGCCGGCGACTCGTTCCCGCTTGTCAGCCAATTACGGGCCGGCTGTCGCTCTGTCTCTCTCGCACTGCCGTGGGCCTACGGGCCGCCCCGTGAGTGCGAGGGAGACAGAGCGACAGCCCGGCGGGGCGCACCGGCCGATCCGCGTGGCTGGGCAAAGTCTTTCCGACAACAACTCACTTACTACCTCTTTGCGGATGACGGCTTAGCGCCGGCCTGGTGGGTGGTGGGTGCGCGGCGCGGCCCGGCCCGGCGCGGAGATGCGGGGGTGATAGACCTGCTCCACTCCGCCTCGCCTTTGGGCCTATCGCGCTCTAATCCCCCGCCCCGTCCGCACGCATCGCCGTTAACCAGCATTCAGAACAGTGTGGTTCCGTCGCTCTGTCTCTCTCGCACCCCAGCGGGGCGCCCCACGAGTGCGAGAGAGACAGAGCGATTCCGCGCGGAACCGGGGCGCCGACCAGCTCCTGCTGATGGCATCGCAAGTGGCCGGGCCTCGATGCGCTGGCACACGCGTCCGGGAGCAGCCTTGCAGCCGCCTAGACTTCCAGAGCGCCAGAAATGGATTTGGCTGCTCAATTGGTTCGCGGACTAACGGGGGTTGTAATTGTCAACGCGCCGTCGTCCTGGCCGACGCTCGCACGGCCCCAGCGGCACCGGGATTCGAATCCCGTCAACGGCTGCCTTATCGCGCTTGGCGTTTAAAGGGATCGCCCAGCGGGGAATAAAAATTATCTCCCGCCCCGCCACTCAGGGCCTGGCACAACGGGTGCGTGGCTGACGGCGGGGCTTAAATTACCCCGTAGTTGACGCCGTTCCCGTTAAAAAGAAATAAATTAATCGCGGACAAATTTTGATATTTCGATTTGAACCCGGAACTGTGACATGCCTGCCAATTGTGTGGCGTCTCCCGCGAGAAAGCATGAAGCCAGAGGGACCTGGTTCGACCCCCCGCCGCCCCACTGCGTTGTTCCAGACGGCCTGCAGCCGCGGCGCGTGGAAGGAACGGGACAAATGAATACGCGCGCGAGAGAAAAAAAAAATTACCAAACACAAAAAAAGAAGAATCCCGACGACAAAAATCGTGTTAGCGGGAAATGATGGTCGGCCATTGTCTCCCCCTTCCTTTCCCTGCTCGTTTTTTCGGCGTCCGTTTGTCGGTCGGGCGCGTTCGGGGAACTGTTGACCCTACACGGTACTGCCTCATGTCGGCGTTTTTTTGCGCGCCGTCGTCGCCGTCGTCGCCTTCCCGGCGGCACGCCACTCTCCTCGACGGCGACCTGGGTGCGCTTCAAGTCGGCACGGCATTTCGGGCCGGCAGTACACTGTGCAGTGTGGCCAGCCAGCGCGCCTGCGAGGTAGGCCGCCCGGCGGCACGGGTGCGCTGAGCCACGCACTGGCTGCCTACCTCGCCATTACCATTACCATTAAGGGCTAGGCGTCCGGCTGTCCAGCCGCTGGAGCCACTGCAGCGAGCGCGGACGCCGGCTTTTCAACTCCAGTCGCACTAAACGTCACAGACGTCTTCCTCCCGCCCGGATAAGTCAACCACAGGTCGCGATTGTTGCACTTTGTAGGTCCGGCGGCTGTCGGTGTCGGGCGGTAGCCGTCCCGCTGTCGCCTCGACGGCTACGTGCCAGGTCCCGCCGCGACCACGGCCCGACCGACCCGACGGGCCTGCGGTGGGGGCGGGGCGGGGCGGGCGGTGTGTGCCGTGCCATTCTCGCACTGCACCAGACCAGACACCGGGCCGCGGTGCTGCAGTGCCGCAGTGCCGCAGCCCTGCAGGTGCATCCCGGCTCGCGGCTCTCGCGGCTCGCAGCGCCACTAACGGTGTAGTATTGCGCACTGCCGTCATAAACCGGACAGGACACGGCCAGGGCCTCGGCCAGAGCCTCGGCCAGAGCCTGGGCCTGGAGGACGGACGGGTGGCCGGCGTGTCTCTCTGTCTCTCTCGCACTCCCACGCGACGCCCCACGAGAGAGACGAAGATCGGCCTGTTTGGGGGGTTTGCAAGGCGTCGCGTCGCAGCCGCCAAAAGGTGTCCGAGCGGCGCGTCCCGGCCGCGGCCAAGCACGCCGTGTGCAGAGTGCCGTTTCGGACCACGCTGCACAACGGCCGCCAGACGGCCTGACGGGGCACCGGGGCACCACACTCCTCTGTTCGGGGGCCCTCGGCCCTCGGCCCGCTAGGGGCGGCGTGCGCGCCGCGCCTCTCCCTCTCTCTCGCACTCGCGGGGCGCGCGGGCCCGGCGGCCCCGTCCGCGGCGTCCCCGAGGCCGCGCGGACGCCACCTTTGCCGTTATCCAGCGCTGGCCATGCTGGCCGTGCCGGCCATGCCGGGCTCGGTGATGATTCAAAAGGAGTGCCCGCTGCATCCTTGTTGCTCCCATTGTTCGCAAAGGGGGTGGGGGGTGCCAGCGTCTGCCACTCCAGCTGCTCGCCCCGAAGTGCCGCGCATGCAGTACCCGCTACATAACTGGCCACCCGCAGCATCACCAGCAACAAGTCACATTTGGCAGAAAAACAAAACAAAAATAAAGTATTTCAGGCGATGTGTCACTTTGTTCTGTCCCCGGGTTCGATTCCAGACAGTCCTGACCTATCGCAACATAGTTTTTGTCAGCAGGAGTAAAATCCGAATCCGCGTCCGAGTTCCCTACTGTGTCCCTTTTTCCGGGCCGCGGCTTCCGCGCGTCGCTCTGCGGCGCAAGCGTCCTTGAAAGCCCCGATTCGTCTGTCTGATAATTGGGGCCGAACAAGCGGACCGTGCGCGGACTTGCGTACAACCGGGGTTCAAATACCGGCAACGGCGTTGTTTTTTTTTTGTTTTTTTTTTTGCCACTAACTTTTGCTCCGGCTATTACTGGACTTGTTCAGAGGCGAACGGGAACCGGAAACTGCAGTAGCGAATGTCGATGAATATGAACCGAGAATCGTGATGCGTGATTCGGAAAGTAACACATGCAGCGACGCGGACCCCGCGTGACCTCTATCTCATTCGCATGGCAGCCACGCTCCTGCTCATCTTACATCCAGTATTAAAAAAAAAGATATAATAAACACACGAACACACACATGTCTGGCGCACGCAATGGGCTGCTGCTTCCTACAGGGTGACATTGCCTGTCTGTCAGCATGAAATATTGGCGGGATGAAAACTGTAGGGGTGACATCACCCACCACATAATCTTACACACACACGGTCACGGTCACACGCACACACTCTCACACAGAGGCAGGAAGCCGGGTAATCAATTAATTGGCGGGCAGCTGACGGGGTGGTGGCTTCACCGGGCAGCAGGCCGATGCCGAGAGTCGTCGCTCTGTCTCTCTCGCACTCGTGGGGCGTCCCGTGCAGGTGCGAGAGAGACAGAGCGAGGCTTGGGAACTAATCACGGCAATGAACGAGTCGTTTGGAAGGTGTCCGAGGGTGATGACTCAGGATGCGCAATGGCAGGCAGACCATTCATAAAGAGTGCGCTTTACCCTCTTAAAAACATTAAGTTCACTCGACTTAACTTTGTTGTCGCGCCAATTAAATTTCAATTGAAAATTCAACTGAAATTTTCTATTGAAATTTTCAGTATACCGAAAATTTAACAAGATTCTGTTTTTGATTTACTTCGCTAAAAATAACGTCAACTGAATTTTGTTTTATTTCATTTTGACTTTATTTTTCTGACGGTGCATCCAGTCAGTGTATCCGCGTGTGCACCGCTAATAATAAAATGGCGCGTTTTGCCAACTTTTCGAGGCGAGTGCTTCCTCGTTGAGCGGTGACCAAGGCGGTGACGGCGGCGCCGCGCTCAAGGTGGCGGGCGAAATTCAAAGGCGTGATATCATCGGCCGAACCGGGCAAGTCGGGACAAGTACACCGAAAGAAGAAAAAAGAATGATAGAAAATAAACAAATAAACGGAGATGCGGCTACAAGGAAACAAGACGCTTTTTATTAATCAGCTTCGCGAGATCTGCGAAATGGTTTGCGCGCGGTTAGCGTAAGTCATCCCATCGAGGGACCGGCCCGTCTCCATGGTGACGGCTCCGTCCGCATTCTGTCCACGCACACTCCGCAAGGACCGTCCAGGACCGTCCAGGACCGTCCAGGACTCGATCTGGAAGCGTCCGCGTCCTCTTCCAGGACTCGCCGGCCGGGGGGATACTCCAGATAGTCCAGATTCTCACACACATGCATACTCGAAATTCTCCCCGACAAGCGGGATGTGTCCTTATTCCTGCAGTCTCGACTCGTCCCGTGCGTTGCCTTTTCGTTGTTGTTGTTTATGTTTTTGTTGTTGTTGCGTCCTGCTTCTGAATCGGCTGCGATTGCCGCACACGGTGCCACCCACGCTGTGCCGGGCGGTGCCGCCGGGTTCCGAATGCTTCCGAATCCAGTCACGCGCGGCGCGGTGCAGCGCGGTGCAGCGCCACTGTCGGGCCGATGCACTGATTGCCAGGACCGGCTTTTCGAACGCAGCGACGCAGCAACTCCAGTCCTGCCAATCAATTCGCCTCCCGCGGTGCGCGCATCCTCTCTCTGTCGCACCCCCGCGGGACGCCGCACGAGTGCGAGGGAGACAGACGGCCTAACCTGCGCTTCGTCCAAATACGGGCATAGTCGCCAGACGCGTCCAATCCCATCTCATTCCATCCCATCCGCCACCTCGCATCACAATTATTCACCGCGTAGTGACGGACTCAGTGCACTAGTAAAAACGACAACAGCTTTTAAAACCACGATTTTTTTCAGTCGATTATTGACTTTAACTTATTTTCCAGTGCGTGTGACATACTCCATGTCGTTCGGAGGCGACCCCGATTTCTCCTTCTCTGCCTCGCGGTTGTCAACGCGCTCTTCCGGCGAAGTGGCGGCGTCTTCAATCGCGACGGCGAACTGACAAAACTGTGTCGACAAATGGGGGCCGCGCGGGCCGGGCGGCCCATTTGACCGGCCGCCGTGCGCTGCCGTGCGACATGGCGGTGCCGCCACACTGCGCGCGGGTCGCATGCCTAATGAAGCGGAGCGAGAGAGAAAGGGAGAGGGGAAGGAGGCGGGCAAATTGCTTATAGAAGCTGCAGCCGATAATGGTCCAGACGATTGTATTGCCGAGTTGGTTCGCAGGGAGTCTGCTGGAGAGCGTCAGCTGGAGAAAGAGAGAGGGGGTCAGCTGGAGTGGTCAGCTCAGGTGAGACCGACTGGTGGACTGCTCTAGCTTTCTGTCGAAAAGGATGTCGCAGAGGCCCTGCTGAAGGCCCCTGGCTAGAGAGCCTCTCCTCAGAGCCCTGGCTGGAGGGCTAGCAGCTCGGCCTGGGGCCTGGCTATGCCTGGCTAGAGAGCGACCAGAGGGCCTGGAGCGTCTGCCGGAGCTGGACGGCGAGCTGGACGCTGCAGCGTGATAGCAGGTCAGCAGGCCGCCACCACCGCCACGTCGGCGTTGTTGGCGTTGTCGGCGTGCAGCCACGGGACAGTGTGGCGGCCGGCCGGCCGACCACCGCAGTCACGCCTCGAGATAATCCCATCCACACGGAGGAGTCCCCCCTCCCCCCAACCCTTTTTCACCTTTGCAACTTCCAGGCGGACCTCGCCGGACGCTGGACGTCGCCTCCCATGAGGTCGTGCTCTTTTTCTCACAGCCCCCTCCCATTTTCGCCTTCGTCCCGACCATTGTGGGGACCGCGCGAGTAAAAGTAAGTAGTGTAACGAGGCCCGGCGGGATAAGCACCTGGAACAACCCTCGCCTTGGACGCCGCCACACAGTGCTTGTTCGGAAATTCGTCGCTCTGTCTCTCTCGCGCCCTATGGGTGCAAGAGAGACTGCCAGGCTTGCTGGAGCCCGGCTCGGAAAACGACCGCTTCTTTTTCGCGTCCGCTCATGTTACACTTTTATTGTGCACAGTGTAGTCGGCGGCCTCCCCTCCCCGCCTCCCTTTGTAATGGCAGTTGCCTTTCGCGGCGCGGCTGATCATACCGCTGCCCATAATCAAATCACGGAGCTGACCTCAGGCCTTTGGCTGCCTCTGGCTGCCTTTGGCGAGAGAGTGCTATCCGGCTACCCAGTAGCGGAGCGCGGAGCGGGCCCGATCACGGGTCAGTACATAAACACAGTTCCCTGCAGCGAAACACGAAGCACGCGCGCGGAAGCCAAAACGGGGTGCGAACCCACTAACGGAGGCGGTGCTTTCGTCGCTCTGTCTCTCTCGCAGACACTGTTCGAAAAGTTTAATCGAATCGACTGAAATTTGAATGATTGTCCCTTTGAAAGGGACCACAGTCAACACAATTAAAACTAATCGTAGCAGTCGTTTTCTCTCATTTCCTTTACAATGCCCAGCATTAGGCATAAATAGGCGCAGAGAGGCGCAGGTTCACACAGGCAGCCCCAGCCGAGTCTACGGATCCCTGAATGCATCGTGAGAGGTCTCGCCCACTTACATCGGACTCGCCGAGTCGCGAGAAGCGGCGCATCGGTTTCGAACCACGAACCTCGTGCATGCTGTTGTCGGCCGGGAGGACGGGACGGCGATGACCCGTCCGTCCTCCGTCCGACACCGATGTCCAATGGACCGTGCGAGTGCGCGCTCGCCCAGCCCACCCACTCGACGCGGCTTCTGTTTCCGTTTTGTTTTCGTTTCCGTTTTTACCTTTGCTCGGTGGCCCGCCATGGCGCCGGTGCGTGGAGTCCAAGGGCCGCTAGGTTGTCATTCCCGGTCGCCCTTCACCCTTCGGAGCCGCGCCCAGCTTCGCCCACACTGCAAGGGCTGCGAGACGCTTAGCGCATCACACACACACTCACACAACAACGCGTTTCCGTCAAGTTCGCGATTTTATCGTGTTTTGGCTTTGCTGCTCGGGTGTGCAGCTTCACAGCGCGGTGGCGGCGCCGCGGCTCGGGGACGGCGGTCACGGCGTTGCTGGCGAGCTGCAGGACGCGCTGCCGCCGGAGTCCGGAGTCCCGCGGGGGGCTGCAAGACGAAGCGGAGCCGACCGGACCAGACGCGGGCTGGGGCCCCACTGACAGGTACCGGCGTACCGGCTGCAGCCTCGGCTCGGCACGGTGGGGCACCCGGGCAGCGCCGGCATGGGGCCTGGGAACCCCCCTCCCCCTCAAAGTCCCTCCGCGGTGCACCTAGACCAAGGGATGAGAACACACACACACACACTCACACACATGTGCGCCTATTCATACATGCAAATCGAATCAAATATTCCAGAATGGTATTGAACAATTGAAAAAAAAGACAACAACATCTCCGAAAACATTCACAGCTATTTGCAGAAATCAATAGAGTGGCGAGTACTATCATTTTTTTAATTTATTGCACTTGCATAACAAAGGGTGATTTTCACTTTATTTTCAGTTGGTTCTCTAAAAGCTAGTCACAACTGCCTCTACTAGCCTGCCTACACTGACTGAAGTACCACCACTGCGATCTGCGGTTGTGTGTGCATCCTTGCCGTTCGACAAGTTTCACAAAGCTGGTCGGTACGGTGAACTCGAACTTCCACCTTAAAATTCTGGGTTCAGCCCGCCGCGAGGGTAGGCAACCCATCGTGCACGCAAACCACTGCGAGAGCGTTGCGGACCAGTGGCGCGCTCTCTGGGCGGTCCGGGAACTAGGCGAACTGGGCAACGCGGGGAGGGGGGCGGCACAGCTGTTCAGCTCTGTTGTGCAGTTGTCATTTGTCAGGTGGGCTGTTATGCTCTTGGACAGGTTGCGTGTGCGTGTTTTTCCTTGTGGAGGTCTCCCTGTTCAGTGAGGTTGACTCTTTGAACCTGTGTGGGTGGGCGAGCTCCCGACGAACGGCATCATGCAGAGCGTCATCAACTCGGTGAAGGGCACAGCGCTGGGCGTCGCGGAATATCTCGCTCCAGTCCTTAAGGTGGGTGCACTGTGCACGGTGGTCTCCACCGTCTCCACGTCCAGTGCCCCGTCTTCGTCCTCGTCTTCCCTGGCTCGGGCTCTGGCACCACCACTGTAGCCTGCTACTGTACTGCCCAGTAATTTAACGGTCTCTTAAGCTCTCTTGAATCCACGTCATTGCAGAGATCTAATCTGCAGTAAACATAACCTGTCAGTGACAAAGGTTTGTGTGTCTAGTACTGCTGGAAGATGACGTTGGTCTTGTTTTGCCTTTTTGGCAAGCTGCTTTATGTCAAACTTGTATACTTTCACTCCTTTTGATCCAGAATTTTTAGCCTTGTTTGCAATCTTGTCTCTAATGAGTGAATATTTCTTTTACCTCCCCAGGAATCTAAGTTTAGAGAGACTGGAGTATTGACTCCTGAAGAGTTTGTTGCTGCCGGAGACCATTTAGTTCATCAGTGCCCTACTTGGCAATGGGCAACGGGTGACGAAGCCCGAGTCAAAAGTTACCTCCCTCCAAACAAGCAATTTTTAATCACAAGGAGTGTGCCCTGCTCTCGAAGATGTAAACAGGTACTGTCTGCAACCTGCAAATCATTATGTTTACTTAGATAGATATCTTTACTAATGATGTTTGCTTCTTCTCTCGTAGATGGAGTACTGTGATGACCATGAAAAAATTATTGAGGGTGATGATTCCGATGGCGGTTGGGTGGATACCCACCACTATGCGGGTCTTGACGAAAAAGTTTCTGAGATGACACTGGATGTCAAGGTTTGTATGAATATGCTTTCATTCTAATGTGTAATTAGGTCAAGAAATAATGTGCACTGTTTTCATTGTCTTGTTTCAGGCTGAGGCAAGTAGTTCAAGCACTGCAAATGCAGGAATCACTGAGAGAGATAATGATGACGACGATGATGAAGGAGAAGCTGCCGACATGGAAGAGTTTGAGGAAAGTGGCCTATTGGATGAAAATGACAAGGTTAGAAGTTTGATGAGATTTGATATTTTTGTGGTTGTCTAGATCACATTTCTCGTTTCTCATTTTGTTTCTGTATGTCTATAGGCCACATTAGACACAACGCAGATTAGCAAAGCTGAAAACCCATTGCCTACAACCTTGTCAAGTACAGATGATGATATTATTCGCACTCGTACCTATGACTTGCACATCACATATGACAAATATTACCAAACACCCAGGCTTTGGCTTACTGGTTATGATGAAGTAAGTGATCACAATTCTCTGAATGTGAACTCTTTGAAAGTCCCCTTTATGATTTGAATTCTATATTTTATAATTTTCAGAGTCACAAGCCTCTTAATGTAGAAGAAATGTATGAAGATGTTAGTCAAGACCATGCAAAGAAAACAGTGACAATGGAGACACATCCACACCTTCCAGGCCCCTCCATGGCATCTGTCCATCCTTGTCGGTGAGTTCAATGTTCTGTAGCTTGCCTCTTTTTCTGATCGTACTTCAAGCATACTGCTACAGCCCATTTATTTCAGGCATGCCGAGGTAATGAAAAAAATTATTGAAACTGTTATGGAGGGAGGTGGTGAGCTTGGTGTTCACATGTACCTCATCATTTTCTTGAAGTTTGTTCAATCTGTCATTCCAACTATTGAATATGATTATACACAGAATTTTACAATGTAAAGAGAAGTTTTAATCTGCACAAAGTTTACATCTATTTTACGATGCATCACAAAAAAAATATCTAAAACTCTTGACCCATGTTCAATGGTGATGTAAATTGCTTCATTCAACTTTAGCTATAAGAAAATTATTGGGCATCAATTTCAATCCATAAAGCAATCCATTTAAGCAGTTAAAAGTAGTAAGCCAAGTGTAAATCCTTGAGACCTGAGATTAAGTGGCACTGTATGTAATATGGCCCTTGAAAAATGTGATGAATAAAAAAGCCAAGTTGCAAGATGTTTTCAACTAGTCTTCTTCATTAATTCCTTGATTAACAATGATTGATATTGTTATGCAAACAAATTTTCAGTATAATCAACAACAAAAAACAAAAGGTATAAACATTAAATCTAGATAATAATAATATTATATATAATACATGTATATATAAATTTTCTTCATATCAATTTTCGTACTGAGATGCTGATGAGAATTATGGTACCTGAAAATCACAACATAATAAATTAGGTGGTCGGCAAAGATCAGTCCTCATAGTAAGAAACTACAGATAAGATCTAAAATCTACCTGAGACATGTGGGATGACATTAAATCTGCTACAAGTTGGAGTTGGTTCACATCAGAAGAGGCGACAAATCTTAATTTTTGACCATCTTCAGTTGTAAATTCTATATGCTGTCCGACATCACCATCAGAATCCACAACACCAACTCCTGAATGTTCCTGTAGTAAAATAATAGTATTACCAAACCATATAAGTGACAAAAATGTCAAATTGTGAGGGTGTCAAAGGCTTTTTCCTACCACAATTAAACCATCGCCAACACAAGCCAAGCTCTTGCCGCCAAGGTCATTGCCAATGTGCAAGTGACTGGTTGGGACAGACACATCTGCACCTGGGAAACCTGTGGAGATTGGATGACCTTCAGCAGTTGTTAATTGAACAGGGATGGCTCTACCATCTTCTGTGGTCACCATTAACGACTGCCCATCGGGTGTTGTAATCTGAAAATTTGAGTAATAAGAGTTAATATAATGCAATTGGAGGAAGTTGGATCACACCCTCTGACTGAGTGCAGTAAGCTTCAATCTTACCTGAAGTTGGCTTCCATCCTGCATTGTAAAATGGATTGGATTTCCTTCCTCATCAGTGACAGGCACACCCTGGGGTGCAATAAGATGACCAAGGTCCAGTGTCGTATCTCCAACAACTGCATCACCAAACTGAGTAGTATCATCTCCAGCGGACAAAAGTTTTAAATCCTGAGAACAACCAAATGAACGTTACATTTACACTAAACACTAATGAGTAGAATGAAAAAAAAAAAAAAAAAAAAACACAAAAAAAACTTACATCTGAAGCACTTCCTGCCACATCATCAACTATGTGCAAAGTGTGAGACTCTGAGGGATCGTCTGGATCCTGATAGGACACATAAATGATTTGTTGAACAGCTTCACCATCTTCATTGACACTTGTCACTCCTGAGGGCCCTGGCACTAATCCGACCATCTCATCAGAACCTGCAGTGCCACCCAGCTCCTCAGGCATTTGTTGTCTGATAATATTCCACACCGCTCGATCCATAGGCAGTGTATTTCCAAGAGGAACCTTGTTATTCTCCCTGTGCACCTAAATTAATTTAGAAACAAAATATTTTCAAGTGATGGGATGCATGACATTTTTTTAAGCACATAAATAAAAACCACTTGGACATTTTCTTTCAAGCACTGGTCTAATATAAATTACCTTTTTGTGTTTGGTGAGGTTTGAGCAATCAGCAAACGATTTTCCACATACATTGCAGGAATAAGGTTTCTCACCTATAAAGAAAATGTTAATCAAAAGACCAGAAGGACACGATGGTAGAGGTATAAGCAAAGAATTGGATCTCATCTGACCTGTGTGCAAACGCATGTGCTTCTTTAAGGCCCATTGCTCAGTAAAACCACGAGTGCAAAAATTGCACCTGAATGGCTTTTCTCCCTTATGTCTTCTTGTGTGGCATTTCCAAGTGTCTTTGTGCAAGAATGACTTTCCACAATATTCACATTTCCAGGGCCTCTCTCCAGTATGCCGTTTCACATGAAGCTTAAACTGAAAAATTGAGGCAGGAAATAAAAAACTGATGGTACAACCGAAAGTAAAACAGTATTCATATGCAATGTTTTTTCCTACCTGTGATGATGTTGTGAACTTCCGTCCACAATAGTCACAGCAGAAAGGCTTTTCTCCAGAATGAATACGAAGGTGTTCCTGAAGATTTCCATTCTGAGAGAATTTCTTTTGGCAAACGTGACACTCATAAGGTTTGTGGCCTGTTCCAAAAAAGGGAATCAATGAAAGAAAAATGCTCAGGAGTGTGAAAACAGCAGCCACACGAATTTATCCAAACCTGCATGCCATCTGTAATGCAATGTAAGGCTTGTTTTGTGGGCAAATTGATGCCCACAAAGATCACAGAAGAATTTCTTCTCCCCTGTGTGAGTAGACTGGTGATTCAACCAATTGGCTTTGGTTTTAAAACTACTGCCACAGTCACCGCATACATAAGGTCTACAAGTGGAAAAGTTCAGTTAGTTGGAGATTAAAAAGATCGGTTAGAGCTTGACTAACTGTGTTACAAAACAAAACTGTCTACATTTACCTGTCTTCCGAATGGACGAGCTGGTGCCTTTGCAGAAGTTGCTTATGCTTGAAACCTTTACCACACTTGCTGCAGACAAAGCGACGACCATCATTGTGCTCAGCCTCTTTGTGGTACAGAACAGAACTAGGATGGTTAAGGACTTTTCCACATATATCACATTCGTAACCACCCTTTCCATCAGATTTTGCCTCTGTGGTGCCGGAACTTGAAGGTTGTTCAGAATTTCCAGTGTCATGTTGAGATTTAATGTGATACTTGAGGCTAGATTGGTAAGGGAAAGTCATAGGGCACAGCTGACACTTGTATGGCTTATCATTCTCATGGACAGTTTGTAAATGAACCTATGAAGGGGAGAGATGATACAAAATATAGGATAGGTACACAAAAAGCTTTTGTAAAACTAAAAAAAAAAGCACGTAAGTTCTACCTCAAAATCTTCCTTAGTAAGAAATTCTTTATTGCATTTGTCACAATGCAAACTATTTTCACCAGATCCATCATCTTTTTTCACTTCCATAGGAGCTTCAATAACAACTTTAAGAAAAAGAAAGAACCACACAGATTAATGAATATGAAGCGGATATGAAAAATTATACTATTCCAAAGTCTTACCTTCACCACTGTGCTCAAGTGTTTTATGGTGCAAGTCTAAGTTATCTTTACTATTGAACTGCTTTTGGCAAGTTCCACATTCATATTTGACTCCTTTGTGGTAATTCCTTTGAAGGGAAGAGGAGAATGAGCAATGCTACCAACTAGTAGATACCATAAACACAATGTTTAAAAATGATGACCACCTACTTGTGGTGTGTATATCTGCTGCGGTGCTGGAAACCTCTGCCACAGACTTCACACTCATAGTTTATTTTGCGTTTCTTGGAATTACGAGGACGGCCTCGGCCGCGGCCACGATTAACAATGACAAGTTCACCCAGGCCCCCATCAGGTGTCTCTAGGTGTCCTATGACTTCTGTGAGAATTTTTACAACATATATAAAATTTTTGCTGCAGTCAATCATTATGACATCTACTTATTTGGAAGAGACAAAAATTTGAAACTTACCATCTTTGGTTGATTGAGCAGGGCGAGAGCTATCCATGTTAGCTTTACCCCCTTCATCGTCATCTTCATCAATTACTCCTTCTTCACGGAATATTCTTTCAAGCTCCTTGCCCTGCACAGCTTCCATGAATCTTGAAAAGAAAAAAAAAGAAAAAATTGTCGTTTAAACCAAATTACAGCAGCAGACTGTTACATCCTTCATGAAATAAACAGAACAAACCCCACTAGGGTTTAAAATGTTCATTACCTGCGGGGAATTTTTTTCTTGCGTCTTCTGCGGCCTTCTCCTTCTTCCTCTCCATCATCATCCATATCATCCTGTTCCATAGATTCGTTCAACATTTGCTCATTGTCCTTCTCGGCAATGGAAGAGGCCTCCACCGCGGGCATTTGCTCTGGGTCTGGACGCTGCTTGGGTGGTCTTCCACGTTTTCTCTTTGGTTTTTCTAACCCTTCCATTTTTAAAGAAAGGCTGTGTCCCGCTGTGAAGATAGTCCCACCAGGCACTGAAAGAGTAAGACAAAATGTCCAATAATGTCAGCATAATATTACATTTGAAAGAGGTGAGAGAAAACAGCTATACACATAACTTACAATGAATTAATATCTGGGCTTCAGTTCCATCTTCTGCTGTAATTGTTTCTGGAATGATTATATCTTGACCCTGAGCTATCCGCAATCTCTCTTTATCCAATTTTTTTTGAAGCTCCACCTGGAAATACAAAATTGAATTACACTCTGCGCTGGGATGAAAACAATATACACGAACAAACAGCTTTAGGAGTGACGTGATAGTGAGACTTACCTGCTGTTTCCACAGCTCTCGCAGCTTCTGTTGCCCATCCACAACATGATCCAGAAATGCTTTGGTGGAATGCAACTGCAGATTGCACGGTGGGCATATCGTACGGGGTAGTTTCCCATCATCGGCTATCTGTTTCAAAATATCCAAGAAGACATTACAATTTATAAAATAAAAAACATACATTATTCAAGCATTAGAAATAAAGACAGTTGCACTAAAAACTTTTGCCAGGAAGAGAATGAGTAGGGTCATTGAGTATCAGTGCAAAATGTAAAATTTGAAGAGACACAAGATGTAAACAAACCTGACACCAACATTGGTTCGCCGGTTCGGTGCATGGACAAGAAAAACAATGAGAAAGATTACCTCGTGATCAGAACATAAGGGGAAGGAGGACTGCCCTGCGAGGCATTCTAGGTTAGAGACAACTTAAGCAGCAACTTTTCATTTAATTATAAGTTCCAAAATCACCAATGCTAGTTAACTTGATTTAAGCAGTGAGGCAGACGAATTTAGTGCAACTGAAATCAGTGAAGCCTCCATTTTGAAGTCCGGAGGGATCAAGTGAAATTCTTATGGAAAGAAAACAAAACATACCTGAAGTGGAAGGTAATTGTTAACCACGGAACTGAGAGTTTCTCCATTTTCGTCGGGAGAATACAATAAGGTTGCACTTGAATTTTCAACAGCACAAAGTCTACATATCATAGAATTGTACAACTCTACCTCCATCTTGAGTCTTGTGCCTTGAAAAGAGTTGCGTAGTTAGTTATTGGCTTGTGTTTAAGGCTGCTGTTTGCACTCATCCAGTGTTTCTAGGTGGGCGGAAGGTACTATTTTCTCAATAATCCTCTTCTTAGGCAGATCTTTGGCTCATTTCGATCGTGAAATAAACTGCCCGCGGCCGTTTCCGGCACCTCTAAATTCTAAAGCCAATTTTTGCCGTGAAATGAGTTGTGGGCGGTTTCGGGTCACAAGTTGGTCAAAGCGGACGACGCGTCGCGTCGACACATCGAGTCCAGTAACCGTTCCCTCCATTTGAAATTTTGGAGGTAAACCGGCCGTGTAGCCTGCTGCTGCTATGATAATAAATTCGGCGTTTGATGTCTGTTTATTTTGATTTGTAAGTTCCTTTTCTCCAAGGTAATCAGTAAATGTTGTGCCCTTATATTAATTATACTCATATTTGGTCTTGCCTTGTATTGTACTTCAATCAAATGAATGTCAGTCGGCTGTCATACACGTCACTATGTTCATTGATCCAGTTTCTAGTCCGTTACACCCATTTCATATTTTAAACCTTGATTCTTGTAATTCATGATAAACTTTTTTTACCTTATTTTTTTTATCTTCTTGTAATCGTAAGTCTTAATATGCTCTCACGTCAATGGACAAGTTCTCTGATTCATTCCCTGCATCACTCTTTCATCTAATTTAAAGCCTATAATAGATTGTTGTCATTCAGTCTTTGCCTTTGTTACAGGTTAAGTTTATCATGGAGCCTGTGCTTGCTACTGCAGTGCCAACAGTGATTCTTCCGAAGCTTCCACAACATGTCTGTGACATTCTATTTGCAAGCGAGGAAAACACAGCCGACAACGATGGCAAAGTCAGTTATTCAGATGCAGCGTATTTCTTGATGTCATGTATGAATATTTATTTACCACATTGTGTTTGTATTCCTTGAAGGTTTCTGGGATTTTCCACTTTGAAGGAAAAGATATTAGAATCAATAATTCTTTCAAGAGAAAGAGATGCGACAGTTTTACGAGTCCTGTAAGTCATTTTCATTTCCATGTTGAAATTAGCCCACAGTTGAAGCTTGTTTTGCCTGTAATTTTTGCTTTTAGCCTTATCTGCAAGTGTTTCCCAATACCTCAAGTGATGATAGCGGCTTCGGGACTGAAGATGGTTCTGAATATTCTAAAGAGGACTTAGGTATCAAAAAAAGAGTGCCACGTTGGAAAGGAGCTGATGAACATGGAGAGTATGAAGTCCAGAAAGTTGTGGATCACCGCTTTGACAAAGCAAGTAAACGTCATATCATTGTTGCTGTCCAATCTAGGACTTTGTCAGTTCCTTTATACCATGTCTTTTCTTTCCAGGATGGTGCAGATCAGTTTTTTGTAAAATGGCTGGGCTGGGGGAGTCAATCCAACACTTGGGAGCCTCTTAAAAATTTAAACTGTCATGAAAAGTTAAATGATTTCATGAAAAAGTTTATTTTAGATATCCTGTTTGTCAAATGGTGCGTTACTGTTTGGTTTTTTTTTTTATTTATTTATTTTTATGACTGTTAAGTTATGTGTGTGTACCTGCATTATCCAGGAGACCACTTCCAAGCTGCAAAACCCTTCTGGCAACCACATATAGATCTATCATAGAGCAATGGGTGCGAAACACTCCTAAAGCACTTTATTTGAAAAAATTAAGTGGTGGCTTTAATCAAAAGGGATTGGCAGTGTCGACTCTCTCAAAGATGCTTAATGATGCAGTCCATACCAAATGTCTCAAAAGTCGAGAGGAAATGGTTGATTGCATCAAGAACCACTGTGCACTGTTACGGATGAAAGAAGTCCGCAAAGAGCAACTGGAGCTTATGAAGGTCCTTTAATATGCCTTGTATAGCATCAGATATTTTCATTTTAATTTATTAAATACTTACATGCACCTTACAGCTGTGGGAAGACAATTTGAACAGTGTAGGACCTGGTGGGCTAAGTGTTGAAAATCAGGTGGATCTGGAAGGCCCACCAAAAGACTTCATGTATATCACTCAAAATATTGTGAGTAGTAATTGTCATTAATTTATGAAAAATTTTCATTGTATGTTCAAATGTTATTTTTAGTCTCGTTCAATTTCAGACCGGCCCAGGGGTTAATAGCTGTATGCTTATTGGCCAGGTCGCTGGCTGTGAGTGTACTGAAGAATGTGGGACTCACGAAACTTGTTGTCCGAATATGGCTGGAGTTGATTGGGCCTACTCAGCTCTCAGTCGTCTCATTGTTTCTCCTCGAAGTGGAATTTTTGAATGTAACAGATTTTGCTCATGTGGACCTGATTGTCCAAACAGAGTAGTGCAAAGAGGTAGAAAAGTACGACACCAAAAATATTTCTTTTAGATTGGTAATATGGTTTGTCTACACTGACACTAGACCTATATGTGACATCAACTTTCAGGTCAAATTGACCATTTTTCGGACCGCAAATGGAAGAGGTTGGGGTCTTAAGGCTGGTGAGCGCATTGAGAGGGGAGCTTTTCTTACCACTTATTTGGGAGAAATCATTACCAGTGAGGAAGCTGCTGCTCGTGATGTCAACTATGGTGAGATTATCCTAATATTTCCACGCATGTTCCAGAAAGTCCAGTTCTTAAAATTTCTTGCAATATCCTCTGTTTCAGAGAAAACTGGATTGTCATACCTCTTTGATCTGGATATGATGGACCCAGAAGAGGCCCCCATTTTCACCATTGATGCCATGAAGTGTGGCAATGAGTCCCACTTCATCAATCACAGCGTATGCCTTTTTCATATATTAAATAATTTCTGTTGTGTTCATGTACAGCATCAACATAGCTTCCTTCACACCCCATTTTATCTTTTACAGTGCAATCCCAATGCTCATGTGGCAGGAGTGTGGATAGAAACCAATGACCCAGCAATACCTCTCTTAGCACTTTTTGCAAAGAGATCCATTAAAAAAGGAGAAGAAATAACATTTAACTATCAAGGTACAAACCATTACTTTCACTGTTTTGCAAAGTGTCTCCGTGTTTCAAATTTTGAACCCTTCATAAATTACTTTCAGGCGACCAAGATCCGCGGTTTAGAGGAATTGACAACATGAACAATGATCCTTCAGACCCAAACAAGCCAAAACGTAAAAAAGCCAAAAGATGCAAATGTGGATCTAGGTTTTGCAAAGGGTTTTACTTTTAAATACAGATGCTCTGTTACTCTTTTTAGGGGAAGGGAATTTGAGCAATTATTAGTGTATAGATATTTAACAATGGGCTATTTTCTTATGACCTGAAAATGTATATAGTTTTTATATAGGTGTAGAAACAAAGATACTTATTTAAATTTTGAATTATTTTTTTCTGGATGTGTATCTTTTGTGGTACAAGAAATGAAATCAATCACCTATGTCCCATGACCATGGTCATGCATACGAGAGTGGATCATGGATCCCCCTGTAGAAGTCATGAACTTTGTCAGATGTATTCTTTTTTCATCGCTTTATTCAAGTGCAATAATAAATTTTAACTTCATGTACATGTTCTTATGTTTTCAATTTGTTTCCAATCAACCAACATCATTGGTGTATGTGATGTAGCATTAGAATGAGGAATCAAAGGGATGGGGGGGTCTACCTACTGAATGACCAAAGAAAGCAACAAACATTTAGAAATTATTTCATCTTTATTTTGAAAAATCCTTGAAGAGTCCAACAACATGTTGCTGTACCTTCAACCTTCATTCTCAAAGCACCGATGTTTCCCTGTCTTGGCACAATTGCAGAACAGCAAATAACTCGATGTTTATAAAACATGTATTTGAACACAGGGGTAGCCCAATGAGAAAGCAGCACATTCTTTTTGACCTTTTCCAAAATAAGGTTGGACCTTAGAAGACTTTCATTGATTGAATTTGCCTACAAAGACAAAGAATTATTTGAAGTTTTTGGTACAATACCATACAGCTGAAAGACTTTCTGTAGTAACTCCATACCTATAATTGCAATAATATTTAGAAGGAGGGAGAGCAAAACACAGAAGACTTGTTTGAAAAGGGGAAGAAAAGACATAGAACTTTTTTCATGATGTCTCATGTCTTAACTGATACAGTCTATCTTGCTACTAAAACGAGGGGCATGTAACTAACAAGCCCTTCCAGTACATGGTGCTTCCACGCAAAGAAAAGATTTGAGTCCATAATTGTGTCGCTGCAGCAGAGCTACAGCTTTTTAAAGCTGTTAGTTCAGACTTTCCCTTCATAACTCGAATACAGTGTGAGTTAGAATAGAAAAAGAAAACATCAAAAATATTTTCAAAACACACTCTAATTAATCAATTTAGTTCTAAATGTAGGAAAACCTAAGAGTCATTTCAATTTTCTTATTGACTTTCATGGTTTAGGGGGCACTTCACTGATTGATTTGAGCATTTGAAACCCAAACAATAAAAACTCAAGGTTTAGAAAATTTTCATGTACAAAATTCCCAATTTATTTGATGAAGTCATACCAAATAGTAATAGCTGCAAGTCTCACTGCTACACCGTGCAGTTAAAAACACATAGCTAATAGTTTCAAAGATACTGCACCTTACTCCCTTACCACAATACTACATGGACCAAAGCAAATATGGGCGAGTGTCTCCACATGAATAAATATAAAAAGTTACATGACAAGACAGTTGAAGGTTATAAATAAGAGGTGATCTCCCACAAGAAATTCTCTTGAATAATTACTTTGGAAGGTAAAACAATTTATGTACAGTGGTCGACATCTGCGTACACAGGTCGCAAAATTGTATCATTGAAAGTTTGTAATTGTATATCATTGTAAAAAAAGAAAAAGCATTACTTCAAGCGGAATAAATTGTGCTTTGCAGTTGACACAGAACTTTGAATTAAGAGCATAGACACAGTTGAATTCACACAAAACAGAATTACTCAATGCCACACCAGTTGGCCTTTTCATCATGTTCAATAATAAAATAAGGAAACTTCTGAATATATACAGTATAAAAATTAAAAACATTCAGAACACAGACACTTGACTCAATTATTTTAAATACAAAAATAAATCGGCAAGCAATTCTTTAACTTCTGGCTGTCAAACAAGTTCTTCATGAAAGTTTCAATGGCGCAGTTTTCCAACATCCATCAATACTGCCAATAGAAAAGAAACTGGTGTTCAAATAATTTATACGATCTTTCTTACATATTCATGAAAGGAGCTCTTTGAACCATGAAGTTCCATGTCCATAAAACTGATGTGACTAATAACTAGAACCTTGCCTGCAATTTTAGGTAATTTCATGAGAAAACTGATCCAAAAAGAGGAGGAAAAGATCCCTTATGGGCGAGAGGCTAAGAAGGTGACAGTCAGTCAGCACTGAATAATTGTGAATCATCAATACTAACACTCAGTTGGTAGAGACAAGTCCACTAATGAGTCATAGGAAAATGATAAACTTTAAATATAAATATTTGTTTTAATTACAATTAGAGTACAAACAAATGTAAAACCATTTACTCATAGTTATCATACTGTTAACCGCAAAGTAAGCTTTTCTGACAAACAAGGCAAAATTAAAAACTCAGATATACAGCACCTACCAGACAAATAGCAGTCCATCACAGCAGCTAAACAAACATGGGGCTGCTAAAAGTTAACAATTTTGTTCAATTTTTCTGTCTAACCTAACTTTTTTCATACAATACAGATGAAATTAATTGCTATGTGATATTTAACAAATATCAGGGTCTCTTTCCGATGAATCATTGACTAAACTATAGATGAAGCTTCAAATTGATTCTTGGAGCTTTAGAATAAAAATCAATAATAATAATAATAATAATATACAAATCAAAAGAATTTATGATGATGTTATGTATGTCTGGTTGCAACTGCTTGAACTCCATACATTGGCTGCCTCAAACCTTCGGGCAGGAAGTATGCTCAACAAGAGCAAGCCGCACAGCAGACAGCAGGGCAGGCTATTGGCAATCGCATGGCCTACTCTTCTCTCGTATTGTTTAAGAGGAGGAAAAATGAAGTGCCTTACAACAGCCTACACCGTCCCTTCTTCTTCTTCTTAACCTAAAACACATAGAAATACAATAAGTATCTCGAACAGTGCATCTTTTACTGGCAGTACTTATGTACACTAACCTGAAGAGCAGCTCTAGTTGCAGTCTCAAATACTTCACGAACACCCTCCTTGCTCTTGGCAGAGCATTCCAAGTAAGCAAACGCATTGATCTTTTCAGCCATGTTACGACCTTCCTCTGGCTTCACAGGCTCTTGCTTCATTTTTCCTAGCTCTTTTATTGTGTTAGGGTCATTCCTCAAATCCTATGGGAATAGAAACTTGTGATAACTTGACAGATAAAAACATTAGGACAAAAGAATAATCACCGATTAATTACCTTTTTGTTTCCAACAAGGATAATGGGCACATTGGGGCAGAAATGCTTCACTTCTGGTGTCCATTTCTCAGGAATGTTCTCTAATGAATCAGGTGAATCAATGGAGAAGCACATGAGAATGACATCTGTGTCTGGATATGAAAGTGGTCGCAGTCTGTCATAATCTTCTTGACCAGCTGTATCCCAAAGGGCCAGCTCCACCTGATTCAGATAAAAACATCGATTAAAGTCAGATTTCAACAATAGCTTACAAGAGTAAGAAACAACAGTGCCAGGCAACTGATTTACCTGTTTCCCATCCACTTCAATGTCGGCGACATAGTTTTCAAATACAGTTGGTACGTAGACCTCAGGGAACTGGTCCTTGCTGAATACTATGAGAAGACATGTCTTACCACAGGCACCATCACCTACTATAACCAATTTCTTCCTAATGGCTGCCATGAATTCTGGAACAAAGAAGAACAAAATAAATCAGTGGTTTAAATAAAGTTGTGTAGATGCTTGGTAGAAACTGACGATATAAATTTAACTGAATTTCAAAAATTTTGCTTGTACAGACAACAAATTGGAAGGAAATTACATATTGTAGCTACTAGAACCCTGGAACACATGGCATTGCCATCCCTCACAACTAAATCATGTGGAAGCAGTCATTCAAAGATTTCACTGCAATGCACATGTTAAAAAAAAGTAATAAGAGACATCATGAGGTACTATGAATTAATGAAACAGTGCACAAAAACATTGCACAGATCTATTTTTTTTTTTTACTGTGATTGATTTGTGATAGATGTTCTGTGTAACAGAACTTGTGGTACAAACATGTATAAAAAACTACTAAAACAAGGCAAAAGAAAAAAAAACCATGGCCATAACTCAATCATCCTGCATGACATGTAAGGTACACTTCAAAGGCACTACACAGCATAATATATAAACAAAGGATTGACAGTGCATCATAAATTGTTTACATTCTCTTCACAGTTCAAGCAATGGGTTGCATGTTAGTAAGACTGAAGAGGAGCGAACTGAACCAATTATTTTATAACAGGCTAGAGATGCAGCTTCAATGACTTGTATTAGAGAGGTGCAGGAACATAATGTGGAAGCATCCCGGGAAACCGACACTAAAGACAGTAATTTAAAGAAGTGTCCACATCAAGAAGCCAAAGTACATACTGAATTCCTGATCAAACATAATTGTAATTGACAATTTCAGAGTATATTAATCCTAAGTCACACTCAAACAAAATAAACTTTGATGGTACTGCTCCAACTTTAATTCAAGGGCTATGCACACTATCTATTGCTACAACACTCAATTTGACATTTAATATATGGATGACTGTCACACATAGTACAAAATACAACGTGCATTCTGGCCAAGATCTACCCCACTAATCTACCAGGAGAGGGGAAGCAAAATTTCACAATATGAATCCACAAGATTACACCTTTGCCCCTTACAATTTTCAAACCATTTAAAACTAAATTCAATTATTTGTAGATGTATATGAGGATGAAATTAGATAGAAATATGTAAGAAAAGAAAAATGAACACCAGACATTTTTATGAAGAGGAGTAAAAGACTCATCACGCACATCATTGAAAAAGAACAGGTAACTTTGAAAAGCAAACAATGGACCTTAAGACATTATCTTTTGCCCCTGTATGACATGGCCAGCACTGAGGAGCCAGCTCCTGAACAATACAATACAAAAACCAAAGCTTTTCATATGCAGCATAATACTGATATTTTAATTGAAGATTAAGTTCACAGAGACCTACAGTAGACTTAAATGTCAAGACCCAAAGATCTGAAAACAAGTTTTCTTCCATCATGGCTACTTCAGAGCACACACAATTAAGGTATAGGCGTGATGCGGTGGCACCCTTTGCAATACATGCATGCGTGGTAAGGTGTGCTAGGGACTACAAACTTGGTAAATCTTCAACAACCCAACTCCTGACTGATGGTTGTGAAGCAAATACAAGGACAGGAGCTGTGAAGTGTCAATGCAACAAGAGAACCTGTCTTACCTGACGTAGAGGCATTTCCAGAAGCACAATTCCCAAAAAGGCGGGCAAGATGGTCCATCGAGAAAATGCAAGGAAGTGGTACTTTTCAGTCAATTGAAAGCATCTGAGCAGACCCTAGAAATTTTACCTTATTTAAATTCAACGATTTCAAAGATTTGGCAAATTATTTCAAATGCCAAATTGACTTAGCTCATTGCTACAATCCATTACACACTTGTAACTACAATTTAAGCCCACCTCAGGTGAAAGCTTTTAATCTGAAGCTACTTGTATTGGGATAAGTATAATTAATAATATGGTTGATCTTATCCACATTCTTGGGAAGTGCTGGGATTCTAATCTAGATTAAGCTCTTCACAAAATTAACAATATATACCAAAGAGGAACAGTGTAATGATACGAGAAAATGTGACACAAAATAATAAAGTACATTGAACGGACAGCTTGATAGTAGGACATTTAGTCCTAAATCTAAATTAGCTGCAGTTAAAAGACATTTCCAATCATATAACATACAAAGGAAATAATGCTTTAAAATTTGGTTGCCTTGAAGACATGATTTACTTCCTACTCACAGAACCAAACTTGAATGCCTACTGGGGAGGCGACTCAAGGCTAATAAATAATAATGAAAGGTTAGGAATAGAAGCACGGGAATAGTCGCTACATAATTGCATGTAAGGTACACACAATAATCAGAAATAAAGAAAGAAAAAGTTTTGAAGAATAGAGTAAGGACAAAAACATGAATATTGATGAAAATGAGAGGTAAAGTGGTAAAACATACAGAAACACAAATTCTTGACTTATTGGGTGTGATGGACCTAACCCAACCTAAACAAAATTACACAAACCAATTCAACTGGATGCAGGATAGATACTCTTAGCAATAATAAGCTACAACAAAATTTCGGAGAAGGGGAAATAATGAAATTTTACAAATGAGTAGTGGGTGAAATGAGTGACACGGCGTAACCAAAACGACTACCGTAGCCTAGGCAGGCTACCAGGTTTCCAGCCTAGATAACCAACACCAGTCACTTGGCAAACCATTTACAGTAGGAATGTTTACAAGAGGCGGTCTGAAGGACCAAAAATACTCACAAAGTCTTCTTAACGTGGAATTAACACTACTTTCAACACAGCACAAACCGAAATAGGTAAACAGAACACCGTAAGCCTGATCTGGCAACCGGAAGTCCCAAGACGCATGATATTCCCGGCTCATCAGCTCTTATATCGGAAATTTTTGCACCAAAACATTCTGCTTGTTGCCACAAACCTTACCCGAGCAGTTGTGCGGTCGCTAACTAAAACAAGGAAGGGAAGAGTGGACGATATGCCAAGTATTTACCTCTGATTAACACTCAGACTCGTCACCGAACACAATGGCTGCCGATACAGGCTACAGGCCACACCTCAATCTTAGAGCTTAGGGTGCCTTCTCCGTCTCCGACTCGCCTTCTCCGAGCCGAGCGCGGCGCGTTCAAGGCTGGGGCGTCGGAATAAGAATAACCGTGGTCAAAGATACTGTCCTATTTTGACAGCCCAGAGTGGCCGTCAACTTTTCAACCGACTTTGGTTTCAATTTAAAGAAAGAAATGCCACGGAAAGTGAAGGAATGCCCTGAATCATCCAAACCGAAAACGCTTTTCGGAGAAGTTGCCGGCTCCGCATTTTAGACTTTACGGTCGTTAACTAATGCAAAATACCCGCTTCAGCGATTCAAGGCTGAGTTTTAGAATTATTTAATGCTGTCCCTACCCTTTTAACGCGCAGGTTTCCGTGTATTCTGGCTGTGAAAGTGCTGCTTCGGGTACAGTCGCGCAAAATGTGACCACTGGTTGGTTCAAGAATATCACGCTTCCCCCACCACGCCGGCATCGCCACCCACCTCCCACCCCATCCCACTAATGGAATGTCCATTTTCTTGCATACATTCGTACAACTTTTCCTGTTGCTCATCCAGCTTAGCTTCAGGACACGCGCCCTTACATGAATGTCGCTCCCCCTCGCAAATCTGTTCGAATGTTTGGCAGAGGTGAAGGAGTGGGGCGGAAAGAGGGGGGGAGGGGTGGGGGAGGGACCTCGAATACCGGCGTCGCGCGGCGCGGTGCGGATGTGATGACCTCATGGACATGGCAACATTCGGAGGATTCGGAGTGTGATGCACAGCCAAGGCGGAATAACGACGTTTGCCCAACTCAAATCGCTGTCCGGTGTCAGCCTGACGGCCTGACGCACGCCTCGTGGGGGAAAGTGACGTCACCCTCGAGATACGCCGCCGCCGTCGCGAACGGGCCGAACGGAACGGGCCGCCTGCCTGTCTCTCTCACACACACTCCATTGACTGCGCCTGCAGTTGAGAACGGCACTGTCATTCCCCGCGAGTCGCCGATTCCACCGCACGAGGGCCCTTAAAAACGGCCATGAAAGTTAAAAGCCTGCATCTGAATTAAAATCGGCCCCCCAGAAAAACGAAAGGGTTGCGAGTGGAGCGCGCGAGACTCGACCGCACGGCAGCGCAGCAGCGTTACCACCTATTCAGCATTGATCGCAGAACAATGGCTGCTGGAAACTGGAGCAAGCAAGAAGCGAGCAAGCCCCGCGAGACGTCTTGTCCGTCTTGATGTCGTTGGCACTTTTCGGCAGCAGGTCATTGTGGGGCCAGCCTAGCCGCGCCCGCCACGGCATGGAGTCGGCCCTCACCGCCAGAACCAGAACCCCGTCGGCAGCGAAATGGCCATGTCGACGACGACGTCGCTGTCAGAAGGGCTGGGCGTCGTGGCCCGGGTCACCCGGGCGACGCTGTTGATCGTCCTGCTCGCCTCGGCGCTCCACGCCGGCCTGGACGACGAGGACTCCTCCGAAGCTTCAACGAGGACAGGTAGGGGGCGTCCTCGCCCGCCGCCTTGCCGCTGAACTAGACGCTTGACTGGGGTGGTTTGTTGCATGCAGGCCGCGCCGTGCTGCGTTCGGACTCCACACACCCGCACCCCACCCTCATCACCGGCGACGACGACGTGAGTTTTCTCTGTGCTTTCGTCGCTCTGTCTCTCTCGCACTCATGGGGCGTTCCGTCGGGGTGCGAGGGAGACGAGCGCTGCTGATGTGGCCGACGGCGCTGCCCGCAGGAGGAGGACGTCCCGTTCCAGAGCTGCATCACGCCCAACAAGGAGCCGGGCCACTGCCGCCACGTCCGCTTCTGCGTGCTCGACGAGTTCAAGGACAACTTTGACCGGTTCAAGGACTACGCGTGCGTCATCGAGGGCAAGTGAGTGCAGCCTAACGCCCTGTCTCTCCCGCACCCCTACGGAGCCACGGGGTGCGAGAGAGACCGAGCGATCAGCTGACTCCAATCCCATCCAGGTTCATCGGCGTGTGCTGCCCCGACGACAAGGACCTCTACGACTCCAGCAGGGACTACCCGATGAACCGCACCGGCCTGGGCCGAGGCCGAGGCCGCGGCCGCGGCTCCAGGGGCGACTCCGGCAGACCGTTCCGCATGAAGAAGCCCGGTTTCGTCGACAGGTCGCAGAGCTCGCAGGCCCTGGGGGGCGACAGTAAGTACATTCGGCCGGTTCGAAACCGGAGGCGGAGAGACAGCTCGCGGGACCGCGCGGGACGCCGATTGGCCGGCGACGGCCACCCCAGGCGCTGTGCTGTCCCTCCCCCGGGTGCGCCAGGGGTTTTGAAGGACCGCGTGACTGGCCTCTGACTGTTGCAGCGTGCGGGACGACGCGCGTGCGGCGACGCAACGAGAACGCCAAGGTGGAGGGCGGCCAGGAGGCCGAGCCCGGCCAGTTCCCCTGGATGGCCGCCCTGCTCCGCAACGGCCTGCAGCAGTTCTGCGGCGGCGTGCTGCTCGACTCCACCCACATCCTCACCGCGGCCCACTGTGTTTACAAGTGCGTCGTAGGCGGGAGAGCGCGGCCTGGAGGCATGCTTGGATGCGCCTTGCTGGCCTGCCTTTCCGCTCGGGGGGATTGGACCCATGTTTAAGAATCCGCCCCTTTCCTTTCCCCTCGCAGTTTGGAGGCCGGGGACTTGACGGTGGGGCTCGGCGAGTACGACCTCAGCCAGCCCGTCCCCGAGCGCGTGCAGACGTTCGAGGTGACGGACATCCTGGTCAACGAGCGCTTCAACCCGGACGCGTACACCGACGACATCGCCATCCTGTACCTGGCGGGCGAGGCCGAGTTCACGGACTACGTGTGGCCCGTCTGCCTGCCGCCGCCCGACATGGACCTCGCGGGGCAGCTCGCCGTCGTCATCGGTAAGTCCAAGGGCCCGGGTTCGAATCCGGGCGGCGCGTGCGCTTTCGCGTTCGCAGTGCAGCGCCGCAGCGTGTGGGTGGCAGACCGGCAGACCGTCGCGCCGTCGCGCCCCAGACTTTGATGCTTTGATAAGATACGCGAGTAACGAGCGGCCCTAAATGAGTCGGGGGGGGGGGGCTGATTCATCCGCGGACTGACTCATTAGGGTGCCGCCGCCGAGTCCGTCAAGTGCCTCGAGTAGGTGCACCGCCGCGCTATCAAATTACGCTAAATTTAATAATATTTTACATTTTTTATGGCGGTATTGTTTTGGAACGGCAATGTTGTGATGTCGCAGGGTGGGGCACGGTGTACTACGGCGGGCCGCCCAGCAACGTGCTGATGGAGGTGACGCTGCCCATCTGGAGCCAGGAGGACTGCCAGCGCCAGTTCGACCAGCCCATCCTGGAGACGGAGATCTGCGCCGGCACCGAGGCCGGGGGCCGGGACTCATGCCAGGTGGGCTCGTTCAAAAGTTCGCGGCGTACAGCTTCACCGGGCGGGGCGCGAACCTCCGATCATAGCTGGCAACTTGTTCGTTCCCAGGGCGACTCCGGTGGACCGTTGCTCCTGCAGATGAACGACGGCCGCTGGTGCAACATCGGCATCGTGTCGTTCGGCGTGCGGTGCGGCGAGCCGGGGAAGCCCGGCGTCTACACCAACGTGGGCATGTATCTGGACTGGATCGCGCAGAACACGCGGCGGTGAACGCGGAAGGAGCACGCCACCTGGCCACCCTAGCCGCCAGTTTGTACCTGAACCAACCCCGCCGCTGCCGTGGCCACCGCCACACTGCCGTCGAGGCCGTCGTCGAGGCCGCCGTCAAGGCCGCTGACAAGGCCGTTGCCAAGGCCGCCGTCAAGGCCGTCGTCAAGGCCGCCTTCAAGGCCGTCGTCAAGGAGAGTCCCGGACATCCACCGCCAGCGTGCCGCGCCAAGCCCGCCGAAGCGAGAGCGAGAGCGCATTCCGGCTTGTATCTCTGTGCCTCGAAATCGTGCAATAAATACATTTGTCCCGATATGCCTCGTGCTGCTTGCGCTTGAACCTCTCTCTCCCGGCCAAATTGATAACACGAGGGTCCGTTTCCGCCGGCGGATTCCATCTTGAGGTTCAGCGGGGCGTAAGTGGGCGGCAGCGCGTGCTTGGTTGTGGTCTAGCCCGTAGTGGCAATGGTAATGATGGTAGCGCCCGTGGGTAGGCACCCCATCGTGCACGGCCGTGCGGCGGGCAGGGAACTCAAGGCGCCGCCACCTCTCGCACGCGGCGTGCCGCGTTTATCGACACACAGAAAAAAGGCGTCATCTGCTAAAAACGACAACAAACGGTTCCTTTTTTGGCAGTGCTTCGGATGCTGGTGGTTTTACAGCGTGCCAGGCAGCTGCTAGATGGCGCATCGGCCCGTCGCCACGTGGCGCTAGTGGCGCCCGCGAGCCGCGCGTTCGTCGTTCGCCCCGGCGCCTCATCGGCATGGCCCTCACGTAGTGTCGTCTGCTGGCCCCGCCGCCCGGCCCTGACTCCTGGACCGATGCATTGGGCATAGGCCCACCGGGCCATCTCTTTCTCTCTCCGCTTTGCTATTTCGGGCAATTTATGCCGATCTTTCCCGCGCCTCGGCGGCAGTTCCGGCGGCCAGCAGGCCGAGGCCACGCCGGCACGGCCACCCTGGAGCTGGAGGCACCGGGCCAGGGCCGCCAGGACTGCCAGGGCACGTAGGGGCGATTCCCCGCGCCCCGAGGACCGAGGATCGAGGACACACAAACTTCCCGACGTGTAGTTTTGCTCCATTTATCTCCCACCTTTTAACGTCCACGCTCCCCGGCCACGTCGACCTGCGACTGCCTGGCGCCTGGCTGCACAGTGGGCCAGAAGGCCAGTGGAGGCGGTCCAAATCCCGGACGCGTTTTGAGCTCCAGACTCGAACCGAACGTGTGACCCCACCAGTGGATTCCTCTCCGAACGAGGAATCCATTGGTGGGGGTCACACGCTCAGTTCGCGCCCAGCGATTCTAGCGCTCAAAACGCGTCCGGGATTTTGACTCAGAGGCACTTTATCTCTACAGTGTGGGGCAGACAGGAAAGTCAAGGACCAAAATTACGTATAAAATGCAACAATCAATATTTATTAGGCTAAAATTACGTTCAAACATTATATTATAATACAACAGGTACAAATAGACATCACACGTAAGCTTCAGGGGTGCGGACACCTCTCCCCCACCCCATCGCTCAGTATTTTTCACGACTAAATTTTGGAGTCTGAAAATGTTTGTCATGCACAGAATACCTCCGAAAGGGGGACATTCACTAGACTACACAATTCAGCACGCTTTATCCCCACGCTCTCCTACGTGAGTAAAATACCCGCATTTGAGATCAAACGGTAAACAGAAAGGCTTGTGTTACATTCATTCTTCAAAAGCCAAATAAGCTTTCCGATTTTTTTCCGTTTTTTTTTAAATGGAAAGAAACGTTTTAAAGTTTTCACCTTTGTTTTTTTAGCGGACCCACAATGCACCCCTCGATGAAACACACATCGAATTTCTCAGTATAGTCCATTATAGTCAAGCTCCCCCAAGATAGGGATAGGAAATCCTATACTCCGCTTGACTAGACTCGTTGGAGTCCAACTTTTATATTTTTTTTGGATTTTGTTTCTCTGCTGCTTGCGACAGTGCCGTGCTGAACAGGGGTTCAGCCAGGCTGGGTAACCGCGAGAAGAATACTGCACAGCGATCACTCGGGTCTCTGCAGGGGCTGCCCTGGGGCTGCACACGCAGACCGCAGAGGACGCCCCACTCGGTCAGTTGCTGTTGGTCCTCGTCAAGGCGAAGACGCGGTCCCAGAGCGCCATGGCCTTGCCGCCCAGCCCCTCGCCCAGGCGGCCCAGGGTGTCGGCGCTGAGCTTGGCGTAGGGCGCGGCCAGCGCGGCGGCCCGCGCGTCGGCGGGCTCCCAGCCCTCCAGCAGGGGGTTGCTGACTCTGCAAGGCGGGGGGAAGCAAGTCTCCGTTTAGTTACAGTGCTGCAGTGACTGGCGGCAAAGCGGGGCAAGCAGAGGCTTACTTGGCGAAGTTGGTCCACAGCTTGGTGAGGCTGCAGAGCGTCCGGCTGGACGCGGCGTTCTGGTCGAACAGTGTCTGCGTCGGGAAGGTCGCCGGCGAGGTGATGCGCATCAGGTAGCCCAGCTCGTCCGTGTGCGTCGCCTCTGCACCGACAAAGTCAAACCAAATGAATTCCTCCAACAGCATTGTTTAATTTTTGTCCCCGCGCGGGGACAGCCTTGCGTACTGACCCTTGCTGCTGACGCCGAAGGACACCTTGCCCCAGTTGTAGTCGCCGTCCTCCAGGAAGTGGTAGAGGAACAGGGGCGCCTCGGGGCCGTGGTGCGCCAGCGACAGGTTGACGAGGCGGTGCGTGGGCATGGCGGTGAACAGGTCGCCGTAGAACTGCAGCAAGAACGGAGTCAGTGACTGACGCCCCCTGGACTTTGCCGCCGAACCGGGCTCGAGCTTTACCTGGATGAAGCCCGCGTTGTCACCGTCCAGCTTGTACTCGTCCTTGAGGTCCTGGCCGACCCGCGCGGCCTGCTCCGCGGACAGAGCGGGCTTGCCGTTGAGGCCCAGCACCTTGACGGTGTCCGGGAACGGGGTGAGGTTGGTGGGCAGCAGGAGCGCGGGGTTCTGCTTGAGGGCGGCCACCACCTCCGGCTTGCCCGCCAGGCCGCCGAACGCGAACGCGAAGTGGCCCTCGTTGCCGCTGAGGCCCGCGATGGTGGGCACGGCCGCCACCTCGGGGACGCGCACCAAGCTCTCGGGGTCGCGGGTCAGGAACTTGCTCTGCGCGCCGGCCGCGCGCCGCTCGGGGCTCGGGCAGAAGGCGGGGAGGCCCAGCTGCAGCTGCGGCTGCAACGTGAATGGTGAGGCTGAGTCACTCACGGGGCGCCCCGTCGGGGTGCGAGTGAGACAGAGCGACGCCGCGCACTTACGTCGGCCTGGATCATGGCGAGGTTGGCGTTGAGGATCTCCTTGCTGGAGGCCCTCCGCAGAGTCTCCGCTATCTTGGCCTTGTCGCTGCCGGCGGCCTTCTCGCCCAGCTGCTCGCTGAGCCGCTTGGCCATGTCGAGGTGCGTCTCTTGGTAGCCGAAGTTCGCCAGCGCGTTGCCGCTCTGCATGATGGCGGCCCGGAACAGGCCTGGCAGACAAGACGATCAATGAAAGTGGGCTCCGAAAGGGGTTTGCTCGCGTTGATGAAGAGGTGTGTCCCCGGCGCCCACCTTGGCTGGCCCTGCTCAGGGTGTGGTAGTGCACCGACACCGCCCCAGCCGAGTTGCCGAAGATGGTGACCTTGCTGGGGTCGCCGCCGAACGCCGCGATGTTCTCCTGCACCCACTTGAGGGCCAGGACCTGGTCCTTGAGCCCCATGTTGCCGGGGATGTCGTCGTTGTCCAGGTTCAGGAAGCCTGAAAGCGGAATGGCCGTTGTTCAAAAGATTTGTCCGGCAGCTTGGAAGATTGTTTTTACCAGTATCATCTTACCGAACGCGCCCAGCCGGTAGTTGAGGGTGACCAGCACCACGTCGTGGTAGATGAGGAACTCGGGGCCGTTCTCGGCCAGTGTGCCAGAGCCGTAGACGAAGCCCCCGCCGTGGATGTACACCATGACGGGCAGCTTGGCGGGGCCCAGCCAGCGGCTGTACACGTTCAGGAACAGGCAGTCCTCGGCGCCCTCGGGCTGCATGGAGGGCACGGCGATCTGGACGCACTTGGAGCCCTCGGCGAGCGCGGGGCGCACCGAGCCGTGCCAGGGCTCGGCGGGCTGGGGGTTCTGCGGGAAGGGCAGGGTTGGCGTCAAGCTCGCGGGGAAATTTCCGCACGCCAGGCACTCCGCCTCGCACTTACTCTGAATCGGAGCTCCCCCAGGGGCGCCTTGGCGTAGGGAATGCCCTTGAAGGAGTAGTACTCAATGCTGTCCGCTCCCTTGACCAGCTCGCCGTTGAGCAGCCCGTTCTTGCTCTCCACCTGCCAGAGGTGTTTGGCCTCTCTGAACAACAAAACAAAAACGGGGGAAAATAAAAACTAGAGACTGATTGGATTTCCATATGCCGCCAGCACGCGTGCGTTGCGTGCGTCACGCGCGTCACGCCCCCTCCACTGCCAAGGCAGTGTGCCGGCGAGCAGGAAGGCACACTCGTTTGGTCACTTTACGCGTCTCAATTTTTCTTCCGAGCAGGCTGCTTCCGAGCGCAGCTTTCGTCGCGCCGTCTCTCTCGCACTCGTTGGGGCGAGCCGCGGCGACGCAGCGGGTGCGAGAGAGACGGAGCGACGACACGCGGCACGGAGGCGTCCGACAGGAACCGGAATACGCACGTGGCGCCACCCGCGGGGCGAGCAGGCGACCGTGTTTCGCCGAAAGGCGTTTCGGCCGCGACAGTGTCGAGCGAGCGCCGAGCGCACGCCGTCAAAATCGATAACAAATAATAGACAACACGATTTGCCGTTCGCTGAGGTGCGCCACTGCAGTCCTGTCCTATGCTCATTCCGAGTACGGCCGATTTCACCAGAGGTGGGGCAGCAGTGAAACAAAAGACAGTCGGTCCACAACAAACAGACGACAAACGCGCACAAAATGGCCTCTTTAACGGTCATTTGTGCGCGTTACAGTAGTCGTCTGTTTGTTGTGGACCGACTGTCTTTTGTTTCACTGCTGCCACCTCTGGTGAAATCGGCCATAGAGCGTTCCGTCAGTCTCTCTCTATTTTCTACCTCACACGAGAGGGAGAGACTTGGAATCAGTCCGCAAAAGAAATGACCCTGTCGCGGCGTCTTCTGACCGCCGCGTTACGAACGAGCCCACGTGTGCGCGAGTGTGTGTGCGTGTGTGCGTGTGCGTGTGTGACGCGGCCACGCGGCCTGTGTGAATGCACCTTCACGTAATGTGTAGGTGGGGGGCGGGCGGCGGGGCGGCACGCGCGACTAGCGGAGCGGCGCTAGCGGCGACCAGCTGATAGAGTTGGCATCGGCCCGCCCCGCGCTGGCCGCGCCGCGCCGGTCGCCGCACGCTCCGCTCCGCTCTCGCCTCGCCACCAGCTGGGCTGGCCCACTGTGCGGCTGGCCGGCTGGCCTAGGCTCTGCCCCACGCTGGCCGGCTGGCCGGCTGGCCCTACCTACGTCACGCCGGCCTGCCGGCCCGTCGTAGCGCGGCCTGCGCATGTCAGCCGTCAGCATTTCGCGCCAAAATCTAGGTCGACGCACAAACACGTACCGGAAAAAAGACTCGTCGCGATGTTCCCGCCAAGTTTGGATGGACTATCGGTGCGTCCTTCAGGACTGTCTCCAATGTCTCGCATTTGTTTGAATTGATAACAAGCGCGCAGTGCAGCTCTAGTGACTGTCCAGACGCACAGAAGTAAGCCGAAGGAATTCCCGGAATGACTGCGGGAGCCGTCACGGCGTTTAGGGGGCGGGTCCCGGAGGGGGCGTAGCAGTGGTGGGTTGGAGCACTCACCGCGGCGCCAGGGGGTCGCACGTCGGGCAGGGGCTGTTGGCGGAGGCCGCGGCCAGCAGCAGCAGCAGGCACGCCGTCACGGAGGTGCCGGAGGCCGTCATCTTGAGGGTGCGTGCCTTCCGGGGAGACTGGGGCGCGGACTCGCGGACGCGGCGGTGGCGAACGCGCGGGCCTACCGCGGGCTAGCGGCTCCAACAGTGTGTCCAACACCGGCCAAAGTGTGACTGCCACTGGCGGTGCCCGGGCGGTGCGGTCGGCGAGGCGGTGCCGCGGTGCCGCGATGCCCCGTCCGATGCTGATACGAGCACCCACCTGCTTAGCGTCGCGGAGAGGGGCGTGGAGCGCGCCGCGGCCGGACTATAAGTGGCCTGGCCTCCGGCCGGTGGTTTTATGTCCCTCTCCTGGCCCCCTCCCCCCTGGGACGGCCGGCCGGCCTGCCCCGGCCTGCCCAAGCCTGCCCCAGCCTGCCCCAGCCCCCGCGCAGCCCGCTCCCGGAAAACATTCGGCACTCGCACGGGGCGACCGGGCGACCGCGCGCAGGGCCTTGCCGGCCTTGCCAAGGTCGCGGTGCATCCGCGCTGCAGTGAAAGCGGCAGGCTCGACGGGGCTTTCGTCGCTCTGTCTCTCTCGCACTCGGGGGGCTTGCGCACTGGCGCGAGAGAGACAGAGAGTTCGGAGTGAGCCCCCCGCGCTCGCCGCACGACGGCCTGCTCGTGCCTTGCCCTGCCTTCGCCTGCCTTGCTTGACCCAGTTCGCCGGGCCGCTTCTCAAATTTGCCACCGCCGGTCCACTTGATTCGTTTCGTCCTCTCGTGCTTTCGCACTAGCCGGACCCTCTCGCCCTCACACTCCTACCCACGCCACGCCCGCCCGGGCCGAATCGCCTCCACGAGGCAACTGTTTCGAGTGTCAAGTTTCACCCGGTAACGTCGTTCCGGCCTTGCAGTTCCGTGCCCGGAAGTCCGGAGGTCCCCGATTAGAACCCGAAGGTAGGCAGTCCCGGGGACGGGGCTGCACCCGGGACTGCCTACCCGCCGGGCGCGGCCCGGCCAGGGCGCAGTTGCAGATGCAGCACAGTGATAGGGTATCTCCGATGAGGTGTCTCCGCCCGGGACGGAAACAAACACCTTGCTATCAGAGTGTCGTTGCGAGGGTTTTAAGCCGTCGGGTCCACGCGCCGGGGGGCGGCACAAGCACATCGGTTCAAGTATCTTTTTTTTTGAGCATTTATTTTTGAGGCACGTTTGTCGTTGCCAGGAGCCACAGCTAACTCAACGCGACATAACAAACAACCTCAGACCCAGGAGACTGCAGGAATTTGTCTGCAAAGAGCATTTTTCCCCCCCGAGAGCATTTTTTTAAACCTACCTTAAGCTAACGTAACCTAACCTAACCTAACCCAACAGAACCTAACCTAACTCAACACAACCTAACCCTCGTCTGGATTTGGCCGGATCTCGCCGGTCACACGGAAGTACGTACAGTAAGGGGGCGCCCCGACTCCGTCCCGACTCCGTCGCCGTCACACTCACTGACTCAGTCATACGCAGACGGGCACAGACGGGCCGGGCGATTGGTCGCGGGCACCTTGACCTTTCCTCTTATTGGAGGCCCCACTTAGAGGATGGGCAAACGCGTAGCCGCGCAGCCGCCGGCAGCCACGCGACACGCGTAGAGACGCGCGTAGCCAGACTAGCCAAACGCAGTGCGGCGACCTCGCCGTCGCCGGCCGGCGCGCCTCGCCCAGCCAAGCCAGCCAACCCAGCCAACCCAGCCTCGCCGCCGAGCCGAGTCTGTCCGAGTCCGTCGCGACAGAGCGTCGGAGGCAGCAGACAGCGGGGCCTCTGTGTCGGCGTCTCAGTGTGTGCGGTGAGATTGTCCAGCGGTCACGGCAAAAACAGAGTCCGGATGCTCCAGGCCCACCCTGTAGAAACGGCCCCCTTTTTCCAGGGTGGCCCTGGAACACCAGGACACTGTGTTTCGCCGCGTGCGGATCGTCGAAAGACGACTTGTTCCCGACTTTATTTCTGATTCTCAATGAGATATGTATTAGTAGCGGCACGGTTCAGAGATCGTGTTCAGTGAATTTGAATCCGAGAAAAACAAGACAAAAACAGTGGCGCCGCGCGCGGTTCTTCATCGCGACTCCAGACTCCCAAAGAGACCAATAAGAAGCGGCATCTAATTGAGATTGTGCCATTCGGCGGCGTGCGGCCTCCCGGTCCGCTCGACGCTTGGCTTGGCGCGCTTGGCGCCTCCGGAGTACACGTGTATGACCCTGGCCGGCCCGGCCTGGGCCCGGCCCCAATACGACCGGTCGGCCTGTGGTCCCGCCCTAGCCGCCCCGCCCCGCCCCGCCCCGCCCCGCCACGCGCGGGTATTTCGCCGTCATGCCCCCTTTCACGGTCCGGAGAGCGCAGCGCGCAGCGAGTCTCAAATCGAACATGTCGACGCGCGCCCTGCTTCTGCCCTCATCGGACAACTTCACCTCGCGGCTCGGGAGACCTTCCTGGTCTGAAATAGAGTGAGTTGAACGACGCCTTGTCTGGCGCTTCCCCGAAGGGATCACGAGTGGCGGGCGCGGCTCGCGGAAGAAGCATGCAGTGCAGTGGACACTCGCCTCACTGGGTCGCAGGAAAGAAGCGCCTGCTCACCGAGGAATGTTGGTCACTGTGATACGGCTTGGCGGGCCGCACCCTCCTGAGCGTGGACGCCGCGGCGCCGCGTGTCTGCCCGCCCGGCCTGCCCCGGCCTGCCTCGCACACGTGGGCCGGGCCTACTCGGCCTGCTGGGGGACTCGGACATGACAACAAGCCCTTCAACCCTTGCCGCGATGAAGCGACGCGGTGACGCGGCCACGCCCAGCGTTATCGGCACGTGGCGGGGCTGGCGGGGCAGGACCGTACAGTCGCCCAAAACGGTCATTCCTCCTCCGAGCCCAACTCCACGTGCCGAGGACCTGCAGACCAATTCCGCGCGCGCCGCCTCGTCGCTCTGTCTCTCTCGCGCCGCACCGGACGCGCAGTGAGTGCGAGAGAGACGGCGTGAGAAGTTGGCCTCATGTCGCCGGCGAACAAGGAAAACTTCCATAGCGGCAGTGGTTCCAGGCTCCGGGCCGTCCGGGCCCCCGGCGGCACGCAAGCCAAACTCCAGCCGCGAGACACCGCCGTGGGCGCCCCCCAGGGGAAGGGGGGTGGGGATGTCTGGCTGGCCACGTGTAATAAACTGGACCGAGGGCCCGCGCGTGTCCGTCTCCGTCGGTGTCTGTCTCCGAGCGGAGGACGGGGGCCAGGCCATGGGCGGCCCGGCGGCAGACGTCCCCCAGTAACACACTATGGCACGCGTCGGCCAGCACGGCCAGCGCCGCGCCGCCTGGTACCGAGTACGTGTCCGGACACAACACGGGTTCAATCCGGCGGGCGGAGGGGGGGGGGGGGCTGACGGACAAGCATGCCTTTTGCGAGGCGCCGAGGCGCGTGTGCGGTCAGGTCAATGTGACCGGGCCATGATGCCGCACTGCCGCGCGTGGAGCACATTTTGGCGTGTGTGCGCGCGCGTGGAGTACGTGGGCGGGTGAGGGAGAGAGGGCGCCCTGCGAGTGCGTGTGTGAGAGCGACAGAGAGAGCACGCGTGCGCGTGCATGCAGTAGGGGAGGCGCGCTTGGAATTGTCCGCGGGTCGAACGGAGTTCACCGCCGCCTGGCTTCGCCTGGCCGCCTCCACGTGGAGAACGTTGCGAGTGTAGTTTGCGGCGCCACGGCTTTGCCGCGGAGTGGGGAGTGGGGAGTCCAAACTCCAAACTGGCCAGATTTGCCAGGCACTGAGAATAGAACGTCCGGAGGGTGACCCTTCGGCGAGCGGCGCGGCGCCGGCCGGCGAGCCGAGCGCTCCGAAAGCCGAAATCCCCGGCAAGCCGTCTCCGCCTCGCTCCGCGCCCAACGCGGCCCCGAAGGACACCCGCCGCCGTTTTTAGCAGGACCTGTTTGAAAAGTGGGCTGCCATGCAACGGGTTGCAACCCGCGGTGCAACTGCAGCGCCCTGTGTCATACGCAGGGAAAGTAACCTCCGTGGCACGTGTGGCTCCCCCCCCTCCCTCCACGCGGCAACAAGTCGGAACGAAAACAAGAAACACGGTTACCCACACATACACGCCACACATTCACACGCCTTGGGATTTCGGTTGGTGGCAGACTTGCTTTTTTTTTGCCGGAGCCCCGTACTCGAATCCAAATCGATTCAACGTCCGCAAAGCCCTCGGACGGTCGAAGAGGGAACGGGCCGTCGAAGGCGGCGAGGGAGTGCAAAACAGTGGTGAGGGACTTCCCCCTGAGGCGGAATGGGGAGGGGGATGTAGCTACACTGGTGCGCTGGGCGGGCAGGGACTTCCCTCAAGGCTTCCTCTTGCCGACCAACTTTGCAGTGAGGAGCAATCCCATTCGAATCTATTTCTGTTTTATTATTTATTTTTTTGTGTCATCAAACAGATCTGTATGGTTATGGTAATTTGAGGTTATGCAATGGTGTGTTTTGCTTTTGGCGCCACGAGCTCGCCACGCTCGCTCGCTGATTGTTTCATTTCGTTTCGCATGCCGGTTTCGTTCCGACGAGTGCGATAAGCGTATCGGTTGCTCCGCAAAGAACGGTCATTATCGTGAAGGGTTGTCAAAACAGTGCGGAGCCGAAAGTCGGCCATCCCCTTCAGGTCAGGGCTTTCATTCGACGAGGGGCTTCGCAAATTGGTTCAATTACTCCCGATGGAACTGGACTGAATGAAGAAGAAGAAGAAGAAGAAGAGCGAGGAGAAGGAGGAAATGAAGTCGAAGAAGAAGAGGAGGGAGTTTTCCGAGAACGAATTGAACACGCGTGCGATGCCGCCCCGCCCGACGGCGCGATAGCGGTGCCGCGGTGCCGATTGCCTCGATCCGGATCGAGAGATCGATTAACGACCCTGATAAAATGACTGAGGTGCCGCGCTGTCTCTCTCGCACCCCTACGGGACGCCTGATGAGTGCGAGAGAGAGAGAGAGAGAGAGAGAGAGAGAGAGAGAGAGAGAGAGAGAGAGAGAGAGAGAGAGACGGCGCGTGCAGCATCCCAGCGTTGACGCACCGGCCGCAAGCCGTGGCAGCGTGCCGACCGCTTCCGATAGTCGTCGCTCCGTCTCTCTCGCACCAGTGCGGGACGCTCCATGAGTGCGAGAGAGACTCTCGGGATGAGTCTGCTGGCCGCGTCTGGCAGTCGCACACGTGGAGTGCGGAGCGCCGGCCGGCGAAAACAGGCAACCCTAACACGTGTGTCGCGCGCCGCGTGCCGCCTTGCCGGTAGCTACACTAGTAAGCGGGAGTAGCGTAGTACTTGTAGTGGCGTGGCCCCGGCGGCCCGGCGGCCTGGCACACTGGCACACCGACCGGCCGGCACAGTGCCCACAGTGCAGCGCCTGCTGCGCGCGCAACGCGGCGCAACGCCGAACCAACCCGGCCGAACCGGTGCACGGCGCCGCCATCTGATTGGCCGGGCCGACAGTGGTGGTCCGGAACAGCGCTCTGTCTCTCTCGCACCGCCACGGGGCGGCCCATGAGTGCGAGAGAGACAGAGCGACGACAGCACGGTTTGGAATCACCTGCAGCGCACGGGCCGCCGGGCCGCTACCGCCACCGCCGCGGCGCCGCCGGTGCCGCCGGTTCACCTGGCGTCCGTCCGTCTGTCTGTCCGTCCGTCTGTCCGTCCGCGGCGGGGCGCCGGCGCCAGGCGGGAACTCTTTCCTTGTTCTAAAAATGGAAGCATGCTAATAGCCGCTCCGCTGCCCCGCTGCAACTTTGTCGTCGAGTGGAGCCCACGCCAGTCCACTCGTCCAGGCGGCCCGGCCCGGTCAGACCGCCGCGCCGGCCGGTCGGCGGAAGCGGCACGGAAGCGAGGCGACTGTCGAACCGCGTGTCGTCGCCCTGTCTCTCTCGCGCGCCGAAAGCGCGCCGCGTGAGTGCGACCGAGACGGAGCGACGGGTCTGCGAGGAGCGTGGGAATCGCAGCCAGCGCCGCTGCGCCCCCGTGACGCAGCACTGCGCAGCGCGCCAGGCTTGTTTACAGATAGTCGCGACAAATGGCAAAACTGTTATCCGTTTCGCACTGTATTCCGAGGCGGCTGAACTCGCACACTCGCTGCGCATTTCCGCAGCAGGTTTCAAGTCCGCCTGGAGGAAGAGGACGCACAGTGGGCCGGAAGACCGGTGAAGGCGGCCAGAATTCTAGACGCGTTTTGAGCTCCAGAATCGCTAAATGGGACTCGAACCGAACGTGTGACCCCACCAATTAATTGCTCTCCGTACGAGGAATCCATTGGTGGGGTCACACGGTCGGTCTGAGTCACATTAAGCGATTCTGGAGCTTCAAACGTGTCTAGAGTTTTGGCCGCCTCCGCCGGTCTTCTGGCCCACTGTGGGACGGCAAACCGACATGAATTGGCGCGCACTTGCGCCGCAACCTGGAACCTGGAACCGCTCTCGCCGTTTGCAGCGTGGCGGCGCATTCATCCCGCGGCCCCGAACACTAATGGGGAAGGCCGAGGCCGGGCCGGCGGGGGGCGTACCGCGCAAGGGCGGCACCGACTCGGCCACGGCCACGGCCTCGGCCACGGCGGCGCCCTGGAGGAACAGCACCAGCAGGGCCTCCGCACCGCCTTGCCCCCAGCGAGGCCGCGGCAGTTACTCCCAACTTTCGCAGGCAGTATATTTGTCTGCTTTAGAGCAACATAAGCCACCGTTCGCGCTGCGCCGCCTCGCGCATGCCCCCTGTGCCGCGTGGCCGTCCAAAGCACTGCAGTGCGTCAGCCGAGGCTAGGTGCCGAACAGCGCTTTCGTCGCTCTGTCTCTCTCGCACTCACGGGGCGTCCCGCAGGCCGCAGGGGGTGCGAGAGAGACAGAGGCGCCTTCTGGCGGCAGCGCGGCAGCGCGGTGGCCTATCCCGAGTACAGTTGAGTCGTAATAATTCCCACAATGCAGCAGCATGGCGGCGGCAAGCATCGAGCATCAAGCGCGCATCAAAACTACTTTACGGGCGCTCCGTATACAGCAGCGCTTTACGCGCCTTTTTCTCCCGGGTCGGCCGGCCGGCTGGGCTCTCCACTGGGAAAGGTCACTCCAAGCGCCAAGCGTCGAGGGCCAAGCGCGGACGGCCGCGTGCGCCTGGAGCGCCTGGAGCGACTGGAGCACGACGACAAGCAGAAGCGACCTCCAGGAAGCACATTCGGAGCGCATCCTTACACACCGTCTGCCGCCTGGCGGACCCGGCGAATTTCGAAGAGTGTTGAAGGACTTCGCTGCCATCTTTTGAAGAATTTGGATAAACTAACACCAAAATAATTTTTTGAAAAATTACTATTTTTGACCATTTTTTTTGGGGTCTATCTTGCTTGACAAATAATGGCGAAATTCATTCAGCATTGCCTCCGCCGCAGCTGGGCTGGGACAGACAGTCCGCCCCACGAGTCGCAGCCCACCTTGGCGTGACCGCGCCAAACTCCTCCCGTGCCCGCACTGCTATCTAATCGAAATTTGGCACACGCAGCGCGACTGAGAAGCAAGTGTCTCCGGCCGGCTAGGCTCAAGCAGCTCAGGCAGCTCAAGGTGCCCCGAGGTATTGCCGGCACGTGGGACCCGAGTACGCGCCGGTACGTGCGTCCACCGCGCCACCACGTCACCGCGTCACCGGCACCGCTAGAGAGTCTTGGAGAGGCGAGACAGTCGATGTCTCTCGGCGACCGGAGCGCCCGAGGAACTCCGGGTGGGCCGGCCCGCCACGCCGCGGAGTCTCGCAGGGCTGCCTACCCTCGACTTCACAGGCGCTCCGGCCGGCAGCCGAGCTCTCAAAAAAACGCCAATGTCATTTTAATTTTCAAAATGTCCACACCACCGTAATTTTCGCATCGCTTTTCATTTCCGCGCGGAATATAGACCGTTGGCAGCGCGGCAGTCGTGGACGCCGTCGGCCCTGATGGCCTTGTTCATCATCGCAGCCATCGCACGCATTAACACAGAAATTGCGGCAGCTTCGCGCTCCTCGCGCGATTTCTTAGCTGCCCCGTCGGGGGCCTCGGCGGGGGCCCTCATTTCTCCCGGCCGCGGCCCAGGGCGAGGCCCAGGGCGAGGCCGAGGGGTAGTTAGTCACACCGGGCCGGCGGCGCCCGGCGGAGTCTGGGCCTCGGCCACGGCCCCGCCGCGGCCCCGGCGCCTCGGCCATTGCATTGGCGCCGACGTCCCCGCCGCCTTTCCCAAATGAAGTCATTTCGCAGCCATAAATAATGAGCGCTGAACGGAGCGAACGGTCTCCCAGGGGCCCGGGGGACGCGGGGACGCGGGGACGCGGGGCCACCCCGCCAGCGACTTCTAATGAAACGCAGAGACGGCGAAGCGGCGCGGAGCGGATTTTAATCAATGTTGCTGTCTGTTCGTCGTGGTGGTGGCGGTGGCGGGGCGCCGCCTCCGCAGCACCTCCGCGACGCCGGCACGGCGGCACTGTGGCGCCCGGATCCCTGTTTTGCCACGGCCCCGCGCTGCCGGTTTGTAGGCGCCAATAAGAAGGAGGGAAGAAACAGAGGCGGAATAACGAGAGGGAAGTAACGGCCGCTCTGCACAGTGCACAAGAAGGGCGGACACTTGGTCAGGCCGCCAGGCCGTCAAACTTGCAGCGAACAATCCTTTCTGCTCCATTCTGCGTGAGTCGGCCGTAGGCAGCGCCCCGACGCCAGGCAACCCAACCAACAGCCGTGCCGACTGGACTGCCGAAGAGAGCAGGATGACTCAGAACGGCGCGCGGTCTGTCTGTCTCTCTCGCACTCACACGCATCCGTCGGGGAGGGAGAGAGACAGGGTGACGAAGTGCTGTTGCGAGTCGCTCCGCAGGTGCGCTACCGCCATGATGCCCCAGCCGGTCTGCTTACACCTGGCAACTTAGCGACCCTAATGGGGTTGAACCTTCGCGGGGCAGGGGGTGCGTCCCGCGGCCCGCGGCCGTCTCTCTCCGTCACACACGAGGAAGCGGCGAGCAGGCGAGCAGCAACACGGCCGGCTATCTATCTCGGGGTGCTCTCTCCATGCAAGGGGCAGCATTTTTCTTCCCCTCCCCTCCGCTCCGCCCACGCTGTGTTCCACAAGCGCCCCCCGCCCCCACATGTCCGTCTGGCCGGCGTCCAGCGTCCGCGACTCGCCCCGCGCATTCAGCAGAAGATCGCATCGTATCGCGTTCGGCCCGGCCGATGTAATACATCACGAAATGACGGATTACGGCATGCAAACGCACGCTGTGTTCGGGCTGCCCGCGAGCGCGCTGGACAAACCGGGACTAACCGCTCTCCTTTGTGCGTCCCGCGGTGCGTCCCGCGGTGCTTGCGGAGATCTGCCTGTCTCTCTCGCACTCGTGTGCGTTTGGGGGGTTGCGTAGGGGTGCGCAGCTCCCCTACTGTGCGTTGGGCTGCCTACTCAGACGGCGCAGGGTTCGCGCCTCTCGCCTCACGCCCTGTTTTTCGCCGGAAAAAGATTGTTTCGGGCCGAAATGTTCCTCCAAATAGTGTCTAGGGGTACTGGGGAGTGCTCCAGCACAACATACTCGAATTTGGACCATTTCAAATTTTTTACCCAAAACGTGAAAAAACCATGCCTTTCGACAAAAATGGGCGACCATCTCAGATTTGTCTGAAATTCATATGGAACGTTGCTATGGGTCTAAGAAACAGATGCCCGATGCCTGATAATCTTTGACTCATTCTATTTGGTGAGAAAATGACTTTCCCTGTGACGCTGAGTTTAGTTCTGGTGTGGTAGCATGAGGCTATTGGGAATAGGTAGGTGTGTTAAATAAAGATTCGTTATGTAAAAATTAAACATAATTTTCTTTATTACAAACAGGTTGACAACATATTCAATAAAATGTATTATCACGTTACACAAATCTTTACATACTGTAGTGCATTTTTATGTACAATATACAGTATGAATTTCTAATATTTTACTTCGAAAATATCAATGGTTGTATCACTTTTTACTCTAACGACATTCGGCGCGACATTTGACTAAACGTCGGCATTTCCAAAGATTTTAAATCCGGAAATATAAAAAGACGTGCGGCAAAATGGTATGGATACGAAGTAGGTTATTTACACTTGAGCTCCGCTTACTTTGGTTGGCAGGAGCAGCATCCTCTCAAATTAATGGAGCAACTGTGTCAATAAATGCCAAAAGTTTGCCATAGAGTAATTTCTGATTTAGTACTTTTCTGTCTGTATTATGTTTTTATGCCATGCTGCCCTGCTTTGCCGCAATGTCCTGCAGCACTTCAGTCTCCAAAGTAACCTCATGGTTCATGATTCAAGTTCATTAATACTGTTACAACGTCATCAAGTCCCTAAAAGAAGAAGCTTCATTCAGAATGGATTCGCCCAACCACCACAAGATGGCATGGTTTGCTTGCTTTTCTGCCCCAAGTTGGGCTCATTTCTCAGTCTGATAGGAACATTGCTGTCTACTATGCTGTCTACAAAGAATCACAAGCAAGACCGAATATTGTACGGACTGCATCAAACTCAAACTTTCACGACACACATGAGTACATAAAAAGAAATACATACATTCACTCATTTATACACTCCCACATGCACACACACTGCATCACACCATTTTACAGATATGTACATTATCTTAAAATAATGAAACGTTACCGAGATGTAATAATTCTTAGAACCAAAACAATTTTTTTTTCCAAACTTGGTTTAGATGAATAAAAAATTTACAGCTGTACTACAACTATCACCATGATGATGTAACTTTGAAAAGTCTGTCAAAATTTATACAGACTATTACAGGTAGTTTAGGCTCACTGGTACAAGAAGATATGTGATGTGAGAAAAAGTAGAAAGGTGTAATAGAACATTGTGAAACTAGATTGAATAATAAAATTAAAAAACTTAAGATTTCCATTTTTTTCTGTTTCTTTTTTAAAATTTTAGATAAAAGTAAGTTGTTTTCATGCACTGCAAACATGACAGAATTTCTATTAGAGAAATTTGCCTCAATTATTTCATTAAGCTAATTCATTAAAGTACAGCATAAATAGTGGTAAAACGTTTCATAACAAGAGAGCTGCTCTCTCTAGGACGGATTGCAATAAATTAATCAAAAGATGAAATGAAGATATGAAGATGTACGATGGTATCCCGCGGCATATCGCCTTAGAATCAAATGAGAATGAAAGTGATTTTTTTTTCTGAACAAATGAAATTCTTAAATAGAACGTGAAACAGCATAAAAGCAACTAATCTACAACAATAGAGTTAACAATTCATTCACTATGATAATTTCAGTCAAGGTACAGGAAAAGTGTGCTTTGCTTCATTGTCTAGGGAGTTTGTTGAGGTTCTACCCATCTACAGCGGCTGAATCTATCCGCTCTTTAGAGTCCACTTACTGAAATAAAACAATGTAAGATTTTAAGCTAGTAGTATTTGGTCCCAGTTTTAGTATGTGGTCTCTAGAGAGCTGGATAACTCTTCACAATAAGCCTCATGGGCAAACTAATTCGTGTTCCACTCTAAAAATACATACCAACATACTATAAGAATTTAAGTCGAATTAAAATTTGGCAAAGACTAGGCTAATATCCATGGTCACTGGCCTAGAAACTATACAAACACTTGTGATGCACTACTTTTCTTAAAAACATATAAGCACAGAGCCGGTTGCTTCGTTTCACGTCAACCGAAACTTTGGTATGAGTTTGACCTAACACACATTTACACCTGCCATTCGCTCGACATAAAAATAACAACTCTAATAGAGAAAACAAATACATGAATGAGTTTCTGACAAAAATAGTCACATTTTTTTCTAATAAATACTTAAGGGCGCTCAACGCCCAAATCGTTAACGCACTCACACTGATTCACACACACAAACACACACACACGCACGCACACACACACAAAACTGGACCAGGTTGACGATGGTATCAAGGAATCCCCTCCCCGGCGGCGAGCCGGTCGAGCCGGTCAAGGCGAAGGTGGCGTTGTAGTCTCGGCGGCAGGCCGGCTGCCGGGCGCGGGCCGCGTCGACGGCGAGGGTCGCGGGGACGCGCGGACGCGGGTAGGTGACGAGGGCGTCGAGGGCCGCGGCCGGGGCGCCCGTCACCGCCTGGAGGACGCGGACACCAGGCCCAGCAGCGCCAGCGCCACGGGCACCAAGGAGTGCCACCGCGACGACAGCGGCCGCGCGGCGGGAGAGAAGTCGTAGCACAGCTCCGAGCCGGGAGGGTAGGCCTGGCAGTGGCTCTGCAAGAACAAGAAGGTGGTCGTGAGCGACGAGAACAACGACAACAACAATGAGCAAAAACAAACGTAAACAAACAGGACGTACCGTGACCAGCGACTGGGCCATCCTGTCCATGAAGCCGTGCGCGAACCGCGCCGTCTCCTCGCCGCACTTGTCCTCCACCACGGACTGCGAGCAGCGGAGGTAGTCCTGGAAGGAGCTGCAAGCGACGAAACGAAGTCAAAGTCAGTTCGCTGCGCACAATCCAATCCCAAAGGCGAAAACCGGCGTTGAGACACTCACCAGCACAGCGTCCGCAGGTCGTCCTCGTGTTGCTGCTTCTCCAGGTCCTCCTCGGCGGCCGTGTGGTTGTGGTGGTGGCGGTAGTGGTGGTTGTGGTTGTGGTGGTGCTGCGAGTGGCGCGCCGTCCGAAGCTTGGTCTTCTGCTCGATCTGGGCCATGCGCTCCTGGTACACGTTGGAGCACACCTCGTGGTCGTTGCGCACCTCACTCATGCAGGGGGCGTGGCGCAGGAACTCTGCAAGACAGACGGAACGAGTGGGATTAGTGAAACATCGCAGCGAACCGTGGCAGTGTGGTGGCGGTATCGACGCCCGCTTCTTTTTCGTCGGCAATTCCATTTCTTTTCCTTTTTTGGCACACACCACACTGGCAGCGATAATCACACGCCACGCCGCGAAGCGCGAAGCGGGCGAAGGTGTTGCCGCATACAATCGCCTCGCCGGCCAAACAATGAGGGCTGCAGCGCGGTGGCAGTGTGGTGGCAGCGCCCTCGTCGCTCTCTCCGTCTCCCTCGCACCCCTACGGGGCGACCCGCGAGTGCGAGAGAGACGGAGCGAGGCGCTGCCAGGGCGGGCAAAAAACACGCGAAACACGCATCAGGGGGACGGCGGGGACCGGCTCCGTCGTCATTAACGCCCTCCACTTCCTCTCCCCCCCCTCTCTCTCCCGCGGCCTCACGCCACCGCATTGACACGTCAGCCGGCTGCATCCCCGACAGCAGCGACAGCGCCGCAGCCTTGGCGTGACAAGTTCGGGGAACCAACACCACGCCGCGCGCGCCGCGGTGCCGACTGCCGACCCGACTGCGGGGCCGCCAGGGTGGTGGCGCAGACTGCGTGCCGCCGGGCCGCCAGGCCGCCACCAAATTCAAATATTGAATTCAAGTTTCGCGAAACGAACATGTTGAAGCAGCCGCACGCCCCGGCATTCCTGCTCCGTCCGGCGTGGCCTTGCGGACTCGTTCGCTCTGTCTCTCTCGCACTCGTGGGGCGCCGCGTGCAGGTGCGAGAGAGACAGAGAGAGGGAAAGGCCTGGCCTCTCGGAATGAGTCCGCTGCCTCGGCCTGTGCGGAGCGCGGCGGCAGAGCCCCTGCGAGGCGGGCATGCCCGGCGCACACGGAGGCGCGCCAGCCCGCCGGTTGCATACCTGCACGGCGCTCCCTGCCAGCGCGGCGCGCGGCGCTGGCTCGGACAAACGGACAGGCAGGCAGACAGACATGCACGGCTCGTTCGTTTGTCAAGTTTTAACGGCGTCGTCGTAGTGCGTGTAGGTACCGCCGCGTACCGCCGTCACCGCGCCCAAGTGCCCCTCTCCGCGGAATAACCGCTCAGCACTCACCTTCCCTGTACTCGCCGTCCTGGCACAGGTCGTGGATGACCTCGCTGGTGCCGTGGTACAGCTGGTGGAAGTGCGCGCGCTGCTGCTGGTTCATGCAGAGCCGCGTGAAGCGGTCGATGCACAGCACGCCCTCCGTCAGCTTCCTGTGGACAGAGGCAAGGATGTCGGTCAGTGACGAACAAATTGAACAGACAGTCTCTCGGTTTCTTTTCCGGATTCGCGGAGCGCGTGGGTGGCCCGTCGAGCAGGGCGCGAAGTCGGGTAATCGTGACACCGGGACCACCAGGACCAAGGTAAGGCGTCGACGGAGCGGGGCAGTGGGGGCAGCACGGGGAGGGGATTGACGTACGACCCGAGTCCAGGGGCTGTCGTGGCGGGGCGGGGCGGCAGAAGGGCCGAAACTTGCTCCCGACGTGGTCGCGCGGCGCGTGGCGAGGCGGGGCGGGGAGGCGTCGTGCCTCGCACGTGCAGCGCGGGGGCGGCGCGGGGGCGGCGCGGGGGGCGGTGTCCGTCCCCGCTGATTTACAAGGCTCCTGACGCCGCTAACTCCGCGCCGGGCGCCCCCCTCGCGGACTCCATTTCAATCAGGAGGAGCTACTTGCCGTCCTGATGGCCGTCCAAGCCACTGCCAAACAGGGGGAACGGGAAGGGCTGCAGGATGACTCCGTCTCTCTCGCTCCCACTCAGCGAGCCCGGCGGCTGGCAACGCCACCGGCAACGCGCAACACCGCGACTGCCACTCCACTCCACTCAATCACCGCGCCCCGGCATTACCTATTACCCAGTCACTTCCGCGGCTCATCCCGCGGGGATCAGCGAGGCTACGCGGCTAATCCGCCGAGGCGCGAACCGAGCCGACTCGGGGCCGCGCACTGAGGCCATCAGCCGGGACGACGGCGGGGGCACAACGCGCCGCCACATTAGCGGGTTGACACGCTCCGCCGGCACGCCTTCGACGGCGTCCTCGAGGGCCTCGGCGAGATGAAGGCGTCAGCCAGCAGCCCCGGGGCGACCCTCTGCTTGTTGCTGGCGGGGGCGCCACTCCAGCGCCCTCCAGACACCTCGCCTGGCTCCGGCCTCTCCGGCCCGGCCCCCGGCCCCGGGTTTCGGGGTTCCGGGGCCCCGGCCAAAGTGGTTGCGCGTCGTTGACGACGTGTCCGGGCCGATACTTGAAACACTCTCAGCCTCTGGGCGAGCAGGCGGGAGGCAGCTCCTCCCCGGGCTGTCTGGCGTCATGGTGGGGCGGGGCTGTGCCTGGCAGCGGGCCAGAAGGCCGGCCCCCGCACCCTCCGGAGAAGAGATCGAGGGTGGCACGCCGCGCCACGCCACGGCACCACCAGAGGAGCGCCGCAGTGAGAATCAATTTATTCCGGCCCGTTGGCAGCACCAGCACGACCAGCTTGGCCACGGGCCGGCTCCAGGCAAATTGCAGTGGAAGGGGGGGACTCGGCCACGGCCTCGGCCAGGGCGTCGGGCCGCCACCGCCAACGTCGCCGTCGTGGGAGACGCGCGGCCGGGGCGGCATATGTTTGCATTGCTCTCAGGGCGGGAGTACCGGGGTTGCCGTCGACGGCGTCGATGCGTGGACGCGTGCGTGGAGGGGGCAATATGGCGGCGGCAAGGGGGGACGGCGACTACCCCATATAGCAATGCGCGTGTTGACTGGGCTCGGAGCACTCTCGGGGGCCTTGGGGGCTGACTGGGCCTCGCCGGGGGCTCTACACTCTACGCCACGGCCACGGCCCTGGCGGCAGCGCGGCGGGGGCGCGGCCACGACGGGGGATAGGGATTGCCTCCTACGAGGGAGCTCAACATAAACAACACGGATAGGAGCAGGGCCACCCTCAGCGGCTACCACAACATTCGCAACAACCTTACGCACCGCGAAAAAAAACAAAACTTTAAAAAATAAAGGAACGAAAGAAAACTAGCAGTGATGCGTCTCGGGGCTGCACTGGAAGTGCAGCGTGAGCAGCCGTGTGGCGCCGGCACGCCCGGAAGCAGCGACAACAAGAGCAGAAAAACGAAAACAACAACAACAAGAGCACATCGTAAAAGCGCGTGCTGTGCGAGTCCGTGCGCGGACGTGCCCCACCGACGCGGACACTGCAAAAAGGAGAGCGGGGCTCGCGTTAGCAGTGGAGGGGCGCGGCCTCGCGAATTATCCCTTGCCCCGCTGTCTCGTCGTCTGCGGCCCGGTTACTATTTAAGGGTATCGAGGCGGAAGGCGGCCCCGGGGCAGCCGACGCCACGCGACGGCCTCCTCAGGCCTCTAGGCCTCCAGGTGCGTGCATGTGTGAGCATTGGGGCGTTCGATAGGCAGGCCTATTCCTGGGCCGGGCCGCGGGCCGCGGGCTGCCAACCGACAACCCCTGCGGCGGCCGCTGTCTCCCTCGCGCTCGCGCGCCGCTTCCTGGCGGTGCGAGAGAGACGGACGAAATACTGTGCGGAGTCAGTCTGCTGGCGGGCCGCTTTTGGCCAATGAGGGGCATTCAGGCCGGGCCTCTGTCCGGCTGCGCCGTTCGGCCCCGACCGGCCGAGGCCTGCAGTATCCAGGGGCCGCTGCTTGAATGGCCCACGCACGGCCTCGGCCCGGCCCGGCTTCGTTTACCGCTGTTTCTCTGTCAATACCACACGGGCTGCACTCGGAGCAGTCCCTGCAGTGGATGTGGAATGCGATGCCCCTCCCCCTCCCCCTCCCCCCGACCGCCGCGGACCGATGGCCGAGCTGCGGCGCCAGCGTCTGCCAGGAAGCAGTCTGCTCCCTGATTGGTCCAGGTTCAAACGGCCGCGATGGACACATCCATGCTGTCGCAGCGGTTCAACTTACGGGCATATCCGGTCGAGGTCCGCCCTGCTGCGGAACATGGCCATCTCCTTGTTGTCCGTGAGCAGGCTGAAGGGCTGCGCGCAGCCCATCACGATCTCCTGGCTGCACATCTCGTTGGCGCGCGCCAGGCAGCTCCACACTGCAACAGAGGAACACAAACGGCTTGGTTAGCGCGGTGGTTGGCGACGGCGCCGCGGCGGGAACACCTGGCGAGCCCCCCGTCGTGCCAGGGTGGGCCCCGGCCTCGGCCCCGGCCGGGGTCCGTTCAAGGCGTCCAGGGCGACCAACACCCTTGGCAGGCGGGCAGAGGGGTGGGCCGGGCTGGCGGCAGCACGGAGCCTTCTGAATTTATTACGCAAGCAAGGCGGGGCGTGGCGGGGCGGGGCGGGGTGGGGTGGTACACGGAATGCAGGGGCGAGATGGTTAGCAGAGCCGGCGACACTGTTCAATAAAACAAACAGCCCGTTCCGGGGGTGCCAATTTCCTTCTCTAAATACATCCCCTTCCGTCACCGCGTGGCCACGCAGTCGCTAAAGGGCACCCTCTCCGGAGAAAAACGGTAGCAAAACAAGTACAGCAAAAAGCGGAGAATTTTAATCCATCTCACGGCGGCGCCGCGTGAGGGCGGTGTGGGGCGGCGCGGGGGCGTGTGGCCCCACAGGCCCACTTGGTAGCGTGCTCTAATTCCGCACTGACAGCGTTCCACGGCGTTTCACGGCGGTTCACAGCCACGGCCCGCCGCCCCGCCGCCCCGCTGCCCAGCACACATTCTTTAGAAACGGCGCACGCCGCGCTCGCCCTTCCGCGACCCTTACGTCTGTGTGTGTGTGTGTGTGTGTGTGTGTGTGTGTGTGTGTGTGTGTGTGTGTGTGTGTGTGTGTGTGTGTGTGTGTGTGTGTGTGTGTGTGTGGCCCTCCGAGGGCCCCCAAGGCCGAGCAGCAGCAGAAACAAAGAGTCCCCTCCTCGCTGCAAGCAGGCCAAGCAGCAGCCAGTGCAGGCCAAGTGGGCAGTGCAGGCGGCCCGCCACACACGGGGCACAATTCTGGGCTCAACCGAAGTGGCTGCGGCGGGGCAGCCCAAGACACCCGCTGGGGAGCGAGGTGGCCGAAAAATAAAATGGAAAAAGAGACGACAACAACAGCGACAACAACAAGAAGAAAAACGGCAAAAACTTTTTGATGAATAATTCGGCATGGCAAAGATCACCTTGATGGGCAGACGGCCGTAGCCGTTACTACACCGAAGGGCCGGGGCGGGGCGGGCCGTCTTTTCCGCAGCTTTCCAACCCATGAAATTTGCCTTCGGACGAATTTCTGCTCTCGGTCGACGTCGCCGTTCTGGAGGGGGTGAGTTTTCCAGCCGGCCTGCCTGCCTGCCCGCCAGCCGGCCCGGCACACGCAAACAAATTGCAGCGCTGCGACAACCAAATATTAACGCGTTGAGATTACGTCAGCGCGCGCAGCGGGCGCAGGAGACTGATTCCGAGAGTCGATTTCGTCGCTCTGTCTCTCTCGCGCCCGTACGGGACGCCCCGTGGGTGCGAGAGCGGCAGGGCGACGACGAAAACGACCCCTAGTGTGCCAGTGTGCGGCGAGCCGCGGGAGGCAGGCCTGGCGGGCCGGGCGGCACGTCCAACGTCCACTTTGCCATTCGTTTGTGGCGTCCAATGCGAGGGCCGCGCCGTGTTCCCCTTTCCTCGTACGTTTAAATTATTACTTTTAGCACCACTTCATTCCGCGTCGCCTTCGCCCCCGACACGCATAGTGGCGCCCGTCAAAAAAAAAATAGCGCGCACGCCTCTAGTTCCCCGTGTGGAAGTTTTCCGTTTTTCTTTTATTTCTCCCGCCGCTTCTTGAATAAGCGACCGGGACGAACCGCTCCCGTTTAGCGAGTCCGCAGTAAATCTCTCTCCGCGAATCGGCTTTCCTTACTTCACGGAGAGAGAGAGAAAACAACAACAACAAACCGTGGGCGGATTCCAGTACGCAGCTAAGCGACGTACGGCGTACACCGCGGTCTGGCCGGGCGGGGCCGGGCCGGGCCGGGCCCCAGGGACGCGCGCTGAGACGCCGCGGAGACGTCAAAGCTGTGCATGGAGCTCGACAAGTGCCCCAAACCCTCCCCCGTCCATTTGTTTTCGCTCTTTATTTTGTTGCGAATCGATTCGGCGAAATATGGAGAGGAGACGAGACGACGGCGGCGGAAGGCGGCGGACTCGAAACGCAAACAATAAACGATCTTCTATATAAAGTTGGCGGCGTCCTCCTCCTGCTCCAGTCCGTCCGGACCGTCTCCGAGTCCGAGGGCACAATGCGGGGCGTCATTATGAGTTCGGCGCGGTGCTGCGCGGTGCGCGGCCAAGGCCGGACCGACGGCCTCATCCCCCGGGAGGAGGAGGAGGCCGTGCTGCAGCACGCCGCGCCGCGCCACTGTACGGGTACAGTCAGTGTATCATGGCCCGGCTCATTTGACACGGCCGGCTGTATTATTAACGCCAATGTGAGGCACGCGCGCGCGTCTCTCGAATTTGGGGCACGCCGCGCGGGGCGGGGCGGGGCGGGGCGGGGCGTTCCGTGGCGGTAATGTAATGGACGCGGTAATAGAGCCGGGACCCGGAGTCGCAGTCAGGTGTTGGCCTGTCGTGCCCTTCCCCCGCCCCGCCCCGCCCTGACGGGGTCCTTGCGGGGCGCCGCGTGCTGCGCGCCGTGCCGCGCCGCGTCCCCCAGAGCCCGGCGTGCATGACCCGCCTGGCGATGCACATCAGGGCGAAGAGGGGCCTCCTAGCGCCGCCAGGCCAGGCCGCCACCCACCCGAGACGTGTGCTCCCTGGTAATGGGCCGCCCCGCCCCGCCCCGCCCCGCCCGGAAGGAAGCAGGCGAGGCGCCGTGAGACGGCGGCGACAAGTGGCGCGCGGAAATTCAAACTCGCGAGGCGCGCCAAGCAGCCATCAATTTACATATCAATTTGCAGCAGCAAGCCCCGGCAAGCCGCGTCGTCGCCGCCGCCCCGCGAGTCACGCGACACCTTTTATTGTTCCTTCCGGTGAGGCGGAGCGGCAGCGGGAGGAGACGAAGACCCCCGCGAGCGTGAAAGATTACATACGGCCACACTGCGTGAAGGCCTGAAGGGGTTAGGGGGTCCTGGGGGAGGGTGGCCGCAGGGCCGCAGCAGCAGGCGCGTTCCAGTCCCACAGCGCGCCGCCCCGCTCCGCCCGGGCCAGGCCCTAACAGCATTGGCCTCCCGCGAACTCATTAAGTATTTAGTGGTGCCAGGGCCCCCGCACCCCTTCCACGCCACTGTCGCCCTCCAGACGCCGCCCGCCTCGCCGCTCCGCTGTGAATGCCCAAACTGTGCCTCGCCTTGTTGCGCTGCAGGATTAGCCGACAGGGTGCTGCCCCCGTCACCACCACCACCACAGTGGGCCAGAAGACCGGTGGTGGTGGCCGAAACTCCAGACGCGTTTTGGGCTCCAGCGTCGCGAAACATGACTCGAACCGAGCGTGTGACCCCACCAATGGATTGCTCTCCGAACGAGGAATCCATTGGTGGGGTCACACGTCCAGTTCGAGTCCTGTTTAGCGATTCTGGAGATCAAACCTCGTCCGGGATTTCAGCCGCCTCCGCCGGTCTTCTGGCCCACTGTGCGCGGCCACGGCGACGCATGACCCGATTCCGAGCCCCAGCCGTGAAATCGAGTACCCCAAACAGTGTCGGCGGCCGGGACAGCGGAAAGGGGAAGGGGCGGAAAGGGGGGGGGGAACGGCGCGGCCCTTTTCAAAGAGAAACAAAGCAATTGAGACGAAACTTTGATAAGAAGAGCGGGCCTGGGGCTTGGCTCGGGCCTGGCGTCGTGTCTTGGGGTCGCGTTTTTGTGCGCGCCGCTGTGTGTGTGTGTGTGTGTGTGTGTGCGTGTGTGTGTGTGTGTGTCTGTCTGTGAGGGGCGGAGGGTGAGCGCCGAGGCGCCGAGCGGTTTGGGCGCGCGCTTTGTTGCGTCGCGCCTCGCGTCCCGCAACCCCGCACAACACACTCCCCCACCCCTTTTGTGCTTTTCTCGCCCCACGTACGCAACACCCGCTTTGTTCTTGCGCCACTCGGGCAGCGTGGCCCGCCGTGCCGTGGCCCGCCGCCTGATTCCGAGCGTCGTCGCTCTGTCTCTCTCGCACCTGTTTTGGGACGCCCCGCGAGTGCGAGAGAGAGATGAGAGACAGAGCGACGGCTCTCGGAAGCGGGCGCGGTTCGGGGTGCCTACTCTGGCAGGCCGAAAAAGCGAGACAGGAACCGGAAGCGCGGCAAGGCGGTGCAGAGTATTTAGCTATTATCCTGGTTGAGGGTGAGGGCGCGGTGAGGGCGCGCCCACTCGCACCTAACGAGCGAGCGGTGCGGCGGCGCACTGCAAGGGGCGGCCGGAAGAGGCACAAAAAGAAAGCAAGGAAGGCAAGCGGGCGCCGAGCAAGGCCCCGGGGACGACTTTGGCCGTTGAAGCCGAAGCGCAGCCCTGCCGCCCTCGACACCCCGAGAGGCCCGAGGCCAGCAAGCCAGCCAGCCAGCCAGCCGGCAACCAGTTGCTGGGGGCGAAGCGCAGGGTTAGCGGAGGCCGGACAGAAGAACGGGACGGCCGGGACGGCCGCGGAGAGCGCCTGGCGGGTAGGCAAGCCCGCCACACTGCCGTGTCCGAGGCCGCCGGCCGTTGCCTACCTCGAAGGCGCTCGCTGCGCGCGCGGAGCGCGGCGGCGCCGGTTGCGAGGGTCATCGAGTGGGGGAGGAGCGTGGAGAGACTCTGCGTGTGTGAGTGTGTGCGCAAAGTGAAGCAGTGGGATGCCCATCACTGCCGCCATTAGCGCTGTTTGCACGGTGGTGCCCCCTAGTGGTGCCCCCCCCGGCGCTGCCCCCCGGCGCCGCCCCGTGGCGTTGCCCCCGCGGGGGATTCGATGACAGATCCGGCCGCCGCTTGCCCCCGTCTGCCGTCTGCCACAGTTGCCGGCCGCCCACGCCAAATCTCAAATAGCGCCACCCACCGGCGGGCCGGAGCCGCCCGCCCCGCCGAGAGCGGCCGCCCACACCGAGCCGCCCACAACGCCTCCACGCGCCAGAGCCACACGCCCCCGATGCGTATATACATACATATAAACATAGCCCCGCCCTTACTTATGCATCCCTGCAATGGACGCGAAGGTGAAGGTCGCCGTCAGCCAACGGCGGCCGACGAGGAAAATGTGCTCCAACGGCAACGACGCCGTAAAAGAAACGGCGACAAAAGAAGAGTGGGACGCCGGCGCGGGTAGTCGAACCCACGTCGCGCGGCTCGAGCCACGTCGCCGCGGCGCACGGCTCGGTGTGGATATTCAATCAGCGGGGCTCTTCTTCGAGGTCACTGATTGGAGGAGGGCAGGGCGCCCTTGCCGCCCGGCTCGGCTCGGCACGGCTCGGCTCGGCTCGGCACGGCTCGGAGGGTTCCGAAACCACAGCACTGAGGTGAACGGGGCCACAAGACTCGAGTCTAGGCAAGCCAAGGCGAGAGGCGCGCCCAAAGGGGCCGGGGCTCCAAAGGGGCCCGAAGGGGCTCGCGGGGGGGGGGGCAAACAACAGAAGACTATTTGCACAAGCGACTCGCCCGCTCCGCGACTCACCGCGACGAGCAGAAACCGAGAAAACGGAAAACGCAGACGGAGCCAAGCATCGGCCCGGCCTATCCGAGGACGAAAACAACAACAAAAACGAAAACAAATTGGTTGCAGAAACCGCACGCATGCACGGGCCGCACGGAAAGCCACCCCACGGGGGGCCCAGCCAGGCGGGCCGCGGGCAGCCAGCGGGCCCCTCGGGGGGCTGCAGGCCCACTCCGAACGGCCGCTGCCTCTCTCTCTCTCTCTCGCACTCACGGCGCGTCCCGCAGGGGTGCGAGAGAGAGGGGAGAGGGCTGCCGGGTCAGGGCCCCGAGTCAACGCCGGGTGACGAATGAGTAGCGATACGGGCGGGAAAAGCGAAAGCAAAGGAAAGGGCCTCGAGGCGGAAATTGTATTTAAACCGAGTGCGCTTGCCATAATGCCGTCGGCCAGCGCTGCGCTGGGGCTGGGGACCCTACACCCGAAAAAAGAGCGAGGAAGGAGGAAACGGCGGAAACGTCACGCGGGCGGAAGACATCTCTCTTACACCTCGGCGCCGCAAATCGGCCGCTTGTCCCTGCCGCCCCCGCCGCCCCCGCCGCCCACAGAGGCAATTCGCTCGCAAAACTTTCATTATTTGAGCGGGCAGACGGCAGACGCGGCACCCGGGCGACGCGGCCGGCGCGGCGGCCCAAGCCAGGCCACGTATTTGTCTACGGGGCCCGGCGCGTCCCGTCCCCGGGGCCCCGCCGCCCCGCCGCCGCCCTGCTGTCCCCCGCGGCCCGTCTCGGCCGTCTCGGCTGTTGCTGGCTGCCGAGAAGGCATCTTCCGCCATCTCCCCGCCGACGCCCCGCCCCCGCCCCTGCTGCTGCTCAACTTTGGAGAACTTGTCCCCCACCCCCGCCCTGATATTTCCGCCGCGCGCCGTGTTTTGAGTAGATAGTGGCAAGGCTTCTCACCTCGCCGTGCCAGTCTTGCTCTTGACACTTGTCCGGCCCCGCCGTCCGCTTGTCAGGTCTGTCTGTCCGTCCGCCCCGTTGTCCGTCCGCGCGGGCCATTCATTTTAAATGGTGCCTGAGACTTGTGTATAAGAGATGTATGAGCGCGGGCAGACGGCGAGGCGCGGGGGCGGCTGTGTCACGAAAGGGGTGCAGGGCGCCGAGCCGAGCGGGAGGGAAGAGAGAGAGAGAGAGGAGAGAGAGAGAGAGAGAGAGGAGAGAGAGAGAGAGAGAGAGAGAGAGAGAGAGAGAGAGAGAGAGAGAGAGAGAGAGGGAGAGAGGGGGCTGGTGACTTGTTGGCTCCCCCAGTCACGACTTCCACAACAAAAGAAGTGGCGCCGGGCTGAATGTTTAACGCGTGTTGGTTTGTCCCACTGCACACGGTAGGGCACGGCGCGGCACACTGGAGACGCGTGCACCGAACGCCTACCCCCGCTACCCCCACCCTTCGCCTCGACTACCCGTCCTTAAGGGCTTCCCGCTTTGGTCCCCGTCGGCCCTTCGCTGCAATCCTCCTTGAATTAATGAGCGCGCCTGCCCCCCCTCTCTCTCTCTCGCACTCGCGGGGCGAAGCCTGAAGTGTGCGAGAGAGACAGCGCGCTGTGCGGGTTAGTGTCACCGCCCGGCCCACACGCCGACACCACCAGAGAAAATGCAGTTTCGCAACGCAATCCCACCACCACCACCACCCCACCGTAAGTGAAATTTCTTTCCTTATCCGACTGGAGCCGGCCGGGCCGCCGGAAGTCCAAACCGTTCCACGCGTGGGCGGGGCAGCGAGCAGAAAATCGGAGCGCGCGCGCAAATTGGATTTCATCGCGTAAACACACACACACACACACACACACTCACACACAACAAGATGGCGATCGGGTGCGTGCGCGCGCGGCGGTCCCCCCGGCTGGCCCGTAGTCCACGCGCTGGAGTCACCCTCCTGGAGACCCCCCCCCCTCCACCGCCATCCCACGATAATATTTATTAACAAGGCTCTGCCGGGCACGAACAAGGGCCGGGTAAGTGGCGTGGCGCGGCGTGTGGGGCGTTTCAGCTCCTCATTAGCCCTCCTGGCCCCCCCTCTCTCTCCACGTTGCGCCCGCGTCCACCCGTCGGCAATTTCCTGCGTCGCCGGAGGAAAAGAGCGAGAGAGAGAGAGCGAGATATGGATCGAGATTAATTACTGATTCATATATTCGATTATAAAACGTTCGGCGGCCCGGTCATAGAGGTCCGCCGCCCAGCGCCGTGTGTGTGTTTTGGCGCCGGGATATGGCGGAGGGAACTGTCAGCTTGTAACGCCGGCGCGTGGTCGCCGGGGCGGGGCGGGGCGGGGCGGGGGGGCGGGGCGCGGTTGGCCGCTATAATTGACACATTGAGCTGCAGCCGCTTTTAATGATAGAGAGCCATCCGCGCGCGCCTCTGCCAGCGCTGTCATTCGGCGCAAGGGGGACGGATGCACTCTGCGTCACCGGGAGGGAGGGAGGTAGGCGACGACCGGGTGGAGGTAGGCAATCCTGCCTCTGCCTACGCTACGCCAACCAAGGCGGTACGGGAAACCCTGTGTCTGTCTCTCTGTCTCTATCCCTCTCTCTCCTTCCCACTCGACGCGCGGCGGCGGTAGCGGGGGAGGCGGGCCTGCAGCTGAGTTTGACGCGGGGTCGTCCGCCCCGCCCCGCCCCGCCCCGCCCCGCCCCGCCAGACGGCCTGACGGCCTGACGGCGTGACAAGCCGGAGAGATGCAGCCTCCAGATTTCCGGGGCGGCGTGACGGATTGGGGACCACAATGGCGATAATTCCCCGGCTACAGTGGCGCAGTCTCCCTCGCACGCCGCGCGGCTTGCGGGCCGCCCCGTGGGTGCGAGGGAGACAGAAGACGAGGCACTGTTCTGGATGGAGTGGCGGCAGGCCGAGCCCACGGAGCCCCAGCGTTCAAGAGTACCCACTGTAAGCAGGCGGCAGACGCCACCAGCTCAAGAAAGACGACTATACATAAACGAAAAACGGCGGCGCCGCTGCCGGTACTCGAACCCGGGTCTGCCTCCGCACTGGCCGGCCGCTCGGCCACTCGCGCTGCCACACTGTCGGCCGGAGAAGCCTTTCGCTGTTGGCTTATTCACCCCGAGAGGGTAATGCTACGGTGTAGCGGCCGGGCGGGCCGTGACCTTGACCCCGCGCCAAGGACGCGCACGCGTGGAGGCGTGATAACGATACGACACATATCGGGCTCGGTAATTACGGCGTAAATCACGTACCGAGGCTTTATGGGCAGAGGGCACACACACACACACACGCACACACACACACACACACACACAGTGAGAGAGACAGAGACGGAGAGCATGACAGGTGTCATCGGCTGGCGCGCGACGGTGATGCACGATAGCTCCATCGGGCCGCGCGGGAATCGCTCGCTCTCTCGCTCGGCGAAAAAAGGCGTCACCGAATAATAATGAACGCAACGCGGGGGCGGTTGCGGGGGCGGGGCGGGGGCGGTGCGGGGGGGGGCGGGCGGTTGCGGGGGCGGTTGCGGGGGCGGTTGCGGGGGCGGGGGCGAGACGGGGGCGGCGGCCCCCGCCTGGAGCAGGGAGGGCGAGAGCACGAGGCTCCAGCGCGGAAATAGTCCGGCCAGGGGATCGCTGGCCCGCGTGACGTCATCCTTCGGCACGCGAAAATAGATTTTCCAGACGGTGTGGCGGTCGGAAGAATCCATAAGGCAAAAGGGCACGACTGCAGCAGGGACTAGGCGCCGGGGACCGGTGCGGCCAGGCGGCGCGGCCGGGCGTGGGCGGTTACAAGCAGCCTGAGATTGCTCTGCAATTTGGCGCTTTGGGCTGCCTGCCTGGCTGCCGTGAGAGAAGCCCGTAAAGCAAGGTGGCGAGGTTGGGCGAGGAGGCCTACCCGCCCCCCGGGCCAGCCCGGCCAGCCCCCGGCCGGCCAGTCACAAAAGGGACACACAATGGACGGACTTGTAGTGTAGGCCGGCCGAGTCCAAGCCTCGACTCAAGCAGCGCAGCACATGTTAAAACGTTTTGTGTCCACTGAACGCCTCGCCTCGCCGTCCCGGACGCGCCACCCGGGCCCGGCCGGGATGGTTGGTCTCTCCGTCGCACCCCAGGGTGTGCGAGAGAGACAGACTTCGCGCTCGGAGTCAGCCTGAGACGCGCGCTGCACAGCCAAGAGGTTGAGGGGGAGGGCGTACTAAAGGGGTTCTTCCTCCGGAGTACGCCCCAATTTACAGTGCCGAGCCGACACGGTTCAACCCGTTCCATGTGCACCACACGTTTTGGTCTGAGTGTCGTCAAGTCCTGTTTCTTTCATATGTTTCTTTTTTTAGCAAGTGCATTTTTTTTTTAAATTTTTTGGTTGATGATAATTTGTGAGCAGGTGAGTCCGAGCGACGAGGCGTGACGCGGCGGAGGAAACGTGCGAAGCTCCAATTAGGGCCCAAGTGCAGTTCCAAGGGGACGACGGGGACGACGGGGAGCGAAGGCTTATCACATTGGCCGCGGCTACCGCCCGCCCGGCCACCGCCCGCCCGGCCACGGCAGCCCCGCGGGCCCGCCCCGCCCGCCCCGCCCGCCCGCCCGCCCCGCCCCCACGCCCCGCCCGCCCCCCCCGCCACGCCCCGCCCCCACCCCCCGCCCCGCCCGCCGCGGATAATGATCGAGAGGGACGCCAGCGCATTCCCAAAGGCAGCCAATCGCCTGGAGTCCAGGCCCTGGACGCTGGAGGCACGGCGACGGCGGCAACCCGCCGCGCTCTCTCTGCGTCTCGGCAGTCTTGACCTCGGACCGGCTGTATGGAAACCAGGCGCGTGTGGCTGGGCCCAAAACCAGCCGCGCAGCCACGCAGCCTCACAAACCGGGTCCGGCCAGGCAAGCCGACAGCGCGCCGCGCCGCGGAATCCTTCATCGCGTCGCAGAACAAAAAGCGCGTCCGGGAGCCGCGAACCGCCGCGCCGCGCCGCGCCGGCCAAACGCACTGCGGCGCCGTCGCCTTCCTTTTGCCTTCTCTCTGCCAAGGCCGGACCATGCGGCCCATGGACATCCTGCGGCCATTCGGAAGAGTCTGTCTCTCTCCCACCCACGCGGCGCGCGCCTTCGGGTGCGACAGAGACGGAGGCGGCGACGGCGACGGCACGGCAGGATCAGGCGATGGCCCGCGGCCAGTCAGTGCCCCGAGTCCAGTCCCCACTCCGGCACGTCCCGAATCGCGAACCGGCGACTACTAATAGACAAAACAACAACAACAGCAACAACGGCCGGCCAAAAAGTTGGCCCCGTCATTCCGAGATGCGTCACGTGGCACGGTGGCACGGCACTGGAAGTGGCGCCACCTCCAACGGCAGACCGCCACGCGAACCGCCACGCGTCCGCCGCGCCCGCGAGCGATAACGCCTGCCAAAAGCAACGGCACGCCCGGCACGCCCTCGCGAGAGCGAGAGAGACAGAGGCATGAGGCTGTCTCCGTCGCACCCACGCACACGGGGCGGCGCGGCACAGCGCGGCGTTTTTTTCGGCGGAAAAATGCGCTCTTGGGTGTGAGTCACTTGCAACACGCCAATGCACACAGAGTGCAGTGACGCCATGCAGTGGCGTGATTTCGCGCGAAGCCGTCTGTCTCTCTCGCGCCCCGTCGCGGCGCCAACGCGTGCGAGAGAGAGAGAGACGGTCTGCACAGGCGACCTATTGAGTGATTCACGGGTTGGTGCAAGGTGGGCGCGGCGTAGAACGACGGCGTGGCAGCCCAGCGGTCGCCAAGAACGACGTCGCCGACGACGCCCGAACTATCTGGGCGCCAAGGCTGCGTCGCCGGCCGCGCCGTGCCCCACGCCGTGCCCCACCCGGGGCCCTCAGCCGCGAGATCTGGTTGGCTCAGCGTCGCATCAGGCCACCGAGGGGCCCGCCGGGCCAGGGAGGCGCGGGGCGGGCAGGACGACGGCGGGGGAGAGGGGCCGAGGAGGAAAGAGGCGAACATTGGCGCTCCCATTCATTGTCTATCTATTTCTATTTTCCCCCGCCCCTGCCCCGCGCCCCGCCCGGGAGTACGCCGTCGTGGCCGCCACTACGGCGTCACCTCGTCATTTAACTTGTCCGTCGCTTCCGGGAAAAACCTAGACAAACTTGCGTGGGCAGGACAGCGTGCCGCTTGTTTCCATAGACAGACAGACGGACGGACAGACAGACACTGTGGACCGTGTGACGAATGCTGCCCTGTGGATTATAAGGGCTCGCGTCCTGCTCGCAGGGCCCTCCCAAATCAAAGCCCAACGCAATGGCGCGATCTCGTCAATCATAGCGGTGGCGGGACTGCTATGCACATGACCCACGCGAAGTAGCGAAGAGGGGGAGGGGGAGGGGGAAGGCGCGCAGCTGTCGCTTCGGTGACGTGTGTAACCGCACACTGGCCGGATAAGAAACTCGTCTGGTGCAGATAGTGACGCCGGCGCCTTTCCGCCACCGGAGCGGTTGGAAACGCATCAGACAAGACACGCCTACACTGTACACCGTGCCCTGGCGTGGCCGTGGGGCAGGTCTCGGCAAGTCCCCGGCAGGCTCTCGCTGTCTCTCTCGCACTCTTGGAAAGCAGGCGTGGGCGTGTGTGTGTGTGTGTGTGGCGTGTGTGAGTGTGTGTGTGTCGCGCCCGCTCTATCGCGACCCTGACAATTTCTCCGCGCCGAAACTCGAAAAGGGAAGCGTCCCGCGTCCTTCGTCCTGTTTACTCCAACCTCGTTCTCGTTAGGAGCGGCAAGGCCGGAGTAAAGAATAAACCGCCGCCACTGTCAAAACTAACATTCCAACGTTCCACCGCGAGCAACTCATTTTTCCTCGTGGAAAGCGGTGCGCAAAGGGACCGGGGGCACCTTGGGCCCCGGCGGGGGCGGCGCGGGGGCGGGGCGGAGTCAAGCAGGCCGCCTTACGGCTTTACGTTTGCCGCAGTAAACGAGTTACGTAAATTGTGGAGACAAGTCGCACGCCTGGACGGGCACGGGGTGCGCGGCCTGGCACGGCACGGCACGGCGGCACTACTACGCCTCAACATTTCCATTCAGTGAGTTACGCGTGCTTCCCCCCGCCCCCCGCGCCCCGCCCCCAAGCCCTTCCGTTGAATAAAGGCTGCAAAGCGGATTAGTCACTCAACAGCAGACTGATTCCGAGAGTCGTTTTCGTCGCCGTGTCTCTCCCGCACCCACACGGGACGCCCCACGAGTGCGAGAGAGACAGAGCGGCTCTCTCGGCATCAGTCCGCAGCAGGCGTAGCGCGTAGCACGGGCGCCATCTCTCCCCGACCTACCCGGGGGCCTCCCTAAACGAGGTGATGCCGCTCCACTCAGTGACCCCCCTCGGCTCCGCCGCTCCGACGCGTCTCATGAATCCGAGATGGGTCCGCCACTAAACCACGGCCTCGCCGGGCCTCGCCCAACGCGTTTCGGAGCGGGCCACCGCTCTGTCTCTCTCGCACCCCGCTGGGTCACCCGGTGAGTGCGAGAGAGACAGAGCAACGAAAGCACCGTCATGTTCATGTTGGTACTTCACCCGAGGGGGTAACCATCGCGTAATACCTGTACACAAAAACCGTGTATTACGCGTAATACACGTAGTCGTAATACCTTTTCGGGTCAAATGTGCCAAATTTTTGCATTTTAAGGCCGTAATACACGCGTAATACCTCCGTAATACAGCGTAATACCGAGTAGTCTGTACACGATTTCTTGAAGTGTTTACCCCCTCGACTTCACCACCGCCGGGGCGTTCTCACCCCTTTGGACGCCTTCTCTCTCGCACTCGGGCCGTACCTGCAACACACGGCAAACAGAGAAACCGTTAGGAGAGTGGCGACAGAAGTGTCCCGTTTAGCATCGCGGCCGATCCATAAACGCCTTCTAGAGGCGCCAATTACCACAAGGCAGTGACCACGCCACTGCGAGGCAGCCGGTTCTTTCCTGGTCACGCGCACGGCGCGGCCGGCACGCGGACCGTCTCTGTCGCACTCACGGGGCGTCGCGAAGGGGCGCGAGAGAGACAGGGGACATCGGTCCGAACGAGCCGACTGGTGCCACTCGCGTCAGAGTCACACCACCGCGCGGTCCGCCAATGCCACGCCAGACGTCGCCCCCTCCCCTCCCCAGTGGAGCCATTCCATCCACGCCATTCATTCTCGTGCGAATCTCGGCTGGGGAAAATCACGCCGACAACGAAGACGTGGCTGCTTCCGTCACCCCTCCGTTCGAGTCTCATCCCCAGTGGCCGCGTGGTCTGGCGCACTGTCTCCGGGGCGCGAGGTGGCGGGTTCGATCCCCGGCCGGGTTAAAAGCGCATCCGCGACGGGGTTTCGGCGGTGGCGGTAGCGGCGGCCACGCGAACCCTCCATCAGCTTCGTGCCGTGCCGGCCGGGGCAGGGAAGTCCGGGGGATTTTTAGGGCTGGCGTGAGGCCCGGCGTTGTAAGGATTCCTTATGACCGAGGTCGGTCGGGACGCCGCCGGGCAGGCAGGCAGGCAGGCAGGCAGGCAGGCAGGCAGGCAGTCGCCACGCTGGTTTCCTTCCGCGCTAAACACAGTGTAGGGCTTGCTGCATTCAGGACATTCAGGGAGTCGATTGCCGTCGGCCTTTCCTCGGCACCGCCTGCAGGCAGACGGTCGCATCACGGTGTCTAGGGGCTGCCTGCCTGCCTGCCTGCCTGGCGGCCGCACCAGTGTAGGAGACGGAGAAAGGAGACACCTGCCGTCTCGGCTGCCCACGCCGACCCCATGCCGTGCCCGACTCGCGCAGACATGATAACATTCCGACTCGGGGGTGACGTCCTCGACGCCGTCCTCCACGTCCTCGTCTTCCTCGTCTCTCCCTTTGGCAGGTCGAGCGCGCCGCGGCCTGCCCGAGTATTCCGATCCGGGATCGCCCCCACGCTGGCATTCTCAAAGCCGAATGTGGGCCGGCATGTATGCGGCGGCAGGGGCCTAGAGGCCGACCCGCCGGCCGGGTCCAGCTCACGCACACACACACACAGTCTCACATCCGTCTGTGAAAAAGTGACCGCCGGAGCGGCGCGCGTCCTCGGCCCCAAGAGCCGCGGGGCTCTCTTTTAAATGTAACTATGTAGCAAGCCCGTAAAGGTACAACGACCTGCAGCACGTGTGTGTGTGTGCATGTCTTTGTGAGCGTGCGCCTGCTGTGTGTGACCACGTAAGGCTCTCTTACACACACACACTCACACGCGAGCGAGATTCTGGTCTGGTCCTCCGCCAAGAACAAAACAAACTTACGAGCGACGTTCTTCGCAAGCACGGCGTAGGCCACGCAGACTGCCACGCACGTGGACTACGTGGGCTTTGCGGGCGGACTGCCCCTCTCACTCGCACTCGCAGTGGAGGCAGCGGTAGTGGTATAGCTTCCTCCTACCGTCTCTTTTTGTTTAAAAGCGCTTCTTTTGTTTTTATCCCCCTAGCAGCACATGTCTGTCCCAGGTCCCACCTACGTGCACTACCTCAACGATAGACACACAGACAAACACGCGAGCACGCACACACGCACGCGACAATCAATGCAATACAGCACGCGCCGGTATAAATGTAAGCCTCCTCCGCATTGAATAATACATTCGGGCCGGAGCGGGGCGCGCCATACGCACGCGGCGCAATCAGCAGGGGGTAAGCTGCAGTCCTCTCGAACTTGTTTCGGACTCTAACGCCCGGCCAATCAAGCCGCGCGTCGACACCCAAAACCCAAAACCCGGTGGGATTCGCGAGGGAGGCCGACAGATCGTCACCTCCGCGGGGACGGGCGCGCGTGCCTGCCGCGATATTCACCTCGACGACATTTTTATATCGTTTTATTTTTCGTTACATTTTTTTGTTTATGTTTTACTCGGACCGGTTACGAGGCCCTTTGTATTTGTTAACGGCGGCGATACGGGGTTGAAAACCGCGTGTGCGCCTATCGACATTAAAAAGTCGTTCGACAGAAATAAAAATAAAATTTAGCGGAGCTGCACAGCTCTCCGTTCATTTTGTCGACGGGATTTTCGCGTAGCGCTTTTGTAAACAAATTCAAACTGTAGTGGCCTTTTCCTCCTAAACGGCGGGAGTTGACCGTTCTCGAGATGTGGACACTCCGAGCCAAAAGTGGCGCGTGCCGCAAGGGATGCGGCGCGTGGAATCAAATCATTTCCGTTTGCCGTCCCGGAGCGCCAGTCTTTAAACGGGAGTACAGTCCGGGTAAAAAGTGGGGCAGCGGAAAGCTGGCCGCCCCGCCCCGCCCTTTGGGAGAGGAAGCAAATTCTCATGAAGGAGCCGCCGGTCTCCGTTTTGTGACTCCGGCCGGGGCTGCCTGCGCGCTGCGGGGGAGGACTGCGCCACTGGGGCCTCGCGGGCCGATCCCGAACGAAGAGCTTTCTCGTCTTTCCTTCTTTCTCGCACTCACGGAGTCGAAGGGGCGGTGCGAGAGAGACGAAGACCTGCTCGGAAGCAGACCACAGGCCTCGGGCCTAGGCTGTGTTTCGGGGCGTACCTGACCGGCCCGGTCGCGTGCAAGGGTGGCGGGGCGGGGCGGGCCCTTGGCGTGAGCGCGCTGCGCGTGGCCTGGTGTCCTTCTGTTTCTCGTCAGAAACACGAACCGAGTGCAAATGCCTCAGTCCACGGGGATTGATAATACCGGCCACACGTCGGGCGGCCCGGCTCGGCTCGCAAAAGTGGCTCCCAGGTGTCACCAAAAACCGATCCCCGGCGACCCGAAGGCCGAAGGCCGAAGCAGTGACCCGAAGGCGTCGCCAGGCAGAATTCCACAGTGGCGTGCGACCCTCCATGTCGCAGCCAGCGGCCAGCACACCCAAAACAACAACCAACACCCGCGCGGCCGCCGTGGCGTAATCGACGCCCCCGGTATGAGAAATTCATCGAACGCCGACATTGGAGCCGCGAGTCTCTGTTTCGCGCTGTGCGGCGCGCGGCGGGACGACGACCTTACAAAGGACCGCACTCGCGCCGCGTGCGGGGGCGCGCCTGCGTCTCTCTCGCACGCACGCAAGGCGACGCACGCGAGCGACGGAGACGCAACACACGCGTCCGCGAACGCGCGCCGCCGATGCTCGCTGCTCGCAAGGGGGAGAGAGAGTCAGAGCCTCGCACGGCTCGGCACACAGCACCACTGTCTCCGTCGCGCTCGTGGGGCGTCCCGCAGGGGTGCGAGAGAGACAGAGCGACGGACCGATTCTTCAGGTTCGCTCGCCATGTAGGCCGTGCTTGCGGGGGTCGCGAAAGAAAGTGGGCAAGAAAAAAAAAGAAGAGAAACAGGAAAAAAAGGAGGACAACAAGGAAAAGAAGCGATTTTCGTTAGGGCGAGGAATGTGCACAGCAGCAGGGGTGGCTGAAGGCAATGGATGTGATACGCGAGTGAGATAACAAGCAAAGTAGAATGCGCCTCTCTCTCTCTCTCTCTCTCTCTCTCTCTCTCTCTCTCTCTCTCTCTCTCTCTCTCTCCGGCCTTCCGGCTCCGGCGCGGCCTTTTCCACACTGGCCGAAACAAAAGGCAAAATAAAGAGAGGGCCGTGCGAACGAGAAGGGATAGGCGATCAACGCATTGTGATAAGCGGTGGCGCATTGGCACGCCGCGAGGGTGGCCGGCCCTGTGTGCGTGAGAGAGAGAGAGAGAGAGAGAGGGTAGAGCGGGTTTGTGTGTCCGCTTTGTCCAGTATGATAACGACATCACAATGCCTCGGCTGGCCGACGACTCACTGGCAGAGAGGCGCCGTGTTCGTTACTTAGCGAAATTCCCAATCGCCAACCCGCACTTCCCACTTCAAGGGCGCATACAGTGCACTGGAACAACGAGATTCCCACCCCGCTCCGTCTGCCTGCCTGCCTGTCTGTCTGTCTGTCTGTCTGTCTGTCTGTCTGTCTGTCTGTCCGTCTGGCTCGCGAACGCCCATTGTGCTGCACGTGTTATGCGCCGGCGCCGCTCAATTTTTCCGCTTCTCCGCCTCGCGCTGCCTCACGGCCGGAGGGTGCATTTCTCACCGTGTGCATTTTTAACCCGCCCCGCCCCGCCCCGCCCCGCCTTGCGCTCGCAGAGGGCGCAGCGAACACCTTCACGTCCCGGAGATGTAGGGCGCCAGCCAGGGGGGGTCCCGGCCCGACGCCGTGTCGTCTCGTTCGGCACGGCGGGGCGGGGCGGGGGGGGCGGGGCGGGGCGGGGCGGGGTGGGCGGGGCGCCAAGGCACACACCATCACCGCCGTCATCAAGACAACGGAGTCGTCGCGGCAGTCACACCCGGACAGGTGTTGCGGAAACAAGCAGAGGGCGCGTGGACAGCGTCCACACAAAGCAAGGCGGGGCGCGGCGGGGTGCGGCGGAGCGGTTGCCAAAGGGACCCTGGTTAATGAGCACGCCGCTTCGCCACACTCCCCCAGGGCCGTGTCATTGTCGCGCCTCACTCCGTTTTGGGTGTCGCTCGAAGGACACATGTATGTCACCGCCCGGCGGGGCGCGGCGGCGCGGTCACACCGAAACGACACAAACTGTTTGTACCTCCAAAATTTCGCTCACTCTCCTTTTCCCGCCAGGTGACCGAATCTGAGAGAGCCGATGACCCGGGGCGCGGAAAAGACAAAACACAGACATCAGTCACCGTCGCGTCCTCGCATTCCATCCGCGGACATGCCCCGTTCTGTCATTGCGGCCGCCGCCGTTTGAGGCCGGCATCGGCATCGGATCGGCAAGGTCGTCGGCCCCGTCGCTCCGTCCCTCTCGCTCCCGAGGGGCGTGGCCGTCCTGTCGGGAGTGCGAGAGAGAGGGCGCGCTGCTCGTAGTGCCGCGGAGGCCCGTCCCGCCCGTCCCGCCCGGTCGGCGGCGAGGTCCGATTGGCGGCGCTGACGGCCGGGCCTCCCTCCGCCCCGCGCGCCGCGCCCCGCGCCGTGGACGTCCACGACGACGACGACGTCGTCGTAGTAAACACTTCAATTGGAGCCATCGGCATGCCGGCGGGGCGGGGCGGGGCGGCGCCGGTCACTCCACCGCGTGCAGCAGGATCGCGACGCGCAGGCCGCCGTGGTCAAGGTCCCGGCCGCCGAGCCGCAGGACCGGACCGCCAGGCCGCCAAACCGCCGGGCCGCCATACGTCATCGGGGCAATTTGGGGAGTACCACATCGGCGCTGTGATTCAACCGCGCCGCGAGTGCGTGTGTGTGTGTGTGTGCGGCGCTTCATTTCGACAACAACCACCCCTCGTCGCGGTGACAGTCCAATTTTTCGCCGCCGCCCTGGTTGCCCTGGCCTAGGCAGTTTTCCAGGCCACCCCGTTCGCCCTGCTCGCCCTGCGAGGGCAATCTGAGGTCACCGCCGCCGCGGCGGTCCATCCCGCTGCGCTGCAGAGCTGCTCTGTCTCTCTCGCACCCCTTACGGAACGCCCCGCGAGAGCGAGAGAGAGAGACAGAGAGCCCTGTCGGGGACCGGCCTGCTGCGCGGCGCGCTTAGAGAGGCAGGTGAGGACGGCGGCCTCTCGGGGGGGGGGGGGACCCGCGGGGGGCGCCGATAAATTACTTAGCAACGCCACAGCGGTTCAATATCGCCCCCGCAGCCCCGCGGCGCCGCAGCCGCAGCTCGCGTGGCCAGTGTGGCGGTTTGTCTGCCGCTTTCCGGCCGAGCGTCGCTCTGTCTCTCTCGCACTCACGGGGCGTCCCGTGTGGGTGCGAGAGAGACAGAGCGGCGAAAGCGCCCCTCGGAATCGGTCTACAGTGCGTAGCATTTACGTCCCACCTGTCGCCCATCAATAATCCGCGGCCGACGCAACGACCCTTTTCTTACTTACTTTCCGTCCCCGCGGGCCGAACCGGGCCGACTCCACGGCCTTCACCACGGCCTCCACGGCCTTCCCGCGCGGCCTGCCGCCACCAGTGACCTCCTCAGCAGCCCCCAGTGACCTCTCTTTCCCTCTCTCTCCCCCCGCTCGCGCGAAAATGTATCAGTACCACCCCGGCGCGGACAAACTTTTATTTGATTATCCCGTTGCAGCCCGCCCCGCTCCGCCCGCCGCACCCAGTGCATTCACTTGACCTCGCGACTTGCCTTCACTTGACAGTGGCGTGGCCGCGGAGAAGGTGGCGGTTGCATGGCGATGAGCACATTCCACCTCGGGCCGCGAAAGCGACAGCGAGCGAGCGAGAGAGAGACGGAGAGAGGGAGAAAGGAGATAATGATGATAACAACGTAAAGAGGGTCCTAGAGGTGAGCCCTCCCGCGAGGCGAGGCGAGGCGGGAGCAGCCTCCTAACCGGAGCAAAAAGCTTTCCGCTCTTAACAGTTTTGTTTCATGAAGTTTGGATGGACCGCACCAGGCAGCCGGCTGGCTTTTTCGCCCCCCGTTTTCTCTCGCTCTCTAGCCTCTCTCTCTCTCCCGCTCAAGTCCTGTACGTCGGCGTGGGTGTGTGTGTGTCGGTGCGTTTTGCGTGTAGGGCGGGCCGCGTTCAGGTGGTGGGGTACACTCGTACACTGCACACGCATCTCGGGCCCCCGAGCCCCACGGGCCAACGGGCCCAATACGGGCGTGTCTGGCGTGTCGACGCTCTGAACGGCGGTGCCTCGTCGCTCCGTCTCTCTCGCACCCACTGCGGGCCGCCCCGCGAGTGCGAGAGAGACATTCGGCGCGTGCGTGTAATTTACTGGTGATCCCTTGGCACGCCTTGGCAGGGCAGCAAGTCGTCTCCTCCAAACTTTTGTCATAGATTCCGGCCGGTGACGCGGCCAGACGTCGTCGCTCTGCCCCCTCCCCCTCCCCCTCCCCCCTCTATCCGGGCACGCCTTACCCACTTAAGTGGTGCGGTGCAAGGGGGAGCACAGGCTGGCTCGGGGCCTCATTCAATTATCCTCTAATTTGCCCAATGCCGAGCTATATACAGTGTGGTGGCGTGGTGTGGAGCCGACGACCGCCCCTGGCAGTGGGGAAAGGGGGGGGGGGGGCTCCCAGTGTGCGCGAGCCTCCCGACAAGCGCGATGAGACTCACTACCATCCGCACATCCTCCGGCTGTGTCATTGCAAAACATTTTCCGGATGCAAGATTGCAAACAAAAAAAAACAACACATGTGCGACTTTAGATTCGTGTAGATGTTGTTGTTGTCTGATTAACATGCAGCGCGCGTGTCGCGGTGCATTACGCTTCATTATGAAGGGGGACGCGTCATTGCCGCCAATTAGAAGGATAATGACTGTCAAACAATGAACGGGGTGGGCGGGGAGAGGGAGAGAGAGAGAGAGAGAGAGAGAGAGAGAGAGAGAGAGAGAGAGAGAGAGAGAGAGAGAGAGAGAGAGGAGCGTCGCTCGCCGCGACGGCCTGACCTAATCTCTGCGAGGAATTAATCATGTAGGTAGAGCTCCGCACTCGGCAGAAAAAGGACGACGAAAAGGATAAACGGGAAGGAATTAAAGAAAACAGGATGAATATTTTTGACGCTCGGCGGCGACTCAGCCCGGTGGTGTGTGCGGGAGTGTCGGAAACTTGAAACTTGACCCGTGGAGTGGAAAAAGAGGGCTGACGATTCAAACCGTGAATCCACATCGCGTCCGCAAAGCCACAGCAGCAGACTTTGGTTCCGAAGGAGAGTCGCGCCTTCTCTCTCGCACTGACGGAGCGTCTCGCAAGGGGTGCGAGAGAGACGCAGAGACGAAGAGACGCTTTGAAATCGCCCGGCAGCCCCCGGGGCTGTACCGTACATGTTTTCCCGTGCGCGAAACGCTCGCGAAGTATAAAGTCTCCGACCGAACCGAACCGTGCAGGGGGATCGGGGAGGGGGGAAGGAATCACACAAACGCCCCGCAACAACTTCGTTCCCGTTTTCGCTCTGTCTATCGGGGCAAAGCAATGGGACCGGGCCGGCCGCGGCGGGCCGGGCGCCTGCGAGGCGACAGCCTGGGCCGCCCGCTCCGCAGACGTGTTCGGCGGGATGGCCTACCCCGCCTCCTCGCAGGCGCTCCAGCCCGCCCCGAACGCACAGCGCGGCACGGCGACGCACTGCCCTCGGCCGCGGCGGCGGTCGGAAACCACAAATCGCATTGCCGGGGTGAGGAAAAACCCGCCAAGACGGCGTACCCAATCGACAAGACGAAAATTAAATGAAACTAGCGAGAGAGAGAGAAACAACCCTTGCAGCCGAGGCGGCCAGGCGGGGCGAAGAAACTCGTGTCGCGTCCGTGTGTCCGGCATACGAGTCGGGCCCGCCGAGTGACACCGTGACCCAGTCAGGTGGTGGCAGTGTGGCGGCACATGCAGCGCGGCATGCACTCGGAGCACGCGACACGGCGACACAGAGAAGCCGCAGTGTCGCCTTGGCGTCGCCACCGCCACACTGCCACGGTGGCGCCATCCCTCCTCCGCGATTACACTGCTCTCTCTCTCTCTCTCTCTCTCTCTCTCTCTCTCTCCCTCTCACCGCGTGGAATCAATGCACCCAGGGCCCGCTCAGCGCCCACGTACTCATTCCCAGACCACACCCTCCGTCTGAATCCCCGCGGGAGGGAGCCGAGCGACGCGCGCCGTCGGGCTGGTTAGACCGAGACAGCAGGCTGCTCCCCCCCCCCCGCAACCCTTAGCCCAATTTGAGGGCGTCTCCGACGTCTCCCCGACCCCCGCGCTGCCGGTCCTGGCGGTCCTTCGGTGTCCCAAGGTGGCGGCGTGCCTCTCCTCCGCGCGCGAACGCTCCGTGTTACGCCCCGCACCGCCTGTTACACTGTTACACCGCCGCAAACAGACTTACAGGGGGCGGCGGGGCCAGACCCTTCGGCGCGCAGACCCCCCCCCCTAACGTCGTAAAAGAGCGCAACGACGGAATCAACGCTTCCAGCCGGCGCCACTGTAACGTCATTTTTTGCGGAGAAAATACTACGACGGCAGATCGGCAGTGTCGAGGGGGAAACAAAGTGGATTTCTCACTGTTGACGAGACGGGCGAGCGATTGTTGTTGTTGGCGGCTGGCGATTGCGATTCGAAGCACTGAGGCGCCCCCTGGCGGGGCCGGCCGGCGCTAATGAGCGCCCCCACACCGGAAGTAGCTCGCGGCGGACGGCGGAATTGCATCCGACGGCACGTCTGGCGGCCAGGGCGGCCAGGGTGTGGGCCGCGTGGACCGCCTTCACGCCTTCAGGGCACGTAAACCATTGGCTGCTGCAACTCCATCATACGCCGCGTCCCCCCGCCCCGCCCCGCCCACCTCGTCACCTAGAACAACCCCTCCAGCCTCCAAGCCATTCTGGACCGACGGGCCGGCGGCCAGGCGGGCGGGTGGTGACCGGCCCCGAGGTGGCCATCACCCGCCCGGGCAGGTAGGGGCTGGTCTTATCACCGCACCAGGGTTGCGCTGCCTGCCTGCCTGCCTGCCTGTCTGCTTGTCAGCGCTCCCGGCGCCGTTGCGCTCTTGCGGGCGAAAAGTGGGTAGGGGCGGGGGTGGGCGAAAGTTGGTGCCCCTGGGAGCAGCAAAAGTGTTGACCCGCCCCCGGCCAGCCCGGCCACCAGTCTGCATGGGCCGACATCCCGGCGCCCCGGCAGCCCGCCGCTCCAGCCCGAGGACCTCGACGGCGACCTGGACGCCACTCTGCAATCGGTGGCAGTGGCGGCGGCCGGAGTCCAGGACGACGACGAGGACGTCAACGACGGCAACGCCGAGCAGGCCGCCGAGAAGGCCGCTATCTCCCGTCGCCCTCGTCCACGGGGAGGAAAACCAGCCGACGAAGACGCCCCTGTTTCTAATTTACGTCCCCGTTAAAGTTCAAGCAGGCCCCCGACGCCCCCTCCCGCTTCGAGGCATCAGCGAAAACAACAAATTTAAAAATGAGAGACACCGAACTTTTGTCGCCGAGGTGGAGTCGTTAGAGCGCGATAGCGCGCCGCGCGATCGGGTCTCTGCCTCCGTCTCTCTCGCACTCGTGGGGCACGCCGATGGGGTGCGAGAGAGAAAGAGCACGGTCCGCGGGGACCATCCATCCGCGACAGAGAACAAGCCGTGTTACGTGGTTTGTGGACGGGCCTGGCACGTGCCAATGAGACCCGCGTCACGCAGTCACGCCACTGTATCTTGCTTCGCGGCTCCGCGGCTTGGCGGCGCGGCCGTGACTTTGACAAGCCAAGCCCGACGAAACTAGGACCGACGCTCTAAATGTCGGAGCGAAACGGCGAAAAAATTAAAGAGATGGTTGTTGAAGAAAAGGCGGAAACGTTTTGCGCGAGGCGCGCGGGCTGGGTCTTTGTCGCGCCCCCGCGGCACGCCGGCACGCCCCGTGAGTGCGAGAGAGACCGTCGGCACACTGCAGGTCTCGCCGTAACGAGCGGCTGTTGGTTTCGGCGGGTCTTAGTCGAGCTTGCACGGCGCCGCGGCGCGGGGCAGTCATGGCCTTCCCGGCTCTCCAGGACGCTCCACCTGGCCGGCCAGGCCGTCTAGAAGAGCCTTATGAAGGAAGTTGGATAAGAAGTTTCGGTCCGCGGAGCGTCGCGCGGGAACACCGCGAGGAGGGGTCCACCCACCCCACCCCCGCGGCAATACCGCTAGCTCTTAAATTGGCCGCAACTTTTTTTTTTCAAGCTTGCGCTTTCCCGTGTAACTTTTTTTTTTGTGTTTTGTTTGAGGGTTTGCTTTTGTCCTCGTTGCTTTGATGCGCACATCAGCCCGAGTTTGAAAGCGCGAAACGACGCGGACGTAATGCACCCGTCGCACGCTGCACTGCGCCAGTAGTGTGTGTGTGTGTGTGTGTGTGTGTGTGTGTGTATGTGTGTGTGTGTGTTGTGTGTGTGTGTGTGTGTGTGTGTGTCTGGAACACGAGCCCCGTGGACGGTTCATGATTCGCACGCGAGTGCGGGTATCCGCGCGCGCATGTGAGGGTGCGGGTGGGTACATCCACGGTGACAGGGTCCTCGCATTTATCCCGGGGATGATTCATCCCCGGCGAGACCCCTAGGCAGGACGAGGCAGGACCTCCCAGGACGCGGCGCCCTGCAGCGCGCGGACGGGCCGGGCCGGACACGGCGGTCCGGCGGGAAGGCGCGTCCATACGTAGAGCGCAGTTCCAACTCGCATCGGTCATGATCCGTCATACTTCGACGGGTTAGTTGGTTAGCGCGCGCGTGGGCGGTGGCGGCCGCCAAAACGGAGCATTTATTGCGCGAAGGCGGAGGGGGAAGAAAAAGGAGCGCAGGATTTATCTGCCGGTTGCTTAGGGGAATGAGGGGGCGGTGGTGAGCAATGTGGGGGGCGGCAGCGCGGGCTGGACAAGACGAATGGCGGCGGAGAAATAAGGTGCCCCCCGCCCCGCCCCGCCTTTACCCTCCCCGACGCTTGCACCGCACACTCGGACGGTGTTCGACACTCTGCGCCAGGGATTCTCGGACTGTCTGTCTGTCTGTCCAGCATCGTCTCCTCCTCGTACCCACGGCGACCTCGCCTCGCTCTGCCCCACGCACTGCAACCGCCCCTCGCGGCTCTCCCTGGCTCGCCCCACACGCGAAGAGACCACCCCCCCCCCGCCCCCGCCGCGCCGCGCCCCAGCGTAGGCCCTACATCAGAAGGCTCCATAACTGTGCCGGCTGCTGCGGGTGCAAACGCACGGTGCAGACGCACGCACAGAGAGCCCCGTAGGGCAACCCCACCCCGCCCCGCCCCGCCCGGCCCGGCCCCGCACCGCAGGGTACATGCAATAGACGCCGGCAATTATTCATTTGATTCAGGTTGGCGGGGCACGGCACGGCACGGCACGGCACGGCACGGCACGGCAAGGTACGCCACGGCCGTGGGGGTGGCGCGGTCGACACGCGTTCGGTAGTGATACATTATACATACATATTTTGGTATATCTATTTCATGGTACTACCGCGTGTGGCACCACGACCTGGTCTCTGCGTGCGTGAGTGTGCGTGTGTGTGCGCGCGTGCGTGTGTTAGCTAGATCGAATAAACAATGTGTGCAGCTGTATGTGAAAAACGCGATATCCCCATGCCCGGGCCACGTGAATTTTAAAATACGGAACAACCACACCTACAATCTTTCGTTCTGTTTTTTCTTTCATTTTTTTAATTTTTTTATTTTTTAGGTTGTGTATTAGTTTTGGCGGTATTCCGCGTTCCGCCAAACACCGACATGCTTTGCCACGCTTGATTAGCATGCCACACGGCGCACACACACACACACAGTCACATACACACGCCCACTCACACACACACAGTCACAACGCGAACCAAAATGAAAAGCAACTGAAAAAGTGGCATGCAGCCGAAATTGCCGTTGCTTCTGCAATCTGCTTGCACGGCGTGGCGGGGCGTGGCGGGGCGGGGCGTGGCGGCCCGAATTGATGCGTTGTGTTATGCAGGACATTACAGAGGTAATGCAGGCACAGCCCCCGCCGCCCCAATTAGCAAGTCAGGGGGGGCCTCTAGGGGCCTCTAGCCTCTGGGCCCACCAGGCCCACAGGCACTGCCGCCTTCCCGAAATATGCCCCAGACGACCCCCCCCCCTCCTTCAGGTGCATCAGCAGCGCGACGACACGGGCCATCTGTACATACGCCGCCGGACAGCCTCTGTCTCTCTCGCACTCACGGTGCGGCCCGCAAGGAGAGAGAGAGGGAGAAGAGAGAGGAGAAGAGAGAGAGAGAGAGAGAGGGGGGCGACAAAGCGCCACTGATAGAAAGATTCTCGAATCGAGAGAAAAGCCGTGACGTCAACGACATGAGTTTTTGCCTGCCCCATGTTGTTGAGGCGCGTCGCTGATTCGGAGAACTTTTTTTTTTTCGAAGCACTGTTTGGAAGCACCGCTGTTAGGCAGGTACCTGGCGCCGGCGCCGGCCGCGCCGAGGCTGGACGCCCCCCTCCTCCTTCAAGACCGTGCCACAGTGTGTGCCACACCTCAGACGGGCTGTCACCAGTGCAGGTACACAATCCGCAAGACAGCGGAGAAGCACTCACCAACAAACGGAATCAAGTCGCCGAACACCGGAAATGCACACGCCTTGCCCACTTCCTTTTTTTTTCTTTTTGCCATTTAAGGTGGGCGGGGTAAACCCACTAGGTGCGCTCCGTAATCGGCGGGCGGGGCGGCGACTCCAGACACGTCTACCAACCTGCAAGGCAAACAAACAGAAGGCGTCACACGGGGGGACGGGGGGACAGGGGCACCAACAACAAGGCGGGAACAGTATTAGAGACAAACAAGGCGGCCAAATAATAAAGAGCGGAAGCCTCCGTGACGCGAAGGATGATGAGAAGGAGCCGGCAGAGAAAGAGCGAGAGAGAGAAAGACGCAATCAATCTCTCTATTTTTTCCTTTTCCTTTTTTTTCGAGTGGTAATCCTGGCGCGGCGTGCGTGCGCACCGCGTAGCGTGGCGGGTCGGCCGCCTTTTGGCAGACAGCAGGTGCCCGTTGTTTTGTTTCCACCCTTCCTGCTTGTCTTCTAAATTCGAGCCACCTTTTTTTTTCTTGTTTTGTTTCCCGACTGGCCAAGGCCGGCGGCACGCGCGCGGCCCTAAGGGAAGTCCCTACAGTGGAGAGGCCTATATTTAGAGAGACGTGAACGGCGGTCGTCAACTGTCCGAGCGGCCACCGTCTCCGCCACTCCAGAGCTCGGACAGATCATGCAGTCAGTCCCAGTGCGAGGGGGGGGGGGACGGGGGTGGGAGCGAGACAGCTTGACCGCCTCTCTGTCGGCCCACTGTAAAGGCTGCCAATTTGGGGCCCCGCTGAAGCCAGGTGAAGCGTGCCCGTCCCGTCCGCTGCGAGAAATCAAGGCGACAAAGTGACTGGGCCCCTTTGCGCTTCGCGCTGCTGCAGGCAGGCTTCGTTTCGACGGGTCGCTCCGTCTCTGTCGCACTCGCGGGGCGCCCCGGCGGGGTGCGAGAGAGACAGACGAAACGGCACGGCTGTCTGCGCAGCGCTGCATCGCCCGCGGGGGCCCGACTCGCTGCCACGCAGATTCATCTTCCGTCCGATTCCGAACGGCGCCTCGCTGTCTCTCTCGCACCACCGCGGGACGCCTCGCGAGCGAGAGAGAGAGAGTCGCGGTTCGAAACCCGCCGGCTGCTGCAGAGAAAAATAATTATTGGGCGTCGCCCGTGCGGGCCGCAGCGCCACAGGGGCCACGGCAAGGTCGGGCGGGCCAGTCGGACGACAGATCCGACATGAGGCGATCTCGTAAACAGTAAACAGCAGTGGAGTGGACAGACACCCCCCCAGTGTGGGCAGCCCGCCACTGGGGCTTGCCGTTCGTCGCGGCGCGTGGCGCCTACTGCGACACACAGTGTGACACACACTGCAAGCCCTCGGCCAACTGCCTGTCAGGCCCGCGCCTTCTTCATCCGCAGTCCGCGCAGCAGAGTCGTCAGAGACGCGCCTCCCTTCGGTTCACTCTCCCGTTTGTTTATCCGCCAATCCCCCGACGCCGCGCGACCCCCCCGGCCCACCTTTGGGGGGGTGTCGTCACGACCGTGACGCCGGGACCGCTGCCAGTGTGCCAGCGCGGCCAGCGCCGCCGCAAATAGGACCCTTCCCCCCCCCTTTCCCCACCCGCCCTTCGGGCCTTCGGGCCCTCGGGCCCCACGAGGGGCTGTCCACAAACTAATTAACATGTTGTTTAAGGGAGATATGGGGGCCGGCCGGGCAGCGCCAAGGGCTGGCCCTGCCGTGCCCCGCGGCCCAGCGCGTGCATAATGAAAGGGACAACACCATTTTGGGCGCCCTTTTTTACGAATTCCAAGGTGTGGGCTGGTGGGGTCGGGCAATCGGGTTTGAACCCCGCCTCGTGCAGTGAACCCACACCCTCGTGTGTCCTCGTCGATAGAGATCCCGACGTGATACCTACACCATTCGATGAAATTGATTTCAACACCAATGTCGCGCTCCTCCCCTTCCACCCTCTCCGCAGTCCAGCTCTCGCCGCCCCCGAGACGCGTGAATGTTTCACCGCCCCCGCCGCCCCCAGCCTCCAACCCCGAGCCGGAACCGTCAAGGGCTCGCTGTCTAGTTTGCAGCGAGTTATCATTTATTCGGACATTCGGGGCGGAATGCGTGACGGCCCATGGCAAGCCACGGCAAGCCGATGGCGATGGCAATGGGCCGCGCCGAACTACATCCGTGACACTCGAACCGACGACTGGACACGGCGCAGCGCTGGTTATTTCATGGCGTTTCATGGGCCCCGGGCCCAAGGCCGATAAGGCGTGCTGTATGACAAACATGGCAAAAAAAGTGATCAAACAACAATCCCTCCCCAACAAAATAAATGACAATTGATGATTTAAACCGCTCCTTAAGTTCATTTTGCATCGCTTTGGCGGTAACATGCGACGACGGCGTTCAAATTCGGACGCCTGAATCGGCCTCCTGTTACCTCCGTGAAAAAAAAAACACAACAACAACAACAAACAAAAAGCTTGTTTGGATTGGGGGCGGGAAAAGAGAAGGGCGACAAAAGGGGCCCCCCCCCCCCCCTCCACGCCCCCCGGAACCGCCAACACGCAACAGGCGTCCAGCCGTCTTATTGTAATGGACTGCGATAATCGCATCGATGGGACCTCCGTCTCGCGCACCAACACCACGACGGCGTCGTACCTTGTTGTTGTTGTTGTTTGTTTTGTTGTCGTTTTGGTGCAGTTTGCGGTGGCGGCACGCTGCCGCAGCGGCGCCGCGACCTCCAGCTGCCAATGCACACAACGTTCATAGACGGGCCGAGTGCAATAAAAAAGAGAAAGAGAGTAGAAAACAGAGAGGGACTAGGGGAGAGAGAGAGAGAGAGAGATGAGAGAGAAGAAAGGGTCTCATAATCTCTACATACTCATTTATCGGCAGTCATTTGCTCCGACAAGCGCGGCGTCTGTAATGGCCTCCCCATGTGCCGGCTGCTGCGGGTGCAAACGCACGGTGCAGACGCACGCACAGAGAGCCCCGTAGGGCAACCCACCCCGCCCCGCCCCGCCCGGCCCGGCCCCGCACCGCAGGGTACATGCAATAGACGCCGGCAATTATTCATTTGATTCAGGTTGGCGGGGCACGGCACGGCAAGGTACGCCACGGCCGTGGGGGTGGCGCGGTCGACACGCGTTCGGTAGTGATACATTATACATACATATTTTGGTATATCTATTTCATGGTACTACCGCGTGTGGCACCACGACCTGGTCTCTGCGTGCGTCAGTGTGCGTGTGTGTGCGCGCGTGCGTGTGTTAGCTAGATCGAATAAACAATGTGTGCAGCTGTATGTGAAAAACGCGATATCCCCATGCCCGGGCCACGTGAATTTTAAAATACGGAACAACCACACCTACAATCTTTCGTTCTGTTTTTTCTTTCATTTTTTTAATTTTTTTTATTTTTTAAGTTGTGTATTAGTTTTGGCGGTATTCCGCGTTCCGCCAAACACCGACATGCTTTGCCACGCTTGATTAGCATGCCACACGGCGCACACACACACACACACAGTCACATACACACGCCCACTCACACACACACAGTCACAACGCGAACCAAAATGAAAAGCAACTGAAAAAGTGGCATGCAGCCGAAATTGCCGTTGCTTCTGCAATCTACTTGCACGGCGTGGCGGGGCGGGGCGTGGCGGGGCGTGGCGGCCCGAATTGATGCGTTGTGTTATGCAGGACATTACAGAGGTAATGCAGGCACAGCCCCCGCCGCCCCAATTAGCAAGTCAGGGGGGGCCTCTAGGGGCCTCTAGCCTCTGGGCCCACCAGGCCCACAGGCACTGCCGCCTTCCCGAAATATGCCCCAGACGACCCCCCCCCCCCTCCTTCAGGTGCATCAGCAGCGCGACGACACGGGCCATCTGTACATACGCCGCCGGACAGCCTCTGTCTCTCTCGCACTCACGGTGCGGTCCGCAAGGAGCGAGAGAGAGAGAGAGAGAGAGAGAGAGAGAGAGAGAGAGAGAGAGAGAGAGAGAGAGAGAGAGAGAGCGACAAAGCGCCACTGATAGAGAAAGATTCTCGAATCCGATGAGAAAAGGCGTGCAAAACTGACAAGGTGCCGTTGACGTCAACGACATGAGTTTTTGCCTGCCCCATGTTGTTGAGGCGCGTCGCTGATTCGGAGAACTTTTTTTTTTCGAAGCACTGTTTGGAAGCACCGCTGTTAGGCAGGTACCTGGCGCCGGCGCCGGCCGTGCCGAGGCTGGACGCCCCCCTCCTCCTTCAAGACCGTGTGCCACAGTGTGTGCCACACCTCAGACGGGCTGTCACCAGTGCAGGTACACAATCCGCAAGACAGCGGAGGCACTCACCAACAAACGGAATCAAGTCGCCGAACACCGGAAATGCACACGCCTTGCCCACTTCCTTTTTTAGGGTTTCCGACGAAGGAGGCCCTATTGCCCGGGACGGCTCAGATTCTTTCTTCCGCCGACGCAAATCGAAAAATGGTTCCCACCAAATTACTCCTTTATCATAAAAAAATGAAAATTGCTGAAAATTTCGAAATTTATCGAAGAATTTAACGTAAACGACAAAAACATAAATTTGCAACAATGAAGCACCCTTATCCCTTCACATTTTCCAGAAACGTTTCAAAGACAAAATGTGCTACTCCCCAAAACTAAGCATCCTGCCTCATCAAAGTGACAAAAAATCATGTCTGTTCTGACAAAATAGTCAAAACATGAAAAAAAGGTCACCATGGCAACGACACGGTGTCATCGTACCAACTGTCAAAATTTAAAGTCGCCGATAAAAGAAATCAAAACGCCGTGAAATTCGAAAATGCCAATGCTAACGCATTGCACGGTGTCCCGACATTGGAACATCTTTGAAGTCTGTCAGTAAAAAGTTCGTAGCAAAAAAGACGCAATAATTAATTGTCGGGGGTTGGCAACAATTTTCTCGGCGTCTGCGCCCTTTCGAAAATCGCGAGGCTGAAAAACGAGTAGTCGCGCATTGAAACTGCCCCTCCATTGTTGCTGAGTTGAATTGTTTGGCTTGCAAAGGTTGCGGTTCTCTTGTGATGTTTTCCTCAATCTGTAACCAGCACGACGTTGGTTTGACGAACTTTATAAACTCGGGAGAGGTGGTTTCGAAACGCGGATGACTTTCGTTTGACGAACATGAGCCCTGTAAATCGCGAGATCGCGAGATGGACTGAGATGGTCATTGTGTTAACTGAATCAGGTTTGGGGATGAAAAATGCCGGTAGGATTCAAAGTACGTAATTACGGTAAAATTAACGTAATTAACGTTTAGACGACAGACTTCAAATTCATTTCCACAACCGGAACACCGTGCAATGCGTTAGCATTGGAATTTTTTTTCTTTTTGCCATTTAAGGTGGGCGGGGTAAACCCACTAGGTGCGCTCCGTAATCGGCGGGCGGGGCGGCGACTCCAGACACGTCTACCAACCTGCAAGGCAAACAAACAGAAGGCGTCACACGGGGGGACGGGGGGACAGGGGCACCAACAACAAGGCGGGAACAGTATTAGAGACAAACAAGGCGGCCAAATAATAAAGAGCGGAAGCCTCCGTGACGCGAAGGATGATGAGAAGGAGCCGGCAGAGAAAGAGCGAGAGAGAGAAAGACGCAATCAATCTCTCTATTTTTTCCTTTTCCTTTTTTTTCGAGTGGTAATCCTGGCGCGGCGTGCGTGCGCACCGCGTAGCGTGGCGGGTCGGCCGCCTTTTGGCAGACAGCAGGTGCCCGTTGTTTTGCTTCCACCCTTCCTGCTTGTCTTCTAAATTCGAGCCACCTTTTTTTTTCTTGTTTTGTTTCCCGACTGGCCAAGGCCGGCGGCACGCGCGCGGCCCTAAGGGAAGTCCCTACAGTGGAGAGGCCTATATTTAGAGAGACGTGAACGGCGGTCGTCAACTGTCCGAGCGGCCACCGTCTCCGCCACTCCAGAGCTCGGACAGATCATGCAGTCAGTCCCAGTGCGAGGGGGGAGGGGGACGGGGGTGGGAGCGAGACAGCTTGACCGCCCCTCTGTCGGCCCACTGTAAAGGCTGCCAATTTGGGGGCCCCGCTGAAGCCAGGTGAAGCGTGCCCGTCCCGTCCGCTGCGAGAAATCAAGGCGACAAAGTGTGACTGCTTCGCGCTTCGCGCTGCTGCAGGCAGGCTTCATTTCGACGGGTCGCTCCGTCTCTGTCGCACTCGCGGGGCGCCCCGGCGGGGTGCGAGAGAGACAGACGAAACGGCACGGCTGTCTGCGCAGCGCTGCATCGCCCGCGGGGGCCCGACTCGCTGCCAATCAGACGCAGATTCATCTTCCGTCCGATTCCGAACGGCGCCTCGCTGTCTCTCTCGCAACCCCGCGGGACGCCTCGCGAGCGAGAGAGACAGACGCGGTTCGAAACCCGCCGGCTGCTGCAGAGAAAAATAATTATTGGGCGTCGCCCGTGCGGGCCGCAGCGCCACAGCGCTACGGCAAGGTCGGGCGGCCAGTCGGACGACAGATCCGACATGAGGCGATCTCGTAAACAGTAAACAGCAGTGGAGTGGACAGACAGCCCACCCCACGTGTGGGCAGCCCGCCACTGGGACTTGCCGTTCGTCGCGGCGCGTGGCGCCTACTGCGACACACAGTGTGACACACACTGCAAGCCCTCCGCCAACTGCCTGTCAGGATCCGCAGTCCGCGCAGCAGAGTCGTCAGAGGCACGCCCCCCTTCGGTTCACTCTCCCGTTTGTTTATCCGCCAATCCGCCGTAGGCCGCGCGACGCCCGGCCTACCTTGGGGGTGTGTCGTCACGACCGTGACGCCGGGACCGCTGCCAGTGTGCCAGCGCGGCCAGCGCCGCCGCAAATAGGACCCTTCCCCCACCCTTTCCCCGGTCGCCCTTCGGGCCTTCGGGGCCCTCGTGCCCCACGAGGGGCTGTCCACAAACTAATTAACATGTTGTTTAAGGGAGATATGGGGGCCGGCCGGGCAGCGCCAAGGGCTGGCCCTGCCGTGCCCCGCGGCCCAGCGCGTGTATAATGAAAGGGACAACACCATTTTGGGCGCCCTTTTTTACGAATTCCAAGGTGTGGGCTGGTGGGGTCGGGCAATCGGGTTTGAACCCCGCCTCGTGCAGTGAACCCACACCCTCGTGTGTGTCCTCGTCGATAGAGATCCCGACGTGATACCTACACCATTCGATGAAATTGATTTCAACACCAATGTCGCGCTCCTCTCCACCCTCTCCGCAGTCCAGCGTCTCGCCGCCCCCGAGACGCGTGAATGTTTCACCGCCCCCGCCGCCCCCAGCCTCCAACCCCGAGCCGGAACCGTCAAGGGCTCGCTGTCTAGTTTGCAGCGAGTTATCATTTATTCGGACATTCGGGGCGGAATGCGTGACGGCCCATGGCAAGCCACGGCAAGCCGATGGCGACAAGGGGGAAATCACTTGTGTAATGGTCGGTCGAAGGGTCTGTAATAGCCCTGTAATGGCCCTGTAATGTGTAATACCTATGTAATGGGTGTAATGCCTGTAATGGTCCTGTAATGCCTGTAATAGGTGTGTAATAGGTGTAATATGTGGGAAGAAAAATACAGAAAATGGCTAAAACATTCGCGAAAGTCAGCGAAAAAGTCATTTGGCTGCAATTAAAGTAATACCCAACGTCCGGATCGAGCCGAAAGCAAGCCGAAAGTGGCATGTAGGGTGTGTGTGTGTGTGTAAGGGGGGGGGGGTCTCTTGTGGGGGCAGGCGAGGGGCTAAATCTGTAAGGAGGGGTAGTCTAAACCCTAATCTGGTTAAATATGTACAAGCTATTAATTGATTGGAAAGACAAAGGTTCCTGTGGCCAAAAGACATTCTTGTCAAATGATATTTCGGCCAAGATTCAAATTCCCAATTTTTTCATGGAATTTATCAGGACGGGTTGTTGAGAACCGTATCTGTTAAATAGATAGTACAACCACTTCCAAAAGAATCCGACCAGCCCGGCCCGGCGATACCCCGCGCGCCCAGACGGCTACCTCCAGCGGCTACCTGGGCGCGGCGGGGTAGCGCCGGCCGGCCGCGGCGGTTTGATTCTTTTACAAGCGGTATGAAAGGTATCGGGGGCACTGCGAGAAAAAGTGTGGATAGTACAACAAAGGTACAACAAAAACTGTACAGTGAAAGTACAACAGGGATTGTTAAAAGTACAACGAAAATTGTACAAACCACAACGAGGCCTTGACTGCACAGCACTCGTCATGCCGATTCCATTGTACTTTTGTACAACAACTGTTGTACTTAAAAAGTACAATAAATACCTGATAAAAAATTTGCCAGAAATTTGTGTACTTTTGTTGTGGTTATTTCTAGCGGTGGGGGGGGGATGAAAGATCCCCCGAGACAGCTAACAACAGGTGCCACTGCTGTACTACCTAGCGATACCCTGTGCCCACGGAACAAAATAGTCCCTCTGGAGGCTGAAACCTGTTTCCAAGGCCGTTCTAGCAGCGTAATAGCCTTGTTATAGTCGTGTAATAGCTGTAATTGATAGGTAATTCCTGTGTAATTGCGTAATAGGTGCGTAATGGGCGTAATGATTGTAATTGCTGTAATTGATGTAATTGCTGTAATTGCACTAGAATGGTACTGTAATAGCAGAAATATCGATGTAATATCTGTAATTTGCGTAATAGGTGTAATTGTCTGTAATGATTCAAAATGTAATAGTCGGTCGACCATTTTCATGAGTGATTTCCCCCTTGGATGGCGATGGCAATGGGCCGCGCCGAACTACATCCGTGACACTCGAACCGACGACTGGACACGGCGCAGCGCTGGTTATTTCATGGCGTTTCATGGCCCGGCCGAACGGCCGTGCTGCTCATTGAACAAACATGGCAAAAAAAAGTGATCAAACAACAATCCCTCCCCAACAAAAATAAATGACAATTGATGATTGAAAACCGCTCCTTAAGTTCATTTTGCATCGCTTTGGCGGTAACATGCGACGACGGCGTTCAAATTCGGACGCCTGACATCGGCCTCCTGTTTACCTCCGTTGAAAAAAAAACAACAACAAACAACAACAACAAATAAGGCATTGTTTGGATTGGGGGCGGGAAAAGAGAAGGGCGACAAAGGTGTGCCCCCCCCCTCCACGCCCCCCGCAACCGCCAACACGCAACAGGCGTCCAGCCGTCTTATTGTAATGGACTGCGATAATCGATCATCGAGTGCGACCTCGCGTCTCGCGCACCAACACCACGACGGCGTCGTTACGCTTGTTGTTGCTGTTGTTGTTTGTTTTGTTGTCGTTTTTGGCTGCAGTTTGCGGTGGCGGCACGCTGCCGCAGCGGCGCCGCGACCTCCAGCTGCCAAATGCACACAACGTTACATAGACGAGACCGAGTGCAATAATAAGAGAGAAAGAGAGAATGAGAAACAGAGAGGGGACTAGGGAGAGAGAGAAGGCGTCTCATAATCATCTACATACTCATTTATCGGCAGTCATTTGCTCCGACAAGGCGCGGCGTCTGTAATGGCTCCCGGCCCCATCAGTGCCTGCATCGCATGCAAATGAGGCTGCAGCGCGCAGTGGGCCGGGGAAGACCGGCGCAGGCAGCCAAAACTCTGGACGCGTTTTGAGCTCCAGAGTCGCTGAACGGGCCTCGAACCCAGGGTGTGGCCCCACCAATGGGTTCCTCGTTCGGAGAGCAATCCATTGGTGGGGTCACACGTTCAGTTCCAGTCCAATTTAGCGACTGGAGCTCAAAACGCGTCCGGGATTTCGACCGCCGCCACCGGTCTTCTGGCCCACTGTGCAACGCTGTGATCTCAGCGGGGGAAACGGGGAGTAATATCGCCCTCGACCAAAAACCAGGATTTGTTATGTCGCGGCCCGCGGGCGAGCGACGAGTTAATGAACAGCAAATAATAAAAATTATCGGCGACGTCGCGGCGCTCAAGTTGGAGATCCGGAATCCACGGCCGTCCCCGCGCCTCGCTGCGTTTTCATCTAAATTCCGCGCCCCAGGCCGAACGGCCGAATCGAAACAACGAGTCGGGGATCTTAGACGGGGTCTAGTCGGAGGCGCCGAGCTGGCCGGCCAGACCGCTGCAGTCACCCTCCGTGACAGCCAGAAGGCCGCACCGAAAATACAGTGCACCTAACGAGTACGCCGTTTTGGCATGCAGTTTATTTTAAGTGAGAGGGAGGGGCCAAGATTTAAACGTCGCACATTTTCCTCCTTTAGAAAAAATAAAAAACAAAAACAAACAAAAATTGAAAGGAAGACGCGCGCGGGGCTTCTTTTTCTGTCTGTGCAGTCGACTGGCATTGCGCGGCGCGGCGAGCGCGACAAAAAAAGAAAAAAGAAAAGCGAAACAGAAAATAGAAACGAGGAAAAGGAAAAGGGAGAACACTTGTCCCGCGAGACGACGACCGGCCAATGAAGCCCTGACAAATTGAGTGCAATCACCTGAGCCATTTCATCGCCTTCCCCCGGGGCGTCGCCATCCGCCACTTCATATTTATTCTTTCCGCTTTAGGCGGCTGTTTTTGCCTCTCTCTCTCTCTCTCTCTCTCTCTCTCTCTCTCTCTCTCTCTCTCTCTCTCTCTCTCTCTCCCCTCTCTCCCCCCCCCCCCCTCTCTCTCTCTCTCTCTCCCTCCCCCCCCCCCCCTCTCTCTCTCTCTCTCTCTCTCTCTCTCTCTCTCTCTCTCTCTCTCTCTCTCTCTCTCTCTCCCCTTTGTTTTTCCGGTGTCGCGGTGCATTTCGTCGCCAATTAGATCGGCGGCTGTCCTTTCGCCCTGCCGACGGCGCCAACGGCCGGGCCTTCCCTTCATCCAAAGCGAGGTCCACTGCACTGCAAAACTGTATACCGCCACACTGTACAAGTGTACTGTACATCCGTCCTGGCCGGGCCGACGGGCGGTACGACACTGTAAGACTGCCCGCAGGACCCGCAGGACGAAAGGACAAATAATTATGCCGGCCCCGCCCTACACCGAAAGGGAGGGCAGGGGTGGAAAGCAACGGCGGCCGTCTTGGAACACGCACTAGCAGGGCCGCTGGAAAAAAATAAAATTAAAAGCCTAAACCGGAAAAACTTTGCGCTAGTTCTTTCAGGACCGTCAGCGAAGGCGCATTGTCGTCCTCTGTGTGTCCGCGGCTGAAAGACCCGGAGACGAGTGTCGAGGGTTCGAATCCCGGCTCGGCTAAGCCGTGCTCGCCCCGTTGCTTGGAAACGAGCCCCGCGCGGCCTCCGTGGGGACCCCCGAGGCCCCACCGGGCCGGGCCGTCCAGGGGCAGGACTGCGCTCAGGAGCGAGGGAACCAAGGGAACAGAACAGGCGGGCAATGGTTCGTTTGCGGCAAGCCCCCGGCAAGGCGAGGCAAGGCGAGCAGGGCATCCTACCAAGCCATCAGCAGCCAGCCATCTGCAACCCGCACTGCTCGGCCGCGCCCCGCGCCCCGCCACCTCCGCGGGGACGCTGTCCAGGGCCATAACCAGGAACGGCTAACTGCCCTCGCCTCGCCGCGTGGCCGCGTAGCACACTGCAAGACGAGGGCCGTCCGGGTGGACCCTCACTGGAGCCTGGCTGGAGCAGCCCCGGACCAGTGCATCAGCGCCCTGGTTAAGACCGCCCAGGTGACGTCACTGGGAGATAGGGTTGCGGGGGCGGGGCGGGGCGGGGCGGCCAGCCGGACTGTTCCGGGGAAGTGCCTGGTGGTCGCGCCATTCCGACGGCCAGCCCTGCCCCGGGCCAGCCCTCCACAGGTACTCAGCGCCGTTGTGGGTACACTGCATATCTCGGCTGCCCCTGCTCGCTGTCCGGGCCAGCCTGCCCGCAGGTCGGCCGCGCCGCCGCGGAGACAGCCCAAGCCCAGCCAGCGCAGCCCGCTACATAACCCTCACCACTTAAAACTTCAATAATTGCCGGAATCTGCAGCGGGGTGTTAAATGCCCCTTGTTATGCTCTTTGTGGGGCAAGGTATGCAAATGGCACGCGGTGCCGCGCGCCACCGTCGCTTCTTGGCGGGGCGGGGCGGGGCGGGAGCAGCGCGTGCGGCTGTTTGTCTCTTTAATCACCCGCCTTTAAGGCAATCTTGCGTCGAGTCGTAAGGGGCCTCCCCCCTGGATTCACCTCCAAATCCTCCACCAACCCCCACAACGTCCTGGAGACGCTCGCCGCGCACGTAAATCCACCCGCCGCTCGGCCACGACGACGCCGCCACGCAGCATGGCGGCAGCACCGCGACCACAACGACGGCCTCCACCACGTCGTCGGCGACCTCTTCGCGCGGCCGCGACGGCTAGGCTCGGCTGGGCATCGCACGTGCGGAATGACCCAATTGCCGAGCCAGGGGAAAGTGATTGGCACACGCCGCGCGCACGGACACACACACACACAACAACACACACACACACACACACACACACACACACACACACACACACAACACACACACACACACACACAGAGTGGCGTATACACCGTCGCGCATAACGTGTCCTTCGCACGCCACACACACACACACACACACACACTCACACACCAATACATTTCCTCCCTACCCCAACATGCGTTTACCGCCCGGGCGTGGCCTGGCGTGGTGGCAGTATGGTGTGCTGTTTGCAGAAGGGCGGGTCGGTAGCCTCGCCCTTGCACTATGCTACACTCACACACACACACACACACAGAGTTACAGTGGCGCGGCGCATTCCCGCGTCCTGGAAGCTGGTCGGGACAGAGGTGGTAGTGCTACTCGAACGCCCTTGGCCCTTTGCCGCTCCGCCCCGCCAGGCCCTGCAGGCCCTGCAGGCCCTGCTCGTCGTGGAAACGAGTTCGCGCCGCCGCGGCAGCGCCGCCACAGTCCCTCCTCCTCGCCGCAATGATCCCGTGCAGCCACGCCGCGCGCGCCCTGCCGTGCCACGTCTCTGCCGCGAGGGCCCGCTTAGCCCTCCACACTACGACCCCCCCCCAAAAAAAAAGGGACGCGCAAGCAGAAAACAGAAAAACAAAAGCCGGCAATTTGAAGCAATTCGCCCCAAAACTGCCCCCTAAAGATGGCCTCGCGATCTTCAGCAACGCGGAGAGTCTGCGACCGAGCCTCGCCCTCGCCGCGCGTCGCGTCCGTCTCTGTCTCTCTCCGGCACCCCCGCGACTTGTCTTTCTTTTTAAAATTTCGCGCGCCGGCCTCTGCGCCCTTCCCCGACCCCGGCGACCCCGGCCCTCATCAGGGGGACTTCCTCCGCGCAGTCGTTTGCCGCGTCCTCCTCCATATGTCCCTTTGCTGCTTCATTTGCATCCAGTGCAGCCAATTTCTCCCCCCCCTCCCCCCTCGCCCCTTTACATAGTAGTAGTCCGCCCCGCGCAGAGTTTGCGCCAGCGAGAGCAACCCCCTTGCCACCGCTCGCCGCCGCCCCCGCCTTTGTTGACAACGTCGCAGCGAGCGAAATTCACACACAAACACTCGGCCCCGCCGAATAAGCGCGGTTTTTGTTGATAAAGAACAACTTTTCTATCCGCACGGCACACATGCAGTGCCCCCGCGCGTCCCGCCAGCCCGCAGGCTCTCTCTCTCTCTGTCGCACCGCAGCGGGCCGCCACGTGAGTGCGAGAGAGACGGCGCGACGAAAGCCTTCGCCACTGGCCGCGCCGGCCGGCGTCAAAGTTTGACCTGATTTGGCAAGCCAGGCGAGCAATGCCGATAGTAGCAATTCTCCGACCGATTGCACCCGGTCTGCCCTTCGGCCCAAGCAGTGTGTTTCCGGCCTTACATTTGACTGATTCGTTAGGGAAGTACCCGGCTGGAGCGGCTGGAGTGGGCCGCTGCTGGAGCCAAGGCCCTGGACGTAATCCTCATCCCGCGCAAATTACGTCACCCGTTCGGATTTGGCGCCGAAACGCACTGCATGGCAAGGCAGGGCTGCCAATCCCAGCCGGGGAAAATTCCCTCCCTCGCCTCTTCGCAGTCTGGCCAACTGCTGCCGGCCATCCACGACCCGGCTCGCCCCTTGGCTCGCCCCTCGCGCCGCTCCGGGGACTGGGACTTGAGGGTGCTGGCCGATGGAAATGAGTTTACTTCTGCATGAGTCGGCTCGGGCCTGCTGGGCCGCGCGCTAGTTGCAGTGCACCAGACGGTCGGGGGCCGGCGAGTGGGGCGCGGGGGCCCGGGACGCCCCTTTCCAAGGCGGGGGCGCAGCGCGGCGGCGGGACAGCGAGGCTGGCGGAGGCTGGCGACGCGGAGAGGAACAGGACGAGGACTGATTCGTTAGTCGCCTGGTTGGCCAGCCCGCTTGGCTAGCCGCCGGAGCGGCGCGCAGCGGCCATCGGGACGACGCCCTTCTTGACGACGCCGAATTGTCAAACGGACGGCCGCGCCGCTGACTCCGCCCGCGGCGGGTCGCTGACTTGGCGGATGACGTCATATGACGTCACCGCTCGCGAAAACGTATACGACGTCGACGGCCTGCCGGGGCCCCGGAAACGCGTCGCGGTGGCGGTCCGCGGTTCGTTGCCGCAACAACCACGCGTCGCTGGGGCCCCCCTCGCGGTCCCCGGGGCCTCGAGCGGAGGCGGCCTGGCTTGCAACTCATTGCATTTGGCACTCACGGCATGCATGCGCGCGCTCACACACACACACACACACACACACACACACACACACACACACACACACACACACACACTCGCGTGGCGACCTCCACCGCCCTACATTGCATCCACCCTCGTCGTTAAAATCCGCTCCTTGTTGTTGTTTTTATTTGGCGGAAATAAACAACGACAAGTGGCGCGCTTTATTGCCCCATTTCGGTCGCCTTGCTTCGCGTTGCCTCGCGTTGCCTCGCCTTGCCTCCCCTTCCGCCCGGCTTGGCGAGCCCTTGTCGGCAAATTGACGTGCCTCGGGTACCCTGGGTACCTTTTAGCCACCAGCCCCGCGCTGTTCGAGCTTCGTGCTTCGAGCGCCGAGGTATGGAAGCAAGGTTGTCAAACGCGCGCAGTGCTGCCCTTTTTTTCTCTCCTCTCCTCTCCTTCTTTCCGCCCCTTTTTTTCTTCTCTCTCCCTTTCCTCCTCTTTCTCCTTCCAACGCCCACGCGCCGCACGCCCCTCCCTCGCCCCCCCTCTCTCTCTCACTCTCGCCGATGCTTGACGACGGTGTCGTATTATCATTGCTAATGAACCCCGGCCGGACCCCTTTCGCAGCACTTTTGCCTCCATTTTTTTACTCCTTTTTTTTTGTCGGTGAAATCCCTTCCCCCTCCCCCCCCCCACGGGACACCCCGCGACCTCTCTGTAAGTGCCCATTACGATGCCTTTGGACCACCACCAACCCTTCCGGTAGAGCGTGGCCATGTCTCCAGGATGTCTCGGCCGAAACAAAACCGACACCGTTCCTCCAATTTCTGCATTTAAGTCTTTAGCACTCCCAAAAAAAAAAATAAGGCGCCGACATGCCACTTGCTCAATCAAAGTTTCACAAAAATTTTGACAATTTTTTTCCGCTTTCTTTCTTAAGTTTTAAATTTTTTTAAATTTTCAGCTTGTTGGCCCACTTTGGCCCACCTTGCAGGCCGCTTCGACGGAGACGGCTTGCCAGTGTCACCACCACGGTGTCACCCTGCGGACTGATTCCGATTGTCGTTTTCGTCATCACTCCGTCTCTCTCGCACCTGCACGGGACGCCCCACGAGTGCGAGAGAGACAGAGAGAGTCTGCAGGCGCCAGTGCGGCCAAGTGAGACGGACGGCCGCTGCAGTCATTTCGCTCCGATACGCTAGAGCGCGCGGAGCGCCGAGCGCCCATTTTGAATCTGTCGCCTTCTTACGTCAGCGGCAGCGGCGGTGGCGCCAGCGACGCCGCGCACCCGGCTGGACCGAAACGCCGCGCCGCCACGGTGAAAAATCCGCGCGTTCCGAACGATTTCTCATACTTCTCTGTTCCACAAAACGGCCCTTCATGAAGGAAACAGCCGCCTCTCCCTTTCCAAGGCGAGCAAAGCGAGTGGCAGAGCGACGGAAACCGATAAACACGATTTTCTCCGACCTCACCACCCCGGCCGGCTGGGCCAATTTCTTGGGGCAGTCTTCCACTGTAGGGCCGCCGCCGGCAGCGCGATTCCGCGCATCCGCACAGCGTTTCTTCTTCGCTCTGTCTCTCTCGCACGCTCGCGCCCCTACGAGCCGCCCCACGAGTGCGAGCGAGACGGAAGGCGGGCAAACAGACGCGGTGCAGCGTTTGCATCCGCGGCTCCGCCCGGGCTCCGCGCCGCATCAACAACATCAACAATGCCGGGGCGGCGCTGGCGGGGCGCTGGCGGGGCGGCGCGGCGCAGCGTGGTGAAGCACACCCTTTCCCTAATTGAAAAAGTTAGCTGTTATCTGTTCAGCTGGCCGGCGGCGAGGCACGGCCGGCGCGGCGCGGCGGCGACCGGCCGTCCCAAGTGGTGCTCTCCTTCACCGCCTCCACGGCCGCGCCTCGCCGCGCGACCACGGCGCCGGCCTCGACGAGCACGCGGATGACGTCCACAGCACCAGTCGTGTCGGTTCAACAACATCCTCCTTCCCACCAAATCTGGATTGCAAAGTGAAATTTCAACTTTGTTCGCATCATTTCTGCCTGCTCGCTCGCTGCCGCGCTCCGTCTCTCTCGCTCGCTCGCCGGCAGTGCTTGGCCCACGCATTCCCTCCGCAAACCCGGCGGCCAAAAAGCAGCAGCCAGGGGCCAGGGGTTTGCTTCTAGTGCGCGACCCCTGTCTGTCTGTCCCGTCCGTCCGCCCGCTGGACGCGGCCGGGCCAGTGCCAGTTAGCGGAATAATTTGGCCAAGGATACCGGGCCGGCCCTCCAAGCCCGGAACGCGGAACGCGGAACGCGGACGGAACGCCCACGAAAACGCCAGCGGCAACGGCGCGCGGGGGCAGGGGTCGCGGCCCGCCCCGGCCCGCCGCCCCGGCCGCCCCCGGCCGCCCCCGGCCGCCCCCGGCCGCCCCCGCGCCCCGGCCCCCGGCCGCCCCCCGGCCGCCCCCGCCCGCCCCCGACCGCCCCGGCCGCCCCCAACGAGACCGAGACCGAGTCGGCCAGCCGTATCAACCGATAAATCGAATGCACGCGCTGATTCCAAGCCCTCACAACGCAGAAACCGCGGCGAAATCGAAGCCCCCTGGAAGGGAGACAGAACGCAAAACCGTTTCCGAACAGTGTCTCTCGCACTCAGGATGCTGCGGTCGGGGGAGACAGGGCGACGGAATCGGCCTGCAACTGCTAGTCTCTGCATTCCAGGACATCCAGGACGCGCCAAAACAATAATTGATGGCTGTCACGCTGTCGCTACCGGCATAGAGTGGCGGCATGAGAGAAGGGCGCCCTGGAGTCCCAGCTTTTTCGGGCCGGGACGCCGCCTGGCCGAGGTTTGCACCACTTTGCGGCTAAACGGCTCATCGCACAACATTTCTGACTAGCCCAGAAGATTCAGGAAGGTTTTTTACGTGCCCCGGCGTCGTTACATTTTGATTTGGTCAACCGGGGACCGAACGCGGCGAGCCTGAAGGGCGGCAGTGTGGCGCGGCCGAGGGTCCGCAGCGGCTGGCTGCCTGATGGCTGGCCGCCGGCTACCCCCACCCTACCGCTACAGGCCAGTAGACACCGATTTCTTGGTTCAAACTTGTGTTAGGTGTGATATTACACGCTTAGACGAAGACAACGTGTCGTTTTCACCGTTATTTCTTCTTAAAAGGCACGAGATATTCACCAAGCGGTAGGGTGGGGGTAGCCGGCGGCCAGCCATCAGGCAGCCAGCCGCTGCGGACCCTCGGCCGCGCCACACTGCCGCCCTTCAGGCTCGCCGCGTTCGGTCCCCGGTTGACCAAATCAAAATGTAACGACGCCGGGGCACGTAAAAAACCTTCCTGAATCTTCTGGGCTAGTCAGAAATGTTGTGCGATGAGCCGTTTAGCCGCAAAGTGGTGCAAACCTCGGCCAGGCGGCGTCCCGGCCCGAAAAAGCTGGGACTCCAGGGCGCCCTTCTCTCATGGTGGCGGTCGCGTGAGCTCGAAACGCGCTTGAAATAGCGCGTGTATTGTGCCCTCTCTCTCTCTCTCTCTCTCTCTCTCTCTCTCTCTCTGACTCTTTCCCCCCCGGCCTTTATTGTAAACAAAAATCCCCCCAATAAACAATTGTAAAAACTAAAAACTCTCTCTCTCTCTCTCTCTCTCTGCCCCGCGACCCCCGCGGCAATGAGAGGCCGTCAGCGCGAGGCGCCTGGCGCCTCAAAGCAGCTGTATGTATTTATTGAGCACGGCCTTGCCTTGCCGCCTTGCTGCCGCCTTGCCGGGGTGCCGACGGCGACAATCAATTCACACCGAGCCGGGCGTGGCGGGGGGAGGGGGATGCTCCGTCTCTCTCGCACTCACGGGGCGCCCCGGAAGGGTGCGAGCGAGACAGAGCGACGAACCGCCGCGGCGTCTGGATGTCCCGGGGGCACGCCCTGGGCACGCCGCGTGCCTCTTGGAGGGGGCGGAGGCGGAAGGCCACAGGTGCCCGGGCACGCGATCCGCGCCCACGCCGTCCTGCACGCCGACCATCAGGAGGGCCTCCGGGGAGTCGGGTCGGATCCGTGCGCGCCAGAGCCAGCAGCAGAGAGAGGTAGCCACGTCGATGGGCCGATGGTGCAGCGAGCCGGCCGCTCCGGCGCTACCCCACGCCGCAGAGACTCCAGCCATCCAGCTCCGGGCGCGGCTGGAGGCTGGACCAACCACGGTGGCGAATGAATGAACGGGGTGACGCGTTGACGCCGCCATTCAGAGGACGCCGCCGAGGTGCCGAGGACTCCGGTCCGGGGCAGGGAGGGGGGGGGGCGAGGCCCTCGACCCTGCTCCTGCAAAACGCCGCCACCTGGAACGCGTTCCTGGAATTCCTGGAGTGCCCTATGTTGCGGTCGCGGATTGGAACGAGGTGCCGATTCACGGTGCAGGAGCACTGGACGAAGCCTCTGGAAGTGGCGTCTGGAAGGTTCCAGAGGACGAAGGCGAGCCAGCGCTAGCCAGGGCCGCTGGAAGGCTACACGGCGAGGTGCGCCCGGGCCGTGCCTGCACTGTGTCTGCACTTTCACCCGCCGCCGGGCCGATGAGCAAACCTAGGACTTCCACGGCGAGGCGCGGCGCGGCTAAGCGAAGGTCCCGGGGTGTTTGGCGGGACATCCCGCCAGGTGGGCCAAGTTGGTCAGGTGAGGTCGGGGCCGCGCGGCCCGGCTGGCTGTGCGGCACACTGTGCGGCTCGGTGCATCCGGTGAGACGTGGGACCACGTGGCCGCGTAGACCGCCAGCCCGCCAACCCGCCCCAAAGCAACCGTAGCCGCCACGCCGCGCCGCGCCACGCCACGCCGCCGGGCCGCAGCGAGCGCGTAGGCAGTGTAGGCAGCCGCCGAGCCGTAACGAGCCGCACCATGACGTGGTCGCGGCCAGCCAATCCGCGCGCGAGCCGGCATCACGCCATATGACGTCACGGGCCTCGCTCCTCGCTCCCCGCCGGGCGCGCGGGCTGCGGCTGCCGCCGGCCAAGAACGCAGCGCGCGGCTCCGGGCGCTCCGGGCCGCCGCCGCAGCCCGCTGCAGACCCGGAGGACCCGGAGCCGCTGTCTCTGTCGCACTCGCGGCGCGTCCCGCTAGCGCGCGAGAGAGACAGCGCGACCGCCGCACCCGAAGTCGATCCGCGACCGCGTACTGTACCCGCCACAGCGAGCGGTGCGGGCACAAGACCGGACAAACTCAAATTTAAATTGGGTCAGCGGCGTGAAAGGCTGCAGCTACACTGCTTGCCGGCGTTGCCGACTTTGAAACACTGTGTCCTCGACGTCCTCGACGCCCTCGACCGGCGCGGCTGGCAAAGTTCGGGGCGGTTGGCTCGGCGGTTCCGGGGCTGCCTGGCTCTGCCTGCCCGCGGGTCATGTTTGGCAAGTAGTGTTGCAGTTCAAGGCTGCAGCGCGCCCCGCCCCGCCGCCGGGAAGAGGGAGACGGAGGAGGGGGTGGCCCAGCCCGGGCCGAGACCGATACTGCCAGGCCAAGCGCGGTCGGCCAAAAGTCGCAAAAATGTGTCCGTTGAACGGCGCGCCAAATTCAGGCCACGCGTTGAACTTTGTTGAGGAATATTGCCGGGGGCTGGGAGGGGGCGGGACGGAGCGCGGCGGCAGGGGCGGTGGCGGCGGTGGCCCCCTGCCAGCAGTATTTGCGGGATAAGGTCAGCTTGCTGCTTGAAGGCCCCGAAGGCCGCGTGCTGAGTCGCGCGCCCCCAAGACAGTCCAAGACACTACACCCTCTCACGTGGACTTGTCGCCGCCAGATCCACGTGGCCCGCCTGGCTCCGCCTCTCCCTCCTCCGTCGCGCTCGCGGGGGCGTCCCGAAAGGGTGCGAGGAAGACCGCAGCCGCGGACACGACCACACCGCCGCCGAAACAATTTTTAAATTCAAACTGGCGCGAATTTTAAACTGGCGCGAATTTTTGCCGCCAAGACTTTGCGTCGCCGCCGCTATGGTGCTGCTGCTGCTACTTCTTGGGCTTGGCTAGTTGGGCTGCGCGGCATTAGAGAGGAGGCGGGCTTGGGGCTTGACTGCCGGCCGCCAAAATGAGTTTGTTGTTACAGTCGCCACTCTGCGCTTTGGGGCTTTACTTAAAATAAACAAGGCGGCGAGATTAAGCGGGCCAAAGCGGCGGGGACAAGCGCCGGCGACGCGATGACCCAGTACCGGGCGCGCCGCGCACCGCGCCGCCAGACAGGACGACAGGACGGCGTCGTCGACGGGGACGGGGCGGGGCGACCCCGTCCGACCACTCCGTGGAACGGCTGGACTGACCAGACCACCGGCAACAGAGTCCGGGGCCTTCAAGCCCGCCAAGGGCACCATCACGACGACGACGACGGGGTGCTCCGCCGCGGCGACGGCGGTGACCCGCAAGGCGACCCGCAAGCCGCCAGAGGACGACGTTTACGGTGTGCTGCCCGTGCCTGGTTACAAAAGGGCTTAAAGCCTCCCTTAAGGACCGCCATTAAGCGAGGGCCAAGCAGGCGAGGCGGGGCCGCCGCCGGCCAGCCGTCGCCATCCGTTCTCATACCCAAGGAGTGCAACGGCGGGCGGCGGCAGAAGGAAGGTCGCACCCTCTCAATGTGTGTGTGTGTGTGTGTGTGTACCTATGCGTGTGTGCGTAAGGCCGCCCGTCACCGGAGGTCGCTATCCACAGCGCCACAAAGGCACGCAGTATTGCTCGATGCGATATCGCGGCGCCTAATCATCACCCGGCCCTGTTTCCCTCCAACTTCGTTTTCACTTTTTATGGGTGTCGGAGTAAACGCCTGTCGTCGGCACACTGTACTAGTACGCGTAGTCGCGGCCCGTTCGCTCGTTCCGCCCCACCGCGCGGCTAGGCAGACGGCAGGCAGGCCGGGCAGGTGAGGGTGCTGGCGTGTGGAGGCCTAGGTTCTGGAAGGTTCTACAAGGTCCCAGAGGGTTCCGGGCTGGCACGCGGCGGCGGCGAGCGACAACAACAAGGGCCGGACACACTCCGAACCGCTCGGAATACGAATTTCGTTTATGGCCGTATCGCCGGGCCGGGCGAGCGGGAGGAAAGGGGTGGCCTGGGCCCGGCCACCGCGCCACAGCCCACCACCAATGCTTCGGTGGGCCGGTGGCGACGCGGTGGGTGGGTGGCAGCCATAATGCAAATTATTAACGGGCCCGCTATAGCCATTGGTGGGCAGGGCGCGGTGCGCGGAGCGCGGCGCGCGGTCACCGGGGTCGCGGCCGGTGCAGCCAAATCGCGTGTGAGTGTGAGTGTGTGTGTGTGTGTGTGTGTGTGCGAGGTGCGTCAGGGTCCGTCTGGCAGTGTCTGGCCTTCATGGTAATGCCCTTGTGGGACACGTGGCGTCTCGCGCGGCTTGCTTGAGGCTTCAGGCTTGCCGAGGCTTGCCCATTTGCACCTCAGCCACGCCGCGCCGCCGCGTCAGCGCGCGCGGGTCGCCGGTCGCCAGCCGGGCAGCAGTGCGGCGGTGACGTCGGTGGTGGTTCCGGGGAGCCCCTCACAGCGTCGTGGTCTCAGAGCACGTCATGACGCCTGAGTCCACGCACGCCCTACTTCTCGGCGCCCGGCACACTGTTTACTCGACCCGACGACAACGAGTCCGAAATGCAATCCAAAATGCAGTGCGAAGCGCCATCGCGCGGCGCCCCGCTGGTCCGACGGACGCAAAACGGGTCCCCTCGGACAAGCCACACTGATTTCGAGAGTCGCTAGCTGTCCCTCTCGCACTCACGGGGGCGCCCCAGTTGGGTGTTGCGAGAGAGACAGAGCGACGAAAACGACTCTCGGAATGAGTCTGCAGAGTCAATCAGAGCGACGTGTTCGGCCAGAACGACGCCCTCACGCTCCACGCAGCCGGCCAATCGCGGTTGGTGGCAACGCCCGTTCACCGCGCGTGGCAAAATACGCACGACCCCCCCCCCCTTCCCCTCCCCCCGCACCTCCTTAATCAGCCGCTCAAAACAGAGCGGCGGCGCGGTTCCAGTTTCGCGTTTCGCAGCCGATCTAAAAGCAGCCCGACGAGTCCGCAAGCAACAACAACAACTGACACGCGGCCCGTTCGCGTTCGCGGCACTGTATACGCACTTTTGCGCGCACAGTGGTGTTGGTTGGGTGCGGTGTGGCGGGGTCTACCTTTGTGTTTTTGCGCATGAGAGACACCTCGACTATCAGCACACGGGCAACGCCAAACATAAAAATCAACATAAATTAGTGCGGTAAAAATTGCAGCGGAAGGTTGGTACACCGGAAATTTCACCTCACAACGAGGCCACATTTTCAGTTACTTTTTATCAAGTGTTTTTTAAGATTTTTAAAAAGTTTTTTTAAAGTTTTTTTTAAGTTTTTTTAAGTTTTTTTAAATTTTTTTTAAAGCTTTTTTTAAAGTTTTTTTTAAAGTTTTTTTTTTTAAGTTTTCTTTTTTTTTTAGTTTTTCACGTTGTCGCGGGTAATGCAGCGCATTGTAGCGCCACTTTCGTCCCTCAACTTTTTTTTTATTTCCGATAACACATCGCGTTCCGTGGCGCCCGGCGGCCTGGCGTGAGCGCCGCGTTATATCTACACTCGCCCTGCTGCGCTTTTGTTCCGGCCGTCGTTCGTCCCTTTTCGGCACCACTCTCCGTCTCTCTCGCACTCACGGGGCGTGCCGCGAGGGTGCGAGAGAGACGGAGCGAGCGACGACGACTCTCGGAATCGGTCCCCCGCGCGAGCGTGCATGATGTGTGCATGATGTGTGCGACACGGAAAAAGTGGAGTGGCGGAGTCGCGTGGGCGGCGGCGCGGCACACGACCCAATCGCCCGCCATGCAGTTCTCTAATCGCGGAGACACGCGATGACAGAGAGAGAGCGAGAGCGCAAAAACTGAAAATACCCGCATCGACAAACACGGACTGTACTCACTTTAATTCATTCCATGCCCACGCCACCCACGCGCGAAAAAAAAAAAACGCAAACCGTCTATGGCGCTCTTTCTCCAGCCGATGGACACTTGACATGACAGGACGACAAAATCACGCCCTCCGCACTGCAAAACCGAACAGGGGGGCGCGATTTCCAGCCAGCAAGGGGCGCTCCAGGAAGGGGGCGGGGCGGAGCACTACACAGAGGGGCGGTGATGGAACAGACTTGTTACACGGTTTCGGGCCTCCGGGTTGGCAGCAGTGCACCGGTCTGGCGGGCCGGGGCGTTGCAGGCCCGCCAACAAGGGGATAAAGAGACGAAAGTTTGCGAGGCGCGGCGGCGCGCGAGCGCCACGGCAAACTTGTGCATGCGGTCAGCGTCGCAACAAGTTTGCAGCTTTCGGTAATTAAATCAGAAAACGCCAAGCCGGGCCGAGGAAGGAAGAGGAAGGGGTAGCAGGCCGTCTCTCTCGAACCGACACGGAGCGCCCCGCGAGTGCGAGAGAGACAGAGCGACGGAAGCGCCTCTGGGAATCCGTCTGCGGCTCTGGGAAGGGGCGGCAAGGCCAGGCCAGGCCGCGCCAGGCCGGGCACCCTTCCGACGGGGAAATTAGCGCGGATTTCGCGGCTCGAGGGTGGCGGCAGTGGCGGCAGTGGCGGCGCTAGTTACCGCGGTGCGCGGCGTCGCACGTAATGCCCAAATTACCGCATTCCGGTCGTGGCGAAGAGCTCGAAGAGGGCCACCGGGCTGTGCGGCGGGTAGGCACCCCACCCCACCCCAGCCAGCCCCCCGCTGCCAGGATCCACCCCTTCCACAGCCCTGGTCACGCACGGTCACACACACTCGCCATTTTTCTCACCCGTCCGCCGTGCCGCCGCGGCGGGCGCGAGGGCCGGAGCGGCCGCCAGGCTCACCTGCAACAGACAGGGGAAAAAGCGGTGAGAAAAAAAGGGGGTCACATTAAAAAATCAGCAACTTTTGAAGCGGCGCGCGCCCGCCGCTTTCAGGCTTTCAGGCCTTCGGGGTGCCCGCGTGCGCACACGTTCGGGTGATGTATGGACATTCGGTCGGCGTCGACAACAACAATAACAACAACAAGGGGCGCCGAGAGACACGGCCGCGGCGCGGCACACCTATTGTGGCGTCGCTGCCTCCGAAATTGAAAAGCCAGCCTTGCAGGTGCGCGACGCCGGGTAGGCCGGCCGCGCCTGCAGTGCGAGAGAGACAGAGAGACCGCGACGGGCGCGCGACGCCCGGCCCGCCGCGCGCGCTGGTTGGTCGGGTTGGTAGTTTATCGTGGAATACCAAAGCTTTTTCGTGTTCCGCCCGTTGGCACGCCTGTAAATCACGCGATGACACTTCCGCGCCCCGCGGTGCCCCGCGGTGCCCCACTGTAGGGGGCGGGGGCACGCGAACACAAGGTAGCCTTCAAAGGGGTGAGCGTTGAAGCTTTTCAAACTTTTGGCGCCAGTGCCGAGGGCGGCCGAGGGCCGAGGGCAACCTAGGGCCCCGCCGCACAGTGGGCCAGACGACCGGTGGAGGCGGACAAAACTCTAGACGAGTTTTGAGCTCCAGAGTCGCTAAATGGGACTCGAACCGAACGTGTGACCCCACCAATGGATAGCTGTCCGAACGAGGAGTCCATTGGTGGGGTCACACGTTCGGTTCGAGGCCCATTTAGCGACTCTGGAGCTCAAAACGCGCTTAGAGTTTTGACCGCCTCCACCGGTCTTCTGGCCCACTGTGCGCCGCCAACTTCCGAGAGCTTCAAGCTTCAAGCGGCGGGGCGCGGCGGTGTCACCTGACTCAAAGGTAAGCCGTCGCGGCAGGCACGCGCTGGAGGCCGCGGCCGGGGACGACGGCGACGACGGCCTCGTCCTGGAGGACAGCTCCATGCCGGACAGCCCCAACAGGAAACACGGTCGCAAAGCCCTGCCGCGCAAATGCACGCTTCGTGGACGCCGACGGACGACAGGAACGTGTACACTTGACATCCCTTCCCCCGGCCCCACAGGCCACCCGGCGTCCAGTTATAGATAGCGGAGGTTCGGACCCGAGTAACGCGATTGGCTGTCCGCGTGAGTGTGAGAGAGAGTATTTCTGTGCGACGGAGAGCAGCGGGAAAGAGAGAGGAACGTTCTCGCCAAGAGTAGCGCAGACTGCAGCAGCAGCGGCGCGGGAGCCACTAAATTCTACTCACTCCGTTTTGCCGTCTCTGACGTGAATACAGCAATTGAAATATGGGCCACACCCCGCTCCGTGCGCCGTGCCCCAATCTACCCTCCACTTGCGCCCTCCCTCTCTCTCTCTCTCTCACACACACACACGTTCACACACACGCGCGAGGCAGGCGAGCAGGCGCCTCGGGCAAGTCACACCGTTGTCGTGATAAGAGACAAACGATTCCACTGCCGATACTCCACTGTAACTTTCCTCGCAGTGCACCACCGTACTCCGGGCTTCCGCAACGCGGGGCCAGGAGGGCCAGGAGGCCGGGAACTCGGATCGGAACCCCTCGTCGATGTTGTAATTGTTGTCGCCTGGCTGCCTGCCCGCGCATATAGGAAGCTGACCGTGTGCTGCGCTAGCGGCCCTGGCCCCGAGGCTGGACGCTGGACTCCAGCTCCAGCCGATGTCCTCTCTCTCTCTCTCGCACTCATGGGGCGTCCCGTACAGGTGCGAGAGAGAGAGAAAACGGCTGCAGCGGCAAAGCTCTGGACTCCGGGCTGCAGCAGAGGGGCCCCGGAACTGGTTTGCCGCCCCTCCAGGACGTCCAGGACGTCCAGCGCGTCCAGGACGTAACGCCCTTGTTACGTATGCGGCTAGGCCGCGGCGGCGGCGTCAACACCCCCACAATTAACAGTGGCGGCGCAGTGCAGAGCAGTGCAGGTTCAGGACGCTTTTCAGAGCCCCTCCGTCGACGACGCGCGGACAGACCGCCACCGCGACCCTCCGGCCATTCATCGGGATCAAGGAGGCCCCCGGGATGGTTGCGAAGAGCACCGCCGTCGCTCTGTCTCTCTCGCACTCACGGCGCGGCCCGCAGGAGTGCGAGAGAGACGGAGCGCTTCGCTCGGACCCACGCAGGGCTCACTCTCAATCAGCCGAAGCCTCGGCGTCCACGTCGCCGTCCGGCGGTCCCAGCAGCAGCAGAAGAAGACCGTCGTCATCTACCATTGATGCGGCGAGCGCTCGCCGGAGCGTCGCTACATCTCGAGAGCACCGCGCTGCGCCGCCAAAACTCACCCACTCACTTTTATTTTATATTAATTTCTTAAAAGCGGTCGCCACTGCCCCCGGCAGGCAGGGCCGGCCATCAAACGGCGCGTCAAACGCGCGGCCGGCGTGACGTCACCCATCTAATCAGGATCCAATCAGAAACCGCGTAGCGGCGCGGCCAGCGGGGGTAACTCCATTTCGAAATTCCCGAGATCAGCTACTACCCTCCGAAAGAGTCTCTTGCACGGCGCTCTGGGAACACACACTCCGGACGGGGGAAAAAAAAAACCGCGCGCAAAAAAGCGCAAAAAAAGTGAGCGATACATTATTACTCCTTTATCGGGGCAAGCGATTGGACTTAAGTTGGGGCCGTGCCGCCCATGGTGCCGCCGCGGCGTGCTACTTTCAAACTTAAACTTATCGCCGCGCCGGTGGCAAGCCTGGCTGGCGGGGCGGGCGCGGCGCGGGAAAGACCCGTCCCGTTTGAACAAGTAGAGTGCTTCCACTTGGCGGGGAAATGCGCGCCAACTCGGGCCGTGACTCCCAAACTCCCTACTTCTACATCATCTACTCCGAAATTCCGCCCCGCTGACCAGTCAGTCAGGGCAGAGTCCAGACGGGGGCGCCGCCACTGCAGCCGCCGCCGCCACCGCGCGCTGCTGAAAATATTCACAGTGCCGCCAACGTACCACTGCACTGCAAACCAGGTGCGCCAACCTAATCGGAAACAAATAGCACGGAAACGGAGCGTGCGTCTCCTTGTCGAGCACCGCGTCGATGCAATCGTTGGCAGCACTGCGGCCCTACAGTGGCGGCACGCGAGCCGAACCGGCCGCGGCGTGGTCCTTGCAGGGTCCTTGCAGTGCAGGCGGTCCTAGGCCGCGCACCGCGGCCACACCCACGCGACGAGCCGACCAAACAAACGCGCAATCGGCGTCTCCGCTGGTTTCGACACCGTTTGAAAGCGACGCCTCGTCCTGCGGACGGTACTTCACTTTCGCGCGGAGCGAAGCCTGGAGGCCTTGATAACAACTGCACTGGAAGTACCGAGGGACAACCAGCCGCCGCTGGAACTCCAGCGGAAAAACCTGGAAACCCGCACAAAGCTCCGGGCACGGCGGACTCCTTTGAGGTCCGCAGGCTTGACGAGACAATGCTGAAGGGTGGCGCGGCACGGCGGCATACAGCGTAGGTAGCCAGGGCAGCCAGGGCGGCCAGGGCGGGGGCGCGGTGAATCTTTCAGGCTGTGTCCGCGTTCAGGCCGCGGCCGGCCCGTTTCCATGACTCGGTGAGCGCAGACCACCGCCCCGCCCCCGCGACCTGCGACTCATGAGCCTTACCCTTCCTGACCGGTGAGCGATCGGAGGGGAAGCCCTCTCGCTTGGTGGTGACCTCTTCTTGCAGTCACAGTCCGCCGGAATGCATCAGCCGCACGCGACACTCGCGGATCGCGCGGACGGACGGACAGACGGACAGACAGACAGACAGGCAACGCAAACGTGTCTGCTGCGAGCACGGCGTCAGCCCTGCTGACAGTCTGACACGAGAGCCGAGGGCGTTGCCGCCAAAGTGTGCCCGTGCAATAATCCGTGCATCCCCTAGTCCCTACTACTGTACGTACTTCCCCCCAGCGGGGACGAGGACGAGACTCAACGCTGCCCAACCAGAGAGTTTCGATAGAATAACAATCGACAACCAAAAAGAATTTTCACAAAAAAATCTTTCATTTTTTTTTTGCCTGCGAAAGCCTATCTTACGCGTCGCGGCCGCTGATCCCGGATCAGGCTCCACCAATCAGGGACTCGCTGACTGTTCAACTTTTTAGTGCATCCGTCCCTGCACCGCGCCCTTTGATACAACCGCACTGCGTAATCCACCCCCCTCCCCCTCCCCAACACCGCACGTTCGCTTTGACGCTCCGGTTCGCCGAGACTTCCCCGCGGCCGCGGGGGGACCCGCCCGGCTTCGCCTGTCTGCCTCTCATTTTCTAGTGTATTTCGGATTCCGCGGCGAGCGGCTCCCGAACAAAGCCCTGTCCCTCTTTCCCTCGCTGCGCCATGGGACCGCCTGTCTCTCTCGCACTCGCGGCGCGTCGCGCAGGGGCGCGAGAGAGACAGAGCGACGACGGCGGCGGCAGGAGGCCAACTTGCAAACTGCACTTGTATCGGATTGTGATGTGGACTGTGCCTGGCTGCCTGGCTGTGGCGCTCCCCCGCCTTCCGTTTTCCCGCCACGCCAAGCCAATCCGAGTCGCGACTTTTGCATCAACACACCACGACGGCGGCACAAGAAAGCGAAGAGAGAAAGAGAGAGAGGTCATTGCACCGCAGCACCCCGCCGAATAGCAATATGCGGGCCAAGACTAAGTGGGATCGCAATCAGACGTCCGATTCGCATTCGGATCGAGATCCGGGCCGGACGCACACGCACAGGCGGCAAACCCCACTGATAAAAAACGAATTTGGAGTGCGGGAGGGCGAGAGGGAGAGAGAGAGAAAGGGAGAGAGAGGTGCTATACTCATCAATCAAACCTATCTACGCGACAAAATGACAAACCGACGCGGCGGCCGCGTGTCGCACACGCCTTCTCATTGTTCCCGGAGAGCGTCAATACAGGCGATACACCGCCAAGCTTCTCATAATCGAACCATCGAACATCGAACTTCCTGGATGTGACCGGACGACTACACTGCAAGACGACCCCGACGGGAAGTGTCCCAAGTGCGAGAGACACGCCACGGTAACGACGACATTGCCGACGTGACGCGGAAACGACCGCCAAATTCAAACACGCATTATGACAAGCAGGTTTTTTGTCGTTGTTGTCGTCTCATCTTCATGCGTGCATTGGGACTTTTTGTTTCTCTCTCTCTCTCTCTCTCTCTCTCTCTCTCTCTCTCTCTCTCTCTCTCTCTCCCTTTTTTGTCCCGACCGCGACCGTCCCTACTACATACGTACCTGCTGCGGCCAATTTAATAGATGTCAGCCGACTTTTCGGCGCACAAACACAAACACACGAATCGACGACGTCAGCAGGAAAGAGGGTCGGGGCCGCAGTGACGCGCGCACCCCACAAAACCCACCAAACACACACACCACACACACCACACCCCAAACACACACACACAAAAAAAGAAAAAAGGGGGGCGAATTTAAATCGAGGGACGCGTACATGTGTGTTATTGGGCGGCGCACACGCGATTTGCCCGCCGCCGATCCGATCCACCTTTTGCATATAAACTGACACATCATTTACACGCGGAATGCCATAGCAGGAGGGAAAAAGGGGGTGTGGGGGAGGGGCTCCAGTTTCGCTCCAGTTTGGCGCCACTTTGGCAAACAGGTGGATCAGGAAGACGGAAACGCCGCGAGGCTAGGCCATTCGGCGCAGCGCTGTCGCGCAGTGTTGCCTACCCTGCGTTGCGCGGGCGGCGGCGTTGGGCTGGGGAGTCTCCGCCTTCCGGAAAACGCGCACGATTAATCGAAAGCATTCGATTCATCGAGAAGTGACACAGCTCGTCGGCTGTTCGAGAAGGCCTGGTCGTTGAGGCCGAGGACGAGGCAGCCCCCCGGACGTCACGCCGCCACGTCAGGCGACGCCAGGCGACACCACGCCACTGGAAGGTGTGCCAATGAAAGACCGGTGACGCTGCCGCGCAGCCGCTCGCCGCGGGAACCACCAAAACAAAACGACCGGGCAGCGACCGCGCGATCGAGTCGACTGGAACCAGAACGGGAAGACGGACGAAAATCGACCAAGGACGTTGGACATTTACGTAAGCAAGGCCTGGAGCGCGAGAAAAAATCCGCGCCTGTCCGTGTGGTATCCGTGTTACGTCGTTTTCTGGACGGGCACTGCACTCTGCAAAGGAGCGAGGCGGGCGCAAGTCTAAATACCCACCGCCCTGTCGTACCACAGCCTTGCTGCAGCGTGCAGTGCCTTGCACTTTGAAATGCAAATCTGCGCCCGGGCCGGCTCGCCACTCCACGGCCAAGTGCCAGCCAGCTCGGCCAGCCCGGCCAGCCCGGCCAGCAAGCTGCCACCTTGCACAGCGAATCGCCCTTGAATTTACCCCTCATCACCGACAAGGGGAGCCAAGCAGGGGACCAAGGGGTCGGCGTGGACGTGCGACGCCGGGGCTGCCTCCGCCACGGCGCCCCGTCATCGCTTTCTCCGTCTCTCTCGCACTCCCAGGGGGGACGCGCCCGGGTCAAGAGTGCGAGAGAGACAGAGCGACGGGCACGCCGCACACGCCGCACACGCCGAAGCAGGGTCGCTCCTAACGATGCACTCCCGATTGCGAGGGAAGCCCCCATCCCACAGTGGGCCAGACCGGCAACAACTCTGTGTGCTGTCACGACCGAAATCACTGAAATCCTTCCATTTTCCCAGGTCACAACAACTTCAAACTTGACTTAATGGACTCGTTTTGGTCTTTAGAAAAACGGCAGTCACTTCAGCCTCCACCTCAACAAAAAAAATTTCAAACGTCCGATTTTTCACCCCCTTTTTGACGCCCTCCCGGTACGGTAGCCTTCCCATCATCCGATCCGCGTCCAAATATTTTCGCAGGAAAACTGCTGCGTGTTGTTGACATGCCAGTCCTGTATCAGCAGCACGGCGCCGCCCCATACATATGATAAAGGACTGTCCCCGGGACGGCCGGGCCGGGACCCTGGTGCGCCGCGCAACCCCTAGACCCCCCCCCCCCCCCTCCCTCCCTCTCTCTCTCTCTCCCCTCTCCTCTCTCTCTCTCCCCCCCTTCTCTCCCCTCTCTCTCTCTCCTCTCTCTCTCTCTCTCTCTCTCTCTCTTCCCCCCCCCCCCCCCCAAACTCGGGGACCCAGGGGACGGAACGGCGTCCACTAAGCGGGGGCCCCCGGGCTCCGCACAGACTCCGCGGGATGATTCCGGGCGAGAGGCGTCCATCTCTCTCGCACTCACGGGGCGTCCGGCATGAGTGCGAGAGAGACAGCCTCCCGTCTGGGCGCCAATTGAGTAGCGGGGTCGCGTTCCCTCCCAGCGTGACGCCTTGCCGGCCCCACAGGGTTCCAGGTTCCAGCGGCGGAGTCGGCTCGGTTGGTTGGTTACGGCGACCGGGTGGACCGGGCACCACAGTGGTTGAGACTTTTTATTTAATTCATGTTCGCCTGTAGTCATTTGCTTGATTTTCTTCGACGAACCATTTTAACTCAAAGACTCAAGAATTGTGAAATTGAAGAAAATAATAAGTACAAGAAGAGACTCATCGCTTTTTTTTTTTGATTTGACTTGAGTATTTTGAGCGTTTTGCCGCTGCTTCGCGGGTTCCTGGCCGACCGTCTTCTTACGCTGGCTCCCCACCGGCTCCCCAAGGAGACTGAGATTCCGAACCCCAGCTTCTGCTTCTCCTTGCTTCGCTGCCTTTCCCCCTGCCCGCTTAGCGCCACCCCGGGCTGCCCCGGCCTCTGGTCGAACGGGGGACGAATCAACAGAATCCGACGGATCTGGACAACCGCAGGGCGGCACACCGCAAGGCCCTGTCCGGCAGGGAGGACAGGGCTGTCCACTGCAGGTGGGGCTAATCCCGAAGGCTTTACAGCACGGGCTTGGCCTCGCTTTGACCGGGCGGCTCGACCACTCGCCTCATCTCCGGACAACGTGTCCTCTTTGAAGGGCCGCCGCTGTGATTCAGTCCACACGGCCTGCCCGCCTGCCTGCCCGCTCGGTCCGACCGGCGTCCACAATGTGACGTCACACCTTGCACTGCACTGTGGGCCAAAACAGCGCTTCAGGGTCGCTAAAAAAAGGGGCTCGAACCGAGCGTGTGACCCCATCAATGGACTCCTCGTTCGGAGAGCAATCCATTGGTGGGGTCACACGAGCGATTCGAGACCCATTTAGCGACTCTGGAGCTCAAAACGCGTCCGGGATTTCGACCGCCTCCACCGGTGGCCCACTGTGCACCGCGCGCCAAGTTTCGGCCCCCACACTGCAAGCGAGGCGAAAAGGGCGTCCTCGTCATATCTGGGCGGTCCCCCCCTAAGAAGGCAAATGAGTCGAGGTAAGTCGGCGGGGTAAGTTCGCGGAGGGGTAACCAGGGTAACCAGGGTAACGAGGCGCCGAGCAGGTCGCCCCGCTGAGACCCTCGCCTTACCCCTGCTCCTGCTTCGCTCTTCGCGCCCCTGGGGTGATGCGCACAGAGAGAGAGAGGGTTTGGTCGGACTTGAGGGGTCGCGTGTATGTATGCTGCGTGCTGCCCCCCCCCCACTCCCCCAAATCCCCGGAAGCGTGTAGCGCTGAAATGCTCGCAGAGGAGAACAAGCCATGCGCGCCGAGTCAGGCCGAGCCAGGCCCCCTCGTGGCTCAAGCTCCTTAGAACAGCGGAGCAGCAAACAAAATCCTCCCGTCCAAGGAAAGGGTGCCGGTACATACGCCACTGGCTCTGCCGCCGCCGCCTTGATGTGGGTGGCTCCGGCCCGGCCTACCTCTCCGCCTGATGAGACCACGTCTGTCGCGCCGCCGGTCTGTCGGCCTGTCCGTCAGCCCGCCCGTCCGATTGGCCGGCCACCCGTTTCATTACACTCAGCTCATCCTTACTCACAGTGTGGACAATCACGGAGTGCGTACTCGGTTTGCTTCCTTCCCGCGAGGCGCCCCAGAGCTGCCAACCCCGTCAAGCCTGACGGGCCTGACAAGCCCCATTGGCACGCTGAGCGCGCCGCCGATCGGCCTCCTGAATTATTAGGCCCCAAGTTGGCAGCATTGGCAAACGCCGCGCCGCGCTGTGCCATGCGAGGATACACCACTAATAGAGACTAATGCCAACGCAGTGCTACGCAGCCAGCCTGCCAGCCTGCCAGCAGCGCCCCCGGGGCTGTAGGGGCTGTAGTACAACATGGCGGCAGGGCGGGCCGGTGCCACTGCTCGGAGAAACACACACACCAAAAAGAGCGAGCACACACACACACACACACGGCCATTTCCGGCTCAATTCCGGTCCAATTCCGGTCTCGCGCGCCCATAGCTACTGCCGTATACGCGTGCGCGGGCCATTGCCATTGGAGCGCCTATGGGATTGGCACAGTCCGTCACACAGCGCTCGTGCGACAGAGCACCGTTCGGAATCAGACGACTGCCTGCATGGGCCCGTCATGAGCCATGAACAGGCAAGACACGACACGGCAGCCGGAGCGTAAACAAATACACGTAAACGGAGCGAGCCATGTGTTGCCGTGTGAATGAATCCCCGTTCCGCGCGCTCAGCAGACACACACACACACACACAGAGTGGACTCGAGGCGCACGTATTTACGATCGCCAAAAGAGAGGGGGGGGATCGTGTGAGTAGGAAGCCGTAGTACAGTGGAGTAGTAGTGGTGGTAGTGGGAAGCACACACACACACACGTCAGAGTCGGAAGTCGCGCCGCGCGCTTATGCACAGGGCCATGACGCTGTGTCGGCCAGATCGGCCATGACACTCCGAGTGTGTGTGTGTGTGTGTGGTAGTGGTGTGTGGAGGTGTGGGTGCGTTATGCCACAGCCTACCTGTTCCCGAGAGACTCCGATGTGGTGTGTGTTTTGTGTGTGTGTGGGTGTCAATCCCGTTCGGCGACTGCACGACAATACCCCACCCCCTTTTTCCAGCCCCCTTGCGCCGGTCACACTCCCTCTCGGCGACGACGACAATAATTATTTCCCCGCCACCGTCTCGCTCGGCTGGCCGGCCGGCCGGGTCCCGCCGAAAGGATAAATTGCACAACTTTCGAGTCGAAAAAGAAGAAGAGTCTCGGCTCGGCGACGCTTTTCGCGACGCGCCGCATGTCCCGCTCCGATTCCTTCCTTCCTCCCCGCCTTTATGACGACTGCTTGCTTTTTCCACGGCCGATTTGACAAGAAGGACTTTTGGATGAATAATGCGGGGGGGGGGGGGGCGCTCCTTAGTTTTAATACGGGGCAGACAAGGGGGAGGGGAAGTGGCGCTGCTTAGAAAAGTGCGGTGCGCGGCCGCGAGGGGGGGGGGGGGGGGGCACGGCGCCGTCGAAGCCAAGTTTTCAAAGCAGTTGGACGTCGGAACGAGGGCGGCAACAAGCGGCGAAAACAAACGCCTCCGGTATTCGAACCCAGAACCCCGAGCCCCGAAGCCCGACGACTCGGATGACGGTCTCGGTGGGGCCGGGGCATGTCTTGGGCCTTACTCGGCGGCTTACTCCCCGGGCCGGCCTGGCCGGGTTCTGGGCTTTGTTTTGGAAAGATAGCGGGACGGGGCGGCCCGGCCACAACCACCGCCTCGCTCACCTTGGCCCACGGCCGCCCTGCCCCGCAAACCTCCAATCGCCACCACACGGGAAAAAAAAAATTACCGCGGGGATGCATCGGGACGATGCAACCGTTGCAAGCACACTTGCAAAGCCGCTTCGCAAGCGACGCACCATACACTGTGCTGCCGGCTTCACACACAACCTTCGGCCATCATGGCAATCACCTCCCTGCCGACCTCTCCCCGTCACACTCACACACACTCACTCACACACACACACTCACACACACAGACGCCAGGCGAGCTCCCATTGGCCGGCGAGGACGTGGCGCCACCAACACTAACGGACAGACAGGCGGAGGAGACTGATTCCGAAGAGATCGCTCCGTCTCGCTCGCACTCGCGCGTGTGCGAGCGAGACGGCGCGACGCTCCGCCCGGCTACGCTTGCTACGCCGAGCTCATTACGACGGCACTAACGCGCTCGAATTGTGGCGCTAAACAGGGACACGACGCGTCGATCGGGGCATCCAGGCGACGTCAGTGCGCCATTTCTGACCCAAGGGTCGCGGGTTCAACTACTACTCCCGCGATTTTTTTTTTGCTCTGGTAAAACCATTTTTTGAATTTCTCGCCAATTTTTTTTTTTTGCGTGTTTTGTATATCAACGATGCCTTTATAATGAGGACACGACGTGATATTGAATGCGATAGACGGAGCTGGGAACTTGAGAGGGTGGCGCGAGCGAAGGGGGTGGGGCGGTAAAATGTGTCACGGCACTGGGGACGGACCGCGTGAGGCACGCATGGAGTACGGGATCGTCATCGCCGCATCGTTCACAGTGTCGTGGCTCGTTCCGCGCCGCGCACGCTATATCCGGGTCTATAAATTCGTCCGCCATCCTCGGCGGGGGTTCCTCGCGACGCAGATTTCGATAATTGAGGCACACTTCAAAAATACGCCACCGCCCGCCTGGGCCCAAGGTAGCAAGTGCCTGACGGGGACGGCGGCGGCGGGCTGTATCAATATTTGCCAGTCGCCTTCTGCGCTGCCTTCCCATAACGGCCCACCGGCCCAGCCCGGCCCAGCGCCCTGCGGCCTGCGGGGGGTGGTTGCCCTAGGTTGCCTTCACTGTCAAAGAAAAAGTTGCGTCGAAACGACCAAACTATTGGCTGTAGGTATATCGACAGTATAGTGCCTTTTTGGAGGGGGTAACAATAAATTTTACTTTCAATTAGACCTTTTTTTACAGCAGTGTTGCCTTGCCGCTTGCCGTATTTCCCGAAAAATCCCCGAAAAATTAAGGAGGCCTCTGTCTCTGGATCCACGAGCAAGCAGCCAGATCTGTCGCGAAACAGCAGCCGACGACCGAGACTCGGGCACTGCACTTGCAAATGCACACGGGGGGGGGGGGGGGGGGGGGGCAAGACGCGAGGCGTAGGCGTGCCAGTCATCATCAACATCACCGCCTTCATTTAATCAATCGAGCGAGGCGGCGCACGGCGCCCAGCTGCACCACGGCGATTCCGGACAGTGCTCCGTCGAGAGAGAGAGAGAGAGAGAGAGAGAGAGAGAGAGAGAGAGAGAGAAGGAGAGGAGGG